>NC_139894.1:8417995-9617995 GCF_905171665.1 Trachurus trachurus | reverse complement strand
ACGCACACACTATTTTTGTTCAAATACTCTAAAACAGGCCAAGGACCCCCAAACTGATGGAAAGATGGAGCAGGGACCCCCCTACTGTTGTATAAGATTGGGTTTTATATTCAGGTGGGCCTATTGTTAGTATAGACATACTGTACCTTGTTATGAATACAAAGGTTCATATAATGTTTTTTATTACATTTTTTTTATTTTATGCATGTGCAAGGTGCAGTGAGTTGAGTGTTCACGCCAATGCCATTTTTAGTTTAAGCATACATTTTCTAATAAACGAAAAATGTTGCTACCCCTACTGCAGTACCTCCGTGCACCTCCTACGGGTCAAGGACCCTCTGTTGACTACCTCTGTTCTTAAAATGTAAAGTTTGTTTACCTCATTTGTACATTAATGTCCTCATTTTCTTTAACACACTTGTTTAGAACATAGCCTATGAATGTTGATTGTATTTAATTATTCAAAATAAATACTGATATTGATAAATCTGGCTACTCTTCATCTGCCTCACGCTGCATTAAACATTGTTTCATGAAAAAATAAAGGCTGACACATTTCAGGCAAAAACAGAACCATTAGACACCTCACCCATCTCCAGGGCTTAAGGTGTGTTCACACCGGACCTTTTATCGCTCTGTCACTCAGCTGCAGTTGCTCGTCAGTTTGGAACGATACAACAGATTGCTCTGATGACGTCATTCAGGCGATTTCAGTGAATTTCACCTCGCTCTTTTCTTCCTGTTTGTATTGGTCCAGCACAGCTGATGTTGTAGTGTTGCTGCCGTTTACCTGTTGTGGAAGTCCCACAAGCGCTGTACAACGTCAAGCCAGCTTTGCTCTGCCGGACCGGCGGAGTCGTATTACGTTTCCATGATATTTCAGTAGTTGTCATAGTTACGCATAGATTACGGCAGCCAATCAGTGCTGAGCGACAAGTGACTGACGGCCAGATAGTTGGGATTTCCCATCTCGAGCCCCAGCGATTTTTTGCCTGAGTGATTAAACCCTCAGTCGCTCGTTTGCATTGACTTAATATGTAAACTTGTCGCTAGTGATAAAAATAAAAGGTCTGGTGTGTGAACGCACCTTTACTTAAAGCAGAAGTGAGTGGTCCGGTCGTTTTCGCTAATGCTGCGTTCCAGGCAGGCTTTTGAAATCGTAAATTACAGCTTCAAGTCACAATTTACGACTTTGTAGCGTTCCAGGCAACCCACTCGTGTTTTTCCGACCTGTTTTACCGGTGAAAGTCACTATAACGGCCACTCGTAACTTCCGACCGGTGAACTCGTACCAGATCGAACTGGTACGACTTCACGGTCGGAAAAATACGAGTTTCCTTGAACGCACCATAACAGTCCTCGTCGCTACGTCACCACATTCACGGCGTTCCTTGGCTGCACACACAGCCCTGCATGCCGTTCTCTCTCCTCATTGGATAAAAACTGTAGGATACGATAAATGTTTTCTCTTCGGCTCAGAGCAGAGCAGAGGGACTGAGAGACCCGTGTTTCAGTCCAAACACTCTATGTAAGTGATTGCTGTCGGAAGATATAACTATTTAAGACTTATATTAACACAAATATATCACTCACTTCTGCTTTAAGTTACAATGGTAACATGGTAATCAGTGACACCAGCAGTACAAAACAACCAAAAAGAACGTTGGCTGACAATTTGTGGTTTGTTAACAATGTTATGAAGAGAGTGATGATTTATTTTGAAGATGTCACAGTGCGGCTTGAGACAATAAACTGCTGAATTTAGACATTTCTCTGAAGTCTCTGTTTTATTTATAGTGTGGCTGTGAAACTAACCTTCTCTATTCAATCATATATTTTACCTCGTTAATGTCACCAAAACAAGGGCTAAAATCCATTGAACCTTTCCAATATTATTGTTGATTTTAAGCATCACAGTTGTTTGTTGTTTTGGTCAAATATTCTTTTGACTTTTTTATTGGATTTGCAAAAAAATGTTTATTTTGGGACTAAATCCAAACTAAGTACAGCATGGTAGAGAAACGACAGGAAACAAACTATGTCGAATTAATCTCAGTCATAGTTTTGTGATGATTTTTTTTTTTTTTTGGGTGGGTGGGGGGGGGGGGGTTGCCAGTCAAGGAGATCATCAGCCAACCTTTAATATAACGTGCTGGTGTAATAATTACATTAAAGTTCTGACACTCAACGCACCTTGCTTTCATCACATTAGGAGCAAAAATGACAAATTATGCATGCATTTCCATAATGATTTACTTTTCAGCTATTCCTGCTAAACCTTCTCCACTCAGTCACTCGTTGTTGGGCTCCTGTTAAAGGTGTACAGAAATGGCCGTTTGTCCTGTTTGTCGCGCCGAGTTGTCACGAGCTGCAACACGAGTTTACCCGAGTGAGGAAAACGAATTTGATTGGTCGTTATCGAGCGGGCGGGATATTCAAAGCTTGGGGCGAGACCGAGCTCCGTGTGTGTGTGCGTGTCTCAGACGTTTGAATGACGGATGACAGATCCAATATCAGTGGCTGATGAATCGTGTACAGGCTGACGTATAATCCGTGCGCCTGCATTATCCAATGCGAAAAAAAAATACACACTTTCATCCTGGATTTACTCAAAAATAGAATTTTGCACAAAGTTTGGTCTACATTGTCTGATAGATGAGTTATTACATAAATTTTTTGATCCAGAGTGGGCTCAAATTCAGTTTTCTTTTCTGTACACCTTTAAAGATGATTCCGATTCATCTAGAGTTTTATTTAGAGATGTCACATTTGTATATATTTTTGTCAGCTGGAAGGAATTGGACACGCATCTCTGTTGCTGCATCACTGTCTCATTCATTTGTATTATGTAAAAGTTATTATGACTTTTCATGGTTCATATGTTTATTAACGTAACACATTTGTGCATTAAAATTACGACTTGGAGGTTGGGAATTCTAGCTTCCAAGCCTGCAAACTGGTCACCTTTTGGCTACAGTCACCTTTTGTCAACCGGAGTAGCAGAAGTGAATGAAGAGGGTTTTAGTTTTGTATGTTTTCAGCTTTTTCATTACTCCAAAGTTTGTAGATCTGCCCACTTCTGATTTTTCTACTCGCGTTACTCTCGCGAGTACAAACAACTCGCACGTATTCGCCACTCCCACTAAGCTCCCACTGTAAGCAATCAATATACGGAAGTAGCCACTACGAAACTACAGCTCCCATAAGCACTATCGTCACACAGCGTGTGCTCATTGGTCCATCCATCTCGACGTCGCTCTGAACAGGAAGTCTCTGTGTCGAACACACAGTGGAGATTTGAAACGGTGGAGCAATTTGGCGGTACAGTAAAACTATAACAAAACTGGAAAAACGCGGAGAGGAGACCAAACTACAGAGACTACACAGGGAGACAGAGGAGAAAGAGGCAGAGCTGAAACCAGCTTCTGAATCACGGCATCACTCCGCCTCCTGTGCTTCATTCCGCGGCTCCGCATTGCCACAAAGGTAAACAACCCTCCCCCTCTCTCTCAGCGGGTCACAAGCAAAAAGTACAGGCAAACTTTTTTCATGTAGAAACCATTCTGAATGAAGACTTCATATAAACATGCGACGTGATGTTTTCCGAGCTGGTGTTTACCTGTGAAACGTGTATTTCCTTCTGCATTTATTCAGAGCGGACGTTGATAAAAAAATAAAAAAAAACATCCCAAACAAAGGTGAAACCACTTACTAACGCCCTGCCTACTACACTCAATCATGTGCTGCATAGGCTACTAAATACATGCAACTACATACTAAATGTGCGATTAGTTTGTCGTTCCACAGATACCACCACATTTGAAACTTCAAATACATGTTTTAAAGGAGCATTATCGCAAATACAGCAGTAATAGCATAAAATAAGCTGACATATGTAAAAGATGGGTCGGGGGGGAGCCATAACAAAAAATCGCCAACAGTATAGTGTCCGTGGGGCAAATGCAGCATTTGTCTTTGTTATGATCCAAGCCGGCCCGGCGCTTGCTGCGCTAAAATGCACTCGGAACTCGCAAATCAGACCTCCGAACCAGACAAATATGCAACAGTAAGTAATGTAGCAGTGTTAGGGTGCTCACAGTCACTGAATCGCTGGTAGAACACTTTGTCTCCACGTCCCTGTGTCTTTCTTCAGCTGTCCTCTCAGCGTTATTAAGGAGGAGGACGTTTCAGTTGTTGTTGTCGTTGTTGTGGTTGTGCGCGACGTAGAGCTGCCGCTTCCACTAGCGAGTTTTCTTTTTCCCGCGATTGCACGTTCATTCAGCCTGGCGAGGGAGAAGGAGGGGGGGCGGGGGGGGGGGACTAAACGAGGCTGCTCTCTCTCTCTGTCAGCTGCCCACATCTGATAAGCTCCGCCTGGCTCCATCTAGTGGCCGAATTTTGCGATAATACTCCTTTAAAATGAACAGATAAGTCTATTTTATTTTATTAAGTTACTTTACAGCCTGGATCATTATTATAGCTACACCCGTTCTGCATGCTGTGCTTGGTAGCCGCCATATTTGAAGACGCTTGACGATACATTTACGCCAAAGCAGAGCTACAGATTCACCCCCACTCCTGTCTCTCCTTAAAGCAGAAGTAAGCGATCCGGTCGTTTTGGCTAACTTCTTGTCAGCCGATGGAGTTAGCAGTCCCCGCCCTCGTCATGGATCTATTGGTCCTCGTCCCTACGTCACCACATTCACGCGCATCCCTTGGCTGCACACACAGCCCTTCATGCCGTTCTCTCTCCTCATTGGATAAAGGTTGTAGGACGCAAGGAAGTATACAAGAAGTTTTCTCCTTGGCTTACAGCAGAGCAGAGTGACTGACAGACCCGTGTTTCAGACCAAACACTCTATGTAAGTGATTGCTGTCGGAAGATATAACTATTTAAGACTTAGGCTATATTAACACAAACATTCCGCTTACTTCTGCTTTAAGTAACTCAGTGTTGGGCAACATCTTATGGGATAGCAGAAAAAATACCTCATTACTGTAAAAAGTAATTACAGGGGTGCAAACTTGTCACCTTTCGGCGAAATTCACCGTTTTGGATCCAAAATGGGTCATTTGTGTGATTCGTGTAAATCCGCAATTTAAAAAAATTTTGGGGGTGGTATGTGGCGAGGCGAGCCAATGCACCTGTCTCTTTAAGGCGCGTGCACCTTATCTGGATGAAAATAAGTGGAGGCAGCGCTCCTCTTCTGTCCAGCAATACACACCTGAAGCTTCACTTTTCATACAAACTAACTAACGCGACTGCCACAATTGTTAGATTTAATCAATGAGACCAACATTAACTCATTGAGTGCCGCGCTCCTTTCCAAAGTTTTAGTCAAGTGTACCGGCAATTTAGACCATTTTTGACTTTTTATGTAGAGCCACAGTGTATTCTATATTATTGCCACCAACACATACTGTGGCTCAATTGAAAGGTTTACCTTAATGCTTCAAGTGGCCACAAACCGTTTGTTTCTACGTGCCTCTGTTCCTGAGAAAAGTCAAGCTAAACATGGCTGGGTTTCACCAAAATCCCTCCTTTTTTTCTAGAAAAGGAGATACAGCGTCTTTTATGAAAGGTGCGCTGTTTGTGTCTGTCGCTCTTCTGACACTCGCATTTCTGGATCAAAGGGCTCGTATAAGATAAATATATACAACAGTTGTTGTTCTATTCACAAAACCACCATCGGGGGCGGGGGGGGCGCCACTAAACAACAATAACACAGACGCACCGTGCCGTGTCACAGCTTCTCCCCGCGGAGCGTGAGGGTCAGTCGGCCACCGCGGCTCGGGAAGACCGGTCCCGCCGGTGGTCGCGGTCCTTCTGTGGTTCGGGTCGGTGATGCCGGTCGGCTTTGGTCCAGAGACCATCAGATTTTACCGCGGGAGGACTTTGGGGAGGACACGGTGTTGCTCCAGCTGAAGACCGGGCGGACTGTCGGCTGAGAGCTTCCTGGTTCAGCTCCGAGCAGCTCGAGCAGCTGGAGCAGCTGGAGCAGCAGCGCGGGTGAGAGCAGAGCAGCTGCGCTGCATCTGCATGCAGAACTCGTTTGCAGAAGCCGAGTTATGATAAAAACTTCCAGATCATGAGCTGTCATGTGACTTTGATCGTCATCTATTTCAGTTCTCCTCGTCGTAGAGTCCCCAAATTTACATATAATGTGTATTAAAGTGTCTATTTTCATAATTTAAAAAAAAAGCAAAAAACGTAAAATTACGTTTTCGGCACTCAACGCATGGGAACGAAAAACGAGAAATTACGTGGTTGGCACTCAATGAGTTAAGCTTCTATAAAGAGTTTAACCAGCCAGCGGTAAACCTAAGGCTGTACAGTGCACACATGCCTGTGTGTTTATCTGCCCTGTAGCATGGCTGCTATGGGTAAACAAGAAGAAGAAGAAGAGCAGTGTATCAGCTGGTCACTTGTGGAAACGTTTGTGAGCATGGCGAGTGAAAGAGTTGGAGCTAGCCAGCAGCGTTGTATACAGTAGGTCTGCTGAATGGGACCGCGTGTGTGATGATCGCGACCAATTAGCGATTAGCGCGTTTAGCTTTTATTAGCGCTGCAGCGCGACCTGTGCAGCAGCAGGAGGAGGTTGACTGACTGTGGCAGAACACCTCTGCCTCTGTTTCACTTTATGTTGCTGGTAAATAATGTGGTTGTAAAAGTAGTAGGCTAAAGTTAAATTATTTTGTATGCACTAATTAAAGGGGCAGAGCAAGAGACATTTTAGCTTTTATATTTTATAAGATATATTTTTTGTAAGAACCACAATTAATAAATATAGGTTATATATTTCAGTGAATATCTAATTGTTCTTAGCATTTGTTAGATAACTTTCTTTGCCCAATAAATTAAAACATGTTGGAACTATCAATGTCTCCTCTCTTGCAGCCAGAATCTCACCTACTTTTAACCTCAGACTGTCACAATGACGGATCAGATGTCAGACTGCCTCATTCTTTAAGTTTTAACCTGAATATACAAGACATGATTGATTTTCCCAACGATCAAAATATACGAAACCGAACCGAAAACCATGACCACAAAACCGTGAACCGAACCGTTTGCTTGAACATCTTTTAAATACATATTGCCGCTTAATATGTTTTATGTAACCTATGGCATTTTTAAGCTTCATGTGTGTTATTGGACAGAAAGAGCAGCGCTGCCTAGGAGCATAGCCTACGTACAAAAAACACATTTACATCAATAAATAAATGTTTCACAATGAACCAAGCAGTCTGTATTACATTTTATTTAGTTTGAAGGCAAGGTTTGCAAGGTTCATCTGATGGACATCTAGGGACAGATTCTCCAAGTTTTGCACAGCTTTTGCTCATGCTAAACCTGCATAGGCTGAAGACCCCCTTCACATATTTCAAAACCAAACACAGAGAGACAGATTGTGCAGGTTTAACAGGAGCAAAAGCTGTGCAAACCTGAGTAAATCTGGACCCTAGTCTCATGCTAAAATTGACTGTAAATTCACCTTTAAAGTTGGTTTTAAAAAAAAATTCCCCAGGGGAGCATGCCCCCGGACCCCCCTAGGGGGTCGGTATCTTGTCACCTTTTTTACCCCTGATGAGTTTGCACCCCTGTAAACAACTTGTCTCCCTCTGTACACCAAACTTCATTCAAATATGACATTTTGCATGCCACAGCCTCAAACTTGATCATACTAAACATAATTTCCCAACAAAAAAATGTGGCCTATGAAAATGCTGACTGGCTAGTAACTTTGGAAAATATTTAAAACTTGTTTCATGTTGCATAACGCTCTGTTTCTTTAAGCAACATACTACATCACTAGGATTTTTGCCAATTTGGGCATCTTGAGCTGACCATTTTGTGTGCTGTGTTACTGCAAATGACACATTTTTTGTAAGACCTGTAAGCCTTTCTCTTGACAAATTTTGGAAATCAGATTTTAATATTCTAATTGGTCAACAGAACACTGGAAAAATATTAATCATACTCATCAGCATATAAATCATATCATCATATAAATATCCACTTCCAAAAGATGCTATAAAGATATTACAGATTAATATGTTTTCTTCTGCTTTTCTACCAATGTTTGTAGCTTGGCCATTTCATTCCTGTGACGAGGAAGGAGCAAGATGGAGAGGCGTGTCTCTGAGGAACAGGCTCAGCATGAACCCATGGAGGATGCACCTCCTGGCAAAGATGCACCTCCTGTTAAAGATGGATCTTCTGAAGAGGATGCACCTCGTAGAGAGGATGCACCTTCTGGACAGGATGAACCCATGGAGGATGCACTTCATGGCAAGGATGCATCTTCTGAAGAGGATGCACCTCCTGGAGAGGTTGAACCCATGGAGGATGCACCTCCTGGCAAGGATGCATCTTCTGAAGAGGATGCACCTCCTCGCAAAGTTGCACGTTCTGAAGAGGATGCACCTCCTCGCAAAGTTGCACGTTCTGAAGAGGATGCACCTCCTGAAGAGGTTGAACCCATGGAGGATGCACTTCATGGCAAGGATGCACCTTCTGAAGAGGATGCACCTCCTCGCAAAGTTGCACGTTCTGAAGAGGTTGATGAAAGTGAAGCAGAGGGAGACATTGACCCGGACTATGTGGTGGAGTCAGATCATTCTTCTTCCTCATCCTCCTGTCCTGACCTTCACACTGAGGATGGAGAGAACGACCACAATCCCAAAAAGGAGTGGATTTCAAGAAGTGGGAAAGTCTGGCTTCCTACGAATGCAGAGACCCCCGGTTATGTTCCTTCTGGCAAAGGTTTGACTCCTGGGCCGACACGGTACGCCATCTCCAGGATTGACAACTTGGACTCCTCGTTTGATTTGTTTTTCACTCCGGAGATCATTAACATCATCGTCAACATGACAAACCTGAACGGAAAATATGCAAAAGTGCCTAAGTGGAAGGATGTCGATGTCACATGTATGAAAGCGTACATCGGGCTCCTGATTTTGGCTGGTGTATACCGCTCAAAGGGAGAACCCTACTCCAGCCTCTGGGAGGACCAGACTGGACGTGCGATCTTCCGAGCCACCATGAGTTTCACCAAATTCAACCTAATCAACTCCACCCTCCGGTTTGAGGACGAGAAGAACAGATCTGGCCGTCTCAGAAAGGACGAGCTTGCCCCCATCCGTGTGATCTGGGACATGTGGACACAACGCCCCCCACTGCTTTTCAACCCCGGGAAAGATGTGTGTGTTGATGAGCAAGTTGTCCCTTTCAGAGGCCGGTGCAAATTTCGTTATTATATACGGAACAATCCAGCAAAGTACGGAATTAAAATGTGGGTCGCTGCTGATGTCACCACTTCGTATGCCTGGAAGTGCCAGGTCTATACTGGAAAGGATTTGAACGATACTAAGGATTTCTCCCAGGGAGAATGTGCTGTCCTGAAGTTGACGGAGAAGCTCCGAAGGGCCACTGTCACATGTGATGATGTCTTAACAACGTATTCACTTGTGCAGGAACTTCTGAAGAGGAATGTGGCGATGGTCGGGGCCATTAAAAAAAACAAACCTGAGCTTCCTCCCAAGCTCGCGCTACGGAAAGAGAAAGCCCTCCACTCCTCTATTTTCGCCTTCACAAAGACAACCACTGCAGTGAGCTACATTCCCAAGCGGGACAAGAACCTGGTCGTCCTCAGCAGCAGACACAGAGACATGGCTATGAGCAATGATGATAAAAAGAGACCTGTGATCATCACAGATTATAACCGCTGCAAGGGAGCTGTTGACAAATTGGACCAGGTACGAGCCTTAACACACATTACAGCATGCATCTATTCCAGACTTAGCCTGCTTACTTGTATTGAAATGATTATTGTCTGAAATATACTTTATTTGGTGATTTTATTTATTTATTTTGTAGGCCATCAGCATCTACAGCTGCAGAAGAAAGACCTCTCAGTGGCCACATGCTTTGTTCTTCAACATGATCGACATGTCCACCTTCAACTCCTTCGTGATTTACACTGCTGCCAATCCCAACTGGAACAGTGGCAAGACGAACAGGAGGAGGCTTTTCTTAGAGGAGCTGGGGAAGAAGTTGGTGTCTGGAGAAATGATGAGGAGAGAACGCATCCCCATTGCACCAACTGCTGCTACTGTGGTGCAGGAAATAAAGGGAATACGACAATCAGAAGCGGCTCCCATAACTGACCTGCCCACCAACGGCTCCAAAAAGAGGACATGGTGCTGGATGTGCCCGGAAAAACATACGAGAATTAACACCTGTTGCATCAAGTGCACCAAGCAAACATGCAAAGAGCACAGAGTCTCATGCTGCTGGTCCTGCTGGATCGGCGGAAGCATCTCGTAAGTCCACTCACCACCTCAGAAAACCAATGCGGTTGTAAGGAAATATTGATACAATGAAATTTTGCGATATTTCATTTAGCAATATTGTATCAATACTCAAACACACTGTACAGATTAACAGGCAAACATTCACGGCGGTGGTTCATGTTTGTGTTGTACTTAAAGGTACAATATGTAAGAATGTGGTCAAAAACGGTTACTGCAGTCAAATTCAAAACACAGCGATCTCATTTTTTCTCCCAGTCGTAGCAGCAGCTCAGTGGAAGCAGACTGAGGCTGAAACGCCACTGACGCCGCCGTGACTGGGAGAGAGGGCTAGGTGGCGCAACATGTAAACAAGTAAATTCAAAACATGAACATGATTTGCAGTCTGCAAAAAGAGATTTTTAATGCGAATACTCTGGCTGTACTATTGTTGTTGGTGAGTTCATCATGTTATATGAACATTATTCCTGAGTCTCTGTGACATATTAGGAGGATTTTACGGCCAGTTGCTTTAGATTTCTTACATACTGTACCTTTAAAATTCTGACAGCTAATTGGCCACAATCATTCAGCCATCGACTCCTTTGCTACTCTGCTGGCATTAGCTAACTTAGAACAGTCAAAAAAGGAAAAAAATGTTGCCCCTGTATCGTATCACCAGGATCTTGCCAATACACACCTCTAAACTACATACGCACACACACTTTTTGTTCAAATACTCTAAAACAGGCTAAGGACCCCCAAACTGATGGAGAGATCGAGCAGGGACCCCCCTACTGTTGTATAAGATTGGGTTTTATATTCAAGTAGGCCTATTGTTAGTGTAAACGTACCTTGTTATGAATAAACAGGTTCATATAGTCATTTTTTGTTGTTGTTGTTTTTTTTATGCATGGGCAAGGTGCAGTGAGTGGAGTGTTCACGCCAATGCCATTTTTAGTAAATGTGAAAACAAAACAAAAAATTTAAAATTTTCTAATAAATGAAAAATGTTGCTACCCCCACTGCAGTACCTCTGTGCACCTCCTACGGGTCAAGGACCCTCTGTTGACTACCTCTGTTCTTAAAATGTAAAGTTTGTTTACCTCATTTGTACATTAATGTCTCCATTTTCTTTAACACACTTGTTTAGAACATAGCCTATGAATGTTGATTGTATTTCATTATTCAAAATAAATACTGATATTGATAAATCTGGCTACTCATCATCTGCCTCACGCTGCATTAAACATTGTTTCATAAAAAAAATAAAGACATTTCAGGTAAAAACAAAACCATTAGACAACTCGCCCATCTCCAGGGCTTACTGAAGTGCAGTGACACCTGCAGCAGCACAAAACAACCAAAAAGAAACATGGCTGACATTGTGAAGAGAGTGATGATTTATTTTGAAGATGTCACAGTGCGGCTTGAGAGAGTAAACTGCTGAATTTAGACATTTCTCTCAAGTCTCTGTTTTATTTATAATGTGTCTGTGAAACCAACCCTCTCTCTATATATATACAGTATATTCTACATAATTAATGTCACCAAAACTAGACTAAAATCCACTGAGCTTTTACAAGGCTATAGCCCAAGATTATTGTTGTTTTTAAGCATCACAGTTGTTTGTTGTTTTGGTCAGATATTCTTTTGACTTTTTAAAGTTCTTGTTGGGCTCCTGTTAAAGATGATTCCGATTCATCCAGAGTTTTATTTAGAGATGTCACATTTATTGTGAGTTGTATATTTTTGTCAGCTGGAGGGAATTGGACACACATCTCTGTTTCTGCTTCACTGTCTAATTCATTTGTATTGTATAAAACATATTATGACTTTTCATGGTTCACATGTTAGAAGTAAGCGGAATGTTTGTGTTAATATAAGTCTTAATAGTTCTATCGTCCGACAGCAATCACTTATATAGAGTGTTTGGTCTGAAACACGGGTCTGTCAGTCACTCTGCTCTGCTGTAAGCCGAGGAGAAAACTTTCCTTGTATCTAGAGCACTGGAAAAGAGAGTAACGACACCACCATTGACTCCCGTGGTAAGGGTTTTGCACCCCGAGTGGCAGGATATGGGTATTGCAAAAGCGCCAGAAAACCCATGCACTCCAATGTATGTGTGTTGCCCACTTGCTTGTAAATTTATGAAAACGGGCCATGTTTTTGTTTTTAGGTGTCTTGGTCATATCAAATTATACTTATAATTTGTTTATTACAAAATGTAGATTGAAACATTAAAGCAAAAGTAAGCGGAATGTTTGTGTTATAAGTCTTAAATAGTTATATCTTCTGACAGCAATCACTTCGAGTGTTTGGTCTGAAACACAAGTCTGTCAGTCACTCTGCTCTGCGGTAAGCCAAGGAGAAAACTTCTTGTATACTTCCTTGTATCCTACAACCTTTATCCAATGAGGAGAGAGAACGGCATGAAGGGCATTGTGTGCAGCCAAGGCATGCACGTGAATGTGTTGACGTAGGGACGAGGACCAATAGATCCATGACGAGGGCGGGGACTGCTAACTCCATCGGCTGACAAAAAGTTAGCCAAAACGACCGGATCGCTAACTTCTGCTTTAATGTAGACAACTGTTTTTTTTGTGTGTTTTTTTTTTACTAGCCTATGTGTTAATATTCATCTGTAAAGGATCCACGATGATGCTATTAACGTGGGTGATCTATAAATGTCCATAAATTATTGAAAATACCACACTTGCTCATTCACCAACAATGCAGAGATGTCAGTTCTTGGGCGCTTTTGAGGCTACCCACATTCTGCCATCAGGAGGCGCTTCCATTGGACCAATGCGTGTCGTTACTCTCTTTTCCAGTGCTTTACTTTTATCCTACAACCTTTATCCAATGAGGAGAGAGAGCGGCATAAAGGGGCGGTCCTCTCGTGTGTGCACTGTGCAGCCAGAGCATCAATCGCTCTGTGTGCAGCCAAGGGATGCGCGTGCATGTGGTGATGTAGGCACGAGGGCGGGGACTGCTAACTCCATCCGCTGACAGGAAGTTAGCCAAAACGACCGGGTCGCTTACTTCTGCTTTAACATAACAATTTACCATTCTCATCCATTGTACATTTGAAGAGTTCATTTGCAAAAAGCAGATAACTCAGTTTTTTTTTTTAATATTTGAAATTTTTTAATTATTATTTACACCAGGTGATATCAGTCAAACCAAAGTTGAGTGGCTTTGAGATGAGATGTACAAAAACAGATGTAACTCAAAAAAAAAAAAAAAGCTTTATTGAAAACAACACTATAAGAATAATTCAAGAGCATCCGCTATCTTTTTTTTTTTTTTTTTCTTTTCAAAATGGCACTTATCTGCTTTTGCAAATGAACTCTTCATTTGTTGCATTAATATTCCGATTTGGAGGTCGGGAATTCTGGCTTCCAACAACTGGAACGAACCACAACACCCGGATTTTCTGATTTTTCTACTCATTTTAACTCATTCGCCACTCTGAAACTACAGCTCCCATAAGCACTATCGTCACACAGCGCGTGCTCATTGGTCCATCCTTCTCGACGTCGCTCTGAACAGGAAGTCTCTTTGTCAAACACACAGTGGAGATTTGAAACGGTGGAGCAATTTGGCGGTACAGTAAAACTATAACAAAACTGAAAAACGCGGAGAGGAGACCAAACTACAGAGACTACACAGGGAGACAGAGGAGAAAGAGGCAGAGCTGAAACCAGCTTCTGAATCACGGCATCACTCCGCCTCTTGTGCTTCATCCCGCGGCTCCGCATTGCCACAAAGGTAAACAACCCTCCCCCTCTCTCTCAGCAGGTCACAAGCAAAAAGTACATGCAAACTTTTTTTTTCATTCAGATACAAACCATTCTGAATGAAGACTTCATATAAACATGCGAAGTGATGTTTTCCGAGCTGGTGTTTACCCGTGATGAAACTTGTCTTGCCCGCTTCTGCATTTATTCAGAGCGACGTTGATAAAAAAAAACGTCCAAAACAAACTGGCTCTCTTTGAAACCACCTAACGTCCTGCCTATTACACTCAATCATGTGCTGCAGACTAAATACATGCAACTACATACTAAATGTGCGATTAGTATGTTGTTCCACAGATATCACCACATTTCAAATTTCAAGTAGGGTGGATTCGCCTAATGTGGGACACTGCCTAATGTGGGACACTTAAGCTTAAATGGGTGTAGGTCTTCCTATAGCAAAAGAAAGTTAATGTAAATGTGGTCTCACACAAGCTGTGATATTGCATTATCAAAATCACATGACATCTCAAATGTCCAATCATAGGTTTAGGAGGGAGAGCCTTCAAACCGGAGGCACCCTGTGTGAAGACCACCAAAATGCTAGTTACTTAGGGTTTGGACAAAAATAATGTTAAGGCCATAATTTATTAAAAAAAACAAAATGATTGCAATTTTTTGTCAAAATGTGTTTATAATATGCTGATGCATTAAAATATATCTTAATATGGTGTAACCATTCTCAATATTTAGCATTTTGATCAACATTTCTACTGTCCCACTTTAGGAAACATGCTTTCCTAAAGCGGGACAGGTGGTTTTTCCTAATGTGGGACAGTGCTTTTCCAGGTAAAACTAATAGGTTGAACAATAACAATGATTGTTTACATGGTTTTATTGTTATAATGCATTGTTTTGAATATTTTACTGTTAAAGGGGTAAATGGCTCTGATTTTTTTTCTTTCTTGTTTCTAAATCTTGTCTTTTTTGATAATGTTCATGAAAGATGTTGTGTTTAGAAGTAATCAAGGGATAGCACATTACTGATTAATTAAATGGAATGTATTTCAGATCACAGTGGCAAAAAAGAGTAAGGCAATGAGACAAAATCAGGGAAAGAAAACATGGGAAAAGAAAGGAAAATAATCAAGCAAGAGAACTCAACCAGTGGAAAAAAGACAGGATGAGGGGAGACATTACTGAATATAGGAAGATCACTGAGGATGGTGGTGTCCCACAATTGAGGTTGTTGACCAGGGCTGGGAATGACCCTAGCGAAGGGTAAAAGGTCACATCCAACACACAATTGGTAGAAAACCATTAACACTATAGAAGATGAAGCAGAACTAGGACAATAAGTGATATTATTGAACACTGGTTTGCAATCTAGCATTTATCATGTAAATTAAGATGACTTTTAAACAGACTTTTTAGTGTCCCACATTAGGAGCATGACTGTCCCACATTAGGGAACAGAAATTGCCGCAAAAAACTTTGCAATCAGAGTTGAAATATGTATGGTATTTCTTTTAGGAGTGTGATATCAGAATTTTCTCTTTGGATTCCATTAGATCACAACCTAAGGATTTCAGAATGGTACAGGATGTAGATTGAAAGTGTTTGCTTCATATCGCAAAATACACCAGAAGTCTAAATTGCAAAAAATGTCCCACATTAGGCGAATTCACCCTATATTTTAAAATGAAAAGATTAGTCTATTTTAGTGCTGTGCCTCATGGACAACATTTTACATCCCGATATAGGTAATTTTATATCCCGATAACGGTATACGATATCATATTTTCTCTTGAAATCATATCCTATGTAGGCTACAGGGTTTTTCCTGCATAGATAATTTGGTGGCGGCTGCCACACTAAATATCTCACCGTCAACTCACGACTCACGAGTCAGTGTTTTGTTTTGTTTTTCTCAGATTTTTTGTGCATTTATTTTGAAAGGACAGCTGGAGAGAGACGGGCAGGAGGAAGAGAGAGCACTTCTTCAGCTTCAGAGTTGGGGCAGACGCACAATAATGGCCCTTTCCACTACAAAGTCGTTGGTCCGACGGGGGGCTGAGCAATTAGCGCGATATAGCGCATTTAGCGTGCGCCCCTGTCTGTATCTGGCAGAGATCAGAGATGGTGTTTTAAATAACCATGCTAGCGTTTCACCAGCTCTCATCTCTGCCATTCAGCCTCTCAAACTGCCGCCTCTCTCGCGTGCGGGCGCCCCGCACGTAGACACACGTGAGAGAGAAAAAAATAATAGTTAATAGGAAACACTGAATTACGATATAAACGAGAGGGCTCTATCGTTCGTACGATAGACATTATTATATCTCACTACGATATATATCGTAATATTGCACAATGCACAGCACTAGTCTATTTTATTTTATTTTAATAATCTACTTAAAGCAGATATCAGCTTCACGGCCGTTTCGGCTAATGCTGCGTTCAAGGCAGGCTTTTGAAACCGTAAGTTACAGCTTCAAGTCACAACTACGACTTGGTAGCGTTCCAGGTAACCCGTAGCTCGTGTTTTTACCATCCTGTTGTCTGTGAAAGTTCCCTATAACGGCCACTCGTAACTTCCGACCCGTGAACTCGTACCAGATCGAACTGGTATGACTTCACAGGAAGGAAAAACACAAAGTACGAGTTTCTTTGAACGCACCATGAGTTAGCAGCCCCCGCCCTTGTCAGGCATCAATTGGTCCTCGTGCTACGTCACCACATTCACGCGCATCCCTTGGCTGCACACACAGCCCTTCATGCCGTTCTCTCTCCTCATTGGATAACACTTGTATCCCACAAGGAAAATTTTCTCCTCGGGTTACAGCAGAGCAGAGTGACGGAGAGACTCGTGTTTAGGCTGAAATACTTCATGTAAGTGATTGCTGACGGAAAATAGGACTATTTAGGACTTATATTAACAAAAACATTCCACTGATATCTGCTTTAACAGCCTGGATCATTATTACAGCTACATCCGCCGTGGACCAGTTCTGCGTGCTGTGCTTTGTAGCCGCCATATTTGCAAGTGAAGACACTTCACTACGCATTTACGCCCAAGCAGAGCTACAGATATTCACCCTCACTCCTGTCTCTCATTACATAACTCAGTGTTGGGCAACATCTTAAGGGATAGCAGAAAAAATACCTCTTACTCTACCTCTTACTCTAAGAAGTAATCACGTTACTGTTCTTCAGGACCTTCTGACTGGGGACTTGTGGCTTGTGTCGGCAGCTGTGACTTATGTTGACAATGATGATTTTACAATCGTTAGTTTATCTATTTGTCTTACTTTTTTTTTTTATTTACCTGATGCTCGGATCGTTTCACTTCCGGGTTGGAGTGATCTAATCTACGTGAATTGATGCGTGATGAATGGCTATTAGTGCTGGGTTGAAAAGATCGATCCACCGATTTTAAATCGATTCTCATTTTAATTCCTACAGATCAAGTAGGCCTACGTTTTTTTTTGTTTTTTTTTAATATATATATTGTAGTGTCTGACCGGACGTGATAAAAGGATGATGAGGAGTTGTTCAACAAACCTTCATTTATTTCAGGAACGGTACAGTTACTGTCGGCCGTAACCCAAAAGAAAGAAAAACGACGACAAACTTCCCTCCTCTGCTCCTCTCGCACGCACACCATAGACTGTAAAAAGAATGGGCGTAGCGTCCGTGACGTCACCCATTGGTTTTGGGGAGTCTGTTTTGTGCCGCTACTACGGGGGTTAGAACCGCGCCATGTTGGATTCTACTTGCCATATTTGGAGCGGTGCGGCCGTTGGCCGGCCGAGAGCCCGCCCACTGGCCTCGTAGCAGCGGTCGCCGGACCTGTCACTCAACGGTTCTGCGCCCTGATTGGCCAGAACTTTAACCTTAATAATAGTAAAACGGTAGAGTTTAAAAAAAATTCACCCCCCTCAGAGTGTGTGCGGGGGTAGAAACTATCGATTGAGACCAAAAAAATAAAATGTACCAGGCTGTAAATATGTTTTTTTAAGCTGTAAAATCGGCTATTTTAACATGGGGCTCGATTGGAGTTGCTCCCTTCTGGAGCCAGCCCCCAGCGACAGCCGAGGGGATTGCAGCTTTTTGAATGCGGAAGTGAGCTTCACTCCTCAGACCGACAACTGCCCCCTTGACGCACACGCAGGCTCGGTCCTCCTCACACCCGCCCCCCACTCTCTCATCCAACCAACTTGGCGACTTTCTCTTTTTTAGTCAAAAGCGACTAGCGACAAATCTAGCGACATTTTCCGGTCTCTCGTTTGTAGACTCCAATGTGAAAGCACGTCTCAAGCACCATCTTCAACGAGCCGCGGGTGCCGCCGTGAGCCCCGCCCCCCATCCCCGTCCCAAAGCACTTACAGGCGGTCAGTCTCACAGTGGTGTCACGGTCCCTGCTGCAGTCAGAGACCCACACCGCTCCACGCCACCGACCGCTCGTCAGTCATGCTGCTTTTCACACTGATGCTGCTATTCGGGCTGAAGTGTGCACAACATGCAGTATAGTTCACTGTGTTACCCTACACTTCACTATCTTAAAGCAGAAGTAAGCGGAATATTTGTGTTAATATAAGTCTTAAATAGTTATATCTTCCGACAGCAATCACTTACATAGAGTGTTTGGTCCAAAACACGGGTCTGTCAGTCACTCTGCTCTGCTGTAAGCCGAGGAGAAAACTTCTTGTATACTTCCTTGTATCCTACAAGCTTTATCCAATGAGGAGAGAGAACGGCATGAAGGGCTGTGTGTGCAGCCAAGGGATGCGCGTGAATGTGGTGATGTAGGGACGAGGACCAATAGATCCATGACGAGGGCGGGGACTGCTAACTCTGGCTGACAAGAAGTTAGCCAAAACGACCGGATCGCTAACTTCTGCTTTAAGTTGTTCACATTCACAGCTGTTTGTGGGCCAAATGGCCATGACAAAATTAAAATAAAAGTACTTTTGTATTCAACAGCAACAGCTTTTGGGTGAATTCTTCATGTCATATTTTTAATAATTCACCAGGTTACTGTCCCAGTGTCCCAATAGCAATCCATTGCTGCAGGTGCCCTGGATCTGTTCAGTAATTCTGCCCTACAGCATGTTCGTAAAATTCTAGTCTATCAATATTCTGGGATTGGTCCTTGCCATTTTCACCAGTCTTATAGCCATCAATAACTACTACTACTAAATAGGCTACTTCATTAATTTAATACTAGTATTAATATGTTGCATAGCTAGACAATCAGGTATTAATATGTTACATAACTAGACAATAACAGCTCAAAAAACTGTTTTAATGACACTAATCCAAATTGATATCGGATCAAATCGAAAAAATCGATTCTGAATCTTAAGAATCGGAATCGAATCGATTCTTGAAATTTGAATCGATACCCAGCGCTAATGGCTATGTGATATTCTTTGGTATTGAAGTAATCCAAATGTAACTAAAGTAATCCGGTACACTACTTAATTTTGTGATACTTACAGTAAGTTACTGATTACATTTTTTAACCCTTCCAACCCTGCTAGTTACATTACTCCATTCCCGCCAGAAAACAAACAAACAAAAACAATGTTTAGCAAGACAGCGGAGCGGGCCGACACTGGAAGCCCAGGACAGGTGCCCAAGTGTGGGTAAGAGGATCAAAGAGGACCTACAATGGTAACAGTTGCCTTGGCTTAACCATAATCTAATTACTATTTTAGAATTTATAATGCATTACATCTAGGGGTGTAACGGTTCTGAACGGAAACCGAAAACCTCCGTTCAAAGGACTTCGGTTCAGAAACTCATTTTATCTTCCCGAACCGATCGGTTCATCTCCGCCCCGCCCTTCCCACACTCATACACTGAATTTTATTGAGGCAGAGAGAGAGAGAGAGAGGACAAGCTAAAGTTGGACCCACAGCTGTGGGAGACAGCATGACCGGGTGATCAGCAGTAAATCCGGCGCAGTCCGGGATGGAAGATCAGATCGACACTTGTGTCATAGTCTGACATGTTTACGTTAAAGGGATAGTTCACCCTAGAATGATATTTCGCTCATTATCTACTCACCCTCATGTTGACTAAGGGCTGGAAGAATTATCAGAGTCCACCGTCCCTTCTCTTAGTTACAGGGGGTCTCGGCGTAGCAGTGAATTTCAATGCAACGGTTGCAAAGGGACACCGGAGCTCTTCGTAAAAAAACACACACAAAAAAACATCCAAATACCTCCATGATGCTCGTATGTAATGTCCGTCTTGTGCTGAAGCCCCAAATTGCGTAATTGTCCCGAAAAAAAATTAAATAAGTCTATATTTTAAGCTTGTTTGTAGCGGAAGCTTCTCGTCTTCTTCTTCTTCTCCTATTCCTGGTCCGTCCAAATATCGCGTGATTCGCAGTAACCGCAATGACGCCGGCGCAAATCACGCGATATTTGGACGGACCAGGAATAGGAGAAGAAGAAGAAGACGAGAAGCTTCCGCTACAAACAAGCTTAAAATATAGACTTATTTAATTTTTTTTCGGGACAATTACGCAATTTGGGGCTTCAGCACAAGACGGACATTACATACGAGCATCATGGAGGTATTTGGATGTTTTTTTGTGTGTGTTTTTTTACGAAGAGCTCCGGTGTCCCTTTGCAACCGTTGCATTGAAATTCACTGCTACGCCGAGACCCCCTGTAACTAAGAGAAGGGACGGTGGACTCTGATAATTCTTCCAGCCCTTAGTCAACATGAGGGTGAGTAGATAATGAGCGAAATATCATTCTAGGGTGAACTATCCCTTTAACTATCCGAGCAGTAAACACTGTGAAACAGGTGATGGAAACGTGCACAGCTGTTGACACGCTGCAGCGCGCAGTGATACAGAGAGAAAATAGCGCCTATCGATTGTCATGCAACTATTACTCTTTTGAAATTATTATTTACTTACTTATTGTTATACCTCGGACTGGTGTAAGAAGTTTTTATTTTATTCATTTAGATGATGTAGAGTAGCCTCGTAAACCAGCCTCTCGCGGAAATGCATTGCATTTCATTTCTCGGGAGAGTCTGGCCTCATTCCCCCTGTAAGCGTTTGGGGTGGGCGGGAGTAGTAGCATTGACAGCCAATCAGCAGAATGCTGAAGGCTGAATGGGGTTGTCTGTAGAGTGGTCTTAAGAAAAATTTAAATTTTTTTCTATCCCTGGATAGTTAAGAAATTAATGTAAGTGTTTTTTTTTATTTATCTATTTTTTTATAGGGGAGAAGTGTTATACTTGATTAAGTTAATATAATTCTGTCAGGATCACTATGTCAAAATAATATTTAATTACTTGCACAAGTTTTATTTGGCGGTATGATACTGTTCTGGGACCCCCTGCTCTTCCATGCGCTTGCGTGGAAAGCCTGAGGCAGGAAGAGCACCTTCCTGCCCTTCATGAGCTATCATGAACGGCATAAGCAGGGAGCGCAGCAGCAAAGAAAACCCAGACAGAGCAGAGCAACTAACAAGATAGGATTCATAACAGATAACGGGAGGAGCTGGGGTGGAGGTGGGTTGCAAAAAAGCCAGCAGAGGAAGCAGCAGCAAGGGAGGTGACGTTGGGCTAGAGCGGTTTAAATAGCGCGCTCTGAATGAAATTCCCCAATAGGAAGCGGCCACGGGGAGTCAGCGGAGCCATCAGCTGATCTGCACCGGTGATGCAGCTACGCTGTGCTGATTTAGAGCTTGATGTCATGGCCTGCCAGAACTAACGCTACGCTTGATTTTAAGTCATGTTCATGTTCTTGATATTGCAATGCAACAATCCAGACATTTTTCTGGAAGTTTTCCAAAAGGTTTTTTAGTATGTTTTTAAAAACCGAGGTTTGAACCGAACCGTGAGTCAAAAACCGAAGTTTGAACCGAATCGTGGGTTTGGTGAACTGTTACACCCATAGTTACATCACTCTGTTACTAAAAAACAAAAATCAAATTACAGGGAATGCCTAACACTACATAACTATCATCAGAGACATTTTTCGTGGGGTGTTGTTGTTGAGACCTGCTGTCAGGGCTCGTGGACTCTGAATGTAATGTAATGTTACTAAACAACTTGTCTCCCTCTGTACACCAAACTTCATTCAAATATGACATTTTGTATGCCACAGCCGCTGTTGGTTTACCACACACACACACACACCTCAGACCATGACTGAGGGCCTCTGCTGTAAATTTTAGCATGCCATAGTCAAACTTGATCATACTAAACATAATTTCCCAACAAAAAAAATGTGGCCTATGAAAATGCTGACTGGCTAACTTTAAACATGTTTCATGTTGCATGTATGCTATGCAACTCTCTGTTTCTTTAAGCAACATACATTACTAGGATTTTTGCCAATTTGGGCATCTTGAGCTGACTATTTTGTGTGCTGTGTTACTGTATATGACACATGTTTTTGTAAGACCTGTAAGCCTTTCTCTTGACAAATTTTGGAAATCAGATTTTAGGTCGACAGAACACTGTGGAAAAATATTCATCATACTCCCAAATAATAAGTCTACAAAAATATCCACTTCCAAAAGATGCTATAAACATATTACAGATTAATATGTTTTCTTCTGCCTTTCTATCTATTTCTATGTTTGTAGATTGGCCATTTCATTCCTGTGACAAGGAAGGAGCAAGATGGAGGAGGAACGGGCTCAGCATGAACCCATGGAGGATGCACCTCCTGAAGAGGATGCATCTTCTGAAGAGGATGCACTTCCTCGCAAAGTTGCACGTTCTGAAGAGGATGCACCTCCTCGCAAAGTTGCCCGTTCTGAAGAGGATGAACACATGGAGGATGCACCTCCTGGTAAGGATGCACCTTCTGGAGAGGTTGATGAAAGTGACCACGTTGATGAAAGTGCAGCAGAGGGAAACACTGACCCGGACTATGTCCCTGGCAAGGATGCATCTTCTGAAGAGGATGCGCCTCCTGGAGAGGTTGATGAAAGTGAAGCAGAGGGAGACATTGACGATGTGGTGGAGTCAGATCATTCTTCTACCTCATCCTCCTGTCCTGACCTTCACTCTGAGGATGGAGAGGACAAACACAATCCTGAAAGGGAGTGGACTTCAAGAAATGGGCAAGTCTGGCTTCCTACGAATGCAGAGACCCCCGGTTATGTTCCTTCTAACAAAGGTTTCACTCCTGGGCTGACACGGTATGCCATCTCCAGGATTGACAACTTGGACTCCTCGTTTGATTTGTTTCTCACTCCGGAGATCATCAACATCATCGTCAACATGACAAACCTGAGGGGAAGAAAGACAAAAGTGCCTAAGTGGATCGATGTCGATGTCACAGGTGTGAAAGCGTACATCGGGCTCTTGATTTTGGCTGGTGTATACCGCTCAAAGGGAGAACCCCACTCCAGCCTCTGGGAGGACCAAACTGGACGTGCGATCTTCCGAGCCACCATGAGTTATAAGAAATACAACCGAATGAACCCCAGCCTCCGGTTTGATGACGAGAAGAACAGATCTGGCCGTCTCAGAAGGGACAAGCTTGCCCCCATCCGCGTGATCTGGGACATGTGGACACAACGCCTCCCACTGCTTTTCAACCCCGGGGAAGATGTGTGTGTTGGTGAACAGCGTGTCCCTTTCAGAGGCCAGTGCGAATTTCGCCAGTCTATGCAGAACTGTGAAGGAAGGGTTGGAATGAAAATGTGGGTCGCTGCTGATGTCGCCACTTCTTACGTCTGGAACTGCCAGGTCTATACTGGAAAGGCCTTGAGAGATACTTGGAATGTCTCCCAGGGAGAACATGCTGTCCTGAAGTTGACGGAGAATCTTCGAAGGGCCACTGTCACATGTGATGATGTCTTCACAACGTATTCACTTGTGCAGGAACTTCTGAAGAGGAATGTGGCGATGGTCGGGGCCATTAAAAAAAACAAACCTGAGCTTCCTCCCAAGCTCCTGCAGACGAAATCGAGAGCCGTCCAGTCCTCTATTTTCGCCTTCACAAAGACAACCACCGCAGTGAGCTACGTTCCCAAGCGGGGGAAGAACCTGGTCGTCCTCAGCAGCAGACACAGAGACATGGCTATGAGCAATGATAATAAAAAGAGACCTGTGATCGTCAAAGATTATAACCGCTGCAAGGGAGCTGTTGAAAACTTGAACCAGGTACGAGCCTTTACACATATTACAGCATGCATCTATTCCAGAATTAGCCTGCTTACTTTTATTGAAATTATGTGCTTGTCTGAGATATACTGTATTTGGTGATTTTATTTATTTATTTTGTAGGCCATCAGCACCTACAGCTGCAGAAGAAAGGCCTCTCATTGGCCACAGGCTTTGTTCTTCAACATGATCGATGTGTCTGCCTTCAACTCCTTCGTGATTTACACTGCCGTGAATCCCAACTGGAACAGTGGCAAGACGAACAGGAGGAGGCTTTTCTTAGAGGAGCTGGGGAACAACCTGGTGTCTGGAGAATTGATGAGGAGAGTTCGCATCCCCAGAGCACCGACTGCTGCTACTATGGTGCAGGAAATAAAGGGATTACGAGAATCAGAAGCGGCTCCCATAATTAACCTGCCCACCAACGGCTCCAAAAAGAGGAGGACATGGTGCTGGATGTGCCCGAAAAGATTTAGGAAAGTTGACACCAGTTGCATCAAGTGCACCAAGCAAACATGCAAAGATCACGGAGTCTTATGCTGCAGGTCCTGCTGGATCGACAGAAAACTATCTCTTGAGTCCACTCACCACCTCAGAAAACCAATGGGGGTGTAAGCAAATATAATGAAATTTCGCGATATTTCATTTAGCAATACCGTATAGGCTACTCAAACTCACTGTACAGATTAACAGGCAAACATTCACGGCGGTGGTTCATGTTTGTGTTGTATTTAAAATTCTGACAGCTAATGGGCCACAGTCATTCAGCCATTGACCCCTTTGCTACTCTGCTAGCATTAGATTACTTAGCACCGTCAAAAAAGGAAAACAATAGCAATATATTGTACTGTTGCCCCTGTATCGTATCACCAGGATCTTGCCAATACACACCTCTAAACTACACACGCACACACACGTTTTGTTCAAATACTCTAAAACAGGCCAAGGACCCCCAAACTGATGGAGAGTTGTATAAGATTGGGTTTTATATTCAAGTAGAACTATTGTTAGTATAAACGTACCTTGTTATGAATACACAGGTCCATATAGTAATTTTTATTTTTATTTTTTATTTTATGCATGTGCAAGGTGAAGTGAGTTGAGTGTTTACGCCAATGTGAAAACAAAAAAACAAAAAATTCAAATAAATGAAAAATGTTGCTACCCCCACTGCAGTACCTCCGTGCACCTCCTACGGGTCAAGGACCCTCTGTTGACTACCTCTGTTCTTAAAATGTAAAGTTTGTTTACCTCATTTGCACATTAATGTCCTCATTTTCTTTAACACACGTGTTTAGAGCATAGCCTATGAATGTTAATAAATCTGGCTACTCTTCATCTGCCTCACGCTGCATTAAACATTGTTAATCAAAAATAAAGACTGGCACATTTCAGGCAAAAACAAAACCATTACACAACTCACCCATCTCCAGGGCTTACTGAAGTTACCATGGTAGCATGGTAATCAGTGACACCAGCAGCACAAAACAACCAAAAAGAAAGTTGGCTGACAATTTGTGGTTTGTTAACAATGTTATGAAGTGAGTGATGATTTATTTTGAAGATGTCACAGTGCAGCTTGAGAGAGTAAACTGCTGAATTTAGACATTTCTCTGAAGTCTCTGTTTTATTTATAATGTGTCTGTAAAACCAACCCCCTCTCTCTATACTGTATATTCAATCATATATTCTACCTAATTAATGTCACCAAAACTAGGCTAAAATCCACTGAGCTTTTACAAGGCTATAGCCCAGGATTATTGTTGTTTTTAAGTATCACAGTTGTTTGTTGTTTTGGACAGATAACAACACTCAACGCACCTTGCTCTCAGGATTCCAGCTTTCATGACATTAGGAACCAAAATGACAAATTATGCATGAATTTCCGTAACAATAATTTACTTTTCAGCTATTCCTGCTAAACCTTCTCCACTCAGTCACTCTATGTTAGGCTCCTGTTAAAGATGATTCCGATTCATCCAGAGTTTTATTTAAAGATGTCACATTTTTTGTGAGTTGTGTATTTTTGTCAGCTGGAGGGAATTGGACAGAGAGGGACCCGTGTGCAGGGACAAGGGCGCCGCCATAGCTCAGCTCATCCATACCGGAAGTCACGACCGGAAGTTGCTTTTCTTCGTGTATATTATTTCTATGTTATTCTAAGAACCCCCTCTCTCTCTCTGGCCTGACTAAACTTAACCAACTCCTTTCTTCATTGCCTAAACCCAACCAAAGCACCCACCAAAGACATTCCTTTTTTCTCTCTCTCTCTCCTGGTCTGCTGTCAGCAGGAGCGGCGAGCTGTTAGCCGTTAGCAGCGTTTTTTAATAACTTAATAAACGATCCATGCAAAAAAATATTTAGTTAGCTCAATCATGTTGTAACTAAGATATCCGCTGGAAAAAAAATATATTATCATGGACCATTTGAGTTACTGAGTTTTTTTTTATCTGAGAAATGATACACGAAGAAGAGCAACTTCCGGTCGTGACTTCCGGTATGGATCAGCTGAGCTAATGGCGGCGCTCTTGTCCCTGCATACGGGTACTCTTGATTGGACAAGCATCCCTGTTGCTGCTTCACTGTCTCATTCATTTGTACTGTTATGTAAAACTTTATGTTTCATGAACATCCTTGTGACGTTTACAGACAGCACGTTGTTTGGAGACACACGTTGCAGTCTGCAGTCAATAAGCAGTTTGGTTATTACTACCCTTTATCAGGGGGGTAAAGGAGTAAGTCCCCCCCCCGTCCCCTTTCTGGGACCCCAGAGACAGAACGGAAAGCATAAACACTCGCTGAGCCTCTGTGATGTTTTTCAAGTGCTTAACAGCTCAATCTCTCTTAAAATAATTACACCTGAAAGGCAGAGATCCATCACAACTGCACCGCTCTGGAAATTGCCCTCAGATGGGCACACACAGAGAGAAAGGGGCAACATTTGTAAGCTATTATAGGGACTTTCTCCCTCCTCCGCTGCCTCCCTGCCTCTGCTGCTTCTCTGTAAACCTTTGCTCTGCGAGTGGTGGTGGTGATGATGTTGATGATGATGCAGGATGTGGTCAGAGGACACATGTCTGACTTTGCTAAAGGCTAAAAATTAAACCTGCCATCAATGTTAGTGCTGACATTAACCATGGGGTTAGTATCAAGTATTAGAATAAACATCAGAGTTTGTGTTGGGAGTGTTCAGGAAGCAAAACTGTTACTCATATCCTAATAGACAAAGCAATTGCCCATAGGTTATTGACAGTTGTAACACATTCAATAGTTAATAGTTCTATGGACATGAACTGTTGAGATCTTTAGTGAAGGAAAAAAGACCAGTCAATCCATTAGAAAATCATTACTTCTACAACATTACAGACTTTTAACAACCAGAGGTGAGGAATCAGAAACATTTCAAGCTACGTCCACACTACATTTTCATTTTAAAGCAAAAACATTATCTGTCTGGACCGGTGTTTGAGTTTCTTATCAGATAATATAATAATAATCTTTATCTTTCCAATCACACTTCAGCACATGTATCACATGACTATTGAGAGACAATGGGCATGTGTGAGCCAGTGTAAACAGGAAAAAGATTGTCTACTCTCAGTGCAGAAAATACTACAAATGAGGAGCAGCAAAGGCAGCTGTAGCAATCAAATGCAAAATATAACTGCACAAGTACTGCAAAGACAAGGTTGTTGATGCTTGTGATTCATCATCATCATCATCATCATCATCATCATCATCATCATCATCATCATCGAGGCTGGTAACCAGGGAGCGACCATGGGGCGTCTTTAACTTTGTTTCCAAATGTCTGAATTTCTGTCCATCCAGTGTGCAACACAAATCACAGTAATAAAGATGTGTTTTAAAACTAAAAGAAGTCTTAGCAATAAAAGTCTAACTCTGTGTAATCTGGAGCTAAAGATCACATTTTGTATAAACTTGATGGAAAAATTAGGATTTCTTGCTGCTTGGGTTTTATTTTTCTAGCTCTGACCATATTATCACAACACTGTGCTCATCAAAGTAATCGCTTAATCCTGAGCTGCAACCCGATTTGTAATAAACCAAATCTTCCATTTAATAATAAAACCAGTTCACTCCAGGATTCTGGATCAGCGCAAGACTATGGCACGGAGTTCAGGTCCTTGGTTCCAACAAGTGAGATTCAGGCCTCGAGCCGGTGTCTTCGCCACATCGACACCCCCCTGAGGTCGACGGTTGTTGTCATTTTTAGAAAAATCGATGGAAAACACTGACTCCTCAGAAATTAAAGTTGGAATATTAATAACCGATGGGCACGACATAAAACTTAAGCATCGTTAAATAATCCAGGAGACTACAGCGTTTCTATTTGGAGGAACAACACTGAGGTTGTCATGAAAAAAATGAAAAAAAAATCCCTTAAATGCTAATTTTCAGTGGGGGAAAATATTTCCAAACCCAGTTGCAGTGCAGTATTTTTAGCATTATTTTAATAGCGGGTGTCCTTTAATCCCACAACTTGTAAGGTTTTCTGGGTTAAACCTTAATACTGTGAAAATATCCACTATTGGAAACTACAGCAACGTTAGATTAATAGTTTGCTCAAATAAAGCAGGTTTGTTGTGCCCATGCAGCCGCTGTGCTGCTAACTGCTTGTGTAAAAAGTGAATCATATGATTGTGCGCTGCCAGCCTGAGCCTGTTACAGTCCAAGCTGCTGCTGCTGTTGTTGTGAAGGCCTGCGATACAGAGCTAGTTAATGTTTACCCAGAAAATATGTAATTGCAGACTTCCCCCTAATAAACTGTTCCAGCATGCAGACCACAATCCTCCTGCTGTAACATTATTATTATCCACAGGCCTCTGACTCCCTCTTTCTCCCTCTCCGCCTCACTCACACATGTATTTATACACACACGTCTGTAGTTATAGAAATGATACGACCAAACTAAAAAAAAAAAAAAAAAACATTTGGAGACAATGCTATGCAGAGTTGTTGTGAAATAAAAAGTCACACTTGTACTTTTTGAAGCCGTTTTGGCCTCAAAAACATCAACACATTCAGATTTGAAGCACAAGGATCTACTTTCTGTGTATTTTTAAAAGCTTTGATGTCCTACCTAAGAACAAAGTGTCACACCAGGTAGGTAAAAACATATCAAAAATGCTGATAAATGACCCACAGTCCTTTGTACCAACTGTGCTTCAGACTCTCCATTTACTGCGCTTTATCTTTCTCAGTTAAAGCTGCCAGAATAACTAACCAACGACTGAAATCTAATCTGTAGTTATTGATAAATGAGTGAAACATACAGCACATATTATGCTCTTTGAACTCTGTCTGAGGAGATGTCAGGGCACCACAGCAGCAGGGTGAACGGTGCTGGGGGAAAAAAACGCAGCCAAATAATATTTACTCGTATTGCATCCTGTTCAGGTTCCTTTATACAATAAAGCAGCAGTGTAAAATACATTTCCTGCTCCGGATGTTTTTATATTACTTTATGGAGCCATCAGTCACACTGATAGAAAAGGAGGAAGTCTGATTGCCAGCGGTTGCCAAAAAATGATTTAGTTCTGTGAAGAAAAAAGTCGACCGACTCATTTCCTCCTCATGTAAATAAATAAAACTTGTAGGCAGTTGACCTCTTTGATTTTTACTCTTTTTGTGTATGTTGTTATGTCAAATCATGTGTCTTTGTCTGTTGAACACCGTGGGAGATTATAGACTTACTTGTTATCTTTCATAGAAGAAATAAATAAATATAAAATACTGCTCTCATGCCTGTGCATAGACACAAACAGACGTCCTGGAGGTGATTAGCATAGCTTAGCATAAGGCCTGATAGCGTGAAATGGCTCGTGTCAAACAGTGGCCTTCACATCTTCTACACTTCTGTCATTAACATAATTTATATTAGAAACTTCGGGGTGTGTCTCCACTGCAGGAACCGCCCCGAAAGGAAAATCTCCCAAAACTTTTACAGGGTCTAAACCTGAGGATTATATGCTGTCATTCCTACATACCGCTATTCCGACATGCCATCATCCCACCACTCCGACAAGGCTTTCAATATAAAGAAATGTGCGTTACTCAACAGGTGACTCCCTCCTACTTATCTGGGTTTTCTCTATCTATCTGGTCTGTCTAGCCTCTACCTGGTCTTTTTACTAAACTTAACCAATCTTTTGAGTAGAAAATACACTATTAAAGGAATTGTCAGAAAGGCCGGATGTTTAAAAAAAGAAAATAATACCGTCATTCCGACCATAGGAGGCAAGAATTGTCAGAATGATTGGACATTTGATAGAAAATTAAGTGTTGCCCATTTAGACAATTAGAGGCCTATGTCGGACTGGTGGGATGGCGGGATGGCGGCTGTCCCCCAAACCTGAGTCCCTGCCTCAGGGTAGGTAGGGCTACTCCAAGCAGCCTTGAAAAATCCTGGGTGGGGGCTCAAGGTTTACTCAGTGCTGATTGGGTATACTCAATGGAGGATGTGAGAGAGAAAGAGCCCAAATAAGCGGCATTTTTAAAACCCAGCAGATGAGGAGCATTAGTAGAAAGTGTCAACAACAACAGCAGCAAAGAGAAGAAGAATAAGGGTTAGGCTATACAACGACTACGTCCGGTGGGTTGGTCCAGCCTCCAAAATGTTACCAGGAACTTTCTCAGTGGAAACCATACTATAGTTAGTCCATGCAGAATCATACATTCAAAAGAGGTTATATGCTGCAAATGTTTCTTGGTTATGTGTAGTGACCAACAAATTTTCATTTGACGTGAACATCGATGAGGTTTAGATCCCTATAAGCCCCTACAACACCAACGCCACCTGTTTCCAGTCTTTATACTAAGCTACCCTAATCACTTCCTGATTCCAGCCCCACACTCTCTTCCAAACACACAGATGCGAGAACCACATCAATCTTCTTGCAGTCTAAGTTGAACTACAGCACACCAACATCTTTCATTGACACTCACACCACAAATTCATATTAACATAAACCAGAGCACTTAGGAGACCAGGACTTGTTTTTTCCTTGTGAGAAAAAAAAGATTTTCAGAGCAACAAGGAATTTTTCATATGTATCAGCCAAACCACAAAAGGTGAGTGTGGTCACTGAGGTCGGCAGGAGAGCTCGTGTGCACAGAAATAAATCAGTCCTTTCAAAATGTCAAACATCAGCATCATCAGGTGAAAACCACAGCTGTCACATTTTCTCAGGTTGAATGCTGACATGTTTCTCAAAATCCTGTGTGTTTGTTCTGCCTGGAGAAAATCTCATTGTGTAATGGAGAAAATACAATAATAAGCATTCTTTCCATCATTCCTGCATAAACACATTTCGCAGATATGTGGGTTTTTTCCGTAACAGCAGTGATATTTCTTAAACACAGGCTTAAGGTTTCACCCAGCAGCTCCGGAAGAATGTTAATATTCAGGTCAGATAAAAAAGTAACTCCCCGTTTCCGGCCACGGCTGTAATTTTTACGCCACAGATGTAACGCTGGACGTCCCAGTTGAGGCTGAGGTTGGCTGACGTCGCTTACATTCATGATTACCGTCTGTAACATGTCTTTAAAAGACCATTTGGGATGGAATTATTTTATGCTGGATTATTTTTACATTCTGCTTTGGCTTTTTGTCATGTTGGACAGCTAACTGTAGCTGGCTCTTTCATTTTCCTCTTCTTTTCACAACGACTTATTGGTTTCTGCTCTGCTTTCACTGTAATAAGAGCGGGCATCTGCCTCCAAGTCTGCCCAGTTTAATATATAGAGACAAATTGCATTACCTCAGTCTTTAGACCCAGTTAAGTAGCCAAGATGGCCACCGTGACATTACTGGGACTTTCCTTCATAGAGGTGGTGCACTGCTGTGGATGTGTGGCTCAATCTGTAAGTGTCTGAAGAAGTCTGAAGGACTGATCATATGATATTGATGATGATATGGATGTTTCTTTACCTTAAAAATCAATTAAACTTATTGATCTCTACTTCCCAAGAGACACACACAACACATCCAGTATCCTCAAATGTCAAACTGTTGTCCTGTCTCCAAAGACACTTTAAAAACTGTTTTCAAACTAAATAGATAATCAATACCGTGATTGCTGCTTTGTATTATTGATTGAATGATCAACTATCACACAATCTCATTGAGATAGAGTTTGGGTCTTGTGAAGGTGTATTGATCACCAACTTCCAGGAGGCCTGACCAATGGATATGGATCAAAATGCCTCTGTACACAGTCGGATAGACCTCAAACCAATCAGAGCAATGATCCAGATGACATTTGCAGAACAACAGAAAACGTGTCTGTCAACAAATGTGGTTGTTTGTTGTATTTTTGCAGGAGCGATGGCGTCGAAGGACTTCTGTTGGTTTTACAAAGACAATGGGAGAGTGTCTGGCATCTACAGCCACTCGCTTTTAAGCCAGCCTAAGTAAAAATCCCATTTGTGATTGGGTTCCCCAGTTTTCGGGTAATTGGAAATTTGCCTCGAAGGCTTCTTCTCTAGACTGATCTACATAGCAAAATGAAATTGGTGGCAGGTTCATCTGAGTTCACACAGGGGAAATGGTGGCAAAACCAACATCCAAGTCAATGGTGCAATCAGGCCAATAAAAATCAATTCACCTGTCAATGCAGCTTTTCAATATCACATAAATGTCTAGCGCAGCTAAACAAGAGCAGAAAGTTTCAGTGTTCTATGCTAGACGTAAAGTCATTAAAGTTGTCTCGTCACCAGAGGTCATAAAGGTCTGAACCAAACGGCACCAAACATTTGCTGAGACGTCTCACTCTGAACCACAAATGTCAACCTGTTGTAAACATCAGAGGAGAAGTGAAGGGACGAGCAAAGACGTTAGGATTCATCCTCTGTGATAAAACTCAAATTGTAATGAACAGGAATCCTTCAATGCGGCATCAGGCGTGCGTAAAATGAATCTGGCATCTTCTGATGTAAAGAGAAAATCCAGGCGTGACACAGTGGAGATGAGCAGGTGACGATCACAGTGAGTCACAACATAATGGCTCCTGAAGCCAGAGTCAGACTCAGTGACTGGAGCCCAGAGAGGGGTGGTGGGCTGTTTCTCTGCTTCTCCCCCTGTGGGAAAAAAGGGGGTTCAGGACATGCTGACATCCCAGGACACACTGAAAAGGGGGTGGGTGGTGTTGGTGGTGGTCTCTCTCTCTCTCTTTTCTTTTCTCCCCCCTTTCCTCCAACTCCACTCTGCCTCGCTGCCCTTGACTCCGCCCCTTCCGTGAGCCGGGAGGTGGTCGAGGAGTGTGTGTGTGTGTGTGCATGTGTGTCTGTGTATGGAAAGTGTTGAGTTGGGTGGTGGTGGTGGTGGAGGAGGTGGGGGTCCTTATTGAAGCCGAACGGAGTGGAACCTCTCGTATTGTCCCCCCCCCCCCCCTCCTGCACCCCACCTCCCCACCCTCCCTGCCTCACCCCCTGTCTCTCTCCCTCCTCCTCCTCCTCCTCCTCCTCCTCCTCCTCCTCCTCCTCCTCCTCCTCCTCCTCCTCCTCCTTTCTCCAGGGACAAAGAATGCCCTGAATGCCTGGCGTCTCCTGCAGTGTCAAATAACCAAAGGATAGGTGGAGTGGTGCAAGGGCCCAGGAAGGAGAGGAGGAGGCGAAGGGGATGAGGGGGAGGGAGGAAAAGAGAAAAAAAAATTAGAGGAAGTGCTCCTCTACTTCTTTTTATGTATTTACATAAACCATCCATCCATCTGTCAACAGCACTGGTCGTTTCCCCTCTGAAAACATCTGTATGAGCGTTTCCTAATCTGTGGTCAATAGTTAGTTAAGTAGTTCAAACAGACAGTGTGAGATAGGAAACTAGGTGAAAGACTGGGAGAGAAGATCTGGGTCACTTTTCCTTTAAACTGTGTAAAAATGGTTATAACACCATTCAGCCTAAAATCCTATATCAGCCATAACATGTTGTTCGAGCAATCATAAGCTGCTTTTAAAGGAAATGCAAACCAACAGTTGTCATTCAAGGTCTGTGATGAGATGTTATCATTTAAAATTCCTCAGCTGTCACATGTCCGGATATGTAGCTATATGTTTTTAGGTGTGTAGTATGGAAGCAGATCATTTCTGATTCAGAACTAAAACCACTGATCATTGTTGTGTAAAACAAACATAGTCAACACAGATGGATACTGAAAGTAGGAAATCACAAGAAGCCCCATGATACAAAATGGGGTCATTCCTATGTTCCCACAGCCCTATGTTCCCACATTTCTAACTTTTGTTGTCACTGAAAATTAGGCCCTATGTTCCCACAGCCCTTTGGTCCCACCATTGGTTGGGTTTAGGCAATGAAGAAAAGAGTTGGTTAAGTTTAGTAAAAAGACCCGGTAGAGGCTAGACAGGCCAGATAGATAGAGTCCAGATAGGTAGAGAGAGTCCAGTGGGAACATAGGGCCTAATTTTGAGGAAAACCTTAGAACTGTGGGAACATAGGGCCGTGGGAACATAGGGCTGTGGGAACATAGGGCTGTGGGAACATAGGCACGCTCCCTATTACAACACTACTTAAGTCTCAATGCAATATTATTGTTATTTTAAACATTTTGCGATATCCTCAACATGTGTTTTATCCACCAAGATGAAGTTGTTCGTCTGTTTCGCACTTGAATTATTGTTCTTCTTGCAAAACAGGATTGTAAAACAGCCAGACTGACCAACACAGTCATAAAAACGTACTTTAGTATTCTGGTGCTAAAAACTTCAATTCGTATTTGCAATTCATACGATAAAAAATTGATACTTGGCGTCTGTGAATCAATACACTATTGCCACACAAAATATTGCGTTACTATGCTTTTCCCCAACACCACTACGAGATATTGAGACGTTTAAGCCTGGATCTTCCTATACAGTAGATGCACCAACAGCGTCATCCCTAAAGCTGACATGTGTCTTTCAAAAGAAGCATACACACTCGGCTCTGTTCATGCAACACTGACACAAACTCGAGCTGTCAGAAGTTTCAGGGTTAGACCCCCATGAAAGATGTGAAGTGTGATGTCAGACACTTTTCAGACCCACCAAGACGTCGCTCTGCAACTTCCTGTGACTTTGCGACTGAACACTTTTTGCATCTCCTGATGAACATAATTTAACATCTCTCTCTCTCTCTCCCGCAGTGAAAATGTGAAACTGCTGAACTGAGGCAAACCCTCCTCCTTCAGTTTGATTGATTACGGGAGCGAACGGTTCCATTTCTTAATTCCATGCAGCAAAATGAAATCCAATAATTCACTGGATACTGTTTTCTTTCCTGCGCCGAACAGCTCGGAATTGTTTACTGGCAAGAGCTCCAGCGCGTATTTCACTTGTTTCTGCAAACATTTGCCAAAAGTAGTCTTATGAAACTACAAGTGTGGTTTGAAAATTATGTCCCATGAGGTTTTCACGTTCACATCTGCAAACCAACACACACACACACACTGAAGCTCTCAATTCCACGTGCACACGCCCAGGCAGACACGCTGCAGCCCTATCATACAGTGAATGTAATGGGTGAGTGCGCTAATTGCTGCAGCGCGCTGGAGCAACAGGAACAGCGCGGCCTCGCAAACCACATGAAATCATCTTATTCCGCAAGCAGTGTGTGCAAAAGAGACCATCCATCAAGCTGTCATACTACCCCCCCTCTCTCGCTCTCTCTCTTCCACAAGGTAGGAAGTGAAACTCTCACACAAACACACACTGTGAGAAGCATGACTTCATCATGACAACACACACCATCCCATCCACTGTTCAAGAAGACACACAGACACACAAAGTCACAAAGCTGAAATCAAATAATAGCTATTAGGTTTGTTTTAATGGTGGTGCCGCGGCTGCAGCAGACGGGCGGCTGCTATTGCGTCAGGATACGACTCGAATTGTTCCAAGTATGCCGTCAACCACAGGAGAGCACGATGATTTGATGTTCAGGAAAGTTACTGGTACGCTTTGTGTGTGCCAATGTGGGGAGAAACTCGCTCCATCTGGTGCTGCGTGCAGATCAAAACAAAAGGGAGAAGAAGAAGTATTTGGACGTAGCTTCTGAACCAGCCCTGGATCAGAGAGGTTTTTTTTTTTCATGCATGTAATCAGATGTATCAGAAACTATGCGCGGGATATTCACCTTTTTGACTGCAACGCCAGTGACTTCATCTGAAAATAACTAATTATGCGAAAGCAAAACAACACATCTGCGCTGCTCCATCACGTTAGCTGTTTCGCAAAACAAAAGGCGTTTCAGTCAAACAAGAAAAACCGCACGATTGAGCCGTGATGCGAGCTCGATGCGGCTACGGTTTGTTGTAGTTACACACGAGGATCGGTTTACTCATCCTGAGCCATGCTTTGCCTTGAGAGAGCAGCTACATGAGAAAACACTGTGATACTGTTGTCAGCGTTTTCTCGGCTCCAGTTGAAACAAAAGTCACAACATTTGCGAAAGCGGGGAGGGAGATAATAAAAAATGCAATGCTTGTGTGGGGAGGGGAGGGGAGGGGGGCATCATGGGAAATGTAGGGTGTGTGGTAACCATTTGTAGGCAGATCACCGATAAACATTTGTAGTATTTGTGTTTACATGACAGTCCACAGTTTTGTTTTATGTGTTTCAATAAAGTTGAGTCAAAGTTAATTTAGAAGAAGTCGGGTTTTTTCAGGAATTATCTACAGCAGTAGCAACACACAGACTTAACACTTTCCATTGCAGTTTAGCAAAAACAGCCAAAATACTAAAATAAACATCAGCAATTTCAGTTTTTTGTTTACTTTTTGCTCATCGTGTCTCGTCTTATTCCTTTTGCCATCCCATTTCTTAGCAACACAAATTCTTGTCATCTGGTTGAAGTTCTTGGCCGCAGCTTGGAGCCGGTCTTCAGGGACCACCAGATGGCGTCCTGCAGCCCCCACCCACCAACCCAACCACCCACCATTCTCTTCTCTTGGTGCCATTTGGCAGGATACCACCAACAGTGGTTCACCAGCAGAGATAGGATGAAAGTTTGGCTAAGTGCTGATCGCTGGCAAGATACACAACTGCTTTGCAAATGGTCCGTTCCACAGAGGGAAAACTACAGGAGCTCTGCCTGCATTTTTTTTTTTTTTTTGCAGTCGACCAAATTTCTTTCATCTGTTGATCCAAACCAAAGTGGACTGGTGATACGAGGAGGAGGAGGCCGTGTAAAAGACACGGTTTGGTTTCTGTGGAGAGAGTTGTTGGACTCCGACCGAGGAGGTGAAGCTGTGGAGCGGATGGAGAGACTGGAAAAGGAGGAACTGACAAATCTCTCATGAAATAAACTTTTTGAACGTTTGCTGCAACTAAATAAAACAAGCATCATAAATAAACTGCTACCACACACACACACACACACACACACACACATATATAGACACACAGAATATGGAAGATTTCATGGAAAGTGGAGTAAAAAGCAGCTGCAGGCGGAGACGCAGTGACATATGGATACTGCAGACACATGGTGTTTGTATTGAGAAATAATCAGGCTGCACTTTTTTCTGCTCTCACTGACATGAGATATGATCTGTAGCGTGGAGAGGAAAAGCAGAGGCAATGGTTGAGAGCCAGAAATTAAATGTGCATGTGCAGTGTGTGTGTTTGAGTGTGTGTAAAGAGACAGAGTCCCGCAGTTTACGAGGTTTTTGTCCCGTTGCCCCTCAGACTGGACTCTTAAACCACTAAAAAAGAGAATCAGGGAATATTACTTCAGGTCCTGTGCTTCCTTCGCTGCCGGCCTATCAAATACACAAAGCAGTTAAATCAAATGACTGGAAAGTGCACTTTGAACTCGGCCCCTGGCAGAGGTCCCATTCAAGCAGAAATGTAAAAGTTCCTGTCCCCCCCCCTCACCCGCCCACCCCTCCCTGTTAGAGGGTGTCCCATAAAAAGACTTATAGCTGGTTACAGCAGCTTGGAAAGGAGCCCATAGATGGCCCAACAAGCCTCGACCAGCATTATTTCCTGCCGGCCTCTTTGTTTGGTGAAGCCTCCGTTCTTGGCAGAGTTCCTGTTTCAGCACCCGACCCCCCCCCCCCACCACCACCACCGAGCACGGCACTGCGAACGAACCCCACAGGCTTCTGGCCCTCCATGTTTCCTTCAGCAAATTAGTCAAAGCTTGTTTTTTTCTTGTTGAGACCTCACTGGAACATAAACCACATATCGATCACTGATACTTTGAGATACTTTGATTCCCAGCCCCCCCCCCCCCCCCCCCATCATCAGTGTGTAAATGAACACTTTCTTGTCAAAATGTCTCATTTCTAGTCAAAACTAATCTCTTTCCACTTAAAATAAGACTCATCACCTAAAAATTCACTTGTTTTTAGATAAATTCACTTGTTTTAAACAAATTTTCACTTGAAATAAGTAGAAAAAAAGTTTTTTGTGCTTGTAATAAGAAAGAAAAACTTGCCCCACTATCAGATTTTTCTACTTATTTCAAGTAACAAATATGCTTGAAAGAAGTAAAAAAAAGTGTCTAAAAACAAGTTACTTTGTATGTGATGAGTCTTATTTTAAGTATAATGACATTTGTTTTGACTATAAATTACATTGTGACTAGAAATAAGACAAATATTCTTGGAAAGATTTTGAGTTTTTGCAGTGAAGTAGCACCTAGCCTACTTGGTTATTGTTTTCACTGCTTTTTTTATGAATGGGCCCTGCAATCAAAGTTCACTATTGTTTTATTGTCGGGCTAATTTATCAGAGTTCCAGGAGTTAATGGTTTCCTTGCCCGTCTCAACAGCTTGTAAAGATCTGGCTGCTCTCAGCGAAGGTTAAGCACAATTTATAGTTAACTGATAATACAGAGTTACCCTCGCTATATGACCTTATTAAGGTTCTGTAAACAATTATATTCAATCAGCTGTATTCATCCCTTTTCGAGCAGAAATGACTCTTGGACGTGGAGGCTGAGTCATTTGAAGTAAATGAGCCGCGGGGCCGAAGCAGCCTGGCATGGTTCGGCATGTCAGTCACAGTCCACAAGCAGAGCACAGTAGCACCTTTCCATGTTGCCCCCGCTGCCTGTCAGCAGCTACATTAAGCCATTACACAAGTGTGCAAAAGAAAACCGCCCCCGTGGCTGGGCCCACACCGGCACACATCCGCTCAGGGATACATACCATAATTATCCCCCCACTTCATACTCATCTCCCCTGGCAACTGCAATCATACAGCCTAAATAGCTCGGGCTAATTCATTACTTTGGTAGAGGGAAGTTGGCTGCCTGTAATGACACCAATTGCCCTGACCTAAACGCTGTAATAGGACCTCTCGGTACACTGGTGAGGAAATGGCTGCAATTGAGGCTCTTCCACTTCCTAGCAACCGAGGCTCGGGCCTACAATTTAAAAAGGGGAGGGTGGGGGGGAATGCTTTGCATTACCTGTGCCCTGCAGCTTGAAATGCAGCCTAATGAAGGTGAAATTGTACGAATTAAGCAGGCTTCAGTGGGGGTGGGGAGGTTTGTGTGTGTGTGTGGGGGGGTGGGGGGGGGGGGGGGGGGGGGGGGGGGGGCAACAAATAGAAAAGTGGAAGCATGTGTGTCAAATGGGTTTTTCTCGTGAATCCGGTGGGTGTCTATAACGGCGAGATTAGAGACCCCGGCTGAATTTAGCCTGGACGCTCCAATCACAGGAGAGGGCCAGAGGTGAAACAAACACAGGCCGGTCTGTTCGGACCCGGCTGGCGGCTGGACACAAACAGCGAGAAAGAGAGAGAGAGAGAGGAGGAAGGGAAAGGTGGTGGAAGTGGGTGGTGGGAAGGCCGACAAGCCGGAGGGGAGGTGGTGGTGGTGGGGGGGGGGTTACAAAGTGTAGAGTCCAACATTTAACAGTAAATTGCAGGGCGAGCGTTTCGCAACACCGACCCGGGTCAAATAATATTAGCAAATACTTTTTTATGATGTGTTATATATCACTCAGGTGCCAGATGGAGACGGTGCACCGGGCCGGACAATACAGAGAGTGAGAGAAAGTTCAGATAAGCACAGCAGCATAAGTGTTTCTAAAAATCTGCCAAAAAATATGTATATAAAAACACACATACACTATCTGAGTTTTCCCTGGGGGGCGGAAACAAACGGCTTCCAACAGACACTGAAAACAGGCTTGAAATTTACATATTTGACAAGACAAAAGTCAACAGTGAGACAGAGAAATGTGTCTGCTGCCAAGTTTTAAAGGGTCACATCAACTAAATCACAAAAATAACATAACATTTTCTCACGTATATGCAGTGGAATCTGGTTTTAAAGAGATATAATTCCCACATCATATCATAGAGGTGAATGGGATTTTGTCTGAGGTTTCACTAAATCAACAAAAACTTCTTTCTCTCAACTTTGTATGTCTTACAAACAGATAATGTATTTTATTCTGGCGAGTAGATGCTTTAAACTTCTGATTATTCGAAAAGCTGTGAGATGTTCACAAACACAAACAACATGTGAATGAGGAGGAGCCTCAGCAGACAAGACAAAGTGAACCTTGTAACCTTGGTTTTGAAAGGTGCTATAGAAATAAAGTTTGTTATTATTATTATTATAACTCGGCTCAGCTCTGCACAGCGCTGACATGTTATCCACGCTCATCATCACCTCGGCAAACACCACAAAACACTGGTTGGCCCCAGTTTTTTAGCCGTGGATCACATCTCCACCCCTCCCATTGGTTGGCTCACAATAAAAGCACGGCTCTCTCTACCAGCTCATCTGTTGGAAAAGCCAACCTGTGGGACGAGGTACGGATCCAGGCCTCTGATTGGTTGGGAACGATAACGTTATCTGGCTGATCTTCAGTCGGGACGGACGGGGCCAAGAAGAGCTCATCATGGGGCCAGGGGAGCGATCCAAATTTGTGGACTGGTGAGCAGATGGAGAACCAGGAGAGTTCGTCTTTCTCACTGGGGTCCAGGTGGTGGTCCAGGTGAACCGCTTCACCCCCCCAGAACCTGCAGAGGATACGGGATCGGAGCAGACACACACTGTATTTCATGATGATTTCTGCTGTTGCTTTTGTTTTGTCTGTGTGGAGTTTGGACGACAGGTGCTCAATTAGCTGTTTAGACGTCAATGTGCATCAGTGTCACGAAGATAAATAAACAATTAAACAATTGGGAAATAAAAATCGCACATCAATGCTGCCAAAAGTCAGTATCACTTCCCAAGAAAATAATCAAAGTCAAAACCTCAGCAGACATTTAACACAATCAGCTGGACTAACCTTCGAGCTCCCGGGGGTGCAGCTGCTCTCCAAACTGTTCCTGAGATGTTGAAAGTTGCTGCGAAGCTTTTAAAATGTCTGGAATCAATTTCTTGTCCACTTTCAAAAATCATCATCATCATCATCATCATCAGGTGTAACTGTGGTTCGCTGAAAACTGAAAACACATCACTGGGAAAAACGAAGCCTCTTGAAATCTGCTCGGGTGTTGACAGATTCCAAAGAAAAACACACAAATCTCGACGAAAAAGCTCAGTGAGTTCATACAAACATAATAAAATCCTTCATTACTCAGCTCTGCAGGAAAGTGTTGGACTTGAAGGAGCTTTTACTGTAGAGAGCTTAAGAGATAAAATAAATAAATAAATAAAAATGTTTGATGGCAGATTCATTTGCAGTCAGGTGACAGCTGCAGGTGAGGGAGGTTACTTCCTGGTTGTTATGCACGTCCGGTTGAAACAGGATGTTATGGGGCGGGGCTTAACACAGAGCAGAGAAGCTTATTTTCTCTGCTAAAAATATCTGAGTTATTGCAAAAATGTTTGGAGGCTTTATTTCGTGTGGTCTCAAATGCAAGTTTTACAAAAACACAATAAATTAAGATAAATTAAAACTTCTTTTAATTGATTACACTTTAATTTACTTTTTACAGGATCAGAAAGTAAAAAAAAAGGGGGGGGGGGGGGGGGGGGTAAGAGACACTTTTTTTTACACAATATTTAGAAACATTTATATGGTATAATATAATATTGATACTTGCATTTTCTTGTTTTCCCTTTTTAAGTGCTGTTTTTTTTATGTTGTGTGCTTGCAAATGCTTTCTGCACTAGTGTTATAGTGGCAATAAATTTACACAACTATGCACTGTGTGGGAGTTTGTTTTTTTATTTTCTGGTAAACCAAAGGCTGCAATGTTGATTATCAACATAATGACAAAATGTGCAAAAGTGTCAACATTTTTCTCTCTGGGCTTCTAAAACAAGGGCAACATTTACGTATAATAGTCACGTTTTGGCAGCTCAAACAACTCGGTTAAAGGGACAACGAGGAGTTTCTATTCGGTTATAAAAAAGTCTCACGTTAATGTGGATGAATCTCCGCTACCCACACTTGTTAATGGGCCCATTTTCGATAAATATATCGTTCTGTCTCTATCGTTATTTTGTTATTATTAGTGGTGGCGGAGATGCTGGTCGAGCCGACCAGCGTTTTTTACTTTCGGTTTCGCAACGAGTCATGAGAATAACGCCGCCGAATCGCCGTTTATGGTCGGAACTATGACGGTATCTGAACCTCTTTGAACCTCTGACTTTAATTCTTGATGAATGAAAACATGAGTCCGTCTTGCGCCGGTCAAAAGAATTTTACGGTGCGCACGGAGGCTCATAAATGTAGTGTGAAAACGCTTCGCTTTTCCAAAACTCCTCGTTGTCCCTTTAAGGTTTGGTAAACACCAGTGGTGAGATATGCATGGTTAAAAATATTGAGGGAGATGTGTGTGTGTGTGCAGCTTGGTTGAGATGAACAAACATTGAATGGTAAGGATCAACATTAAAGCTGCAAGTTTCCTTTTTTTTTTTTTTTTTTTACCAAAGGCCCAAAACCTTTTCCCAAACCTTAAAGGGATAGTTCAACATTTTGGCAAATTGGCCCATTGCCATAATCCCTATAGTCATAGCAGTAGTTTCGTTACCTTTATTTGTTGGTGTAAGCTATTTTTAGAGTGGCCGGGCTGAGCGGCGAGCTGTTCAGAGCTAAGTTACGGAGGCTAATGGTATTTCATGGTAACTCTTCGAATATACAATCCAACAACTCCAAAACACTCTGGTGGACAAGTTGTGACCTGCACATTCACGACGCTATGAGATAATAACAGAACGTTATGAGACAGAGTTGTTTTAGAGGTAAATTCATGCAAAACCGCTGATGCGCGTTGCCTTCAGGGACAGTTTTTCAGTAAGCTGTCTCTGTATTTACCTCTAAAACAACTCTGTCTCGTAACGATCCGTTATTATCTAGTGTGGTGAATGTGCAGGTCATAACTTGTCCACCGGAGCGTTTTGGAGTTGTTGGATTGAGGAGTTTGATGAGGGAAACCCAGAAATCTCATTAGCCTCCGTAGCGTAGCTCTGAGCAGCTCGCCACTCTGCTATTTCTAAAAATAGCTTGCACCGGCAGTTAAAGGTAACTACTGCTATGACTATAGGGCAATGGGCCAATTTTGCCAAAATGTTGAACTATCCCTTTAAAGCTGGAAGTTTCCTTTTTCACCAAAGACCCAAAACCTTTTCCCAAACCTTAACAAAATGTGCCAGTTACTTTATCTCAATCACACCTGGAGACACAAACCAAAAATGGCTCTATATGGAGGATGTGTGGTGATTGTCATTAGTCTGGTGGAGCTCACTGTGATGTAATGCACAGGACACTGTACAAAGTTTACCGAACTACTGGGCGTAAAGTTTGGACGTAAAGTTTGGATGTGTGCGTCCTGCGCAGAGAGGATGGAGCTTTTCTCTCTTGTCTTTCCGTCTGCAGGGCTGTGTGCCACTCTGAGAAGTGGGTCAGAGCAGCAGAGGAGCCCCCCCCCCACCACCCAACCACCACCAGCACCCCCAGCACCAGTCACTTTTGGCCGCTTCAAGTCACGTCACATAAACAATGGCACTTCATGGGGAGAGGCTCGTCTTCCTTCCTGCCTGGCTTCCTGTCGATCGTTCTGCCTGACTTGGCAAACTCAATGTGTCCTACTCCCCCTCCCCAACACCCAACACCCCCACCTCCCCACCCTTTACCCATTCCTCCCCCATGCACCAGCCCCCCCCCTCCTCCTCCTCCTCCTCCTCCTCCTCCTCCCTCCTGAATCAGACAGCCAAGTTGGTCATGGCTAAGGAGGGGGGGACAGAGCGTTGTCAGAGAAGAAATGATAAACGACAACAAAGCTGCAAGAGGCTCCAGTGGAAGTGGAACATACCAGGACAACAAGCAGGAGCCATTCACATGTAGATGGTGGTGGTGACGGGGTAGGAAGGCAGTGAATGTACCGTTTGGCACCTACAGTGCACTAAACTTTTAACCCCGCCCACGACCTCCAGCTCCTTTCTCATGCAGGCCCCTCTGACCAGATTGATGATAGTGGTGCACTTCCTCTGCAGGGAGCGCGACCTCTGCCTGAATAATAGCTGACTGTTGATTAGCCTGTCTCATTAGCATTCAAGGCCAGGTGTCACTGCATCCTCAACTGTACTGCCGCCAGTCTGGGGAAGTGATGAATTACCGAATTGTTAAATTTAGCACAAGGGAGGAATTTACACATAATAGGAAGGAGGAAATCAATGTTCACAGTCCATTCATTGGTTCCACAAAGAATCAACATGATATGACTTTTCCATTTAATACAAACTTTTTCCTACAAAATAAAATCCGAAAAGAAAGAAATAAACTTGATGAACTTGTTTTTTTTTTTAAAGAAGTCACTCAGAATCAGAATTACTTTATTGTTTACCGAGGGGGAAATCTTTTGTTACAGAACTCCTGATAGAAAATTGGAAATATGAAATGTAATATACATAAGACTGGAGTTAGGGAAAAACATAAACTACAATAAAAGAAAATAAAAGAAATAAGATAATGAAATAATTTTAAATAATACAATACTGAACTTTTAGAATATAGATACCACATGGCAGCAAAATTAAAATATTTACATGATGTTTAAATTGAATTATATATATATAACAAATGAAAGTCGACTCCAGGTTATGAATTTGGTTGGGAAAATTGAAAAAAAAAATGTTTCTGCAGACTTTCAGGGGTGCAGCCAAATTTATGTGATCCTAATTTTTTCTTTTTCTTTTTTTGGACACAGCTTCTGTACAAGAAACACAGTTTGTCATAGACATGAGTAGGAACCAAAGTCTTTAGTACTGTTTTAAAAAAAAAAAACCTCAGCTAAATCTGTGCTTGTAAAAGAACACATTGCTTTCCTCAGGAGAACATCCTGTCAGACCGACAACACACACAATCACAGATCTGAAGGCCGATCCATGACCTCCGTAAGATGGCCATTGACTTTTTTTTTAGAGGCTGTAAACTCTTACGGTGTTTATGGGATGAACTTCCTGAGGATGCAAGATACCTTTATCTGTTTTATGGACCTATTAGGTCAAATCCAGATCAACACGTCTGGTACAGAAGTGCGAGCAACCTTTGGCACGTTGAGGTACAATTTCAGGACGATTTACTGCGGTTTAAATGACATCCTGACAACTTTTGTTATCTGCAGCCTGGATCGGAGATAGCAGACACAAAGTCGTAAAAGTCCAAAGAATACCCGAGAGAGGCACGGCTGACATCATCGGCCCACATGTCCACAGACAGGGAGGGGAGAAGCCAAGGAGCTTTTTCTTTTCTTTTTTTTTTTAGACAGGTGGTAATTTGTGTTTCTGTTTAGTGTCTGAGCTCCTCTGAGTCTTTACCTGGAGGTTAGGTTCATTCATGAAAAGGCTTTTGTGAAGCAAACTGTCACCTGTCTGCATCTCCGTCTCTGTCATTGTCTCGCTCTTTCAATGACTTACTGTGTCTCTGCCCCCCTTTTAGACTCCACTTTCAGCTGTTTAGGGCTGCACCCACTCTCCAAGGTTTTGATATTAACCCCCTGACTTCCACACGAGTTTTAAAATATTTAAAAAGAAGATTTTTAAAAACTCCAACCTGTGCTGTTGTAGTTGGGAAACTCTGCACAAACCTTTGGAAACACTACACCAACAGTTGCTCCCTGACTCGATCTTATCCGACTCAACTACCAGTAATGAAGGGAACATGAATAACAACTTACAAACATTACCGTTGACGCTACAACTGCCTCTGTTGTAGAGTAGATACTCTGCTTTCCATTGACACTGCAATGTTTTTGTCTCAAGTTCCTGTTTTATTTTGAAACTCCATTGTCTTGTCTTCCTGTGTCTCACCTGTGTCCGACTGCCCCACTTGTGTGTCGCTTCCTCATGTATTTTTACCTCAGTGTTGGTTCATCTGTGTTCGCCCTCAGCATTCCCCAGTTTGTTCTTTTGTCTATGAGTCAATAAATCATCTCTTCGTCCAAACCGTATCTGGTTCTGAGTCTGCAAAACCCCACTAGTTTACATGATTGTTAAAGGGATAGTTTTTGGCAAATTGGCCCATTGCCATAATCCCTATAGGTTTTAGGTGTAGGTTCGTTACCTTTAATTGTCGGTGCAAGCTATTTTTAGAACGGCGGAGCAGAGCTGCGAGTTGCTCAGAGCTACGCTACGGAGGCTAATGGGATTTCTTGGTTTCCCTCATCAAACTCATCAAATACACAATCCAACAACTCCAAAACGCTCTGGTGGACAAGTCGTGACTTGCACATTCACCACGCTATGAGATAATAACAGAACGTTACAGAGTTGTTTTCGAGGTAAATGCAGAGACTGCTTGCTGAAAAACTGCCCCCGATGGGAACATGCATCAGCGGTTTTGCATGAATTTGCCTCGAAAACAACTCTGTCTGGTAACGTTCTGTTATTATCTCATAGCGTGGGGAATGTGCAGATCACAACTTGTCCACCAGAGCGTTTTGGAGTTGTTGGATTGTGTATTTGCCGGCCGCCGTTCTAAAAATAGCTTGCACTGACAATTAAAGGTAACAAACCTACTGCTATGACTATAACGAATATGGCAATGGGCCAATTTGCCAAAATGTTGAACTATCCCTTTAGTGTATGAATACGTTCTCAGGTGCGACAGTATATGAACATGTAGAGCAGACTGAGCCTTATTACTTAAAGTTTGCACTCCTCAGAGGTTTTGGGTCAACCCTGAGGACGACGTCCAGGAACCCATAAAATATTTGATCCCTGAATCCAAATATTTTCCCTTCATTTATTTCGGTATAATTGGTGGTAGTGTTTTTAGAGTCATGGTTTGGTTGACACACTCATAGAGTTAATGTCATGTTCATATTTTGGAATGAGAAGAGAGAGAGAGAGAGAGAGAGAGAGAGAGAGAGAGAGAGAGAGAGAGAGAGAGAGAGAGAGAGAGAGAGAGAGAGAGAGAGAGAGAGAAATAAAAACGTCTATGACCTTGAATTGATGATGAGAGAAAAGAGAGAGCTGGTTAAAGAAGTGAGGGGAAAAACATAAAGGGAGAGACGTAACTGCAGGCGTCCAGCAGCCCGCCTGCGATGAGAGCGCTTTTAAAGTTGCACCTGTACAGCGTGGTGGGGGTCCGGCTTGATGTGGGCACACTGTTCTCTACCCCCTCAGGAAAGGAAAGAATTAGAGGGGGGCCTTTGTTGTCTACACCAGCTACACCTCATATATATTTTAAAGGCACAAATACTTGAGGGTAGCCAAGCCTGTTCACCCCCCAACCTACCCCACGCCCCCCCCCCCCCCCCCCCCCCCCCCCCCCCCCCCCCCCCCCCCCCCCCCCCCCCCCCCCCCCCCCCCCCCCCCCCCCCCCCCCCCTCCCTTCAAAAATCGACCTTGGCTGAACATCTCCGATATTCCTGTAAAGGCAAATTGAGCGTTTGATTGTGGCCAAACTTGAACAAGGGTTATGAGCATGCGCCGCTGCAGTGTCGTAAAGACGAGGCACTTCCAGACAGCTGGTTTCACTTTTTCGTTCACTCTCTCTTCCTCTCTCTCTCTAACTCTACGCTTTCCTTTTGTTCGACCGAAAGTGTTCCTCTTTTTGATTCATCCTGAGTAATGGTGTGAGATTCGCAGGGCAGCTGAAGTTTCCTTTCAACTTCTCACATGGCCTCCACAGCTGGCCGTCTCTCCCGAGCAGGACCCTGGAACAGATGCAGACGAAAAGCTATAGGGCCCTCTTTTTTTTTTTTTTTTGCGTGACAGCTATTTTTTCCATCTGCTCTGCTGCTCCGGCCGCCGGTGCCTGTTGGAGCTGAGGCTGCGAGCAGGAATTAACATTAGTGCAAGTTCTGGTATTAACAGCGGTTTAAGCAAATTGGTGGAAATCCAGAGTGACTTTCACATCATCATCATCATCATCATCATCATCCACTTGTAGCATCATGATATCACCACCATCGCCCCCCGCCCCGCCTCGGCCTGAAAGCACCAAACGCTGCTGAGGTTTGTCACCTGCCACACTGGCTACAGATGCTCAGACACAATAAAACAGGACGACCGCTGTTTTATACAGACGTGGACTTGTTTCTGCAGACCTCAGACTAAGAGCGAAAAAAACTGCTGATAGGAAGTCTGTCTTACTGACTTACAACAAAGAATAGCAACAAAATCTGTGTTTTTTGCTTTAAAAAGTATAGAAAAATACCAAAAGTTATGCAAGTAAAAGCTTAATCAGAAATCAGTATGAAAAACCAGAAATGATGTCTATATTCAATAATATATGCAGGTATATTAATCACACTTTACCCCAATTCATTGCAGGAGTTTGCATATTTAAAATAAATGCCCATTTTCACGTGTGGACCACATGTTCGAGAAGTTTCTAATATCAAGAACGTTCATATAACAAAGGGTGAGCTTTGAAAGGAACTTTTTTCTTTATTCTTCAATCGATCAATTTGGTAACGTTAGAAATTAGAAACATATGTCGCCCTGAGAAAGTCAAGATAGCTGAGAAAGTTATCAAGAATCCTGGTGTCTTTTTGTCCAAAGTTTGCGCCAGAACATGACAGAGGAGCTGCAAGGAAAATGAACATGTGTTGTGAAAATACTCTGGAAACTGAAAAAAAAAAAAAGTTTAGTATGAGAGTTAAAATGGTCGTTTTTTCGGGTGCCAGACTTTCCTGCTCTGTCAGGAAGGCAGAAAGAAACATTTTATCTGCTGCCGATTCGCTCCTACAAAAAAAAAAAAAAAAACCTGAAAAGATTAGAGCAGCCTGCACAGTAGTCTACAACAACAATTTTGGGTTGCAAGGAAAATTACTTTGGAAATTTGGGTCCGCTGAGAGAGTTTGGAAACCAGTGAAGCGTTGCATCTGTTCCACAGGATGGTGTGCAGGATTGCGTATCTTGCATACTACCACTCTGAGTATATAATGGTCAACATCTAGCCTTGGCCTCTCTATGCTGAAACTGCTTTGTACTGCAAATAGCAGCGTTCAAACCTCAGCAACTTTATACACACACACACACACACAACACTCTGGCAGGGCAGCGATGTGGAAAAGGATCTCTGCACACTCCTTCAAAGACTGCACACATCCTACAAGGTGCCAATCAATGCAAGCGTTGACGATGTCAGAGCCTAACCTGTGATTGACAGGTCTGTTTCTATCGAGGGGGGCGTGGTCAGTGTGAGTCAAGCTGGGTTGTATTATCGGGGGGGACGTACTTAATAAGATCTACAGCAGGGAAAGTGCCTGCCCTTAAGGTCCAATTTCCCCTTTGGCATAATAGTGCCATTGAAGGAGATGGAGATGGAATCGCACCTCTCGCAGAGTTCGAAATTGAAATGTTAAAGACCAAGAGGAGTGGGAATAGAAATGATTGAAATCTACTTTACAGGAGCGAGGAGGTGAACTTTTGCAAAATGCCACCAAAGGAGCTCCGGAGCTGGTTGTTGTTAGTTTGGAAACAATACTCCATGTTTTCTCTGTCACATTTCACCACTTACCACCCCCCGACTCCCCCCCACCCGACTGCCTTATCTGCTCTTACTTGTTGCTTTCACTTTTAAAGGGCCCTTCAGAACTGTACCCCAGTTTTCAAAGACCTGGAAGAACAAATGCATTTTTTTTTTTAAAGATGAAAAGGTTGAGATTCAATGATCCAACCCTGTAATTCCTTGACACATTTCTAGAACCCTGTGCTTGAGCGTAAGCCTAAAATCAACAACAGATAAGCCTTTTCTGTGTCCTTTCTCTTTGATCTACAGCCCCCCCCCCCCTCTCTCTCTGCTTCAAGCATGTGTGTGTGTGTGTGTGTGTGGGGGGGGGGGGGGGTACCTCTAAGCTTCCTGTTCAGGACCCCCCCTGCTCTGGATTTGGGGCTGGAGACCCTGGAGGGAGGTAGAGGGAGGAGGAGTGCTCAGCAGATGCCCTCAGACTTTCCACAGAGTCACTCACTGTAATAGGCCGACTGACTGTAAACAGCCACTAACATAATTATTAAAAGCATTTTGACTGAAACTTGATACAGACCTGTCGCCATCTGCTCCCAACGCCGTCCACTTATTTCAACTGCCTAACGAGAAATGACTTGAACTGTACTTCAGCGTGGTCGTCATGCAGGTTTTGCATGGACTTAAAATTCTTACTCCGGGTCATTCAATATGTTTGCATTAAGTTGAGCATGCCCTTATGCCCCTCGGACATTTAATTGGATGGCTTGTCTTTTTCCGTTGATCTTCTCTCAGACCAAACAATCAACAAACAAGTTAGCTGGTGGTGGCAAACTGGTAGCATCTTTAGCAGTGAAGATGTGCAGTTTTACAGTGTTGAAGGCTACATGTTACTTTTTGTCACTGTCCTCTTCTTCTGTCGTATATTTGATTATTTTGATTATTATATTCAGACTCAGAGCCAAAGTGTTAAGCATGCTCGGAGCATCAAGGCTATTTTGCACCCAACTAAGGCCTTGTCCACACAGAAACAGAGTTCCTCCCCAAACGATCTTTTCCTTGTTTGTTTTGAAAAAGTTTTCCATAAACATGGCATCGTTACAAGAAATATCTGCATACACACGGATCCACTGAAAACAACTCGAAACTACATGTCTACATGTGCCAGGTCTGTGTGGCACTTGTTTGGCACTGTAACCCTCCCACACAAAACACTGTATTCAAACTCCAAACATTATAAGTCGACTACATGTTGACAGGGAGTCGTGTCAAATCGTGTGCAAATATGACAATTTAACGGATGCGTTTCGGGCGCAGTATCCAAGAAACCTAACAGTAGTCGGCCATTGTTGTTGTTGTTACGTTACGTCCATAGACTGTGTACATCTAGCAGTGTGGCTACAGGTTACAGGTTAGAAATCAAATCATCATTGTTTCACAAAAGATCCAATTTGGGTGTCTATGAAAACGCTTGGGCCAACATTTTGAAATCTAACACTTTTTCGAAAAATACAGTTTTTGGCCTCCCAAACACTGTTTCCTTGTAGACGAAAACACTGAACTGATTAAAAAAAAACTTTTGCGGATACTCCTAAACCTGTATCTGTGTGGATGGCTCCTAAGGTAAACATACAGGAGTACTTCAACTCCCAACTGCATAATGTGGATGTGTTAGTCCAACTTTGAGTAATTCAATTCAGTATTTCAGTCAAGTCAGTTTTATTTATGAAGCACCAATTCACATCATAAAGTAGGCTATCTGAAGACACACGTTTTGGTTTTTCCAGAGGAAAAAAAGGGGTAGAAACCAGTCGTAGCCTACTAATCTGGTTTCAGTCAGACTAACACAACCTGATTGATTTGAAATATTGGGTCCATTCAGCATTGTGTGATTGTGTTGCGTGCAAAAAGGTGAACCAATTTCCCCTCTGAACAAAATGGCTTGTGTGTAAAATGTAAATGTTTTTAGGTAGAGCAGAGGTAGGAGAGGGAGTGACATGAGGTCAGCTCCTTTATGGAGGTAATCAGAGTTGTCTTCCTGTCTATTCTCCCCCTATTCACACAGCCTGGCCCTCATTCCCAAAGTGAAACTAGACACCGAGGGTTTTGTTATGGGTTTACAGCTCCAGAGGGCGAGGAGACAAACAAGACGGCAGAGTGAGAGAGAGAGAGAGAGAGAGAGAGGGTGAGAGGGGGAGAGAGAAAGGCGACATCTCCCCTGGAGCTGCAGCACCGCTGTGAAACTGACACTGAAGTCAGGAAAATAGTTTACATAGAAAGTTAAGACTTGACTTTTTCAGAGTGTGGTGTTGTTCCTTTGATAGAGATAGTTGCTGGATGGCTGGGTCTCGTGTTAAAACTAATTAAACGAGGTTGTGTGGTTGTACAATTGACGAGCAACAACCACAACCACACAGTGGAGAAAGGAGCCAAAGATGTGGGCAGATGTCATGTCTCCTGTTGGGAAACTATCAAATCTGAACCCGGGGCGGCGGCGGTGGAGGCGAAGGACTGGCGGTGTTTGAAATGGGCTGTGTCACTTTACGAGTGTACAAGTGAAATATCAGTAATGTGATTTAAAGGAAAGGAAAACTGACACATTCTTCAAGATTGTAAATCATAATATCGTTTCCCCGATTTCAAATGCAAACCTACCAGCACCTGTTGATCTAAGCATTTTAAGACACTGTCATGATAAGGAATTTGTTTCATTGGTCCCCTGTTGTTTCACTGTTCACACTATCTTAACTTTAAAACACCCAACCGTAGCAAAATTGGTTCATTTCAGTGGAATCACCCGCAAGCCATATTATGAATGTTTCTGTAGTTCAGACTTTGGTCCTGTCAGTGAGTGCAGATCTCTGAGGGAAAGGTGAGCGGCAGAGGAAGCTATCGTAGCTCATTAGCCGCGTTGCACAATCAACTGTAACAAAGAGCGAGAGTACCTACGTGACTTTCACCACCTCAACAGGCCTCAGCTGTCTTCTACAGGTAGAAGGTGAATATTGATTTGTAAATAGTGAAGAGTGGCAGAACATAAAGAAAAAGAAATGCAGCAATTGCTAACATTTGCCACTTAGCTGTAGTAATAGAAGTCACCCATCACAAAGATATTGGAGTATAAACATCCACAGGTCTTGAGTTGCAGACACATGAACTCATTTTCCCATTAGCAATCATGCTAATTAGCTAGATGCTACGTTTGAAGAGCTAGTCCTGTAGTCTAGACAAAATGTTTCCATGCAACCTAAGCACAGCAAATATTTAAGGAAAGATTAGATTCCTATTACAACAGTGAGGATGGGTGTGCATGCACAGGCCCAATATTTGTTTTTAAATGAAAACATCCATCATGTAGCTCAGTGTCCATTAATAGTGAATCAAGCATTTTCAAATTTGCTTCTTTTTTTTTGGGGGGGGGGGGGGGGGGGAGGTTATGTTTAGACTCTCACATTGCTCAGTTACAGTAAGTGGACATTAAGGTCTGTGAAAAAAAGTTCACAGTGACCCCAGACAACAAGGTTATTTACATTTAATAAACACCATGACCTTTCGCTGACCTTAACCGCAGTGCTTTTGTTGCCTAAACCAAACCACAGACAGGACTGTGGATGTGAAGCCTGGTCTCTGGTGTGATGGTCATGTGCTTTGTAGCTACACTCACTGAACCTCCTGAACCACCTCAAATGATCAACAGCAAATACAAAATATCTTTGCTGTTACCGTTAGGCCTACATGTAGGCTATAATTTCTGGAAGAAGTTCATCTCAACAACTAATAGATGCATCTTACATAATAGGTTGTTTTTTAAAGACGCATGACCTCATATTCTTCCAGAGAAAGGTTTTCAAGAGAGGTCTCACTGATTTGATCGTATACAGTCAGATCCAAATAAGTGAACTTATGTTGGCCCCAAACTGAACCCAAACCTGGCAGAAAACAAAATATACAAAGAAGGGGAAAAAACTCTGGTCTGTCTCAGGCCAGACCTGAGTCTTTGTCAGGAGCACGGGTCTTTAACAGGATCAAAACCAGCCTGATCCAAAAGCTCCACAAAAGCCAAAATATCTCAGCGAGCCCACCTGTCGGCCGACCACACAGCAGCCTCAAAGGTCCGCTGATAGTGCAGCAGATTAAAGCCTATCTATCTGTGTCTGGGGAGGCTCTTGTGGGAGGGAGGGGTGGAGAGGGGCGGGGCGGGGGGGTCATCAGAATAGGAAGAAGGAGGAGGAGGCCTTCGAGGGTCGAAGGGTGAGCAAACCAGCAACTGGGAGGTTACCCATCATACTGGGGATGGGATGGAGGCTTTTTTTTTGGTGGTGGGGGTGGGAGGGGGGTTGCAACTTCCACTCTGTGACTGGCTGACTGATGGAAAAAAAAAGAAAAAAAGAAAGTCCCCCGTGACCCCCACTCTGTTGCCCCCCAGCCGAGAAGAGCCGGACGGGACTAAAGCCCCCCATTGTTGTCCCCTCACACAGGATCACCAAGGCCCCAACAGTGAGAGAGGGACGGGGGGTGGGAGAAAGGATGGGGCCGGTGTGGGAGTGGGGTGTGTGTGAGTGAGTGTATGTGTGTGTGTGTGTGTGTGTGTGTGTGTGAGGGGGGGGGGGGGGGGGGGGGGGTCGGTCCGCCAGCTCAAACACAATCGTGTGATAGGACTTGGCCCTATCTAATCAAGGGCAGGAGGTCACTTCCGAACAACTGGGCAATAAAAGATTATTTTCAGCCACATAACAGAGGAGCCGTTGGAGGAGGGGGGAGAGGGGGGAGAAGGAAAGAGAGAGAGGGAGGGAGAGGGAGAGAGGGGAGGGAGTGAGAGAGAGAGAGAGAGAGCAGAGGGGGGAAGGGTGGCTGTCTGTGAGGAGAGGAAGTGAATTGAAAAAAGCCAGCAGACGGGAACCATCTGTCTGGATGCATAGTCTAATCTAAAAAAAAAAAAGAGGGAATGCAGGGGGGAGGAGGAGGAGGAAAAGGGAGGATAAAGAAAGAGCGAGCTTCCTCTTCTTCCTCGCAAACAACCACGCAGTCAAATCTTACGCTCAGCTGTCAGATTAGCGGGAACACCTTGCTTTTAAAAAAACGAAGGCAGCAGATTAATCCAACAACAGGCCTGAAATAAACCCCCGTATTCATGAGGGACATGTTCCTGTTGTTAAGCCTCCACTCACTGAAGTGCAAAAAGAAACACCTCAACATCTTCCATGATTAACATATAGTTGAATCAACATCAAAAACTCTAACATTATAACTTTCATGAAGGAGGATGTATCGCTAACTGATCGTATCTCTCCATATCTTTTGAAGTTATCTATCTAATGCGTAGCTGTGTGATGTTTGATGATTCTTTTTTTTTTTTTTTTTGGTCGTCCTTGGTTGAGAAATCAAAGGGAAAAACAGAACAAAAGTGGTTGTAGGGGGCCAGGAATGCAGCAAACACACAAAACTGTCCCCTGGGGCCGTTAAAAGAGGAACAAGGACATGATCTTGTCAGAGGCCATGTGAGGAAAAAGTTAAAGCAGCTCAGAGTTAGCCGGAGGAGACGCTGCTGTTCGCATTAGAAATATTCTTCCAGAAGTGATCTTTTTCTTTTTTCTTTTTAATGTTAAGGCCAAGCTGTGGTTGGATTATTGTCCTTCTTCAACTATACCTTCTCCTTCTTCTAGCATCGTTGATATCCGTCGAGCGGCTCCGTTGAGCATATTTGCAGATCAAATCTAACGACTCTTGACAACTGTGTGTTTCCAGCAACAGTCTCCAATAAGAGCAACACTGAGACAAACACCCCGCTGATTTAATTAGCGAGCAGAATACAAAATCACAAGCCGGGTCCATTGGGATCTCTGTGAGAGCTGGCAGAGGGTTTTTTTTTTTTTTTGCACTAACTTTGCAGAAAGGAAGTGACACTTTGAATACTGATGAGTCAATCGCGCTGATGAAACAGGCCGCCATTGATCATGAGCAAATCTCATCTGTAAGCCGGAGTAACACCGGGCCATTAATTACAAAAGAGGCCGCAATGAATGATTTGCCAAGGGTTGTGTTTTTGTATTGATCCATCGGCCGCCTCCTCCTCCTTCTTATCATCATCATCATCATCATTGTCGTCGTCATCCCCACCAAGTGGCCTTTGTCCATAAACTGGCAGACAAAGACAAGAGACAGGAAGGGGGCTTGGAGAAGAATGTGGTATCAGATAGCCAGTAACGCTGCATAGACACATAGCAGGTTAGGAGGGAAGGGAGAGGTGGTGGGGTGGGGGTGTGAAAGTTTTACGCTGAAGTTCCTGTTGGTGGGTGGGTGGGTGTGTGTGTGTACCCAGGAGCAAATGCTTAAGAGGCTCAAGCTCCAATGAAACACCTCCATCTTGAATAGCCCTCAACACCTGATAAAACACTGGGTCATCCCTGCAGGCCCTTTATGGCCGCCGAGGAGGAAAGAGGCCGCTAAACGACCGACCGTCTGTCTCCTGACACGCCGCTCGTCTGACAAACAACACAGCCCGGCTGAGTGTTGTTTTCTCCAGTGTCAGTTACACAGTCATCAATGTGTATTTTTCTACTTTTGTCGACCTGATTATGTGGGTTCTTTTGAACTTTCTGCGTCCGTTTGTTTTTGTCACGTTCATAGCCGTTTTGCACCAAACTTTTGTATTGAGAAACAATGTCTTGGTTGCTTTGGATAACCCACAGACCTCAGTGTCAACAGCTTTCATGGGCGAATAGTCCTCATGAAAACTGTTGACAGTGAGGTCTACGGATCATGCATGGTATCCAGGACACAGTTTCCGCTGTAATTTGTCAAAGATACCAACGGCAACAAACAAAATTCCCTTGACTTGCATTGTTTTTTGAGTTGTATGGAGGGGAAACGTCCTCTCTAATTTGTCAATACGAAACTGCTAAAGTGCCTGAGTGATCTTTATTTGTGTTTGGAGGGACATCTCCTCATGAGATCACCTGTGGATCTACTGTCAACACAAACCAACACTGCAGCAGCAGCAGCAGGAGTCAGGTGGAGGAACAGCAGCAGCTCCAACCGTGTTTACCTTCTTCAGTCGGTGGCTACCTGGAGCCACAAAACCTGTTGGGCCTTTTCTGTTGTCGAGCCAAAGAACAGTCTTTATGGTATCATCTCTGTTAGGTAAAAAAAATATCAACATCTTCTACACCTTTGTGGGGATTTTTCATGTTTTTGGAGTTAAATTGAAGGATTACATGTTCCTCTCTGGGTTGAGAAACATCTCCCAACCATCCCCCGCTTCAATAACCTGTTGTATAAACTGTGAAACACTTTGGTGGTCGGGGTAAACACAAGGCTGCTTGTCTTATTTACTGATGTGTTTACACTTGGGATACGTCAGGTTTTCACCAGATAACAGCAATATGTTGTTTCTCAGATATTTAAGACGTTGTGAGTTACAGCAGGGACTTTATCAGGACCTTTAGAGAAAATGTTTTATGGCCGTCTAATATATTTTTTAATGTTATTCTAATCCTGCAGAGGCCAGTGTGTATGTTGGAGAAGTTTCTAAAAACGCATGAGCTCTCACATGTTGCTCCAGCGGCACCGACATCATCCAAATCCAAATATCTGAGGAGATAACTTCCATAAACTTTGGTCATCACGCTGAAGTCCAAAAAAGCCGCCTTCCTCTCCAAAAAATCCACCACCACCCCCACATTTCCACTGATTGCTAATTTCTATTTATATGCCATGAGGGGAAATAATGAAAACCAGATGAGGAGGCGGAGGAAAGCTGAAGCAGCAGCAGCAGCAGCAGCAGCAGCAGCAGCAGCAGGCCCTCTGGTGATGAATGCTGTGGAGGAGGATGACTGTTTATAGAGTATCCTGCTCCACCACCGCCACGGCCCGCCATGCCGGCAAAGCAGTGCCATGGCTAAGAAAAGGACTGCCCCGGTAGGATGTGTGGGCTGGAGGTTCCACCATGACTCACTTGGTAGTCATGCGTGTTTGCACTTGTATGGTCCCAAAAAACCCAGAGCTGGAGTGAAGGGACCCCGCCAAGCCTGACGACTCCAAATAGCATTACGTGGGTGTGTGGAGCAGCTAAATTTACTCTGAAACAAGTGCAAAGAGGAAGAGGAGGGGGGCAGGGGGGGAGGTTGTGACCGTTTATACCATTGAATTACTTAATACTGACTCAGATTTCACTCCTTCTCTTCTTTTTTTTTTTTTTTTCTTACAGTCAAGTGGTAGCCCTCTGATGAGTGAAATGTGACGCAGTTGCAGAGCGGTTCACGTGGCAGGGTGACTGAAAAAGTGAAAGAAACTATTCAGAGACCCTCACAATGTTATTTTAGACACCTGTGCTGATTAGATCAGAGATTTAAGAGACGTGTTGAGGACTTTGCAGAGCCAAGTTCTGGAAATGGTGGGAGTAGGATCTGTTTCCTTATTTGGCTTAGGCTGGAAAATACCAAGTAAACACTGTCTTCCTGTTCACCGCCTCCTGAATACACTACCACCACCCCCCCCCCCCCCACCCCACCCCCCGTCCTCCTCCTCCTCCTCCCTTTTCTATCCATACAGGGGAACTAAAGTGAAACCTGAAAAAAAGAAGAAAAAAAAGAGAGGCCTCCTATTGTTTGCTGTCATCTATGAGCCAGGAGCAAACAGGGCTCAATTTGCAGCTCTGAAAGGTAACAGGAAATTGACAAGTCGCTTATCCACTCTTAACTATTCAGAGCAACAAAACGTACATTTGACCAAAAAGAGACGGAAAAGCGTGTAAGGCTAAGTAAGGCCCAGTTGTCTTAATGCAGACAGTTGTGAACAAACTGGATGCACGCTAGTCAGAGTGTTAGCTTAGCCTGGTCACAGCTCCTTTGTGCTCATGTTTACCATGAGCGTCGTCTTATCTGTGGAGCATTTATCTGTTCCTGCTGCTCAACACCACTGCTGTTGCAGCTTTAAAACTGTGGGGCTCTTTAGCTTCATGTTCCTGTTTAGCAAAAACTCCACAGATCCCAGGCCCGTTGCGCACAGCACCTGAGGGCACCAGCGAGCGTCATATGTGGCTGATTACAGACACGGTTTGTGTTGTTTTCTTGCCAACACTGCAGCTTTCCAAACCCCGAGCCCCCACGAGTATATTTTTTCCCTTTTGTCCCAGAGAATTTCCTGGTCACAGTTTGTGTTTCCCCCAACTGTTGGCATTTCTGGCCCCGGCCAACCAACTTTCAAAGTGATGATCTCATCCCCTTAGGGGTGGTGGGGGTCAGCGGACTTCCCAAGTGATAAATTCAATGACAAAAAGTAAAAAAAAAAAAAAAAGAGGCGACCAAACGGCGGGGTCTGTGGGATCTGGTGGGGGCTGGATTTGCCCCCATGTCGTTGCCTTTAGTGCAGGAACCGCGTCATAAAAGCCCAGCATTGATAGCCCCAGTTTATTATCTTTGAACAGGTGGCCCTGGCTACTCGTAATGGTCGCTCTCATTTCTCAAGGCACACACACTGTTGGTTGGCCTCTCTGCAATATGGAGACCATTTGGGAGTTTGGGAACATCCCGATCTAGCCGTGTTAAAGCCCAGGGAATAAACTATAGCACATAGTTTTGTGATGACTTGTTGGCTGGTGTGTGGAGTTTGAGCAGAAGGAGAGTTAAGGGGGGGGGGGACAACTTTAGAGTTACTTCCTGTGAGCATAACTCATGGAAATGTGGTGGAGGCTCTTGTTGATGCTATAGCAGCTTCGGGGGCTAATCGTGTCAATGACCTGTATTGTTTAGCTTTCAAGGTTACCGAGGAGAATCGCAGCAAAGAAGCCCCCTCCAAGAATGTAAACAGTCCCATTTCTACAAGCTACAAGCTGTTTCTACTCTAACTGCTGATTTTTTTTTTTTTTTTTTTTTTACCAGGAATTCCACACCCAGCATGAACACACACAGCACGCATGCATGCATGCATACACACACACATGGAAAAACAGTGATTAGCTGTTCGCCAATGAGCTGGAGGAAACAGGAAGGACCCGCCAATCATAATCAATCACCAATCACCAATCACATCGTTCACTCCGCAGACCAGTTTCTGTTCAGCTCAATCAAGACACCAGACAGGGCTATTGTTTTCATTAATTAATATATTTTCTGCATTAAAGTTAACATAGTTTTCTTTTGTGCCACCCTTTAATTTTTCAGTAAGTATTTGATATTTTTGTTATATTCAGACATGAGTAAATTTAAGACTGTCTCTTGCAATAAATATCATAAAATAATAGAGCTTCACATAATAAATATTTTTTACAACAAAAAAAATGTTTTAACAGACATTTTTCTTTTTTTAAAAAATAGCCAGAATTCCTCTTATGGATTTTGAGCAATACAATTTACACAAAATAAAGAAAAAAACAAAACAAAAACAAAAAACCAATGGGAGAATGCCACAGAATGTGTATGAAGAGTTCAGATGGGTGGAAGGAGAGAAACATATCCAAGTGGGAGGAAATACTATGAGATGGATGTGCTTTCGTTAATGCAACATGAGCATAGGAACCACGTTTTCTTTTTTTTCTCTCTCTTTTTTTTTTAGTGTGGTAGCAACCAATAATTCAAACATACCTGTTTTGCTATGAATACCAGGTAACAGCTACATAATCGCCCTATAGAAGATCGTCCTTCACAGATTTGGTGAGAGGCAGCTTCCCCCCTGCCGGGCGCTCAGACCCCCACCGGAGGAAGCTGCCTACCTAAAAACGGAAGAAAAACTTTTCTTTTTTTCCATATATATAAAAAAATAGTGTTAATGAGGAGCTGAGGATAGACATAGAAACAGTTAAGGCAAACACTGGTCTGTAAAAACATGGTCCTGATCCAGAGAAAATAAAAAATAAAAAATAATTGAGTGGTTTTCATTACTCCTTTGCTTAGCTCCTTAGGGTTCCGCAGTGAGGAGGGGAGGCGGGTGGGAGGTGCTTAGAGAGTGTTTGATAAACATTAATTTGTGACTATCATCATCATTATCATTGTCATCATAAGATCCACATCAAGAGTTCTCCCGCGCACACGCAATCACAAACACACAGGGGCGATCAGGAAGGTTTTTCCTGGGTCTGTGGGTCCCAGCTCTCCAGTTTGCAATAGACAGTGTTGGAGTTCTTGCAGCGACAGCCGGGCCTGTTGACCCGGTCGTAGCAGCTCTGGCACGCCTTCAGACACCCCTTGACAGGCGGGTAGCATAGCAGAGGGGGGAAGAGTACCGACATTAATCCCATGCACAGGAAACGAGAGCAGCAGTGGGAGCGTGACAGCGAGCAGGGGTGGTCAGCGCACGAGTCCCCCTCGTCGTCATTGGAGCAGTGGTAGAAGATGCCCTTTACCAGGCACATGCACGTGCCGTGCTCCAGCGCGCTCTCTGCAGAGCACAGGCACTGGCCGTTACATGCCAGACACGAAGGCAGGCTCCTGGGAGCCGTGCAGTCGCTGCACTTGCACTTCCCACAGCGCTCACAGATGAACTGGTGCCCAGCAGCAGCCACCACCCCGTTGCCGCTGCCAGAAAAGTCTGATTTCCCTTTGCCCTGGGGCTTGAGTGGAGCCTCTAGTGGAGGCTGGTGGAAGTGAGGTCCCTGCTGGGGCTGTGAAAGGGCCTTGGGCTTGGGCTGAGTCCGTACAGGCCGCTCCGCTCGGTGGTGGTGCTGCAAGTTCATGCCGGGCCTGGTGGGGGGCGAGCGTGCCAAGAGTCCCTGCTCAGAGGAGGCGCTGCTGTTGCTCCCTGAGCTGGCAGCACTTCCTGTGCTAGTGGAGCGGCTGAGCCCCGGTGCCCGGGGCCCGCCATACTGCTGCCCCCCAGCCACGACCACCACGCCGCCCCTGACGTGATGGTGGTGGCCTGACGGCCGGTGCTCATAATTGTTGTTCACATTGACGAGGATGACCTCGTGAGTCCTCTCCTGCTTGTCCTGGGGCCTGGGGGCCATGCGGGGCGCAGGGGGCCTCCGTACCACCGAGGGCCCCTCGGTGTACTCGTTGCTGGAGCGGATGGCCTTGATTTGGTCCAGGGAGAGAATGGCGGCATGCTGGAGCTCCCGCTCGTAATCCGACCTCTGCCGGCTCTCCAGGGAAGGCTGCTGGATCACCACTAATGAACCGCCGGGGCCATGTTGACTTTGGAGCTCCATCTGGGGGGATCACCACTTCCGACATTCACCGTAGACTTGGCATGCATCGGAAAACCTGCCAGAGGGGGGGAAGAGAGAGGGGAGAGACAAAGGAGAGGCAGGAGGGAGGGGACATGATCAGAGAGAGCCAAAACATGGCAAAACTGGCAAACACACAGTGTCCTGATGGAAGAGGCTCCACATGACTCCCTGGATATAACATGTAGACCCCAAACAGCATCACAACATCATCATCATCACTCCTGAACCACAACACTAAACTGACTCTGCAGCTACAGAAACAGAAACTCTCAACGTGGACTGATGTTTAAGAAGAAATCTCACACTTGAGCTGCATCTAAACTCGATCCACACTCCCCAGTTCTCATCCTGTCAACGTGACAATCTGTCACTTTTGATCCGGTTAAGTGAGGCAACCCGGGGGAAAAAGTTGACTATTAACAAGACTTTTTGTACCTTCCTCCCCAAATACGCTCACATCTAAACTTCAGCAGGCCCTACAAATACTTCCCCTGCTCATTTACATTTGTATGACTAGTTAACATTTAAATGCACCGCGGCGACGAAATGAGGACACGATCCAAGGGAACTAAATGAGCTGCCTCACTTAGTATTCTATTACTACACCAAAAAGGATTTCAGGGAAATGGGGACAAAAGTAGAGCAAAAAAAAAAAAAAAAAGAATCCTAAGGTCAGACCAAGTTCCGACAAAATACAGACAAACCGAACTCTGCGCTCGACACTTGTCCGAGTAAAACTTCATCCTAAAGCTGCAGAGAGACGCTTGACGTTTCTAATAAGAAGTAAATAACCGCGTGTGTGTGTGTTTATGCCATTAATACCAACAAACTCTCATTATTAGTAAGAGGCAGAGCGTCAGTGGGAGACGCAGCACGAGCGAGCAGGCTGATCCGCACAGGAGCGTGTCCCGGAGCGAGAGAGGGAGAGTCGGTGCGCAGCGATAAAACAGCAGAAAAAAGAAGCAGGATCCTGCTACGAGGCTGAGAGCAGGAGATATTACAGGACGCATCCAAACAGACTCGGGGAAAAACTTATGAATGAAAACAACCGCCGTGGGGGGAGGGGTGTTTATTACAGCAGAGCCGCAGAAGGACACGGGCATGGAGATCCATCAACTTCTATCAACTCACCGAGACCGACTTCTGTCGCTCTTTCTCCTTTTTCTTTTATTTCTAATCACCTAGCCCTCAGCTGCGGGTGTTTTTTTTCACGTGCCAAACGCGTAAAGCATTTTTTTTTTTAAAGAAAGAGACGGAACCTCTCCGGGGTTTGTGCACCAGTCAGTCGAAAACATTTATTTCGCTACACAGCGGCGCAACAGCACACACACCGCTGCTTCTCTCCGGCAAGAAACGCCGCTAAAAGCACAAACACAACGTGCGTACAACAAGTGTAAAATAAATAAAGATAAATAAAGATACGTACCTATATGCAGTCATCCATAAAGTCGAATCCATCAACCAGATGAGCCTACTAACACTCCATCCACAAGGAAGGGGCCAATGTCCACACGGAGACTAGTTCACCAGGTCTAATGCATAACATTCACAGCCTTGTTAATCCAAGTGCGAGTGTAGGATCCCTTTGCGTTATTCCCTTTATTTATTGATTGATTGTTAATTCTTGGTTGGTTGGCGTAAAGAAAAGTTCAGCAGCGTGGGGTTTTTTTTACGCATGCACTCGTCCCAGGATAAAAAAGCCCCAGTAAATCCACGGTGGAGATTCTGATGGAAGCGCGCGGAGGGGAAGGAAAGAAGAAGGCACCCGGAGGACTGCTGCGCACTTGAGAGGACAATCTTTACAAAAATAGAAAAGCAAAGACAACGTTGCCCCTCAAAGCTTCTGGAAGTCCCGTGTGAATTGTTGAAGAATTTTTAAAAAATAAAATAAAATAAAATTTAAATTAAAATCACAGCGTTAGAAAGCAGTGAAATCTTGTAGCTTATATCCCAGAGTTCCTCTTCTTCTTCTTCTTGGTGCCTCTTGCAGAGAGCTGAGCTGGAGTTCTGGCTCTGACTTATTGTTGCGGGGAATCTGCTGCTGCGCTCTGGTGCAGAGAGAGAGAGAGAGAGAGAGAGAGGAGGGAGAAAAAAAAGCGTCGTCGGGTCTCGGGCGACGGTGCGCTCTCTCCAGCTCTGCGTTGCCTGTTCAGCACTGAATGAATGGGAACGCAGGACTCAGTGTTTGCTCGACAAGCCAACTCCCATTGGCCATTCACTCCACTGAAAAAGGATACATCGCATCCGCTCCTGATTCATTGGGCAGATGTAGAAGGCCGGGCAATAGAGATGTGTGCACTAGTTAAGGTGGAACGGCAGTTTTATGTCGAGGTTGGCTCTCGGTGAGGGGGCTCAGGGAGGAAAACACACACACAATGACACACATACACTCACATGCACTCACACTACTAGTTTCCGTTCCTGTGGGTTATGAATAATGATGTGAATAATGTTTTAATGTGACTAAAAGTTACCTAATGTAATAAACGCGCCATTTAAGGCTATTTATACTCTGGCTGCTCACTACACAGACCACACATGGAAGGAAATGAGAGGAAAAATAAAAGTCTCACTTAATCATTTTTTTTTCTCTGCTTGTAAAATATAAACTAAAATATCATCTCGGTCCAAATAAAGATAAAAAGCCATTAGGCTATAACCACTTAATACATATAGATCCCCACTATTAATAAAGCAGTTCAAGGCATTTTGATCTTCTTGTATTGGCCATATAAACATCATATAAGTGTATTTTTCTTATATAGAGCGTATAGGTTGGCAAAGAAGTGAAAGTAAAAGCTTTAAACTGTGTATTAAACTGAAAGCGGTGATATTAACTGATGGGAAACGAAGCCGATAAACTAAAAATAAACTAAATAGGAGTGTTTAACTTTTTATTTAAACTTCAGATGATCCAAGTTGTTGAGAAGTTCACATCAGGATCAGATCTCTGTAGAAAACCTGCACATCTGACTGACTGTCATATTCACTTCAATGTTATAGTCCTATTCTAAGTTAATTTGATTCAACGTGTACTCTGTTGCATGAGCTGAGACCTCACTGTGTGTCTTCTCTTCTGCACAGACAAACTGTGATTTCAGACAATTCAGGGAAGAAACATCAACAGGATGTCTATGCCCCCCCATCCCCACCCTCCCTCCCTCCTTTCCCCCTCTCCGGAATGTTCCCATTACGCATTTACGCATGTCATCAGAGGAAATCAAATGTGTGGAGATGAGTCTGCAGCTTGTGTAACTCTCTGATACGGACACTTTCCCATCATTTGATGAGTTTCATGGGCAAGATTTCTTATTTTGGATGAGGGAGGGGGGAGAGCAGCAGCAGGAGGAGGAGGAGGTGGTGGAGGGGGGGAGTTTAGTTCCAGTCCACCTTAAGAAAAACGCAGCCCTGCAGCCAGGGGAAAGACTCCCCCCTCCCTCCCTCCCTCCTCACTCCTGCCACCCCACCCCCCTCTCCCTCTCCCCTCCCCTCTGTTCCTGACTGTCTGGTTTGATTGGTGTCGCGGATGCGCTACATCCGGATCCATGAGAAAAGGAAGTTCAATACAAAGTCAATTTATCCTATTCAAATGGAAAAATCAATAGATGAATGACCCTCGGTGCCATTTCGGGTCAGCAACAGCTTCCAAAAAAGAAAGCGAGCTGCAGCCTGAGCAGAGTTAACGGACTGTTAAAGTGACTCTGCTGTGGCGCAGGAAAGAGTCAAGTTTTTTTTTTTTTTTTTTTGAGAGCTCGATGTTAAAGCGGAGTCTCTCGGTGATAAAGCCAGTCCTGGTAGACCGACAGATGGCCGCCTGGATCCCCTGCTCTTAGTGGTCGGAAGTGCGGACGGAAATCTCACGATTACAGCAATTAGCTGATTTTCCATGGATGAATGTGATGAATATACCAGCCGCGGCTGTTTTTCTCCCCGTGGATGTAGAGCACAGTTTCCCAAACTAGGGGTTTAGTAACCATCAGAGGTCCTTGAAGCGGGGGTGGGGGGGTCCTCAGGTCCTCACTTACAAACCCTAATCCACAGAAACAGAATATCCTGATTAGAGGGTTTATTCTCTCTCCACTTGCAGAATAATCTGTCGTAAAACAGACTTGAGGTTTATTGCAATCTTTTCAAAATATGAGGCTGAAGTCTTGGATCTTTTTTCCCCTGAATACATATATAAACCTGCAGGATTTGATTGTGCAAGAACTGCACATAAGATCCATAAGTAGTTCAACTAATAAAAATCATTAAGTGGCAGTAAAACATGCAGGAGGGGTTTAAAGCTGAGCCGAAGCAGATATATGCATGTGAAGAGTTCAAATCCAGTCTAAACCTGTAACTTTTGCATTGAAACACACTGAATTACTAGAAAATATGCGTCCACTTTCAGACTTTTCTAACTTGGCTGCAAATGCAGTGTCAGAAAAACGTGTTTCTTTGCTTTTTTGCAACTTTACTTCTTACTATAAAGTGTGAACAATGTGTTGTGGGAAAAAAAGACACAAGGCAACCACAGACAATCAGTACATAAATAATGTGTTTTAATACATTATCAACATTTCATATCATCACACTTTCTTTTTGCAAAAACCAAACCAAAAAAAAAAGAAATGAAATAAAAGAAACAACGCCGTCCTCGTCCTGCTGAGCTGCTGAGTATTTTGAAACTTCAGTCTAAGGAACAGCCAAGATTTTAACAGGCATTTTCGGGAAACTAAATTCTTCTATTTGGCTTGATAGTGCGTGGACTCGAAGCCACTTTTTTAACCACATTTGTTTTCTAATAGCTATAAAATAAAAAAAAACATTCATAACTTGGCAGAGCAGCTACAAAAAAGAAATCTTCCCCATTTTGCCAAAATCAGCATCGACCACTTTTCAGCTGGACGCCGTCTTATCGTGTTGGTCGGTGACTTCTCCTGTGAGAAGAAAACTTAGACTTTTTAAAATAATAAGAGAAGAATAAGAAGAAAAAGCTATTTAGTTGTGGATGTGTCCATGGCAGCGTGGTTCAGAAGAAGCCCAGGCCGCTGCGCTGCTGCTGATAGCTGATATACGACTGGATGAGAGAGTCGGGGATTCGGGGTTTCACAGTGTTCAGGGCACTTTCAAAGTGTCTGGCCTCGATGTGCTGAGCTTTGATGTCCTCTTGCAGGGCCAGGAGGGCAGCCTCTCTGCATACTGCTGTTATCTGGGACAGGAAACAGACACAGATATTCAGCTGTCAGGCCGAGCGCTGCTGCTGCTGCGTCCACCACAGGACCACGTGAGCGGCCGATCGACTCTGCGATACACAGCTGAGGGCAGATTTGTCATAGCAACAGAGCAGCATTTTGTTTATCTGTATCTGTAGAAATATCTTTATCTCACGAACATCAAAAGCCTGTATATAATCTGCACAGCCACTGACAGATCGGCCGCTGTCTGTGCCGCATGTGATCGTCTGTGGACGTGAAAACATTTCAAACTTCTGATTCTGATTTATCACCATTTACAGCTTACATATTGAACGTATTAAATCCCTTAGAAATATTGATCACATCCCGTTGGCCATGTGAGCGCAGTAAATTACAGCGGTGCAGCGTTGGCGCTTCATGCTTTGGAGAAGACAATCAGCTAAATCAGCTGAAGTACGACATGTAATCACTGAAATCCTAGGAAAAAATGAGGCGTATGATATAAACAATAGGTGAACGGGAGTTTAACTAGGTCTTTAAAAATGTCAATCATCATATAAAACATAATAGTAAAGTGAAGAACTTTTTACAGGCTGGAAAGGAAACAAGGAAAATGAACAATTTTGGATTAGAGTACATTAAAAAATTTGGTTTTGCACACATTTCTCCACTGTACAGTTCAGTTTCTTGTGAGTTTTTCATCTAAGAAGGAACTTTACTACTGCAATCTGCAATAAAACAATGTGTAGGCCCTGGCTCTGCCCTTTAAGATTTACTTAATAGGATTATTTCTGCCTCCGGAGCATCTCTTTTAATGAGAAATGTGTATGTAACGAACATTTCTGCTTTGCTGTGTCTGAAGTGTAAATACAGTAGTTCCTAGGACTTGATGGCATTATGCAACGGCTGAAATGGAGGAGGAGTGCTGCAGGTGAACTTTTCGGGGAGAGATTCTGCACACGCCAGAGGAGTGACTCACTTCCGAAAATCGGCGGCGATGGCTGATGGAGCCCAGGCAGGCACCTTTCCCAGCGCTGCCACCCTCCTCCTCCTCCCTTTTTTTTTCAAGAAGCACAGCTTTGTTCTGAGCCGGGGCAGCTTACACAACTCCCTCCGACGAGAGCCTCGCAGGAAACTATTCGCCTGTACAACCGCTGATAACGTCTGCTGGGAGGTTAGTGGGACATGCAGTCATGTGATGCAGCAGCAGCAGAGAGAGAGAGAGAGAGGGAGAGAGAGAGAGAGTGTTGGAATATTGCACAGTGAATGTAGAGCAATGTGGGTCCAGGGAAATTGTTCAGTGGCCCGCGAAGCGCTGATGGTCACCGCCCTTCCCTCTGCAGCTGCACTGTGTGGCACGCTGCGTGACATGCAAGCTGATACCAGATATTCACATCACACCGTGTGAAGCAAAAACAATTTACAACTACCACGGATGTTGCACTGTCCCTTTAACCACTGCTGCCTGTTCACAAAAGCATGAACAGGCTCAGAAACTATGTAGACACTAGGCTACAGAACATAAAGCTGTAATCAAATCAACTTTAATCAAGATGTTATTACATCGGGGCTGATTCATTTTCAGTTTTTGAATGAGAAAACCCACTGAATAAGATTTTGCTGAGGATTCAAGAAAGAAAATGACAGTTTAATAATTAATTGTTTAATGTTTGTGCACTTTTCTCATCCTAAGTGACCACTACAAGCGTTGCAGCCATCATGGGTAACCTGAAGTTCAGTATCTTGCCCACCAATAGCTACTTGGAATTGAGCTGCTGTTGAGCAACTTTACCTCCAAAAAAGAGACTTAATAAAATAAAAAAAAATATTTCGTTAAGTCTACAACAAAAAAGAGCTCCTATTTCTCTGAATAAATTAAAAAAAAAGTCTGTCAGACTGTTGTTTTCTCCTTTTAGCTGATAGAAGTGTGACATTAGCCACCTAGCTAATGTTTGCACCCTAGCCACGCTAACAAACCCATTAACTTGGGTAATGCTCATCCAGTATTTACAACTTCTATTTACTAATTTACTTAATTTCTCTCACCAGGGCAGAAACTTAACAAAGAGCAGCTGTTGCACTCTCGATTAGCAAATGTTAGCGAGCTGTTTATCTAATTTCTTTTTGTTTGCTAAACAATTCACCTGGTAAAAAAAAAAAAAGAGGATAATTAACAGGTTTCAAGATACGTGGTTCGCAGGATGTGGTTATTCAGGTTTACTGTTGAAGTGTTGGGCTCCAACAGCTGCAACTGTGCAAAGCAATAAGTCAAAGTCTACAGTGAAGCAGTTTCCTCACTGAGGTCGACTGACGGTGAGACAAAGATAAGGAGCTGCAATAAAAAGCCGATGTACTGTAGGCTGCTGCACTAATACTGTCTAAATGTGTCAAACATGAACCCAAAGCTTAAAGTCTCAACACAAGGTCCGTGATTCAGTTGGAGGAAAACACATCTCCACGTTTAGATAAAACTATCAACAACACGACATCATCATCCGAAACAAATAAACCGCTCAGACTCGGTGGCGACAGGAGAAAAAGAAGAAGAAGAGGAAGAAGAGGAAGAAGTGCAGCAGAGGAGGAGGTCGTCCACTGTTACAGCCGAGGACAGGCCTGCATGGGGAGTGCAGGCTGTTTCAACGTGCTCCGGCCTCGGCCTGCATCATGCACGACTTGGGACAGGTGCTTTGCAGATGTCAGGATGTGAGGCCTGCTGCCCCCTTCTCGTCCTCCTCCTACTCCTCCTCCTTCTTCTGTTTCAAGCCAGTGAGCGGCATGATTCAGGCTGGGTAAACACACGGGGCTGGGTTAATTTTCTGCGAGGGTTTCTCATCATTCAAGTCATTTAGGCCTGTCAGTAATAATGATGCGAAACAATGAGGCCACGTATCCCTGTTCCCCTGTTTACAAACCGACTTCGAGGGCCGGGCGAGTAAACGAGCGAGAGGGATGCCACATGTTGAACAATATGATTTAGTGTTGTTTCCAAGCAACACCCATAAACAGGAACAGACAAAAAAAAAAGCTGCAGCACAATAATCAAGACTGTAATTTCTTATTTACGTTGACTTACAGGAACGCGTCCGCTCCCTCTGCCTCCGTCTCATGATTCAACGGTTAATAATTATTTGCTTGTTTACTTCCACAACACCCCTCGGGTTTATTAAAAAAAAAAAAAAAAAAGAGGGAGGAAAATAAATGTCCGGAGCTGCTCTTGAAGTACACAAACGACACACACACACACAGGCCTCGGCATTCATGCTCCCTGGGTTTATGAGCTGGTCTGTGAAGGCGATCAACAAGCCAGTGTTTCCTGCTGTGTGTTTGCCCGTACAGGCCTTGAAAAAAAACAGAAAGCCACAAAGGCAAACAGGGCGAGCGAAAGAGCCAGTTTGTTTGTAAACGTGAAGGCATTCCTACACCGGAGCCAAAAGTCCAGCAGCGTCCAGTATCCAGTGCTGACCCCCCCCCCACACACACACACACACCTACACACACACACACTCCTACAGCAGCACCTTGATACCCCCCACCACACTGTAAAAACTCATAATCTTTCCAAGAATATTTGTCTTATTTCTTGTCAAAATGTCTCAATTTTAGTCAAAACGAATCTCTTTCCACTTAAAACAAGACTCATCACCTAAAAATGTACTTGTTTTTAGACAGTTTTCACTTTTTTCAAGCAAATTTTCAATTGAAATAAGTAGAAAAATCTGCCAGTGAAAGCAAGTTTTTTGTGCTTGTAATAACAAAGAAAAACTTGCTCCACTATCAGATTTTTCTACTTATTTCAAGTGAAAATATGCTTGAAAAAAGTAAAAAGTGTCTAAAAACAAGCTACTTTGAGTCTTATTTTTAGTATAATTAGATTTGTTTAGACTAGAAACGACATTTTAACTAGAAATAAGACAAATATTCTTGGTAAGATTTTGAGTTTTTGCAGTGCACCACCACCACAAATACAGCAACCTACAACCCCTTAAAGACGGGCCCCCTGCGCCTCTGAGGAGGAAAAGGAGGAGGAAGGCGAAAAACTGCAAATGCACAGAAATGAGAGTGCATATGTGTGTGTGTGTGTGTGTGTGTGTGTGTGTGTGTGTGTGTGTGTGTGTGTGTGTGTGTGTGTGTGTGTGTGTGTGTGTGTGTGTGTGTGTGTGTGTTGAGGAGGGGGTGGTGGGGTTGGGGGTCAGGGTTGGTGGTGAAGAGTGCTGAATTGTGGCGGGCCAAATAAATTATAGATCTCCCTCTCTCTCTGTTTTATTTTATTGCAATGCAGACTTTATTTTTCATTCCCTTCATAAATTATGTCAGCAATCACTTAAATATATGGAGAGGGAGGGGTGGGGTGGGGGGCCGCGCTGCTGATGCATTGCAGTGGCTGCTCTCTGGTGATGTGGTGGGCGAGCTCAGAGTTCCTGGAGGTGGCACGGAGCCAGTCGTAAAAAGGCAAAAGCAAATGAGAAAAAAAAACAGAAAAGAAAAAAAAAAAAACAGCAGCAATCATCAAGAACTCCTCAGTTTGGAGACTTGCTGACTCAAGATGACCCAGAAAAAAAAAAAAAAAAAAAAAAAAGTCGGGCTGATACTGAGTCAAAGAGGGTGGTTTTGATGACGAGGCAGAAAGCGCTACGGTGAAGCTGGTGCCAGTGCAGCTGGTTCAGGTTAAACAGTAACGCCTGTGACAAACTTCTCTGAATCAGGGGTTTTCGGGGCTCGTCCTTCAGCACATCTGAGCTGATGATACAAACATTCAACAACTCCTGTGGTGCATTGTAAACACACTGAACTTCTATGCTCTTATCAACCAATCAGGCCTCGTCTATACGTTTCATCTCTATCTTTTTTGTTCTTGAAAAAATGTCTGCATACACACAAAGTTAACCCTCCTGTTGTCCTTCTGGGTCAAATTTGACCCAATCTGTTCACTTCCTCCATCCTTCCTTCTTTCCACAATCCCTTTTCCCTTGCTTCTTTCCTTCCTTCTTCTTCCTTCCTCTTTTGATCCAGTTGACCTGGTCTGTTCCCTCCCTCCATCTTTCTTTCCTTCCCTTTCCCTTCCTTCTTTCCACAATCCATTTAGCCTCCCTCTCTCCCTTCCCTTCGTCCTTACTTCTTCCTTCTTTTTTGACCCAATCTCTTCCCTCTCTCCATCTATCTTTCCTTCCTTTTTCCCTTCCTTCTTTCCCTTTGTCCTTCCTTCCTTGACACAGGAGGACAGCAGGAGGGTTAAAAAAATGTAAGAAACAGCAATCCAAGTGTTTCTTACAGTTTTTGAACTTTATACCTCATTAGAAATTCAGCACCCACTTTTTGTTTCTGTTCATGTGAGTTGAGCGCGTTGTCTCCCATTTAAAATGCATACACACAAAACCACTGAAAATGTCTCTAAACGTTGTGGCGGTGTAACGCTGCCACAGGAATACACCAAAAAACACAGAAGAACGTGTGCATAACAGTTTGCACACTGTATATCAACTTGTCCGTGACCATTTGTTGCTCAGCACAGTCGTACAGGAGCAGAAGGTTTTGCTGAAGTGGCTCTAATAAAAGACTCGGTGCCTTCTGTACAGGCCTGTAGTCCACCATTTTGGTAGTTGTTACGTGATTTCTAGCGGAGAAGCTGAGGTCATAGAGGTTAGAAAGACAGGTCTATCACATCATTTCACAAAAGCTGCATATTGGTTGTATACATGAAAATGCCAAAGATGGCGTTTTGAGATTTGTTCACACATGTTTTAGACGAAACGCAGATAGAATCCAAAACTTTTGCAGATACTCCTGAGCTCGTCTCCGTCTGTGTGCTTCACAAAGGGAATCTACATTCACCCGTTCACACCCACAGTCACAGACCTACGATACGTCATTGACATGCAGACTGGACGAGCCGGGAATCGAAACCACTGATGTTCCCGTTGGTGGACGAGCCGGCCGGTCGACGACCTCCTGAGCAACAGAGACGCTTCAATCATCGTAAGGGACAGGATGTGTGTCTTCTGGGATGAGATCATGAGAAGTAATGATCAAAGTGTCATGTCGTTACCCTTTTTCACTGTTGGTTTTTGGTTGAAAATCACCACTCCTGAATGTGTTGTTTTTCACCTTCTTCCTTTGATTTGAGGGTTCCTCTAGAACCTTCGTCTGCAACATCTGCGTTGAAGAAACATCTGGTATAACAGGTCGTCTACTGTTCTCTAATGGGGAGTCTAAAGCCTGGCGCAAAGGTTTAAGGTTTAAGGCTTTTCAAAAAAGGTTTGTTTGTTCGATCATGGAAGTAAAAAGTCACATTTAAAGGGATAGTTCAACATTTTGGCAAATTGACCCATTGCCATAATCAGTATAGTCATAGCAGTAGGTTCGTTACCTTTATTTGTCGGTGCAAGCTATTTTTAGAACGGCCGATCAGCAGCAGTTTTGCATGAATTTACCTCTAAAACAACTCTGTCTCGTATCCATTATTATCTCATAGCGTAGTAAATGTGCAGGTCACAACTTGTCCACCAGAGCAAAAATTGAGAAGGAGCACAGATCAGAATCTCACAATGGTGCCGGTGGTGTAGGGAATAAAGTCCAAAAAAAGGGAAGGAGTTCCACCGCACACAAAGGGGTCGTATAAACACTTATTTATTTATTTAAAAAGTCAAGCAGCAACGCGTTTCACCCGTGTGGGCTTCATCAGGCTTGTGGCTCAGACACAACCACTGCCCCTTGTAGGTTCTTACTGCAATCAGTGGAATAAGCCGCAGCTGGCCATGGGCTGGTCCACCAGAGCGTTTTGGAGTTGTTGGATTGTGTATTTGATGAGTTTGATGAGGGAAACCAAGAAATCCCATTAGCCTCCGTAGCGTAGCTCTGAGCAGCTCACGGCTCTGCTCCACTGTTCTAAAAATAGCTTGCACCGACGATTAAAGGTAACAAACCTACTGCTATGACTATAGGGATTGTGGCAATGGGCCAATTTGCCAAAATGTTGAACTATCCCTTTAAAGGCGAAGAGAAAATACTTCATATATCTAAACACACTGGATTAACCCCAAGAAGAGCAACCGAAACAGACAAAAAAAAAGATGATAAAGTGCTGCAAAATACAACACACATAAACTTTTACATTCATTACATTGACTTGTGTCCAGCTTTAAGCTCCCTCATATACTGCAGCGCCGCCGCCACCACCACCAGCAGAAATGTCGGGAATCCTTGTGTCAGTCATTCCACCTTAATAAAACGTCCACGGAGCCTCTTAAAACCACAAGAGCTTTTAAATGGGTCGCTGGAAAAGTGATAGATACTCAATTGGAGCGCCCACCACATCCTTGTTTCCACATATTCCTCTAATAACAAGTTTCCCCTGGTGGTTCTCAAACCCCCTCTGAAAACCAAGCCTCCAATGCACGAACATACAAACACACACACACACACACTGAAACACATGCAAGAGTAATATGTAATTCCTGTTGAAAAAGGTTCATCACCACTGTTTGGGCTGCTGTCAATAAGAGTCTGCAGCAGCGGTGAGAGCGGTGAGGAAGAGGAGGCTCTGACGACTGTAATGACATGTTTGGTGGAGACTGGCACATTGACCTCGGCCGGCTCTCACTCGTTTCATACGGACGGGAAAAGTCATTTAGATTTCCTATTGATCTTCAAGCGGGCTACAGATCGGCTTCTCCAAAAGAGCACAAAGAGACGGAGACAGAGAGGGAGAGGGACGGAGGAAGGTGATCATTAAACCCCGAGCTGTGGTCATTGATTTCAAGACGGAACTTTTTCAGTTACAATCTGGGGGGAATGGATTTACAAGCATCACCTTCAGGGGGCAGACGTACGTCAAGTCCGACAGTCAAAGAGGAAGAGGAAGAAGAAGAAAGCAGGATGAAACAAGCAGCAGGTTGGTGATTGACAGCTGATCGTCCTTCAGATTGATTGTTCGCAAAGCAGTTAAGATGGAAACCAGCCAACATCAGAACCAGTGTGTTCTCAACAGAAGTGTTAACTATCGACTTTATTTCTTGTAATAACACATTAATCGGGACTTTTGGGTTGCCAGGTTGGACCAAAATGGACCAAAATGTGATTATTAAAGGGACAACGAGGAGTATTGGAAAGCAAAGTGTTTTCACACTACATTTCCAATGACCCGCTGGGCAGCGTCTGGGAAACCAAAAGTAGGAAATGCTGGGCGAACCGACCACTAAATAGTAATATCAAAATAACTATAAAGACAAAACGATATATTTATCGAAAATGGACCCATTAACAAGTGGGTAATGTAGATTCATCCACATTAATATGAGACTTTTTTATAACCAAATACAAACTCCTCGTTGTCCCTTTTAAGTAACTTTGTGACATTTACAACTCAACATTTGATGGAAAAAAAATCATTATTTCACAACTTATTAATGTTTGCAACCTGCCCAGAGCTGATGAGACAGCACAAATCTATGGTTATCAAAGCATTTATAAACATGTGTAACCTGTTATTATAGATTTATAAAGCATGGATTAGATAACTAATGGGTATTATTTAGTGTATTATTAAAACTCTTCTTGTCAGCTGTGTTAAAATTATAATAAACTATTATGAATCTTGAGCGTTAAGCCTCTAGTTCCTTTTAAAAAATGTTTTATCAGACAGTATCAAGCTTCCTGTTGTATCTGATTTAATTTTGAATTCTGGTAACGTGTCAGACGAAGCCAGAGGACTCCAGTGGGTCCAGTCGTTTTAATGGGGTTACGACATGAGGACGGGCACGTGCAGCGCTCAGGGCTGCAGGCCCTCGCTCGCCTCCTGCGCTCGCAGCAATTAGGGTGCCACAACAGTGGCCTTTATGCTCTACTGGTCACTGCACTGCACTTCCCTCTGTACTTACAGCTACACCCTATATCATACAGTTTCAGAGCACGCCGCTGTATCACATTGGATATACAGTGGATATACAGTATATAGTGTATGTGGGATGATATACTGCAGTGTGTCCAGCTCTGTATGTGCGGTCCTGTTGTCCTTGTAAGATAAGACAACACCAAGCTTTTAATGAACCCAGAGAGGAAATTAGGCCGTTGTTGTTGCAGCGAAATGGTAACGAGATACAGTGAAGAATAACAGAGTATAAATAAGAACATAGCAAAGTGGAGGTTGCATAAACACACCTGACACTTTTTAGCACCAGAACATGGCAAGCAGAAATATATGAGTGGAATAAAAAGTCGCAAGTATCAACATTTAGCTGGAGACGCAAAATAGCGACAGTAATAATCTCAAGCGTTAAAAAAATGAAAAAATAAATAAAAAATGGAGCTGAAACGTTGAGAATAAAAATGATTGAGAGATATGATAAAGGCTAAATGAGGTCAGAACACACACCAGCATGTGAAAATAGGCTTAATAGGTCTGCAAACTTGTGCCATGTTGTCAAAAATAAATAAAAAAATTGCATCCCACTACTACATGTTGGTGTATATTACATGTCACATGGCAGCAGGCAGTGACACATATTTACACGCCTCCTACATGTTTGCAGCTGAGAAACGATGTAATTCCCATCAGTATTTCCCAGGAGAAGGTGAGACAACCTGCTCAGCGTGATGAAAATAACCCCTCAAGAGAAAAAAAAAGGGTAGAAAAAAAAAACAGAAAAGCTTGTGAGTGCTGGCAGTGCACAGCAACCATCTCAGGTCAAATCTGTCTGCTGTACTTTTTCGCTTCCTCCTCCAACAAAGGCGCTCAGTGAGTGTATCAGACGCCCTTAATGAAGGGCTTGTTAGCCGGGCTACACCGGCAGCAGATCCACTAGACCCCGAATGTGTGTGTGTGTGTGTGTGTGTGTTTACTATCAATCCGCCCTTGTGTCTACAGCGGGCTACGTCCAGTCCTCTCCGCCTCACCCACCCCCCTCCCTCACACACAAACGGCCACATTTACAGGAGCGACCTCCCCCCCTTTTCCTTGCCTCCCACAAAACCTCTCCTCCATCAATCCACAAGCCCTGCACACATACTTTACACACACACACTGCACTTGCTCGTATAATACATTGCACACACTGCACAGATATGTTAAACAGGCCAATGCACACACACACACACCAAAGGTATCATGGTTTATAACACATATGAACATATACTTAACAAACTGCATGTTTAATTATTGAATAAACACTGATTTAACCATTTAAAGTCACAGAAACAGGTTATTCTCTTATTTTATGATTTCATGGTCAGTTATAACATAAACACCAGTCAAACCAGTCAGTCCTGTCACTGTTTAACTGTGAGTGTCAGTTCCTGTATCGCTGAAAACCACAAAAATGTTCGGTGAAAAGTCACAATGCAGGCAGGACTGGACTGTCATTGCTGATTCATCTACTGGTTAATCAAAACTTAATTGATAAGCACCAATAAAACATCAGTTTATCATCACAAACGTCTTCTAATTTGATGTTTACAAGTTTAAAGCAACTTAAAGAGGAACTAAGTAGGATTTCTCACGTGGCTATGCTACATTTTTACCTTAACTGCTCCGTAACCGGCCATCTTTTGTTTATGGCGGTTAAAATTACACAAATAGATACGCTGTAACATTTTATATGTTAATGTAACGTTATCCGCAGCTCCATGTATTGATTTTTCGCCGGCTTTGTTGTAAACAAATGCACGTGGACAAGAGGAGCGTTAGCAAAACAGCGGAAAAGCCACCAGATTTGCATAGTTCCCCTTTAATTCAGCCCAAATAAATTCAGTTTACTCAGATGAATTTACTCAGAAAAGGGAAAAACTGCTAAATTATTAGTATTAAACAATAAATACAAAATAGTTTAGCATCACTGTGGAGAAAAATGTTCAATAGTATGTTGCTTGAACTTGTTTAAAACTCACAACAACAGGTTTTCAGGTGGTAACTAATGGACAACACTATATATACAGAGGCCCATGCAGTGCACGGACTCCACTCACATCTAATACAGAGATATTGGCTCTGAGAGAGGTGCTTTGCTTTCTGAGGTGGAAAAATATTAATTCCCTTTCCTTAAAACTGCCCCCAGCCACCCCCCCCCATAACCCCATCACTGGAGGAGAGAAAGAAAAAGGAAGAAGCCACGCTGCATCCAATTTTCAGACAGGAAATTAAATAATATATAAATCAAACGACGTCAGGGGTGCAGTGCCCAGACTCTCGACCAGAAATAAAATGTTTCATCCTCCAGAAAGGCAAAGAGGAAGTGTCTGCAGTGACATGCCCGCGCCAAGAGAAACAAGGCCTGACCACAGCTCCATGTGAAACCTATTTAAGATTACAAGGCGAGAGAGAAGGAGAGAAGGAGGGAGGAGGAGAGGGGGGAGGTTAAAGAGAGGGAGGTGAGGTTAAGCATGGAAGGAGGAGAGTCACGTGGGGAGAAAAAAAAGGGGGGAGGAAGAGAACGGAAATATGGCACATGATCATAAATAGACCGTGTGTGTGTGTGGATGAGTGTGCACATGCTTGTGCTCTAAGCCGAGGAATTTAGATTCCATAGAAAACTCTGCTGATGATGAAAGTGTGATCGCGTGGGCTGCTCCTCGCCATATGTTACAGCTGAGACAATAGAGACTTCTTTGTGTGTGTGTCCCGGCAGAAACACGATGAAGGGAAGGGGGCTGAGGGAACTTTATATATGATATAATGTTCAGTTCATGTGTGTGCTCAAGGCTGAAACCAAAGAAAACAAACAGACATCTGACTTTTTTTTTTTTTTACTGGAGCTCCTGATCTAATCTGAGAACTGTGAGGTTTGCAGGTTGCTGATGGCTGTGTGTGTGTGTGGCACGTTTCCTAGCCACACAGGAAATGTTTGTCATGAACGTGGAGGATGCTCCGATTGTCCCATGAGTCACTGCTCGTGCCTTAAAGTGAGTAAAGACTAAAAAGGTGATTTTCAGGGTGGAAACCTCCCACTAAGGCAAAACTAAGAACTTCCTTGTCATGTGATTATTATTATTATTAATTCTTATTATTAGCCTAAAGGTAGAGTCTGGAGTTTTGTTCATTGCAGTTTGTGGGCCGAAACCCGACCATCACCAACACCGGGAGCCTCTGTGTTATGTTGTTATGTTGTTGTGGTGAGCTGGGAAGCGGGTGTTAGCGGCAGATGCTAACCGCTACCGCTTGCCGAATTTAGCATCGAGCTAGCTCACCAAACGATCCTCATACTTGTTACCAGTCGAGGCTTTAGTTGTCGGTGACGGTCGGGAATCGGTCCGCGGCTCCATCGCTTCACTCAGACTGTATTTCTTTTTCGTTTGCAGTCCTGACTGCTGCTGCTGAGAGAGAGAGACGTGCTAGCACCTGTTAGCATCAGAGACAGCTAGTGCGGCTAGCAGCCATAGCTGAGCCCTCCTACTCTGCTGCACGTAGCTTCACCTGAGCTCCGTCATTGGCTGGAGAGAAAACACAGACTCTGCACCCAGAAACGTCCACGTGCACAACAAAACAGAGCAAAATACCAAAATACAGGCAGGGGGAGTTGGCGCTGCAGACACAGACACCACCACGCAGGACTAGAAGCCCATAGGTGATGATTAAGATGGATTTCATTTGTATAAGTCTTAACGTTTATTTTTGGGCACAAAACTCCAGACTCAACCTTTAAGTGTTATCCTCTCCTACCCCCCTCCCCCCTCTCCTCATGTTTTGGAAAGACCTGTGTGGGATCGCACCTGTGTTGGGGCTACACAGTGTTAAGATTGTGTGTGTGTGTGTGTAGGGGAGTATAGCTGGGCCTCGCCTTTAACGGCATATTTGTCCTCGCCCCTTAATCAGACGAATGAAAGCTCCACATTCTCCGTGGACTGGGAAAAGGCCGGGATGGCATATTTACCAAACACACCCACACTGAAGTGACCTGCAGACTCAGAATGTACATGTATGTGTGTGTGTGTGTTGGGTAATGTCAAGGTAGGTAAAACTCCACCTGTGTGATGTGCTCCACTCAAATGCTCTTTTTCCTGTCGCCTCCATCGTTCACACACAGTACCTGCATACATGCTGCAAAGCCTTCACGTGTTAGCGAACGCAGCACAAACAACATAAACACATGACGCAGACGAACATTTACTGATTACAGTTAGAGCTGAAACGATTTTCTTATTTATTTTATTGCAACATTTTTCTTGATAGAAACGCTGCTGTTTAGTTTTTTAAGGTTTTTTTTTCCCCCTAAACTGAGCTGTGCTTTGGGGGAAGTGGTAATTTTTGGGAGCAAACGTCCTCTTCAACTAATGGATTTTGCAGCAGTTACCTGTCAGATCTGCTTCAGCCTCCACACCGATTACAAACCGCCTGCCAACATCTCAAACCTATGTCGCACGGGTCAGAACTGAGACACTGGAGGTTGTGAAGTCAGGATAATGAACTCTCCAAGTGACATGTTACACCCTACATATGATCTGATTAACTTAAATGTTCTACTTTATTCATCATGACTCAACAACTTTGGGCAGAACAGCGGCCACTGTGACCACAGGTGGGAATTACAGGGCAAAAGGTAAAAAAAATAATTTGCTTTAATTACCCTAAGATGTTTTTACACCACATGTAGTGCAACAGGTATACAATTAATTAGAAACGTCAATTCACAGGTAAATCTGCAGCTGCAAAAGGTAACTGAATAAATTCATAGAGAATATGTATTTTATGTCTTATTCTTATTTATAAATGAACATATTACAAACTGACATAGTCTGGCTTTAACTCCCATGTGGATATCCTGCAGCCTCTCAGAGCCAACACAGTCTTCATCCAGTGTGGAAAAAAGTTTTTAAACATTCGAGAGCTCAACTGTTGACATTTTAATTCGACCTTTCAAATGTGTGGATGAAGAAATATATAATTGACACTGACTTAATGGTGAGTCCTGTGAGTTTCCTTCTTGGCTTAACTGTCCTCTTCTATTTTTATTAGCAGGCATTTAAAGGTTGTTCTACCGTTCCCTCTCTTTTGGCTTCTTTCTCCTCACCCCTCCTCCTCCTCCTCCTCCTCTCTTCCTCTGTCCCTTCCTACCTTTCAACCCGTCTTTTCTTGCTCCATTTCTTTCCCTTTTGGCCTTTTCCCACTCACCTTCTGTCCTCTTGCACGGCCAAAGGAAACAGCACAGCTCGTGCACTTGTGGACTCGTATTTCCAGGGAAAAATTCAATTTGTGCTTTGCCGTGTACTCACACATCAACCACACTGAGGGCTTTATGTATATATATATATATAAAAAAAACAAGTTAAATTAGGTCAGATCTGGAGCCCTTTTCCCGCTCCAGGGTCGATCGCTGGCCCTTTTACATGTCACCACAGCTCGAGCTTGGCCGAGGGAAATTATTTCTTTTTCTTTTTCTTTTTCTTAACCTTTATTTAACCCGCCGTGTGTCGGGGTAAGAACAACACACGCACAATCACAAGAGGCAAAAGGCTTTCTGGAGAGGAAGTGAGGCGAGGTGTTTCACAGCCACACGGCGTTGCAGAGGTGTGAAAGGCTTTTTCCTCGCTGCCTTTGTTGAGATGTTTGACTATGTTTTCTGTGTCGACTGTGCTTTTCTGTGTGGCAGCGTGACCGCCTCTGTGGTCAGACACACACACTTACACAAACCCACTCATTCACACACATACACACACAAGGGCTAAGGGGTGAAACCATATTTTGGAAAATCACGGTCAACTTCAGACCTCATCAGACACGCATTCCACCAAAGCTGACATGTTTATTCGATGATGATTACCGATCTTTGTCTATACTCCAGCGTCCCGGGACTGATGGTGTGTATCTGTATCAGGCCTCGCACGTTGTGTTATGTCACTATTATTCAAACAGCAACGTGTTTTGTTGATGCATTTTTTTTGTTTCTTTCACGCCTGTGTCCTTGGTGATAAAAATCTTTGCAACAACAAATACCGAGTCATAAATCAGAGACGACACGGCGAGCCAGAGGAGGAACAGCCACAACCACAACAGGTGTTAGGAGGAAACCATTTGTCTTCCTGTGAGGGTGGTGTGTGTGTGTGTGCGCCATGGCTGTGTTGTGTGTGTGTGTGTGTGTTGTCTGGTGTGTCATTATAGCCTACAAAGCTGTATTTGTGATCAAACTCTATTTTAATTCTCTTAAATCGGTGGAAACCAGCTCCTATAAATCCAGCGTGTCGTGTCGGGTTTCCATTTTAAAATATGTGGTTTAACGAAAAAAACAAAAAAACAACACCACATCATCACAAAACTGGATTTAACTGATGCATAAATGCACCGCTGCTTTATCAAGTCACAACTCAACAACATGTTGACGTTGTTCACACAGAGCTGCAGAGCTGCTGCTGCTGCTGGGTAATCTAGGAACCAGGGGGAATATTAAGCGTCTGAGGCAGCTCATTGACGTCAAGACGAAATGTTGATCTGCCTGATTGGTGCGTCCTGCGTTTGGAACAGACTTGCTCCTGCCAGTGTGATGAAAAAACAGAGTTAAGAAAACAATTGCACCAGTGAGTTTGAATGGCTGCCAGCCAAGCGTCTCAGACACCTGGGCTCAGACCAAAAAAAAAAAAAAAAAAAACCTCCACCAGTGTTGGAGGGTAAAGCCCCTCCACTTCCACCACTGGGGTCAGAGGCATCAGAGACTGAACCGACAGAGATATTCTGATACTCAGTGTTGGGTAGTAACGCCGTTACTTTATTCAGTAACTAATAACGTAACACGTTGTTTTTTTTAATTCAGTAACTCCGTTTCCGTTACCAAACGCTGCGTTACTCTGTTCCTTTTGGTGAGGTTTTACAATGGCACACAGTTCCCATAACATTTTAGCAAACAATAAAGTTTTATTGAATTGAAATTAAGACAGAGTACACTGTGAAAAAAAAAGCACTTGGTGCCCTGCATCAGTGCAGAACTGAAATGACGGTTAGAGGGGAATTCAATTAACCTTTATTTAATGGGAGCATTGGAAAAACGTTTTAAAGTAACAAAAAAGTTACTTTCTCAGTAACGCATAACTTTTTGGTTTAAGTAACAGAGTTACATTTTTATTAAGTAACTAGTAACTGTGACTAGTAACTATTTTTCAGTAACTAGCACAACACTTCTGATACTGCAGCTCCAGGTTTCATTAAAATGCTTCAACCACCACCACCCGGCTCCACTCCTCTCCTCTGGAGATGGATGTTATGTTGGCACTCGGGTGGGACGGTGGGGGGAGGGGAGGGGGGGCACGCCGCGAGGTCGACGCTGTCAGTCAGCTGTCGTCACATCCACGTGTTCTGCATCCAAACAGTGACTTCCAGCTCCGTCCAGCTCGGAGTTCATGCAGAGAAATCCTGATTTCTTCTTTTTTTTTTGTCAACAACTTGTCAAGATCTGCTAAGAGCGTCTTTACTGTGGTGTTTTTGCTCTTGCACGTCCTGGAGGTCACCTGTCAATCAAACACCACAGGGGAGGTCCGAAACATCCACTGGGTTAAAAAAAAAAGAAAAAAGTTTTGACTTTCTGGAAGTTGCGCACTCAGTGACTGTCACTGTTTGTTTTAATGACTCAGTTCCTTTCCTGTTTATTCCATACTAACTGCACAGCAGGAAACATATCAGTCCGACGTGTCTGAGCACTTTTCCAGGGGAAAATGACCTAATGGCTTTTTCCTCATCTGTATAGTATGTGTGTGTGTGTGTGTGTGTGTGTGTGTTCAAACAGCAATACCAGAGAGTTTCAATTAAAATATCTCGTGATTATTTTGTGATGAGACCTTTTCAAGTTCTTTGCAAATACCAATCTATCATTTGTTTCTGCAGAATATCTAATCTTTCCATTCGCTTTTTAATTACACTGAATGACTATTTTGCTTTTCTTCATCATCTGTTTGTTGTTTCCTGCGCAGGCTGAGACGCACTTTGCCCGAATCGATCCCACTCACACTGATGCCATTTGTCATCTTGTGAACCACGACCTATTTCTTTGTTATGTTTAGCACGTTGACTCACAACAACCAGCACAGGAGGAAAATGTGCAGGTTATTTTTGAAGCACAGGTGTGTGTGAATATTACAGGAAGAACATGTGCGAAAACACTATTTCCTGTTTTATTTTTGTTATCTGGGCTCTTTTGTTGTAGTAAAATTGATTCAGCTCTTTTAAGACTTTCAGTCTTTATAACTTATTATTAAACTTAAAGCATTTTGAAATAGAAAGCAGTTTCTGCAGGAATAATACTTTTGTATTTCTTTACTGGATTCAGCTAAAGTCTTGGGTAACACTTTATAATAACTACACACTATTAAGCATTAGTTAAGCATTAATAAATCCTGATTTCTTCATTTATAACGCATAAATACCTATTAGTATGTAGTTTATAAATACAGTTAATGATGAGTAAAACTTTTTTTTTTTACTGTGTTTATAAACTACATACTAGTGAGTATTAATGTGTTATAAATGATGAATTCAGTATGTCATGCTTAACTAATGCTTAATAGTGTGTACTTATTATAAAGTGTTACCAAGTCTTGTTTATATTGCAAAAAACTATATGAAATTTTGATTTGACAGTAGACAAAAGCTGCGTCCCTAAATAGTTCAGGAACCACTTTGTTCAGAGCCTGCAACTTAAAACTGGTTAAGAAGCTGTGGTACATTTCACTAATATACAACGGTTAAATCAAGGGCCTTAAACCTGAATCCTCCATAGACCCAGACGGTAGGTTTACAAGGACCCTGCGTTATCAATATTCTGTTTTACATAATATAACATTTGTTGCATAAATGAGTAACCCTGTGGGTATTTTATTACTCAGAAGTGATATTACAAAAATTTATGTTCATGTTAAATGAGGTCGAAATGAAGCCGCTTGATATCTACAATAAAAAATAGTGTTGTATCGAAACCTGAGAAGGCTTCAGCTTTTCATCAAGGCTACAAAAAAGGCCTGCAACTGACTCGATGTCTGTGACAGGCTGCAATAAATCCTCCAGGTCTTTTCCTGTCAGGACTTGATCATAGATAGAAAAAAGAAAAGAGAGAGAGAGAAAGGGGGAGAGAGAAAAGGAGAGAGAGAGAGAGAGACGTGGAGCAGCATCACACCGTCCTTTAGGTGGAAGTTAAGCCCGTCTTCGTCTTCGTGACAACACTGCGATTACAGTATCAAATGTTGCTTCTGTTTGGAGGAGTGATGGCAGAGATGAGGAGGGAGAGCCGGCAGCAATTTTCTGAGCTGAGTGTGAGTTAAAGGTGTGTGTGTATATGTGTGTGTGTGTGTGTGTATGCGTGTGTGTGTGTGTGTGTGTGTGTGTGTGTGTGTGTGTGTGTATCAGTGAATCGTTTAGTGGGGAGGTGAGGGTTGGGAAACCAGATGTCACTCCGGGCAGGTAGGAAGACAGGTGAGTTTAACAAGCTTCTAGCTCCGAGCTGACAACAACCGTGTCCTCCTGCATGACCCCCCCCCCCCCTCCCTCCTCCTCCTTCCTCCTCCTCCTCCCCCGACCTTACCTCCCTCTCCTCTCAAACAAGTCTGAAATCCCAGGAATGTAATTAAAGTCAAAGCTTCAGGTAGTCCGACTGCCAAGTCTGAGGACTGAAACATGCTCGGTGTGCCTCAGCAGTCATGTACAGTTTCCGTAAACACCCAGGAAATCGACCCCCCCCCCCCCCCACCACCCACCACCCACCCACCGACTGCCAGTGTAATCGGAGAGAGGGGAAAAAAAGAAATGACAATAAATTTACTGCTGAATTCGAGGCAACAGTAGCGTAAAGGTTCGAGCAGCAATCTGACCCAGTGACCACGAGACAGCTTCGATTTCTGTAGCAGCAGATAAGACTGTGACTGTGCTGGACGGCTTCCAGGTGTGGATGTGTAGCAGCTACGTGAACATGGAGCAGGGGGCTAACAACAAAACAGTGTCCTCAATATATGTGACTGAAAAAACAGATTTCTGGTCTTGTACATTATAATGTCATGAGTAAATATGCAATGAAAGACAATTAAAAACACAAATATCACCTGTCTGTATGTATAATGTATAATCATAACAGCTTCATTCAGAGTGTGTTGCTGTGCTACTATATTGGATTAAAGTGTTGTTCATACTGTATCATACTCCTGCTACACGTTTACACACAATATATCAGATAAACGTATGTTAATAGTTGAAGTTTCTCAATCAGACCAGTAATAAAAATGACAAATCTACAAGTAATCATTAATTAAGCTTATTTAAAAGCTTTAATATTGCTACATTAGCTTATTTTAGCATTTAGTCATGTAGCTGTTTATTCACCAGTCTTCCCAGAAGCTTCAGCCACTGTTGCCTCAAAGGGGCGAAACAAGCTAGCTGGTTAGCATGCTAATTTCAATATGAGAAAAGAAATAATAGAAACAGAAGCAAAACAAAAGCTCAGACAATCAACAGCTCAGCAACAGCAAGTTTGATGCTGAACTCACAAGCAGCTGTTAATGCTAACCGTAGCCATGTAGCAACAGTAAAACTCGTTTGAACATGTTTCTATGACACAGCAGAGCTACGTATGTTTTTTTTGCCTTCTGCATCTTGATAGACCTGAGATGCATGGTTTCCACCTATAATTAACTAACATAGTGGTGTAAATTATGAATAATTATCACCACAGCAGCAAAATGTTTCCATCCCTGTTCATGACACAGTAGCATCATCAACATCATGTGAGAAGATGCAGGCCGTCAATCCAGTCTACTCTGGAGATATCAGAGAAACACATCAGTTTTAACTTTATGCAATAAAACAGGCCCATGCAAGCTGAATCTGAACCAAGCCAGCTCCTCATGAGGAGGTGGAGGCTGCAGACGAGAAGACCCCCCGACCGCCAACTGTGTCCAAGCTTCACGGTGACACCAGCTGGAGTCGACAGAAAATTTGTCAAAGCCTCGGTACGAGCAGTCGACAGGTAGGGAGAGACGGGGAATGCAATCTAAGGAGGTGAGAACAGTGAGGGGAGTGAGGGGAGCGAGTCGGCGGCGACGGCGCACTGGACAGTAAACGATACGAAAACTGAAACTGCACACGGCTCAGTGGCCTCCAGCTTCAATAAGCATCTCGCTGTTGATTTACGAGCTCCCCACCCACCACCCACCACCCACCAGCACCTCCTCCTCCTCCTCCTCCCTGTCTTCATCCAGCTCGCTCCCTGGCAGCGTGGCCCTGACGCACGGCTGACCAGAGCCCGTCGGCTGCGGCTCACCCAGCTGGCTACTGCATTACCAGTTAGCACGCCAAGTCAAATATAATGGCTCAGCGCTCTGTCACACAGTAGACGGAGAGGTCCAGCTACCTCTCCATGTCCACGCCGAGCTAAAGGCAATACCACTCATTCCTCCTGGTTATATAAGCTGTGAAACTCTGCCAGAGGATGTGTGGCACAGCGGCTCATGATGCTGAATGAAACATATACTGTACTATATATAGTATGTATATTTTAAATATATAGTGTATATTGTGGTGAAATACTGCTGATCTGAAAGTGCTTTGTTTCCAATTTGCATTGAAAGCATCAAATCTACTGATAATTGTTTGCAAAAAGGTGACAAATAATGACAATTATATCTGTTAGGGGCATTTTCACCTTCATCTATTGTCATCATACTGTTATTTATATCTGAACAGCTAGGTCCAGCTTCTATTTTTAATGTTTTTGAATTGTATTGCTTCATTATGTTGCATAATAAATGTGTACGGTATATTGTTTATAAAAGCTGATCATCTAAAAAGCAGGTTTTAAACAAAAGACAACTTTATTTAAACAACACAGCCCTCTGAGGACAAGCAGCTGATCGCCTGATTTCTTTTTCACTCTCTGTGAACAGGACAGATTTTCTCCATGGTCAACAAGAGGATCTTGTTTACTGTAAACTGTGGTGATCGGTGTCTTCCTGCCGCACGAAACACAAACACTTTTGGGGGTTTGTGTAGCCGTAACAACCAGGTGGAAAAAACAAAAACAAAAAAAACAATCTGCTCTATAAAATAAATCGGGGTATTTTGAAGTGATGACCTTGACTTTTTACCTTTCATCACCTAAATAACAATTGCTCAATCATCGAGTCCTTGTGGATATTTGTGTCTAATCTGAAGAGGATCCAGTGGAGACAATTTAAAATAATCTGTGGAAAAACAAAGAAAAACTCCAAGGCACTCTCTCGAGTTAATAAAAATGCCTTTAATTAATCTGGCATTGTCACAATGACATGTTTAAAATGACTTTGACGCGTTTCGGCATCAAGCCTTCATCAGGGAGTCAAAAGCTTGATGCCGAAACACGTCGTAGTCATTTTAAACATGTCATTGTGACAATGACAGATTAATTAAAGGCATTTTTATTAACTCGAGAGAATGCCTTGGAGTTTTTCTTTGTTTTTCCACTTCCCTTGGATCCCTCTCCAAAGAGCACCTCTAGTTTTGAGAAAGGTATAGCGCTCTTCGCTTTGAACATTTAAAAAAAATAATCTGTGTTTAATAACGAACATTTAAAATTGTATCTGATATACTTATCAACATTGTTGCTTGATGTTAAAACTTGAACCCTCCAGCGAGTAACAGAAGAGCTGGCCAGTGATCATGTGACCGGTCGGCAGTCACATGCAGCGTGTTTGGACATCCACATGTTTATTTACTTGTTGATTTGTTGCATTTGTCCCTGGGCTCTCTCCTCTTGTAAACACAGCATTATCTCCACTGCTGTGTTCGCTCTCTTATCTGTATCCTGTTTTCCCTGCAAACTTCCCCTCGCTGATCAGAGGAGTTTAAGGTTTCATCTAATCTAATTTGATCTATAGCGTTGGTATGTAAAATATAATACCTACGCAGGTGAGACCCTGCCGGAGCTCTTATCAGCACGACTGTGGCATGTCTTTGAATTTTTTTGCGGGGTTTCAAGAACTCAATGGCAAGTGACTGCAAACCTCCATTCCACAGATGAGACACTACACCAGAAACCCCGATGTCAAACACAACACCTGATAGTGGGGGGATTGGTTTCCCTCTGCATACCTCCTCCAGCTCAATGCCTGGCTTTAGGGCTTGCTTGCTTTTTTTTTTTTTGGGTGGGGGCTGCCTCATCAGGATCCGGAGAGGAGAGGAGAGTATGTACTTTCAGGATATGAGCGGGCCCTATAGATAACCTCGACCTGCCCTGGAGAAGAAAATAATGTTGAAAGAAAAGATGAAAACAGCTCAACACCTCGCTGTCCTGAGCAGACTTGATTCAAGAACTGATGAACAGCTTTGAGAGCGCGTGGAGAGAAAAGTCAACGTGTGCATCTGCATGTGTGTTTAGAATCAGTCAGTACGTTCATATGATACTTGAAAAAACTAAATTATTGCCTTAATCCGACTTTAACTGGACAACTGAGTGCATGTAAACGCGTTAGTCCAACTAATATTAATATAAGATTAAGACACCCAGATAATGTGATCGATGAAAATCAATTTTCTTCAGCATGTATTCACCTTGATCGGACTGAAACTGGACAATGCATGTGTGCATGCTCCACAACAGTAGAGACGGCACAAAGTGGAGCAGAGAAGGTCAAGTAAAGAAAAAAAAAACTGCGTCAACTCAGCGCCGATTCAGTGCATTTCACACATTAAAAAAGAGAGAGAGAGAGATGAAGCCTGTAGACTGTCATTTGTAGACCGGCGCATCTGGTCGGGCACTGAATTTGAGAATTTTTAAAGCTTTTTTTTTTCTTTTTTATTTAAACACAGAATTTTTTAAGCTTATTAAATTGTTTATATTCATTTTTTTACTCTGGGACAAGGACAGAAGTCTGATCGCCAAAATCAAATTTTGAGCATAGCAGGATTAAGCTGTGCATGTAAACGTACTGAGTGTTCCTCTACAAGACGACTTTTATGTGATTAAGCCTCGAGTGCTTCATGTTAAAGCAAAAGATTTTGTTCATCTGTTGGTGTCTGGATGTATCAGGTTGGACTGACAGTAACTCCAAACTTTGCTGATCTCTTTCAACAGTTCACCAATCAAAATGTATTGAATCCATAATGGTTGAAAATAACAAGTAATCATTTATATTATCAGTGTTTTGTTCTTTTAGACAGACATAAGGAGGATTGTAAGGTAACAATCCTTCAGTCTGTCTAAAAGAACAAAACACTGATCGTCTAACTGAAGACACAATGAACCAAATTGCATAATTTATATAGGTTGATTTTGTGGTGATTGACTCATCCATTAATCAACCAATGTCTTTAACAAACAGACTCTAGTTCTTGTTGTCATGTTGTTATGTTGTGACTGACTGATTGATTGATTGAGTCTAAATCGATGGGAACAACAAGATAGACAGAAACGAGTTCCTGTTCCAGTTCCTCTGTCAAAGATGTCAATAAGTTTTATGAATGGGTTTCTTCTATGTCACAAAACCAGTCTGTCTTTACAACCTTGTTGTGTTTAAACATGTTTTTGTAAACTATGACCAACAGTCTAGAAGAGGTGACGCTATAAATCAAACTACGAGTTGGAAGTTTAGCGGTGGTGACATGTAAGCCAAGTCACCTTAATGTTGTTATGTATAGCCTGAGAACTAACAGCTTTTTACTTCAAGTTCTTCGGGTATAAGCTTTCAAAAACCATGTAGGTTTTCGTTTGTGATGCTTATCGAGCTGAACAAACAAACTCTTTTCCACACTAATACAGAAGTCTATGGAAAAATCCCATTGGCTTTAAGTTAAGGAAACCGGGGCGATGCTAACCTCTGGTATGGCGCTCTATAATCGCAGACGGCATAGGACACAGGACACAATGTGTGAACTGTAGCTCATTTTAATTACGGCTGCCACAGTTGGTCTCATTATCCTGGAGTCTCAACCAACTAAAAAAAATCATCATCCGGTTCAGGCAGCTCTTGTGCGAGTGTCTGTTTCAGATCACCCTAACGCGAACCCACAAATCCATACCCACGAGGACAATCATGGACAAGACCCAAAAGAAATCTCTGAAGTGAAAAGAACCAGTATCGTTCATCTGACTTCTCTGGACAAAGTGGTTTCATGAAGGAACCCACTGCTCACAGCGAGAGGCAGATTTTGTAAGAGTAAGTAAGTGTTTCTGCATCTAGAGCAAAACAACCTTGGCTCCTGCACTGTCTCAGGGAAACGAATGGAGGAAACAACACATGACATGTTCATCTGTACACCGACAAACATGTCACACAAAAAAGCAACAATGAAATGTGTGTTTTTGCAGCCGCTGCCAAAGGCACGTTTGCGTCTGGATCGTTTGAAAACGGCCGATTTTCGAGGACCAGCATGACATTTCTCTCATGGCTGTAACTGTAACTCTTCAAGTCTAAATATACAGTGGGGGAATTTACATTCAGGGGCAAAAGACATACTGTATGTCTCATGGGGAAAGTTTTTTTTCTTTCCGTTGAATAGTGTATGAACTGTGAGTCACAATGAAGGTCAAAGACAAACAAGATTTCTCTGACAAAGAACAAGACAGATACCGAGAACCAGACCCAGTAGAGAAAACTCCCAAAACCCCTTCGTCTCCACCGTCACGAGGTAAATACTTCAACCCGACCGATCGTAAAGTGAGGGGAGATCGGTTTGTTCTTATTTCTTATAATGTTTCAGTCGACTCGTCTGTGTCCTGGAGGACGGGAGCAGTTTCTCTGTTCAAAACAATGTGAATCACGCGCTGGAGACAAATCTGTCATACAAAGAAGTGTTTGTACAATTACTCCCAGTCCGCCGTGAGATCACGAGGGCGCTCTGTGACACAGCACAGACACGACGCAGGCATCATGGAAAAGCTCAGTAACATCTCTCTGCAGGGAAACAGCAGCGGTTTCTCTCTTGTTTTTAATTTTCATCAGCTGTTGTCAGAAGGTAAAGCTCTGGCCCTTGAATGCAGCGTTACCGATTTGCAGTGGACTTTTCCTGAGAAAAAGTCTGACGAGTTGACTGAATGTCTTGTATCTCTAAATCGGCTGGTTTTTTAAACAATCGGCCCAAATCTTTAAAAAAAACTTTGCCAAAACAGAAAACCCTGCTGCAAATGTGTTTTTTGTAAAAACAGATTATAGTTAAACGAATTTGGACGCGAGGCAGAGCCTGCTGCACAAGTATTAGGAGAAATTACACTTGGCTGAAGAAACTTCTTCTTATCTCTATTTTCTGTGTTGCATTCACTAGTTTAATGGTTTGTAGTGGCCTGTTGTCATGCTAGTTTCAATAAATCTTTTGCTTTTCCCAAGTGCAAAAAGCAAATGTGTTACTAAAATAGACAGAGCCGTTCACTGTTGATTTTTTGGCAGCCACACTGAGTGAAAATTGAATTTTGAATGAACATCTCACTTCATTCTTTTCATGATTTATAAAGAGGTCACACAGTCAGTATTTAATGTCATTAATCTCTCTTGTCATTTTAGGGAAATGAGTTTGTAACCAGTGTGTGTTTTATGGATCTGTGACATTCGCAACTAGTTCCGCGTTGTAAATTATCCAGAGAAAAATGCAACCCACCTCCGCTCCGGAGTATTTATCCGTCCGAGTCACGAGGTCATCAAGAGACACGTCCTGGGCCACAGGCATGTTACGGAACTGGAGGGAAAATATTTCCCGTCGGGTCGGAGCATCTGGAAGAGGCACGTAGATGATTCGGTCGAGGCGACCTGGACGCATCAGAGCCTGTGGGACGGAAAAAAGACAGTCATCGTCTGATTTACCGTCGTATTTCACAAAATGTCACACACACACACACACACACACATAAACACATGCATCTGTCAAGTTCAGACTCAACACATCAGCGCTCATCATCAGTGTAACGGTCTTTGGCTCTGTGAAGGTAACACACGCAAATCCAGAGGAGAGATAATTCTTTCTTTCTTTTGCATATGTGGACGCCACAGCTCTGACCTTTGACCTCCTCTCTGCTCTACATCTAGGAACCCAATCTTTCTCCACCGCTGCACCGCCGACCGTGTTGCTCTTCACACAGAACCACGAAAACCCAAATGCCTAAAATGCAAAACTGTGAAATTTCAGTTTTCCACTTCTTGCAGTCGGCGTGGAGACAATGTTGACGTTATCTGATAAACCCTCCACTTCCTACAGATCACATCTCCATGACCCCAAAACAAGTCCTCGAGTACCCAAAGCTGCCGCTGTCTCGCTTGTCAGACGTCATTAAGTGGCAGGCGCCTCTCAACGCAGACAAGCCGACGGACAGACAAATATGCCCTGTCTCCATTTGCTTTCCCCCGGCCTGGGCCCGGGACAGGCTGAGGGCTACGGTGTGGCGCTGTTTGGTTTGGGTTGTGTATCCTGTTTGAACAGCGAGCCGGTTGAAGAAACGGCGTGATTTGAAAATAACAAAAAAAAAAAGAAGAAGAAAAAAAAAGGCATTTTGCTGGCTGCGAGTTAACCTTCAATTTAACAGAGAAACAAACATCAAGTGGAACTGACAGTTTCCTTGTTGTTTATCGTCTAAGGCTCAGTGAGGTCTGGTTGTAAAGACGGTGGAGCCCTCTGGCTCGGGGCCAGACAGGCCACAGCGGGGCTAAACCCCGGCCGGCGGAGACGAGGCAGGAGACACACACAGACGCAAGCCATGCAGGAGGTCACGTCAGGAGAGATCAGTGAAGGTTGGAGGGACTGGACCAGCAGCCTTTGAACTCTTACACAGTCATCACGCTGCTGTTCCTGCTACTCTGCATGCACAATGCGCCCTTCAGGCCCGACAACATCTTTATGTCTTTTATATACTGCACGTAGACGGAGAGCATTAGCTGTATGTCTTCCTGTTGGCTTGATGAGAACAGCAGAGAAGAGCTCAGATGAACGATGTGCCGGGTTCAAATCTAAATGATGATTTTGTGAAGTAATATAACAAGCAGAAATACATTTATAAAAGTTTAGCATTAATTATTTATACATAACTGTTTTATATCTTTGTAAACTCAATTTTTTTAAATAAAGGTAATTTAATGATGTAAACTGTATAGATATTATTGACAGTGATGAATATTTCACTTTTTCCTGGTGTTTATTGACTAAATCATTAACTAAACAACATGGGGAAAAATATCTGTATGCTTCCAAGGTTAAAGGGATAGTTCAACATTTTGGCAAATTGGCCCATTGCCATAATCCCTATAGTCATAGCAGTAGGTTTGTTACCTTTAATTGTTGGTGCAAGCTATTTTTAGAAAGGCGGAGCAGAGCGGCGAGCTGTCTCTGTATTTACCTCTAAAACAACTCTGTCTCGTAACGCTCTGTTCTTATCTCATAGTGTGGTGAATGTGCAGGTCACAACTTGTCCACCAGAGCGTTTTGGAGTTGTTGGATTGTGTATTTGATGAGTTTGATGAGGGAAACCAAGAAATCCCATGAGCCTCCATAGCGTAGCTCTGAGCAGCTTCTAAAAATAGCTTGCACCAACGAAAAAAGGTAACAAACCTACTGCTATGACTATAGGGATTATGGCAATAGGTCAATTTGCCAAAATGTTGAACTATCCCTTTAAGCTTGAAATTTGAATGTCAACTTCAACACCAACATGGATGAGAAGTCCTGAGAGCATCTAGGCGTTTGTGACGATTGAGAAACGATGATATAACCAGCAGCTCCAGGCTTATTCCAGTCACATGCTGCCTTCGCTGCCTTCAAGACCGAACCGTAATGAAACAAAAGTAAGTTTCACTCCTGTCACAGAGAGAGACCATCATCAAACAGTTTTTATCATGTTACATTTGAAGTCCATCTGCTTGCTTGAGTTTTGCCGGATGCAGTTTTAAGAGTTTAGTTTTATGGTTTGCTTCATTTTCCCTCTGGATAACTAAACTCCCGTTTACTGAGGCTATGGACACTTTTCCTGCCTTTTATCTGTTGCTTTTTTTGTGTTCCTGTGTATGTCTATGGAATATGAGAGGATGGAAACTGGAGACAAACATTAGTAGCTACCCTTAGGTAACCACAACAGAGCCATGGCTGACAAAGGAGCAATGGATCATGAGAGGAAACGTTCTTGTTTTTCAGGTCTCTGGATTCTTCCACTCATCTGAGGAGAGGGGTCCGGGGCCGTGGGTGACCAGCAGTCGTCGTGAAACGGACAGAAAGGAACAACGTCACCGTGATTCAAGGCGAGGAAATGATGGCTGCTGGGGGATCGGAGGTTCACGTGCTGCCTGCAGCCTTAAATTAAAGTCATGAGGGTACAACTTGATAAAGATGCGTCTGGCAAAACAACTATTAAAACCACACATGTGGGAGTTTGCTGTCATGATTCTTCCCACAGGTTAGCGCTGGGTATTGTAGGTGTGTGTGTCTGTGTGTGTGTGCACAGGTTGTGGGACTGCAGCCTGTGGTTGTTTGTCACAGCAGGTCGAGCCAGTCGCGGCGGTGCGTATTGCTCTGTGCAGAGGACGTGCCAGGGACACTTCCTGAGTTGCTCTCCCTGGAAGTATCTGGCGGCTGTGTGCCAACACAAACCTGCTGACCCCCAGCTAAATAACTCTCACACACACACACACAGACACTCCCACATGCACACTGACAAACAAACACACACACATACACACATGCACGATTCCAGTAAATGCTCTTTGGCTCGGTCCCTTTTGATTTCAGATCCATTTTTCTTGCCGGCTACTTTATCAGCCGTTAATTCTCTCTGCACGCATAATGGAGAAGTTGCTCGTGGCTTCCAGGCGCTCGGGCTCCAAGGGCTCCAAGGCGCTCCCAAAAAGCAGCAGAGCCTCAGACCCTCAGCTTTGAGACTGCTAAACTCATCTGACTGCCCTGGAGGGAAAGAAAGGCTTTTTTTCCCTTTCCTCTCAGCAAGAACAGGGGGCCCATCCATCACTTAACAAGATACACTTCCTGTTCTCAAGGATCCGGGGGTGGGGGGTGAGGGGTAGGAGAGTCGGAGGAGGGGGGAGGAGGAGGGAGAAGAGGAGGAGGAGGAGGAGGAGGTGAGGGGCACCCCGAAAGACAAATACTTGGCTTGGCATGTCGGGCAAGCGTTGACGGGCTCTTTTCGTAGCGGCATCATTCCACCTGAAGTCTTGGCTCAACTGGCAAGAAGGCAGGAGGAGGAGAAGAGGGAGGGAGGGAGAAAATAGAGGAAAAGGAGGAGAAGGAGGAGGAGGAAAAAAAAAAAACACACCCAGGCCAAGGGGACAACCCAGACAAACCCACTTGAAAAAGACTGCAGGGACCAAAAAACCCTGCAAACAAACACAGATAAGTGGCGTGGGAGACAGCAGCAGTCGGCCACCATCCACAGAGAGCAGTGGGATAAATTCTCTGTTGTTCTAACATGAGTCTGCATGACGGATCGTATCCACCTTGTTGAACCACTGACATGATAGGCATCATTACACATGAGCCATTAGTAATTAGAAATGCCCCCAGGTAAGAAATACCAAGTAGCTTTAAGTCAACATCGGAGCATTTATAACATCGCTGAAGCTGGGTCACTGTGCAGCGTGGAGAAAGCAAAACCTTGGCCTTCGCCGGATCGGTCGAGCTGATCAAAACACACAGGGAAAGAGAAGAGAAAACCGAGACAAAGAAGAGGAAAAAGAAAAAGAAAAAGAAAAAAAACCTCATCCGCTCTCCCTGCGCCAAGTTTCACTGCCGATAACAACAGTAATCATTCCAGGCATTGCAATCCTCCTCAAGAAGAAGTGATTACCCCCTAATGACAGACGACTTCCTATCTGTGAAGGCCGGTACCTCTCCCTAACCAGCGAGGAATGCTGGGAATCTTCTCCTCGGAGCGTTTTGTTGCCGAGCACATTCTTGGCCTATAGCGGTGGATCTGACCTGCTCTGAGCTATGTCTACAAACTGTTTACAAACGGACGCCCACGCAAAAGTTCAGGTGTCTTATTCTTAGATTTTTTTTTCCAAGCTCAGACACGGGCCGCGGATCGGATCGGCTTCGCTGCCTCACGTTGTCAGATCAAATAAAGAAATAAAAAAAAAAAACACAAAGGAAACATTGAGTTCATGATACTGAACATGATGACTAAGTTCTTCCCTGCACATCTGGTGAATTCAACTGTGTTTTTTTTTTTTTTATTGTTGTTGTTGGTGCTTTTTCCAAAAGTGCAGGATGATCGCAGGCTTGTCTGAGTGAATAAGTGGTTTGCCCCGAGGAGATATGAGTTGACTTTGTTCCCTGCCTCGAGGCACCGACTGTATGTGGTTTCCTAACCTGTCAGTCCGCAATCCTCAGAGGCCTCGGTGAGTCATACTGACTCGGAGATGGGCCACCCTGGATTTATGCAGAACACACACACCAAAACAAAAAAAAAGAAAAAATGCAGAGAGTATGATGGGAACCAGAGAGGGAGAGAGGGAGAGAGGGAGAGAGAGAGAGAGAGAGAGAGAGAGAGAGAGAGAGAGGTCAGAGAGGTCGAATCTGAGGTTCAGATTTAGAGAAATTGACACAGGGCGGGCTCTGACTAAATGCTGGTGAGTGTTGGTTGTCTTCAGATTGAAGACACTGTACTAATAAAGGTTTTAGTTGTTGCAAATTTTTTTTGACACATCCCATCCTCAACTCAACTCAAAATGTATTTATATAGCACATTTAAAAACAACCTTAGTTGCCCAACATACATAAAGTCAAGTTCTAGCAATATAGATAAAAACAGCATAAATCATCAACATAGATTAACAATAAGATGGGGCAATAAGAACAATTACTAAGATGAGGTAAAACAAATAAAAGCTATACTAAAAGATGAAAATAACAGGTCATCCTCGGTGTGGAGAAGCTCGATGACTTGAACCCAGACTCAGGTTTGTCTCTCACGTGGTTTGGGAGGGAGTTTCTGAACTTTATGTCGATTGTGCAACGTGCATCCGATCGGACGAGACGGAACAGGATCGATGCCGTTGTAGTTGTTGCAATGATCATATGATCATATAGAAGGGTGTTTTTATACCGGTGCATCCTGCAAGAAAAGGAGATCCTTTTGAGGAATTAAGCTTCACCTGGATTCAGCAGCAGCAGCAGCAGCTTCACTTTAATAACAGAATAAACTGTGTAACTGTGTGAAAAGAAGGGGAGGTTATCAGCCCCGCTCTGGTTCAGCTCCTTCAAATCCTAACAAACTATCTCCCAAAGAGTCCCTGAACACCACATCTTTCTAGAAAAAAGAAAAAAAAGAAAAGAGAGATGACATAATTTTGGAGGAAGCTGCACTATTTGCAGAGAGACGCTGGACCTGCCTCATGTCAGTCCACAGTTTGATGCCGGAGAGGATCAGAGGGAGAACGGCGGCGTGGGGGAGAAAGAAAGAGTAAATCAGTGTGAGAGAGGGAGAGGGAGAGAGAGAGAGGGAATAAGAGTGACAGGAGAGAGAGAGAGAGAGAGAGAGAGAGAGAGAGCAAGGGAGCAAGAGAGAGAGAGAGAGAGAGCAGAGTTGGCAACCAGTCAAAAACATGTGAGGCTTTCACTCTGGATTTTGCCCTTGAGTCAAACTTGCATCCGGCAGGCGAGGCCACCGTGTCCAAGAACCAAAGAGCTCTGGCGCTGTTAACCCCCTACTGTCCCGCCGAGGCTGCTCGGCCAGGAGGAAGTCAGGATTTGTAGTTTCAAAATGAGGTAGAAAGAAATCATGTGAGCGGGTTATTTCCTCTGGTTTCTGGCATCGCTATGCAACCCAGTTTTAAAAAAGAATTGAAAAGAAAGCTAATTATTTAAAGCATTTTCCAGCACATGTGGAGCACTATGCTGTGTTTCTTTTATTTTTTACACTTTTAAAACTCTTAACTTTTAACTTAAAGTGACGTTATTTGTCTTTGTTTTATCTTCCAAATAGATTTGAATGATTTTGGGTTTATTGAAAACCTGATTCTTTTGTCTTTCTTTTAAATGTTTGGCCCGTCACACTTCTTTTAAATGATACTCTGTGTATAATGTCACTTCTACTGACAGGAATGGTTATGAAATTAACATCTAAGCTGTAATAAAACTGTTTTTTTTTTTTTTTCCTTTAACACATAATAGGAATCATGAATTTACACATAGTTTGCTTGTTTTTTGGACCATGCAGCCGCAGGATTCACATACAGACCACAGATGTGTGTGTGTGAGCATAGGGTCATTACAGAATTACATGTCACACCTCTTTTACCTTTTATGGTCTGTGTGTGTGTGTGTGTGTGTGTGTCTGTGTGTGTGAGGGTCAAGATCATATGGAGACCAGGTGAAGGGGCTGAGTTGAGGGGAGGGGAGGAGAAGAAGTAGCAGCAGCTGTGTTGCTCTCTTTTTGGGTCTGGGGGGGGTGGAGGGTGTGGAGGAGGAGGAGGTGGTGGGGTCCTCACACCCCTACAGCTGCCTTGGGGGCCGCAATAAAGTCCCTGAATCTGTCAAAACAAGCCCAACAGGCCGGTCCTCACACCTCCACGGAAATAAAAATGGCTACTGCCAAAAAAACAGAGGTATTTTGATAGGAATAGGTGGGCAGAGTGTGTGTGTGTGTGTGTGTGTCTGTGTGTGTGTGTAAAAAAGAAAAAAAGAAAAAAAAAAGGTGAAGAAAAGCAGAGGAAATTAGACGGAGGCCATGTTGAAATGTCGACTCATTGGAGCCCAAAATAAAAAAGCACTAAAGCGGCTGCCATAAAGTACATGTATGTTTGCTTTACAAAGAGGCGCTTCCTGTGAGCTGTCCACAGTTCGCCGGTTCATTCTACGGGGCCTTTTCGTTCGGTGTAAACTCACCAGGTCTGGTTTCCATAATCTGCCCCAGAGCCATGTGGGCAACCAGCTCCAACCCCCACCCCCCACCCTCACCCTCACCCCCTGCCTCACTCGCTGCTCGCTGACAAAACGACAAGCGACCGACGTTTTTACCTTACAGGTGACACTGGCATCGTCGTGGAATCACATGTTTTATGAATACACATGTTGAATTATAGGACTGTATTAAAGGATTATTATTATTATTATTATTATCAACTGATCTACCAATTCATATTTTGATAAATCAGTTCATAAATAAAGTTTTGTCTATGAAACATCAAAAAACGGTAATAAATTGCTCATGCTCATGCTTCTAGAGGCCAAAGTGAGTTATATTCATGAAGCTTTAAGCTTTAGAGATTTAAAAACTACGTCTCTAAACTCTCAACGTTGGTTTTCACAATGAGACTGAGCTGAACATCTGACAGAGAGGTTTGCAAACTCTGATGTATTTAAAGGGATACTTAACCCAAAATCAATAATTCACCAATTTTCTACTCACCGTCATGCCAAGGAAGGGTTTGGAGAACTTTCAGAGTTATCAAAACGCTTTTGGAGTTCCAGTTTTCCGAACCCTTCCTTGGCATTGCGATGAGTAGAAAATTGGTGAAGTATCGATTTTGGGTGAAGTATCCCTTTAATCACTAACTGCAGATACAGGTGCACACACACACACACACACACACACACGCACACACACACACACACACACACACAAACACACAGACACACAGACATACATTAATATAGCGAACTATGACGTCTTGGTCGTCCCGTCCACTTCCACTACAGTTCGATCACCATCTGATTTCCTCAAGACACAGAAACTGCAAATGAATCATTTTAATAATGAGCCACTGTGTTTTCCACATCTGAGGCTTTTACAGCCGTTGATTTATTTCTCCAATTGCAAACTGGAACATACATAGATGTTACAGTTTATTTTAATTACTGAGAAAACCATGAATAATCCTACATTAGCTTCTGCTTCCTGTTCAGCGTGTCAGTAAATACCTCCTGTTTCAACAAGTGACCATCACAGCAGCCTGACTGCTCCAATTCCCCACAGTGGAGAGTGACATCCTAACTGCCGCCCCCCCACTGAGACACATGCATGTTAAAAACTGACATATATGCACACACACACGCACACACACACACACACACACACACACACACACACACACACATCCCTATTCTTTCCACTTCCCCCTTTCCACACACAGAGCCCCCACCCCACCCCCCCATCCCCAATCCCCTCCCACTTCCCCCAGAGACAGACTGCAGGTGCCAGGCCCACCTCGGGGTCCCTGCCGGGCTCTCGTTAGGCCTGGTGCCATTCAGGCGGCTCCTAACACGCAACCCTGAGTGCTTTGTGTTTCTCTGACAGCCCTTGTCGTCCTCTTCATGTAGTGGTGGAATAAAAAAAAAGAAAAGGGAAGAAAAGAAAAGAAAAGAAAAGAAAAAGAAAGAAAAGAAAAGAGGAGGACTTCAGGGATTATTGCTCTGAAGAATTTGACAGAACGACAAGGCCGAGATTCACCTCACACTTTTTTTTCCTTTTTTTCTTTTTTTTAAAAAGGCCCAGCCTCTGTTTTTAGCCCTTTTACGACAAATTGCATATTATTTCTAGACAGCCATCGGCTTTCATTCATTTTCTATGCTAGAGACTTCAAACTTGCTCGAGGGGGAAGACAGTCAATCACGGTGAAAATCACATGTGCCACAACTACGACGAAGACGGCGGCGCTTATTTCAACAGTTCCAGGCTTTTTAAAGTTAATGTCTCGCTGTCATTTATCACCTGAAGCAGGTCTCCGCAAGTTCACTTAAAATGAATGGAAACCAACAAGTGCCTGGAAAAATAAAATGAATTAAAACATTCTGTAAAGATATAAAACAAAACCACTGGAAAAAAAGGTTTAAAGATCCTGCAAAAAGACAGGAAGTAAAGGATCAATCCGCCAGTTTTCACATTCAAATGCATTGAAATTAAAGCAGATATCAGCTTCACGGCCGTTTCGGCTAATGCTGCGTTCAAGGCAGGCTTTTGAAACCGTAAGTTACAGCTTCAAGTCACAACTACGACTTGGTAGCGTTCCAGGTAACCCGTAGCTCGTGTTTTTACCATCCTGTTGTCTGTGAAAGTTCCCTATAACGGCCACTCGTAACTTCCGACCCGTGAACTCGTACCAGATCGAACTGGTATGACTTCACAGGAAGGAAAAACACAAAGTACGAGTTTCTTTGAACGCACCATGAGTTAGCAGCCCCCGCCCTTGTCAGGCATCAATTGGTCCTCGTGCTACGTCACCACATTCACGCGCATCCCTTGGCTGCACACACAGCCCTTCATGCCGTTCTCTCTCCTCATTGGATAACACTTGTATCCCACAAGGAAAATTTTCTCCTTGGGTTACAGCAGAGCAGAGTGACGGAGAGACTCGTGTTTAGGCTGAAACACTTCATGTAAGTGATTGCTGACGGAAAATAGGACTATTTAGGACTTATATTAACAAAAACATTCCACTGATATCTGCTTTAACATTTAATTGACATTTTCATCTGTCATGTGATTATATATAACACTATTACACTACTACTATACGATACACTTCTTTCTTTCTTTTTTCTGCCCAAGAAACATCTGAAACATCTGCCCCACATGTGACAGAGTGGAGGAGCGGGCGGCCAGATATGTTTTGTCTCCTGTAAATCATAAACCTCTTGTCGCTGAGTGATCAAAGTTAATGTGCTGCTTTTTGAATACATTGTAAGAAACACACACACACACACACACACACACTCACACACACTTGTACGTCTATCTTTGTGGGGACATAATGTGTTCCCTAGCCCCTTGCTATGCTAAGGCCTAACCCTGACCATAACCCTCACCCCCTCTTGACCCTCAAAAAGCCCCTTTGATGATGTGTCAGAAAAATGAGGCCCGGCCCAAAATGTCGTCACTCTGTTGTGGAAAAAAACTTTTTTTTTCTTTTCCCTTTGGCCCGTGCTACAGTATGTAACATTCACAAGGACGTCCATATGCTGCACGCCTCCTCTGGTGTTGTTTTGAGGACGGCGCCTGTGTTCAGTTCTGCAGAATATGTTCAAAGGACTCCTTTTTAAAACATTGTTTGACGATTGTTTGCAACGCTTTCCCTCTGTGGAGATGTTGCTGCTCAGGGCCGCACTTTCTCAGTCACTGTTGCATGATGGGAAAATAAGATTAATGCAACCAAAGAATGGCCTAAAACAAAAAAAATAAAGGTGAAATGCAGATTGTGGCAGCGTACAATGATCATCCTCACGATGAGGCCCAAGTCAATGTTCAACCTGTTTGCAGCTCGTCCATTCTTACACACAAAGGCATGCTCTCTCTCTCACACACACACACACACACACAGACTTGAACGCTCACATATGCTGCCACTCACAGATACTCACCAAAGAGACAAACATAAACAGGCGCGTTGCTGAGTGACAGAGCCGACTCGGCCGGATCAGTTTCCACTTCCGTGAAATCTAAACATTAGCTTGTTTACCCTCATCCTGAGCCGAGACCAGGGCCCGGGCGGGCGAGAGACAGAGTGTGTGTCTCAACATGCAGATCAGTGTGTGTTGCATGTGTGTGTGTCCCCCCGGAGAGACTAGAGAAAATAGGGGACATGGTAGTGGAGTGAGACAATACCCCGATAGAGAAGCAGCAGCAGCAGCAGCAGCAGGACGGGACAGACGGAGCTCTCCGTCCTCTCCCTGCTCACCTGCCTAATCCCTCCATCATGATGTCAGCCATGACATCTTTCACACAGCTGTCAGCAGAGTGAGTCCTGCTTTAAAGCAGATCTGGTGATTGATTAGCCGATTAAAAGCAATTCTGATCATCTATGATTTGACAAAGCACAATCGATGCCTCTTGTTTTGAACTCTGGGAGTCTTTTTTGACATTTTAAATGTTTGACTTAACTTATTTTCTTCAGCGTGTGAAGAGGAAACAGCTGAAAAACTGGTGTGTTTTTGAAGCGACTCAGATGTAAAAATTTCCCAGAGCTCCGGTCGGTTTTTCCTGCGTCTGAACTCGAGGAACCGAGAGTACAATTCAGCCGTATCTGCTTTTTCGTCCTACTGCACCACACTGCACACAAACAATGTGAGCTGCATGCTAAATGTAATCTACAACATCAGAGCAATTAGCCACCTACTGCAGGAGATAACAAGACAGAGGAAGAGAGAGAGAGAGACAGAGGGAGAGGAGGAGGAGGTGGGAGGAGGAGGAGGGAAAAAAAATCCCCCACCCAGCATGTGAAAACCTGTGTCAGATTTCGCCACAGACAAGGTCACCCTCTCTTGGTCTCGCCTCAATGCCCCGGCTTGGTAACCGGATCCAGCACAGGATGGTGACAAACCTGTTTTTGTCACAGCAGAGGTGCCCACTTGGTTTACATGCCCATTGTGTTTACAACACCTCCACGTTTTTTTTTATTTTTTATTTTAAATTTTTCCCACTTGTTTTCTTTCCCAGTGAACCGTTCATTTACCTGTGCAGCGATTCAACGGGTTGTGTGTAACTATGCACAGCTGCAAACACCGAAAAACTTCAGGAAAAAAAAGAGGCTTGTCCCAATTCCAGAGCCAAAGCATCATCATTGATGTTATGCTGCACAGCCAAGTTAACACTTGGTATGTTTGTAATTGTGCTGCCTATGAAACTGCACTGTAATCCCTTCCAGCTGCCTCCCTCACTCACCCATCCACCCTCCTCTTCCTCCTCCTCCTCCTCCTCCTCCTCCTCTCTCCCCTTTCAGAGAAACTGTAGCTGCAGCTCTCAGTATGTTTTCCATGGGCCCTGGTGGATTCATCCTGTTGACAGCGCCAAGCCTTTTATGCATTGAAAACACAGTATTCCCTTTCAGGTGGAGAGACGATGGAAGAGAGCGGGGGAGCCGGGCTGTGTGAGGTGGAGCTGGAGGTGGAGGTGGAGGGGAGTCGGAGCTATAAGGACGGTCCCCACAACAGCCTTCAAACTTCAAAATCTTGGTCCTCATCTCCTCAGAGAAAGAGAGTGAGAGACAGACAGCGGGAAGGGAGGGGATGAAGGGTCAAGAAGAAGAAGAAGAAGCGGAGGCAGGAGAGGAGGTGGAGGTGGTAGAGAAGAGGGGAAGGGAAGGGGGGAAGAAAAAAAAACAACGGCACAAAGGAGTGCGTAATTAAGACAGGAAATGGGAGAAGAGAGGAGGGCTCTGGGGGCTTTCAGAACGAGGCTGGCTGGGGTCGCTTTTCCAGAGAGCAGAGGAGTGGGGCTGATACCCGAGCCGTCTGAATGGAAATCAGATAATCTGTTAACACAAGGCATGGCCCAGATCCTGCCTGCAGACTGACATGGATAGGCCAGTTCCTGTTCCAATCCGCTGCGGTGGCACAAAGTGTTGCCAAGGCAACCAGCTGTTCCAGCCAAACTTTGCCTCTCTCTCTCTCTCTCTCTCTCTCTCTCTCTGTGAGCCGGCGGCAAAGAAAAAGAAGAAGAAGAAGAAGAAGAAGAAGAAGAAAGAAAAAAAAAAGCGACAGGTGGGGCAGCGAGGTGGGGAAGAAGCAGCACGGAGGCGCTTGTGAAAACACAAAGTTACCGCGACAATGACACGACACCGGGGGGAGGAATTCAACACCGGCTGCCGCCGCTGTGCAAACAAAACAAACAAACAAACAAACAAAAACAAAAAACGCTGCAGAGCTCAGGCGCTGACCAATCAGACGGTCTGTTTCTGCTTGGGAATTGAAAAAAAAGTGACATGCTACATAACATTTTCCCACAAACATTTGCAGAGATTTCCATTTCTGTTTCTAATATTACTGTTTGTCAAACACATGAGAGGAAAATGATATATTTACATTGCACACTGTCTTTTTTTCTTCTTTTATAGTCATAATAATTATGTAACTTCTGCACACTGTAATGCAGTGTTTTTCAACCTTGGGGTCGGGGCCCCACATGGGGTCGCCTGGAATTCAAATGGGGTCACCTGAAATATCTACTAATTGATAAAAAAACATTGACTGATAAAAATATTCTTTTAACTAATTATTATTATTTTTAAAACTATGATTAAAAACACCACACAATCTTAAACAACTGTATCCTATACCTTTACTTTCTCAAATATAAATCGAGTTCAATTAAAATGCAGCATATAAAAATATCACAGCTGACGCATGATTGACGGTCGCAATCACATGACTGCACGTGATCGGGGGTCACCAGAAATTTGTGATGTCAAAATGGGGTCACGAGCCAAAAAAGAGAACCACTGCTGTAATGTCTAAAAATGACTAATCCTGTGTTTATATACATTTTGAGTTGTGTAATTACATTTTTATAAATTCTGTGATCAATTCTCCAACCCAGAGGAATACATTATCTTAATCGTGGTAATGGTCTGTTTCATTTGGTCGTCTGTCCATGACGTCACATCCCCTGTGCCGACAGGTGGTTGGTTACCTGCCAGAAACTCAAACCTTTTTTTTTTTTTTTGCAATTTCAAGCCACATTCCTACGATACACTTCTTATACCTCTGTCATTTTCAACCATATGTGGCGTCCAATCTTTATTGACTGGACGCCAGGCATAACTCAGTGTCTGCTGAGGAATCACTGATGTTGAACATGAAACTGTTTTAATCTGTGTTTCTATTAGTTTTAAACCATGCTGTCTGTTTGTCATGGACAACTGGACAACCCGGTGGAACATCTGGATCACAAGTTATCAATCAAAACAAAAGTTAGCAGCAGGCTCAGTAACCAGCCGTATACAGCCTCAATGAAACACTGAATTAAAACGTGAAAACTGTTTCATTCAGTTTTTTTTCCTGTCACCAGGTCTGTTTGTGTTGGAGAGGAAACCTGGATGACTCCACTTCCTGAGTCCAAATCAAGAAAATATTCGGAAAAAAAAAGACAGATGAACATTTAGAAATCTAGTAAATTTGTGTTCAACTAGAAACTCAGCATTAGTGCCATAGTCACAGATTTATTATGAGGATCAGGCGTTCAGGCCATAACGTGACTGGTCCACATAAATACAATGTGTAGATTATAAAAATTAATTGTTTCGGCTACCAGTTGCGTTTATGTCGTCAAGGCACGCGGCCAGTTGAGTCTTCAGGGCCTCGTGTTAACTAACATAAAAATAATTTCACTATAAGCAACACACACACAGCCCTGGCGTGAGGCTGTGTATCAGTGTACAATGAGTGGAGGTGTTAAATCAGCATCTGATGAGGAAACGTTGGATCGGCGCGTTTCTGTCTTTGACTTGCTTGAACCGATGGAAAAACAAGTTTGGCTTCCGGCTGTGCGGCGTGATGAACTGCTGCCCTGATCAATGCAGGCTGCTACTGTTGCTAACTAGCCGTATTATCACATCTGGCTAAATGATCACACTTTTTTTTTTTTTTTTTAGCACGTCTTCTCTGATTTAACTCACACCCCGCTCTGCATTTACACAGCCTGAAACACTAAAAACTCCCCTTGGCCAAACTCAACAGTCTCCCCTTCCCCAAAAATAGTAGATTTTTACAACTTTATGCTCATTTACATTTTTGTGTGCTTGGTCACAGTATCATTTGCTGCCGGTCGACACAGAAACAGGGGGGGCCGGGGCCGGCTAATCTACCTAGCAGTGGTGTTGGTCCCAATGAGGTGTTAGGATCAAACTCTCCCCACAGTACCATAAAAGTGTTATTTACAATGGCCTGAACAACTTTATAGATTCCCCTGGAGGTGAACAGGAGGCCACAGCTCTAAATCAAGGCTGGTTAAAGGTAGCTATTTCAACCCCTTTTTAAATTTAAGCTGCGTTCATATTTTAAGAGCCGAGATTTAACAACAAGAAGGAACAAATCTTTGGCAATAAAGCCACCACCACCACCACTTGACCCATGTTGTTTCCCAGCCTCCTCCTCCTCCCCCCTCCATCTCTGATTATCAAATAGCTGAACTGGAGGAGATGATGAGGAGGAAGGGAGGAAGAGAAGAAAAAAACAAAATAATAATAAAGAAGAAGAAGAAGAAGAAAAAAAGAATCTCCTGAAGGACCTCCACCTCTGCTCCCACTTCAAGAGCCAGGCGGTGCGACATGCAGCGGCGTACCGCAGCTCAAACTTCCCCTTCCTCTTGAGGGGAAGCCATTTTATTGTGTTCCACTGAGATAATTGCCAATCCTTTAAATGAAAGGGTTTTCTCAGTGCTCTGGTAATTACTAGATACGCAGCAAGGGTCTGGTGAAGGGGAAGGGAAGGGAAGGGGAGGAGGAGGAGGAGGGGAAGGGGGGTGGAGAGAGAAGGAGAGAGAGAGAAAAAAGAGAAGAAAACATGACAGGCAGGTATTAAAATTCAATGGGTGGGGCAGGAAGGAAGTCGAGAGAGGGATGTGTTGAAACAGAGAGAATGAGGGAGGGAGGGAGGGAGGGAGGCACGCTGTGCTGCTGTAGCCTCTGTTTGGGGTTGAGGAAGGACATGTTTATGGTCTGAGGGTTGGGCCTTTTTAGTTTTTTTTTGATCCGACACTGAAATCCTGTGCCAAGCACCAAGGACACATCTGCTCCTGGGCAACGCTTTACCATGGAAAGGTGATTTATGTGGTGAACACAAACTTTTCCTCAAATCAGTGATGTTTAGTTTTTTTTTAGGAAGTTCCCATCAGAATCGGAGCAGCTGAGCCCGAGCTGAATAAATTCTTTCAGACAGCGCAAATTACACACTGCGCTTCCTATACTCGGTGTGTGTTGTTGAGGAATGTCTCTGCAGTGATGATGGAGAGATTGAAAACCAGAGCGAACTGTTAACTACACTATGCAGTTATGTGTACACCTCAAAAGGTTTCATGGAGACACTCATTGGCACAGTTTCACAAGAACGAGCTCCATGAATCACCGCAGGTAAACACACAGCAGCAGGCCCCGAGGAATAATTGTGGGGTGCCGTCGTTAGGGATCACACACTTATTAACTATTGCTGCTGCTTCACATCTTGTTGGAGATAGATAAAGCCCAACTTCAGAGCCTGAGTTCACACGGCAGAGCAGATTAACGACAAACAATGATCGTAAAAGTTGGCTGCGTAGAAAAAAAACAACAAACAAAAACCTGAGTATCTTAAAAAGTTGTTGTCTGAAAGCCAATGGCAGTTTTTTTTTCAGTCAATATGGTGCATTGCCTGTTCTTGCAGCCGTATCAATACAAAAGTTTTTAAAATGACAAATTTCTACAACATTTTCACAAAGAAACTGTAATACGTCGAGGGTTTAAAGCAGAAGTAAGTGATCCGGTCGTTTTGGGTAATTTCTTGTCAGCCGATGGAGTTAGCAGTCCCTGCCCTCGTCCCTACGTCACCACATTCACGCGCATCCCTTGGCTGCACACACAGAGAGGACCGCCCCTTTATGCCGTTCTCTCTCCTCATTGGATAAAGGTTGTAGGATACAAGGAAAGTTTTCTCCTCGGCTTACAGCAGAGCAGAGTGACTGACAGACCCGTGTTTCGGACCAAACACTCTATATAATGGCGCATTTCCACTAGCACGGCTCGGCTCGGTTTGGTTGTGTTTCATATACAACTGAGTATCACTTGGTGCCTCCTCGACCTGGGCGGGGTCGTCATAACATGGCTGCGCAAAACCGCCGTGACGTCATTTACACGGCGCCGAGCAACGTACAAATCTGGAAGACCAGAACAACAACAACAACATCAGAGCAGGACAGCATGGAGGACATCGAGGCGGTCGTGTTGCTGCTCACCCTGTGGCTTTTTGTCGCACAGAAGGCAAGAGAAGAGAGCCAGAGAAGACTCCGGGCCGCGAGACAAAACACTATTGAAAAGTACCGGAGAGTTTCTAGTCGGTCGTCGCGCGGTTATGACGCTTCCAGTGACGACACTCATCGGCCAATCAGTGGAAGCCAGTCGGCTGACGTCACGTTTTAGTAATGCTTCGGCTCGCTTGGAACCAGGGCTGAGGTGATACCAAAAGTGTACCTAGTTGCAGGTACTGTGTGCTACTGGAAACACGCAAATAGCGCACCGAGCCAAGCCTAGCCGAGCCGAAGCTCGCTAGTGGAAACGCGCCGTAAGTGATTGCCGTCGGAAGATATAACTATTTAAGACTTATATTAACACAAATATTCCGCTTACTTCTGCTTTAAGGGTTGTTATAGTTATTAGAGCTGGGATGTAAGAATGAATTATCCCTTTTGGAATAAGAAAATGCTTGTTTTAGTGAAAAGATCTGAGAAAATGTGACACACTAACGATGGAAGATTTTATGATGACGCACTAGAAAAAACAACAGAAACAAGTTGAGATATGCATAAACTTACACAAAAACAAGCCCAATGTTGGAAAAGATGGCGACTGCCCTGGGCCCCCACACTACTATACCACCAGGTATGGCAGAAAATACGCCACATGTACAATATTGTCAAAGTCTGGTGCTGCTTTATTCACTCATGTTGTGGTGGTGTCTATTAAACGCACAGCAGCCATTGTTCACTTCCTACAGTTGTTTAAGTTAATTTAACTCCTACAGTACAGTGCAGTTGTCCTGTGGTGTTGACAGCTACCTCCGCCTATCAGGGCCCTATCAAATGTTCTTTTTTTTTTTACATGCCGTCAGGTATCATTTACTTTCCCCTGTGGTCCCTGACCCTGGAGAACGGCCCTTCAGATGCCCAGAGAGGCCCCGCGCCTGTCAAAGGATCGCCTGTTGAGGGGGCCTGCATGGCCTGCTGGAAAAAAGGTGTGCTTTTAGCTTGTTATGTGACACGGAGAGGAGACAGGCCAGAGGAAGGTGAGGGGAGGAGTGTGGGGGGGTGGGAGGGTGGGGGTCAAGGCGCACAACAATGGCCCTTCTCAAGTCGGGAGGGCCCATCAGTTAAGTGTGTTTTCCTGCAATTTGAGAAAGTGGAATCTGGTCAAATTGGTGTCCTCTTGAGTTCCGATTGCATGAGTTATGTGACTGGGGGGAGGGAGGGAGAGGGAGAGGGGGGAGGGTGAGGAAGGGGCGGGAGGAGGTGAGATTGGGAGGTGTGTTTAAGGGGGCTGGTACTGCCTTAATTGATACTTTCAGCTCTTCCGAAAGACGAGCGAAAAACCCCTCAGAAGTGCTGAACGAGCGGCATTCCAGGTCAGACTGGCTGTCTCTATGGCGACGGGGGGGGGGGGTAACGGGCTACGGCAATTCGCGCCCGGATTGGATGCTGTAAATGGATACTGAGTGACAGGTCAGCGCCACGAGCCGCATAACACGCTGCAGCCGCAAGGTCACCGGACTGAGGCGGCTTCAGCATCCGTCAGCCGGGAGAGGAGATCCGATATGGGAGGGGGGAGGAGGAAGAAGAGGAGAGGGGGTGGGGGGTTTATTCAGAGGGTCAAGGGCCAACGCAGCATCCCGGCCATGGATACACATACACATATAGTGAAAGCCAACACGGTGGACAGTTATAGTTAATCAATGCGACAGCGCTCGCGGTTGGCTGAGACAGCCGATAGCCCGACTCAATCAAACATTCCTCATGATTATCTATGGAAAAAAATTAATAAATGGAAAAAAAGAGACTTGTGCGCTTGTGTCTGGAAGGTCTCTGCATCTTTAATGAGATTATTCTAGAGTTACAGTTTCTGTTTTTCTCACATTTCAAACAGTGATGTGCCCGAATCCTTACTGAAAGCTCAATGGAGTTGTGTTACGGAAAAATAAATGAAGGTATGAAGCTTGAAGAAAGTCTTTGTTTGTCTGAAACAACATAACCCCACTGACTCCAAGGCCACAAACTCAGTTACATTGAATAATCAGGTATTATATTTGGGGCTGTCACAGACTGGAGGAAAGACTTATCGATCCAAAGAATCATCTGAAAGAATTAAATCTTATGAATGGATATAAACGGGTGAAGTATAGAAAAATAGACTATACAAAATAAACTTGGCTTGTCTTTTTATGCTTGTCTTAATTTGCGGTATTCTTTTATATTGTTGTGTGTTGTAAAGCACTTTGTAACCCTGTTTTGAAAAGTACTATGTCAATAAAGATTATTATTACTATCATTAAGCGGCGTTTTACAAAAGCTTAATGTTTGTGCAGCTTCCTGAGTTTTGTTTGTATTCTTCACAGTGCGTTGTTATGGTATTGGTACCAAAATCAAACCATGGCAATATGACTACAGGAAAAAAAAAAAAGAATAATACCAAGCCCTCATACCAAGTAATGAGGCCTTGCATGTGAACACAGCCAATATTTCATGTCCTACAGTCTAATACAATGGAACAAGACACCACTTGCTCTACATGGGAACTACAAGAGTGCACTTTGAGCCGTACCAGAGTTTGTTGAGGACTTTATATGGATGATTTGTAGGTTTATGTGGGCTGAGCGACTCATGCACAAGACGGTGGAATCAAAATCAATCAATCAATCAACCAATAAAACAGCGCTGACCACAGACAAGAGGCATCCAGAGATCTCAATGCAAAAAATTATATTATCGGCAGTCCCATCTATTCAGTCAACTCAGCACCGCCCTGTTTGCAGAGACATATATCCTTCCTTTTTACAAGGGGATATTATTTTACAGTCTCCTGACCTTGGGTACACGAAGTGAAACACAACACTGCCCACCAGTCTATTTCTGTATTTGTCTTACAGTAAGCTGCCGGTAATTGAATCATGCTATCCAGGCAGGACTGCTCGACATGAACGACGGCGGCGGTGGTGGTGGTGCTGTGGACGCAACTCAGACTTAGTCACAGTGGTTAAGAACAAAGCGTAATCTTGTGGCAACGGCGTTTTTAAGTCGTGTGACTTCCAATTATATTTGTTTTTCCTCCGCTCTGTTTTTACTACTCGAATGGCGAGGCTTTACGTGTTGAGTTAGGAAATCAGGTGATCCGTATTAAAACTCACTTGAGGCTCATAATCCTGAAAGATTAACTAAATATAGACTTTTACCAGCAACATGAATGAGTTGCATCCTTAAGAAATACCACAGAAATAATGCAGTGAAAGCCGGTGTTAGCATTTAGAGCATTTAGCATCATGGTTTTTCAATTGTCTGTGCAGGTTTGGTGCAAAAACCTAGCTGTTCCTGGTACTATTGGTGTTTTTGGTTATGCTTTATTTGTGCAGACTGTTTGGGTGGAGGTTGGTGCATGCGATTATTGTTTATTCACAGCTGGCTGAGCAACAAACAGTCCCCTTAGGGATAATTAACATTTTGCCAAACCTTGAACTTTGAAAAGAGCTGTATGTTTTCCAGTTTGTCTGCGCATCAAACTGATGCAGAAAAACAAGCCGGGGTAATAAAAGCCAAGCTCGTCTACTTTGACTTCTTTCACGTCTGCTTGGGTTCAAAAACCCAACCACACCTCTGTTGTGTAACAACTCCGGATCTAGGTGATTCCCTTTGGCAAGACAACAACAACCCTCAGTTTCTAAAGATAGATAAACTGGTCTTTTTGCATGCTGTCAACTGCTTAATCTCAGAACTAACAAACCACAAACTGAAAGTCACTGGCTTCTCCAACAACAAGCCTCTGCTCCTCCACCTAAGGTCAGGTCGGGAGCCACTAATTCACCTCACTGTGTTTTCAAAACAAATTTTAATGATCAGGCCAGAACTGTCGTACATGGAAAATGAAAGTGTTCATTCAGTAGGAATGATAACAGGCTAATAAAATCAAACAACTCTATTTTTACCTGTGGAGGTGTGTTAGCTCTGTTCTCTACACACACATTCCTACACCCATTTCTTTTTTTAAGGGGGTGAAGAAACAACCTGATTGTGATTTGACGGGCGCCATGTTGGACGATACAGTTCCTCTACTGCTGCAGCCATACGGTTCACCCAGCGCTGCTCTGCCCTGCAACGGAAGAAAGGGGTAACTCCTCAGAGTGCAGTTCTGAGAAAAATTAGTTTAAAGTATTTTTGTTGTCCAGTCAACTGTATTGAACTTAGGATTCTGAAAATTGGTCAAATCCTTGCTTTTGCGAGTAGTAGTCTAGCTGTGTAAAAATATTTAACTCAAACTTAACATTTTACCCTTATTTCAGAGTTACCTCTGTATGTTTGTGCATTGAGGCAAAATATAAGCTGGCCATACAACGCAAGAAAAGGGTAACTCCCATTGGTTCTAAAATGGTAGTAGCCTGTTGTACAGTAGGGCCTGTTGAACATTCTATACACAGGAAGAAAGGGGTAACTCATGTTACTGTGTTCTCTTGTTGTTTCCCCACAGCTTTGGGTAGTTCTATACACAGAGAGAAAGGGGTAACTCTAGTTACTGTATTCTCTTGTTGTTTTACCGCAGTTTTTGGGAGTTACTGTGAAAACCACCCGCAAATATATCCCAAATAAGATAACGTTGACTCAAGATATTTATCTGCATGATGTAGCAGACCTTTAATGTCCCAAAAATGACAAAATCTCATTTTTGACAAAAAATGAGTTACCCCTTTCTTGCGTTGTACAGCTGCTCAATGACATGGCGTCGCCACACGGCCGCCATCTTGCATGAAGCATGAAGCCTATGCATGTTCTACTAAAATAAACAGAACTTCGAGAATAACCCATTTTCAAATGGTTTGGTTTGTTATGAAAGTCAGAAATGCAGTTAGGATACTGCATACTTAAATCACAAATAATTTTAATCATGTACTTTACAGTAGAGTAACATTATGAAAAAAAAAAAGTAATAGCTATATGGACAAAATTTCATAGTTATGAATAGTTTTTTTAGTGCAGATGACTGGTCCACCCATCTACAATCAACTGACCCAATATGGCCGCCTGTGAGTTACATCTGCAGGTAGTCCGATCCCCCCCCTTGGCTGCTGCTACACAGTGTTACAGCTGCACAACCTTATGAAGTAGGGATGCACCGATCCAATGTTAAGATCAATTTCTCAACAGGAATTGTCATTTAAATGTTTAATTTTTATCCCCTGTGATTTTATTTTATTGTTCTAACTGCTAACCCTAACCCTAATGCTCGTGTTTCTCTGTTAAGCACTTTGTACTTTCGTTTGATAAATGCCCTATAAATAAAGTTTATTATTATTTTTATTAAATCGGACATCGGCCCAGATATCGGCTAAAAAGCTAGATTGGGTATCGGATAATGGGGCTGATCCATGATGCCGATCTATTCACTTTAATTCTATGTTTATGATGCGTTTTACATCACGTGTCAGTAGACAACAAACACAGAGCAACAACGTTTTACAAAGTTAGAAAAGTAATGTTAAAGTCAAGCCTGATTCCCTAACTCTCTTCCATGTGGCAAGGTGTACAGTTTATTAATTCAACAGTGGTACCGGACTTAAAAAGCCTGATTGGTGCATCTCTACTCTGAAGGCTGCTGAGAACAGTGCTGCAGCAGCAGCAGCAGCAGCAGCAGCAGCAGCAGCAGCAGCAGCAGCAGCAGCAGCAGCAGAGCATCAATCACAGAAAAAGTCGACCTTCTTAGCCAGCTGCCATCTGCTTGCAATTTCGTGTAAAATCTTTTCTAAGAGCAAAAAAAAAAGTCCTCAGAGATAAGAATCTTTTGGGCCAAACTTTCTCAGATGAGGGTCTCCGGTCTAATTTGGGTCCATTATCTATATTTATGTCCTCTGTAGTGTAGTTAAGTCGTTTGTGAAAAACCTGTTTGGTAATAGCATTTACAGTAATACATAAACTCTGAGCTGAGTTTTGACTTGGGGGGTCCTCGGGATGTGAAGGACTGAAAAAGCGCGGCGCTCGCTATCACCGCCCGGTCGGTGTGCGTTCAGGTTTAGCAGGCTGTTGCAGTCCGGGTTGTGATTAGTGCGTCGATAAGGCATTGTTGATGGGCTGTGGAAAAGCGTTTTATCACTGGAGCATAATAGCGTGCATAAAAGCCATGAACCTGCGCTGAATAAATATGAGGCTGCACACACCCACTGAAAGACAAATGTGCGTGCACGACGCGCACACACACACACACACACACACACACACACACACACACACACACACACACACACACACACACACACACACACACACACACACACACACACACACACACACACACACACACACACACACACACACACACACACACACACACACACACACACACACACACACACACACACACACACACACACACACACACACACACACACACACACACCTTGTGTTCGTAGCACCTTTCCTGAAGATTATCTCTGTGAAAGAATGGCGGGATCTAGGGGCTTTTTCCCTCCCTGCCTCTCTCTCTCTCTCTCTCTCTCTCTCTTTCAGTGTGTGTGTGTATGTGTTGTGTCTCCATGCCTCCCCACACACACTCTTTACCTCTCTCTCTCTCCCTTTCCTATCTCTTCCCACCTTTCTCTTGGCATACACTGCAAAAACTCAAAATCTTACCAGGAATATTTGTCTTATTTCTAGTCTTCAATGTAATTTCTAGTCAAAAGTCTCATTATACTTAAAATAAGACTCCTCAAATTAAAAAGTAGCTTGTTTTTAGACACTTTTTAAAAAAAACTTATTTCAAGCATATTTTCACTTGAAATAAGTAGAAAAATCTGATAGTGGAGCAAGCACAAAAAACTTGCTATCACTGGCAGATTTTTCTACTTATTTCAGGTGAAAATTTGTTTGAAACAAATGAAAATGATCTAAAAACAGGTTCATTTTTAGGTGATGATTCTTATTTTAAGTGAAAAGAGTTTAGTTTTGACTAGAAATTAGACATTTTGACAAGAAATAAGACAAATATTCTTGGAAAGATTTTGAATTTTTTGCAGTGTACTCCTTCCTCTCTGTGTCTCTCTCTGTTTCGCCTTCCATGCCTGAGTGCAAGGTGAGGATCACAAAAGGAACACCTGGCAAACATGGATGTGGTCCTTCTCGTCTCATTGTCACCCTTCCCCTCCCTCCCTCCCTCCCTCCCTCCCTCCCTCCCTCCCTCCCTCCCTCCCTCCCTCCTCCCCTCCTCCCCCCCCTCCCCCCTGTTGACTCCCTTTTCAGAGAGGTGCTTGCAAGAATGGCAAACAAGCCTTTCAGCGGGAGGAGGAAGGAGGAAGAGGAGGAGGAAGAAGAAGAGGAGGAGGTGCACCCCCCACCACCTCCCTCTAGTACTCACTCACTCCCTCCATCCCTCCCCCTTCTCCTCTCCTCTCCTCTCCTCCCTCCCACCCTAGCTCGCCTTTCACACGGCAGGAAGTGCTATTCAGACCAGGAGCTGCATGTACATGTCCCTCTCCACCAGTAACACCTCCCTTCTTTCTCTTTCTCTCTCCGAGTGTGAGAGCACACATGTGTATGTGAGTGCGTGCGTGTGCGTGTGATAAGAGAGAGAGAGAGAAAAAAAGGGGAGAGGAATAGGAAAGGCAGAAGCCAAAAGAGGAAAAGTGAGTATGGAAATGATGAATGGAGATTGTACTTTTAAGATCCTGACTGAAAAAAAAGAAGAAAAAAAAGTGGCTTGTGTAAAACTTTCTCAATGTTTCAACTTTACACTATTTTGGAAATTTACAAGAATACATTTCACATCCTCTGGGGTCACGAGTTGCTCAACCTCGAGTGGAGGCAGGAGAAGTTTCCATTGAAATAAATTCAATTTAAAAACAACACAAAATATTGAATTATGAGGCTTTTTACTTCTATCTCTTTTCTGTCCTGACACTTTAATGGCTCAACAAACACAGGAACCTTCACCTTGAATTAAATGGATACAGACACAGTGGCTCGACATGGAGGCCGACTCTCCACATATCGTATTATGACTGTCATATATCTGATAAAAAAAGAAAAAAAAGAAACCTGAAAAACCCCACACAAGGCTCCCAAGGACCAACTTCACCCTTTACATATTTTAAAGCGTGGTGGTGTTTAGACTGGGGGTCCACGCAGCCTTGGGATTTATCATCGCTCTGCATGGTCATAGAAAAATTGTATTAAATAAACTAATGAGAAACAGAAGATCTTTGTTTCTATCGTGCTTTTGGCCTGTAGACGTTTCAACAGCAGAAGGCCGTCATGATTTCAGCAATTGGTTGAGACATCAGTTTAGTCAGGCCTACATCTTGTTATGGCTTTCAGTCATTACTGTGATAAAACATGAGAGGCACTTTGGCCCATGCACAAGGTCCTTGTTTGATTTTAAAACAAAAGTCCCAATCAAGCACTCGGATGCACTCGTGGATCTGGGCTCTCGTTCTGCTGTTTGGTTTTTTTTAAATAAATGCTGCTGTAGCTAATGTGTGACTTTTTTTTTTATATTAAACGTTGATAACTCAGCGACGACACAGTAACTCAACGTCTTGGCTGCTGATGCTTTCACATGGGAAATATTTCTGCCTAAAACATGCAGATGTTGATTTTTAGGACTGGAAACTTTTTTCTTAAAGTTTAGTTTACTGTAAGTTAAATTCTGACAAGATACTTAAGCCTTTAATCAACTAAAACATTTTTAAAACCAGAAACATTCACTACCTGAGGCTGTAATCAAAGATCCCTCAGAGTTGAGCTGTCAGGCTGTCATATTTCAGCACTAATAAAAAAAATAAAATAAAATGTAAAGGAAGCTTGATTTGTTTTGTTTTTTTTATCATTTCTTCTCTGTAAACAAAAGACTGAACATTCAACAAGAGAAACCAGATGCTGGGACTACTTTTCAGAACAGAGAAGTTTGGACTGGGGTAAACTCAAAATGAACAAGTGTCGTCTGTCTGTATTTTAGACAGTGGTGCTGAATGTGTTAACAGGCAAGATGTTTGATGTAATTATTAATCAAACAAATGACGACAACAAGATAGTACTGAGATGTTTTCTCATAACATTGGTTGTAAAAATGAATAATAACAAGCTGCTGTGTGAAAAATGAAACTTGTATGACTAAGGTTTCCCAATTCCAGTACTGCAGACGTGTCGAGATGCAGGGTTTCAGAGACTGCACATGTACTATTAAACTAGTAGTTTAAAGCACACTAGTAACTACAATCTAGTTGATAAGAAGAAAATTATTGATTCTCTGATAGCGGCAATGACTGTGAGTGAACATTTTTGATTTAAGGGAACAATTTTGAGAATTTATCCTTTTTTAAATACATTTTTTGACTCTGTAATGTTTTTTTGTGAGTTTGTCAGAACTGTTAACCTAAAAAGTAAATAAAACAATAAAATACACTGTTAAAGACAAAATGTTTAAAATGGTATATTATGTATAATTAAGTAGAAATGGAAAAAAAACAATCAATGTGAAGTGATGACTAACAAACTACAGCTGGGGTTTCCTGTCAGTTTCCTACCATGGGAACTTGACAGAGGGTGATAAAACCCTCTGGGGGGCAGCTGCTGGTGCTGAAGGTGGTGGTGGTGTTGTCCCACCACCTTCTGTAAAAACCTAATGATAAAAAACAAAACAAAACAAAACAAAAAAAACATGACAAAACACTTGAGAGAAAAGCTCCTTTGTTCCACAGCTTTCAAAGCGAAAGGAATCGGGGCCTGAACATCATCAGCGCTCACAATGATTAAGCTCCTTTCACACTTGAATACAGGTACCGGTATGTTTTGGGTTTGGTTAAAAAAAGATCTTTCCTTTCTCTTGAGAGTCTTTGTTCGGGTCAGGATGTTGTTGTAAGTCGGCCTCCAACTCTAACAGGAGATATTAAAGCTATCGCAGCGACGCATCAGCAGCAGCAGCAGCAGCAGCAGACAACCTGCATGTGGCGGAGAGGAGAGGGCCATGCAGGCCGACTGTGTGTGAGTGTGTCGGGGAAAGGGGGCGTGGCCTGTGGAATATGATGGATAGTGCAGGAGAGTGTGGGTCCATAGATCTTCATATATCTTCTCAGTGAAGCACACACACGTGCACCAGGCGGAGACGTAAGAGGTTCATCTGCCTTCAGACACAATATTTAGTCCCTGTGTGTTGAACTTTATCCTTATTATACTGCCTCTAAACTTTACCGACTGAATAAAGAAAAACTTTGGAGCAACGTGTTCGACATTGTTCTCCACCAACATCATCACAGGATTCATTCCCACTGTAGAAACACGGAGATCAAGGCCACACGGCTACATTTTTATTTTAAAACACAACTCTTTTGCTACGCTTTTGAACGGTTGCTCCCCGATTAGGTCTCAGCTGCTTTGACTACAAGTGGTGAAGGTAACATGGATAATCAGTTACAGGTGTTACCTTAATTGGCAAGATTAACATTATGGGGTGTACTTTATTGATCCCAGGTTAGGGAATTATTGTTACAGCAGAAGCTTCAACACAGTGCAAATAAAAGTAAGCAAAGAAAAAAATAGTAACTATTTGAGAAAAAAAAATCTTCAAGGCTAAAAACCTACTTATTTAGGATGGCTTTTAATACCCAGTAGCATGATGACACTTTTATCTCATTTGATTTTGTTGTATTTTATTGCTTTCACTGTTCTTTTATTGTTTTTACTTATTCTTCTCTTTATTTATTACCTGCTGAAAAGCACTTTGGTATACCGAAAGGAGTGTTGTAAGGGCTGTATAAATGAAGTACATTTACATTTACATACATGTAAGCGTTTGTAGTTTGAAATGAAATAAATAACTAAATTTAACTTTAACTTGATTAAAACATGAGTGCAACATGAGTACTGGAGAAGTGCAGGGTGCAGATGAGGAGTTAGTGCTCTCTGCTCTAATTGTGAAAGTCTACAGTAGTTGTTTTTGATGGCAGATGTTGTACAGTTGTTTTTTTAACTCTGCAGGTGGAGCTGGATATTATATGCAAATACACGTGCAAATCAACACATCTGATTGGGTTCACTTGTGTGTTTTCAAGCTGATTTCTGTCGACAGCCTTATTGACAGCACTTTATGAATCAGAGCTATCATCACTGTCTGATCGTACCGACCCTTTCTTCTGCTCACGTCATTATTCAGGAGGACGTTTGTTTATCTAGCGCTCAGTCATTAAATCTTTACATTCCAGCCCGGACGAACAATAAAGTTGTAACGTTTAATGTTGTTGATTTCACACATGCATCAACATGGATCATGTTAAACCAGAACCTCACTGCACTGTAGAAGGAAACAGTTTATTAACTCTGCAGCAGTTTAACATCCAGCTCCTCTGTTGTGGGATAGTTCAACATTTTGGCAAATTGGCCCATTGCCATAATCCCTATACTACTTGTTTTTTTGTTTTAAATACTTGTTTTTTTGTTTTACATTTTTATAATGTTTATGTTTTGTGTTTTCAACTGTATATTTGATACTGTTGGACCCCAGGAAGAATAGCTGTGGCTTTGCTGCAGCTAATGGGGATCTTAATAAACAAACAAACAAACAAACAAACAAACCTATAGACCTTTTCAGAGAGTATAAACAAAGACAGGTGTGGCTCATTAGAAAACGCTCTGGTACACTAAATGGAATGGAGCCTTAATTAGTATCCTTGGTAACACCTGTATTTGTTTATACTCTCTGAAAAGGTCTATAGTCATAGCAGAAGGTTCGTTACCTTGCTTGCACCTGTTGGTGCAAGCTATTTTTAGAACGGCGGAGCAGAGCCGCGAGCTGCTCAGAGCTAAGCTGAGGAGGCTAATGGGATTTCCTGGTTTCCTTCATCAAACTCATCAAATACACAATCCAACAACTCCAAAACGTTCTGGTGGACAAGTTGTGACCTGCACATTCACCACGCTATGAGATAATAACAGAACGTTACGAGACAGAGTTGTTTTAGAGGTAAATTCATGCAAAACCGCTGATGCGTGATGCCTACAGGGACAGTTTTTCAGCAAGCAGTCTCTGTCCCGTGACGTTCCATTATTATCTCATAGCGTGGTGAATGTGCAGGTCACAACTTGTCCACCAGAACGTTTTGGAGTTGTTGGATTGTGTATTTGATGAGTTTGATGAAGGAAACCAAGAAATCCCATTAGCCTCCGTAGCGTAACTCTGAGCAGCTTGCGGCTCTGCTCCGCCGTTCTAAAAATAACTTACACCGACAAATAAAGGTAACAAACCTACTGCTATGTCTATAGGGATTATGGCAATGGGCCAATTTGCCAAAATGTTTAACTATCCCTTTAAATCTACTTTTTATGAAGTGCAAAGTTGCAGATACTGTATATAATAACTATACTCCCTGTTGTGGCTGTGTCTGACTTTCTGCTCTCTTTTCTTTTCACCCATCAGTGTCACTGCTTTGGTTTCCAACAGAGGCCGATGGAGCCAATCAGGCGTCCCCTCGCCAACCAACTTCCTGTTTAACACAGGAAGTCAAATTCTGCTTGGAAAGACTGTAAAATATAGACGGACACAAAAAGCAGGAGGCTGAACCTGAGGATGGTGTGTGTGTGACTGTGTGTATAATATGTGAGTGTTCATATGCGAGTGCATGCTTGCTTCAGGAAGACTGTGACAGCTTTACTGCGCTGTCAAGTATTTATAACCTACAACCTTTTCAGAGCCCCTACCCCAGCGCCGGGGCCCTGCCTCTCGCTCCGTCTGAGGCCCTCGCCACAGCGGCGGGCCCCCGCTGCACCCAAACTCCACAGCACTTCAAGCCCTGTAAATCTCTCAGTAAGAGGACTACAATACATGTGTATGTGTGTATGAGGCTCCAGCTCCTGCTATGACAACAGACGAGCCATCACAGCCTTAAGAGCGGCTATTTGCCTGTCAGACTTAATCTTGGCTCGCAGTTCGACTGGAGGTGGCTTTTACTGTCTGTCAAGAAGAGAGGAAGAAGTAGAAGTTGGAGAAGAAGAAGAAGAAAAAAAAGCAGTAGAGCGGATATTTCAGGGGTGGAAAGTGGTGCATACCATAAATAGCTTGACGTTCACAGCTAGGAATCCCATTTTTAGTGGGAGGCATGAGTTTTTCGTTTTTTTTTTCTCTTTTCTTTTTTGGTTTGTGTGCGGAAATGACTATTTATGTACCAAACACCGTGATGTGTAATTTGGGAGATTTTGTTTCAAGCCTTGCGTTCGTGCAATTGAGATAATATAATACTTACTTGTCTTACATCCTGTGGGTTGCCTAGTTTCACTGACACCCTTAAACACACCATCTCTCCCCTCTTTAACTCTCTCTTCCTTCCTTCCCCGAAGACCACAACGTGCCATAAGTGCCTCCGATACCATCATCTAACAAATCACCAGTGCTCATATGAAAGCATTTCTGCGTGGTGAACATATTTCCTGCAACAGTCTGTCACCTCAAAGCGTCTTGTTTGATTTTAATATCTCCATTTACACTGACTGTGCAGTTTCAGCTCTTGCTGCATGCGCTACGGAGGAAACTGTATTCCTCCTGCAGAAGATCCTGAGTAAGAGGATTTCATTCAAGTGACTATTACGTTGCTGTTTAAGACATTTTCTCCTGTATCTATGTAGCAGACTCGAAGTTGACATATTCCCCGCATCGCCTCCGTCCACACACGGGTCCCAGAGCAAAATAACTTATTGCTTTTTTTTGTCGCTCCGCGGTAAAAAAGCTCTCCATCAAAAGGTGCGCGCTGTGTAAAGAGGAGCATTGCAAACTGCTTTTCCAGTTATCTCCTGGATCGCGGTGCTTCTCAGAGGGACTGCACACAGTAATTCATCCACACTGACAGCCATATGGTATACTGCTCTGCTCCGCAAACACTCTTAAAAACGAGCGGGAGCCACCAACCAGAGAGGGGAAAAAAAAGAAAACACATATCCTGACAGGGCCTCTCTCTTTCTCCTGCTATCTCAATAAGAATGCAAACATTTTCAGACATGCTGGCAACAAAACACACATCAATATTAAGACTATGACTGAAATACAGCCGCCCCCAATCCTCCTTAAAAAACTGAAAGTGGTCCATGCATCTATAATTTGACCATACATCTATAATTTGTACCTATCGCATAACATTTGTTTATCTAACTATTGGTTCCAACTGTGTTTGGGCATATACTGTAGGGACGGTAATTGCATCGTTGGTTAAGTGACTGTTTCAGGGAAACGGAGCGGTGCATGTGCCGCCACTGACGGCGGAGGAATGCAGAGTACATATTTGCCAGTTGAAATAACTGTAATATGGCGAGAGGGGGGAGGGTGGTGGGGGGGGGCAGCTGAGTCAGTCAATCAAATTACTGAGTGTAGTCGGGAGAGAGAGAGAAAGAGAGAGAGAGAGGACAGACAAGAGAAGTACGGCTTTAATTCAATTTGGATGGCATGCCGTCTCAGCGGTTTGTATGGCAAATTGTACCGTATACGATTCTGGACGGCTCGAGTACAGAGAGGACCACATTTCACCGAGGAGCTATCAAATGTACAGAGCTTCAGCCTTAATGTAAATCTTTTAAAACCCAGTAAAAGTTTCCTATCGACGATCTATGCACATTAATACTGATTTTTGTTCTTTCTTTATGTTTATTGAAGAAATTCCTTCTCAAGCCATATGACCGAGAGCTGAAAACTTATAGTATAAGTGTAAACAAGTCAGTGAATCAAACCTGCGCCATTAAATAATGTAGGAAAGAGCCAAATCTCCATATTAAGGCCAAGAATGCATGGATTACGCACTGCAAAAATGCAAATCACCTTGTTCCCCGTAGTTTGTAAAAGCAAGTTATGCTCTTTTTTTATATGGTGCAGAAACCTGCCTTGTTTTATGACGCTCATACAGATTCAACATGTTAATTTTTTACTGCACTCGCGTTTCAGGAAAAAAGTAATGTATTTAGGATTTAGTTATTTGATTAAATAGGTTTAATGAGATTTGTAGCAGCGTAGAATCTGGACTGTACGCCGGGTTTACAGGTTTCATCTGAGGTTTTATTGGCCAGAGTATAACGCACTTGAAGTTAATGTGCTGCACAGGTCTGTTAGTTGTAACAATGTCACCAGGTGATTCGTGCACATTTACTTTTCCTGGCACTGAGAGCGATTTCTCCTGCGAGTCGGAGGTTTTCACAAAGCCACATGCAGATACAGTGTTTTTTGTTTTTTTGTTGGTTTCTTTTTTTTTCTCCTCGGGGTCACGGGAGTGTCATATGTCAAACTAAGTGCTTCCTGAGGTTAGCCATGTGCACACACCAAGTCAGTGTCACCTGTAAATCACACTTCACTAAATGCCAAAATGCATTCCACTGCAATCAGTGGGGAGGAGACCAGAGTATAAGACCCAGGACATTATATTACTGTACATTTCCCCCTGTGCAACTCTCTGAGTCAAAAACTTGCCAAACAACCAACAGATTTGCTTGAAAAGAGGTGGAACAACAACAAAACACTGTTGTTTCCCGTCGTCATGGTGGTCATACATGATAGGGCCTGGACTATTCACACTCATTTGCACTGGAACAATCTCATTAAAAGCAAAAGTATACCGCAACCAAACCTGTCAGGAAATTAACTATAACATGTGTGGTTGGAGTTTGATCATAAACATGCCTAATTAAAAGTGCAATTTGCAGATCAGGATTTCCTGTCCTGAAGCTACAATGGTAACAGTCTGCTCTCGTCAATCTATAGTTTGAACCACAAATACCTTGTCCTGAAAGCAAATCAACAAATAATTGTTTGCTCAAAAACAGAAAGGCCTCTTCTCTCATGGAAATCCACTGTGGTACAAAAGAGAGGAGCCCTTTTCATCTATTTATGTGCCTCTTTTTTTACTTGAGCATACGATTCTGCAAGTAAAAAGGGATGCATTTAAAATATAATGGTGTCAAATATTTCATGTTTTAACTTCTTTTATTTCCAGTCTCAAATACTGAAATGCATCAACTATAAAGATGTGATGTTTTTAATAATATAAATAGCTTTCAAAAACAGTTAAAACACAATGAAAATGTTTGTAGCTATGATTAAAATATGACTAAAAATGGGGGTATTTTTAGACAACAAAAACTATACGTTTACAAAGATGCCTTTAGCTTTTTTTCTCTCTCAGTTCTACAACTGCTCTGACTGACAAACCTCCTGCCTCATTTTCTGTGAAGTATCAAATCAAGCGTTCAGCTCTTAATAGGTCCCGACCGATTTGTTTGTAGACACAAAAGAGTGACTTTCACAGAGCCAGCCGAGCGTTGTGTGCATCATCATTTTCATTGTGCTTGGGAATTTTAATTATTCATTTATTTGTTGCTCTTCCGCTCTCACCCCCCACCCCTCACCCCACCTCTCATCTCTATAACCTCTTCTCACCCCCTCATCACACATCCTGGACTGACATAGACACAGGGGACGTACATAGAGTTGCAGGGCCCCGATCCCGGAGCCCACAGAGTCCTAATTGGTGCCCCCACCCACCACCACCACCACCAGCACCACCAGCACTACCCCCCAAAAAAACCCCTATCCCTCTTCCCCATCTCCTCCATGGTGTTTATCCACTAATTGGGCCACTTCCTGAGACAGAGGCCAAACAGGGAAGGGAGGAATGCATGGCAAAAGGCCACTCAGACAAGCTAGCGTCAGGGTTGGGGGGGGTTGGTGGTGGGGCGGGAGGGGCAGTGCAGAGATAGACAGGGGCAAAAGATAGAAAATAAAACAGAGACAGATGCTTTCTTTATCTTTTTTATGGGGAGGGGTGTGGGGGGGGGAGCCCTTGTTCATGACATAACATTAGATATTCCACACGAGGACTTCCCGGTACCAGCACCCTGCAACGTGTGGCGGCTGCGCTCGCTCACTCGCTATAAACTGTAATGCACGCAAGGCTTTTGCGTCTCGACCGCCGCCAAACCCCCACCCACACACCCAGCGCCCCATCGACAAATTGCCGCTTTAATGGGGAGAAAATGTGTATAAGTCATCGAACTGACAAATGGGAGGGTTCATGCTCGTTTTTATCCCGGCTGACCATCTATTCGCTCGGTTCCGTTTGATGTGCTCGTCCTTTGAAGTCGGCCTACAGGGTCTATTGGTGTTTTCCTGGGGTTAGAAGTTGAGCCCCCACACCAGTGAGGCCAGACTTCTCAGGCCAGTTAAAGGATGCCAGATGAGCATCCCACAGGCCCAGTGATATAGGCGCATTTGTTTCTGTACTATATGGGAGAGGATTCCTTTTTGTAGAAGAATTAAGACCTAATTGCCGTTGGAAATTAAGATATAGCCTAATTGGAGGAAACTTCGTCTGTAAGTTCATCTAAAGAAGTAGAGGTTCGAATCCTGCTTTTTGCTTTGAATTTTGAGCAAAAAAACTGTGAAAAGTGAAAAGCCACAGTATTTTGATAATATTGCACGCCCTGTCTAGCACATGCACATATGAACAAAGACATTACAGTCATCCTTAGTCTTCGTCCTCCTGGTGGTGCGTAGTCCGGAAAAAGGTCACATGGTGGCCATTTGGATGGGGAAGAGTAAAATGCAGCTGGACTGGTGAGAATGACTCCGAACAAACAGACCAGGCCAAGCCGGCTGTTGAGGGGAGGAGGAGGGGGACGGGGACGGGGGGGGGGGGGGGGGGTTGGTCGAGACAGACACAAACCCTTTCCTGTTGTCCTAAATAGCAACAACCAAGGGAGCGCTATCTCAACTAAACTTCCTGCCCTATCAGCTCCCGTGGAGTCTGAGAACAGGGCAAGCTGGGCCGGGCCGGGCCGGTCAGAGAGCGAACACTGCGCTACGCTGCTGGAGATCCACCACAAGGTGCTGAAAAGGTGATGTAGGGACGTGTAGTTTGGTGACATGGATACGATGAGGCTCGAGTTAGGACGCCTTCTCTTCGGTGTATTAAATCTACATTCCATCAAACTCATGATGAACGAGTCACATGCACCGAACTTCCCCCAGCGTTAAGTGTGTAACATCATGCACACTGTCTTTTTAAGGACTGATCCCTGCACCAATTTCAAAGACACATTCCTTGAAAATGATATAATGTTCTTCTAAGACAAATGGAAAGCGAGTCCAAGGTTAGAGAAACAAGGTAGAGGGGAAAGAGAAAGGGCAGATAGAGGATGAAGTTTATCTGCAGTTTACTCCATTTAAACAATCTGGGTGTTTGTTTTGTTTGGAAGTGGCGATCTAAAAAAACAAAATCAAAGTGGGAGGTAGATATAGCGAGACAATGGGAAGCCAATACGAGCCAAACTGCAGGGGGTGTGTGACGTTCGGCCGCTGTCCCCCGGTCTACTGGCAGATGTGGTCCTGCAGTCTGCAGGTGGCGTGCAACAGCCCGGGTCCTGGCCAATGGCACTCCAAAACAGGATGTCTGAAACTCCCCAGGCTTGGGACTTCCTCTCCCGGAGCGCCACGGCCCAGAGTTCAGCCAGCTCCCAGCCCGGAGGAACGCATTACAGATCTGGCACGTGAAACAGTCTGCTGCTCACAACTGAACACCACCGCCACCCCCCCCTCCACCCTCCCTTTCTCTGGCCCTATCCCCTCTTTAACAATTTAAAACTACAGAAATAGTCCCCCTGGTGCTTTTCCAGAGGAAAGAGCTCTTTTTCTACTCGCTCGGTTTTGCGTCAGTGAGGGCATCGAGAGTGCACCCTCCACGCTGTTAATGAAACTAGGCCTCGCCAGACCAACGTGCCAAATTAAATCCAATGTGCTTTTTCCAAAATAGCACAAAAAAAGGAAAAACAAAACAAAACACAGATCCAACCTTGACATGAACCATAAACGACTGTAAAGTTCACAAAGAGGATGTGCATATCTTTTACGACTGAATCGCTCCCCGAACACACAAACCCGTCGATGATTCACATTTATCTACATCACAAAGTGTTCTGGGTCACAAAAAGACACAGTGCAACATAGTGTTTTACGATCGCGCCATGTGGCCGCAACTTCCTGTTTGTTAAAAAGATACCTTGCAATATCACCGGGCTTGTAAACTACAAATATTTGGCATCGGTTTGAAAGACATAAATACCCCCTCCCTGTTCCTACAGTCCCGATAGCACTTCTCTGAAGCGGTTTAAGACCTTGCAGCTGCGGAGGCTGTGTTCACAAGCGTGAGCCCGTGTTAATACCATCAGCAAAGATAGATGAAAGATAAATTTGCCTTTGAAGGAGTGGATGAAGCCAGAGGAGGAGGAGGAGGAGGAGGAGGAGGGGGATTCAGGAATAAAAGTGGCCACATTAGAGCGAAGCGGCAGTCTGCTGGGGGCTAAAGGCCAGGCTGGGAGTGTTGAGCAGGATCCTCTGGCCCTTTCCAGGCAGGCACCGCTTCTCGAATTATCCCCCCCCCCCCCCCCCCCCCTCCCCTCCCCCCCTCCCCCTCTCCTCTTTGCCACCCACCCACCCACCAATTTGGATCACAGTGACTTCATTAAGATGGCACGCTGTTTTGCCAATGTGGTTCCAATCGGGGCCCAAACTGTACATAAACCCCGCAGGAAATGCAGCTGGGTGACAGACTGTCCAAAAATAAAGAGAGAGGCAGAGCAACGAGGAGTTAAGGGTGTGTGTGTGTGTGTGTGTGTGTGTGTGTGTGTGTATGTATGCAGGGTGAGGGCTGAGGAAAATAAAACACATGTGAGGCGACGCACAAGAGGTGGGATGGGGGGTGGGGGGCATGATTAACGACGCCGACACTTTGAAGACAGGAAGACACCTGGCGACCATCTTGTCTCCGTGGGCCCTGGACAGACGGTAATGCTTTAGTGTGTAGGAATTAGGCCCTACGCATCTCCCAGCTTTAGCACGGAACCGCTGGCCAGATGGGGACTAAGCCACGGGGGAGGAGGGGGAGGCGGAGGGCTCCAGGAATGAGACATGACTGCTGGCTCTACCCACTGCCGTGGAGTCTCCGTTGCTTTGGCAGCATGCTTAGAGAATGATGGATAGTACGCTGGTCTGCGAGCTAGTTCACTTCCCTTATTGACTATGATTGTGTTAAATCCCTCCCATACGGCTGCGCCTGGGAAGACTAATGAAGTGACTGGGCTATGTGTATTTTCCAGAAAGGATACTGTACACTTCCTGCCTTTGCCAATCCACAAACAGCCATTGTTTTATCGTGCCTCGCAAACAATAAACATCAGGCGCCTAAAAAGTCTCCTGTCTGCATGACCTTAAATATACAAGTGTTAAAAAATAAATAAAAAAATACGCCTGCCTGCTGCATGACAGTACTGACAGCTAATATGAGTTCTGTGTTAAACATCCTCAGCGGCCCTATCGTTTCAGGAAAACATAAATAGGATGTTTAAGTATCATTAACGGAACCATTTCCCATCTGTGAACCAGCGCCGTCCCCTGAGCTTTCCAGTTCAAACTTCACAGGATACATACAATGATTTCCTCCCATTTTTTTCCCATGAAACAGAAGAAAAAAGGAAAGACCCCTGAAAACTATATTTGTCAAATCCCCCCCACCAATAAACACATTGTAAAATGTCAGCTTCCCAAGCCAAAGATGGCAATAACAAAGTCTTGACAGGAAAAGTGGCGACACAAGGCTACACGTTGGGAGCTGAGAACGGCCTGGGGGCTTCGGCCAACTCGATGAGGGTTTAAGGTCCGAGCTATTAGACCAAACAGGCAAGGGTGGGGTGGGGTGGGGGTGGGGGGGTAGTGGGATTGTTCCTGTGGCAGCAGCAGCAGCGTCGAGTGTCTCTTCCTAAGGTCGGCTTTGTAAGTAATTGGTCTGGTAGTTAGCCACAGTTAAGCATCTCCTCAGTGGACCCTGAGGGCTAAACCACTAGCAACGTTGTCATTACCAGGCTCCCTTTGAAGACGCCAGAGATTGAGTTTGACCATTCGTTACGCTCTTTATGCTGTTTCTGGAGGAGCCCAGTATTGCTGCTGGTGACAAACCCCTAATAATGACTACTCTGGCCTGTTTGATGGATGCCTGGGGTGTTGTACTTTGACATGCAGCAGTTTTGGAGTGCATGCGCCTCCTTGGCCCAATTACAATGGCCTCGTTTAGTCTGAAACACCTCTTGTATATAAAGTATCAAAAAAAGAAAAAGCTACAGATACAATCTTTTCAATGAGCATTCAAAAAAAACCCAAATGACCCTTGACAGCAACACATAAGAAAAAAAAGCAACAGAATCCTTCAAAAAATATGTGGAAATTCTGTGGGAAACTGATGGTTTGATAAATAAAAAGGACTTAAATGCTCAGGAAATCAGCAAGTGTAAATAAGATTTCCCTTTTATTCCAACAGGTCAATGGAAACAGTAAAGGCATATGCAGATAAACATCCAAAATGTTAAAGTGTTGCAATCCTCTTCAAAACTCTTGTGATAAGTTGTCTTCTATCACTGCATTAAACATCATGGCTTCATTGTTGATGTGTATTGTTTTTAGAAGCTCCCGTCTACCTGTATCAGAAACTGCAGATGGAAAGTATCTAGCAGCCAAAACTTGCTAAAAAGCATCTCCTCTCATTGGTTGAGATTTACACAGGACTTTTGTATAGGGCCTCTGACAAATTCAATTTAAACCGACGACGCTTCAACACCCTGAAAATGAATTATGCTACAATAAAATGTCTACACTCACACTTACATAAACAGTGAACATTGGCAAGTGGCTGCCTCATGTCCTTAAGAAAGAACAAGTAGTCCATGTACATGTGTCATGACCCGGTCTCTATAAATATACACATGGCGGGCCAATACCCACAAAACATGCCACAAGAAAGAATGGCCCTTTGCAGCGGGTGCAGCGGAGAAGGCAGCAGCCCTGGAGCTCTGCTCCGAGCAGGTCTCAAATCAGTGCTTGGGGAGAGCAAAACATATGTTAGCTGTGTTATGGTTAGAATTAGCATCCCTGGTTTTCAACGGATGTGGATTTGATCCCTTTGGCCTCCAGGCTCAATCAAGTCAATCTAAAATTAGTGGGCTGCCTCTTTTTTTCCGGAAGACAGATAATTCCCCCTTGATTGTGGAGAAGGAAAAACATTGGGAAAAGCAAACATGGTAAGGTACTCGGAGAGAGAGAGAGAGAGAGGGAGAGAGTGGGCGAGTCCAAACTGCATGGACGGAACAGAGCTATGGTGTCACCGAAAATAGTGACAGGTGCAGCGACCAGCAGTTGCCAATAAACACATTCATGCTAAAAATACACGGAGGACAAGAATGGGAAAGCTTTGTGTCAGCTTTTAAAGCTTAAAGTAAATATAGCTATAAACATGGCTGTATACTGTCTGTGATGCTAGGAACTGTAAAACGGAGACGTCTTGTCTTTTGTGATACAAAGTTCAGTTACAGTTTTTCTCCATTGGTTTGGCTCATTTCTTCAAACAGAAACTACATCCTCAAAACAACATGGACAAACCTCCAAACCACTTGACAGGTGTTCACAAGAGAATTGAATTTCTCATTCATTTCATCAAATTGCAAATGTCTTAGTAGGCTACATCTTTAATCTTTTCTCACCTATTACAGATTTTAACCCTTCAACTGTTACACTTTATTATGCAAGATTCAAGTAATTTCCAACCATTTCACATAGCCTCCTTCTTACACATTTTAGTTTTACTCTTCAGATATTGTTTCATCTTTTCAAGATTGCTTCAGATATTTCTTCACTTAATTCAGCATTGTTTCAACAATTTATTCAGCTCATTCAGCTTCCAGCTTTCAGCATTCACCCGTATTTCCTTCAGGAAATGCATTCTCTAGTACAGGTAGCCTACAGTTAGCACAATGTCAAAGTGAATAGATCTTGTTGATCTAACCTGATTGATTGATTCTCATTCTAGTGGTTGTTCTCTCCAAAACATGTCAGCATCATTTCATTGTATAAGTCACCACATGCACAATAGTCTGTTCAATTGTCAGAATTAGTCAAGAACATAATATCATGAATACTATATGAATCTCTTGGAACATTTGATTGATTTGAGTTCATATTACAGTATATTATGCTGTATACATTTTCTTTTTACTCTGATGTATTGACGTTACTTTATGTGTGTGAATAAAAATGGAGGCTACTCTTACCCTAAAATCTTTTATTTTTCCTTGCAGTTTTATACACAATTGTATTCTGTTAGCTAGACAAAAAAAATCTAGTACAGTAACTATTGTCAATGAAGCACATATTTCAATGGTCCTCTGCCATAGTGACAAAACATCTAAACATTTTGACTTGCGGTGCTCACACAATGCCAAAAGGACGATGCATTTTGGGGGAACTAGCTATTTGTATGAGAAAGGAATTCAGTTTTGACACGAGTGAACTGTTTTGGGAGAGATATGAGCTTTTGCAAGTGAGCTATGGTGTTGTGCTGAACTGTAAGACTGTTTTGCCAAATGATCTTAGAGTTTTGAGAATGTAATTTCTGTTTAGAGAAATGAGCCAAACCAATGACGAAAGACTGTAATTTGAAATCCATCCTTGGGGGAAAATGAACGTGTGTTGGTTCAGAGAGAAACCTGACAGTTACTGATCCTGAACCAGGCAACTTGTCAATTGTCAATGAGCTACTGTGACTTTTAACAAGGTAAAAGGATGTAGGCACCTCTGTGTGTCTGCATCCATCAACACTGCTGCTACATGAACAATGCGGCAAAACACACACTAGTCTGAAAAGGCAAATACAACTTACTGTTATCTAATTACAGGGAAGGGGTTTAGAGACCGTTAGTTGTGACAGTTGCAACATGCAAATCACATCAGACTTTAGGGACAGTTGGCTCCTTAGGGCCCAACTGTAATACGTGTCCTGTTTGCTTTCTGTCTGAAGAGGGATCGGCACATAAAATTAATTCAAACATTAAAGTTGCCAATAAGCGAAGATCTTTTGTTTGCAGGTTAAAAAAAAAGATTGTAGTTTCAACAGCATTTCAATACCTCTACTTCAACATGTGGTTATTACCTGCTTCCCAGTGAACTATGGTAATTGGAGCAGTCACTGAGTGAGGTTTGGATATTTGCTGAACAATCACTTTATAAAGAGCTGGAATTAGATGTGAATATCATGCAGGCAGGACTGCAGAGGAAAACAAAAAAGGAAAAACACTGCAGCCTTGGCTGCTGATGTCACTGGATTCTCAAGTGCTGTTATGTCTCTTAAAAAAAAAAAAAAAAGGAAAACTGACACAAGAAATATGTTTTGCTGTGCTATCCTGTTTTGTACATTTCCTGAAATCCAAGGTGTAGGGTACAGGAAAAATCCAGTTGGAGAGGGAAGGTCAGCCTTCAGTGTTCGAGGTCTGGAAAAACCATTAGGCGGAATGGAAGGGAAGAGACAAGGTCTAAGTTATTTCCTCTATTTTTTTTCTCTTCTCTCCATCATTTGAGAAAAGGGTCGGATCGGAGGGAGGGGTGGGGGGGTTTACCCTCCTTGGAGTGTCGCAGCGGTCACTGCTGGGAAGGAAGCAATGACAAGGGGATTCAGGACACATATGTATGTGTATTGGCACAAAGCGAGGCAACTGCTCATGCATCTGGTGGGGTCACAGGGTTACGCAAAAAAAAGTGTCCGTCTGTTGTGTATCTGTTTCTCGGTGTCTTATTGTGCTTCCTTGCTTTATTACATATTTCAAACATTGGAAGAAAGCCTGAGCTAACAGCTAACTAAATTAATACAAGCAGAGGAAATTCAATCAACTCCCAAAATAGATCCTTTCAAGTGTGTGTTCGTGTGCGTGAGGCTATCGTAAATGTTCGTGTACAGTGGTTACACAACATCTTGAGGTGAATAGTTGCCAAGAGGTGTTAGGTAATCACCCATAAAACAATGAGCAAGAAATAGAATCAGGAAGTTGAGATTTATATAAAACAGGCGAGGGCCTCCTTCTTTTTCAGAGTCTCTCCTGATAAGATTTCATGGCACACTGACTTTATTTTTTCATCCCCAGAATAAATACTGAGACTTTTCAGGTTCTTCATGTGGGGAAACAACAACGTCCACGGTGTTGCTTTAATCTCATAGCAACGTTGGCGGGGAAATATTTGAATACTTTTGTGATTTTTTGGCTCACTTTGTTACCTATTTCTGGGAGCGCTGCCCGTCAGTTTTGACCACAAAGTAAATACAAAAAAAAAAAAAAACATAAAAAGGCCTGGAGTCGCCTCCTTTTACAATATGTGCACAGAGACAAGTGCTCCGAGGTCAGTTTGCCAAACGGACACCATTACTCTGGAAGCGTTTGGCGAATACAAGCCCCCGGCCCTTTTGTGAGCCCAGTGTTCAGAGCAACCCTGCGGCTTTCCTCAGGTGCTCAACGTTTCCCTGCAGCTTTCCAAAGCAAGCGTATTGGTTAACCACCCAAACCACTCGAGCATAATGCAATCTCCGATTCACAACACACAAAATGTATTGGCAGCGATCCACGGAACCTAATCCAGGAAGGGGAAACATTTCTGCAAAACAGACTCTTGTTGAAAACGGCTAATGAATGGTTTCTCGTCTATTCTGAATGATGTGGAGACTCCAGGATTTTTCCAAATTTCCCCAGTTTGTGCTTTTTCTTTTTTAGTTTTCCTCATTCCAAACTACCAACAAGGGAGAGGGGCAGACAGACAGTGCTGCCTCTGTGCACAAGCGCTTTCCAAACACAGAAGGCAGCTGTCCTGGAATGTGCACTGGCGTACAAGCAGGCTCTGAAATTATGGCCCTGGCCATTGCTAAAGAAAATAAAATTGATGCAATCTGTAGAGCATGCAGCTTTTAATTAGTGGCTTCCGTCTTCCTAATTGGTTTCTCTCCGTTTCCCTCCGCCTTAATTCGGGATTGGACCAATTGGCCATGCTGCATTTAGTGTGCTTTGTTTGTCTTGAGAGAAACCGTACACCGTAATCAAGGCACAAAATGAACGTTTTCAAGGGCAGCGAAGGCAAATCAGTGCACAGAACAGTAAACCTCAGTCTTTTTTTAGTGTTCCCTGTTGTTTCTTTTTTGCCCTTTTAAAAGGAAATAAATGTGTGCCGATTGTGGTACCACTCAGAGGACAAGTCTGTGTGTTGTGTTGTAAACACGAGATGTTCAGAGAATGTGGAAGAATGAGGACATAACATCGCACTGTTCTCACATTCTTTCTATCTAGAATATCATTTTTCAAAGAGCATGACAGTATGACACAGTTAAATACCTAGATTTCCAAACTTACCATTAACTCATTGAGTGCCATTGACGTCTATGGACGTCAATCAAAATCCAACGCTTGAGTGCCATTGACGTCCATAGACGTCAAATGCAGTTTTCTGCGGCTGGTAAATGGGGACCCTGTTGCGCACACTCTGAGTAATTTTGGGGCTTCTGGGATGTGTAGAACGAATGAGACTGTAGATCAGAGCAAGAAGTGAAGAAGAAGGAGAAGACGAGCGCGATCGGTACAGAGATAACAAAGTTGGAAAAAGTTTCTATTTCTAGAGAAAACGACGGGCAGAGCCTGGAACAAGTGTAACGTGGAGCTGGAGGAAAGCTTAGCCACGGTGCTATTAGCATAGCTCCAGCATGAAGTGATCAGAGGAGGCAGGAAAAGTAAACTCATCTAGATGATCAGCACCGAAATGCCGAAGCGAAAGCGGAGGCGGATCGCGGAGTCAGTGACCGACGTGACGACGAACCGAGAGATCAGCGCGGTGCGTCGCTGCCGCGGCCGCGTCCAGCACAGAGGCTGAAGACGCCACGACGTCTCCCTCCCTCCTTCAGAGACGAGGGGATGCAGCAGGAGGAGAAGGAGGGGAGGAGGGGGGAGGAGAGGGAGGGGAGGGGAGGGGGGCGTAGGAGAGGCTGAGGGGGCAGCAACCGCTCGTACTTGTTGTATTTTAGTTGTTGTTGTTGTTGTTGTTTTTTTTTTTGGGGGGGGGGGGGGGGGGAGGGTCAATGAAAAAACATGTGAAATGAAATTTTCAGACGTCTTACATGTTTTTGAAGCCAAAATTAAAACGGATAAATCACTATTTTTCTTGAGAGACTCTCTTTCACAAAAATGCATTTTTCTCAGCTTTCTAGAAAAAAAGTGGTCTTTTTGGTGCAACCAGGCTCTATTCAACTTAAGATATATCAAGAATGGAACAAGGTACAAACAAATGGTTTTTTCCCTAGTTAAATAGAGAGTCTCCTCTTTCCTTTGAGCTATTTGGTGTTTTCAGAGTCATAGTACAAAATATTCTCTGGGTCTTGACATATTACTCAAAATGCCCCAGAACGCTGGCACATGGCACTGACCATTTTATAAAAGGGCTGGCACTCAATGAGTTAACAACAGTAGTGAGGTCAAAGGTCAGACCCACATGCATTAAAAATGCTTTGGTTTTATGGCGTTCGTATAGAAAAATGCAGGGATCCTGCCAGCTGGAAGAAAGGCCTTGCTGCCTGCACTTCTATACGACTTTGAACATATGCAGCTCGTGCATTTAACACCACTGAGAAAATAAATAAAGCCCCATTCATGCACAAGCTGGGGGTTTATGCCTATGCAATAAGCACTCTTCATAATGGCCTGTGGAAAGTGCATTATCTGAACGCAAATGTTTACCCATGACCTAACAACAGAGTCATGTTTATTGCACGCAACAAAAGCTAACTGTGAGTGAAAACACACAGGAGATCACAAAGCTGAAGCTTACTGTGGTATGTTTATAGCCGGGTATGTGGTCTCTTAGTGGTTTTTGTGTCACAGCGCTGACGAGTAAACACACCCATTCGGCTTTTCCAGTCAAGGTGTGTGAGCACGGTATGGGCAGTATGCAGGTAAAGGAAACGACGGGTGTAGTCTGTCAGCCGTCGCGCAATGTCGACTTCTCTTTGGGTGAAATAAGTAGCGACGAAAACAGCTGGAGAGCAGCTGAGAGGCCGACGAAGCAGAGCAGAGAGAGGTTGCAAAACATGCTCGGTTTGATAACACCAACAAGATCTTTTTTCCTTTTTTTCCCCCCAAACAACGACCCGCTGGACTCTGGGTACGCTGGAGAGATAAGTGTGGGAAAGGAAAAGAGAGAGAGAGATAGAGAAAGCAGATAATCAGAAAGCAAGGACAGAGGAAGAGGAGATAAAAGCAGGGGAAAGAGAGCGACTGGTCGGCTGCTGACGGCTCACAGCACAAGCTTTCAGGAGCAATCATTTGAGGTCAGGGACAGGTCTGGTTGCCTGGCATTACTGGATTCTCACTCTCACACACACATACACACACACACACACACACACACACACACATTCCCTGTGTCATCCTCTCTCATGTTTACTGTTTCCACCGGCCAACAAACGCATTTCCTTGTTGCTGGGGCAACTTGGGAGAAATTCACTCCTGCATAGAAATCACATTCTCCACACAGCGGTGCAGAGGCCTCAGCTGCAGCGCGCGCTAAAACTCAAGACTGACACACTACATCAAATTACTGAAATGACTGGAATGTCATGAACTAGTTTTGGACTTCTGGCATTTTTAAAGAAACTCAACAAATCTATCCTGAGTGTAAACTTAAACTGTTACCTGTGTTGCGATGCTTGTATTTCTCAGTTTTTTATGTGATTGGCTGGAAATCAACTTTTGCACTTGCACATTAAGGTCATTTGATTGTATGAAATACTATATATGAAAATGCCAATATTTTTAAACCCTCTCACCTTGATAAGACTGTAAACTAAACATCAGCCTGGAGCCTCGAACCTAAGGTTTGTCAAAGAAATGATGCTGTTATGACTAAATTCAGATCCGACCAGATGAATAAAACATCCAATTGCTCATTTGTACTTGTTTGTCCAGTAACACTGACCACAAGGATCCAAGTCCTTGTTTGACTGATGGCTTAGGAAATCTGTGTTTGTTTCACTGTGCGATTGTGTGCACGGATTTCCCCGGAGCTGGAACAGACAACAAACATGTGACTCCGTTTTCTGGAAAGCAAAACAACATAGCGAGTGTGTAAGCTGGGCTCTATTAAGTATTTGAGGGCGTAACATAATTCCATGCAACATTTAGTGGTGAAACAAGACACAGATCGCCCGTGGATGCAAGTTGTGCCTGAATTATGAGGGGCTGAAAATGAGGGAGATGGAGGAAGGAGGGAAGATTGGGGACGTGGAGTAAGAGGGGAGGAGGAGGGGGGTGAGGGGTGAGTAATAAAGATGATGGAGATATGAGAGATGAGAAATGGAGGAGGAGGGTGAAAAAGGGAGTTGAGGAAAGAGAGGAGAGAGTTGTGAGTTTCTTCATTCTGCTTTCTGTCTGTGACCAGTGAGTCTAATGCTCAAACGTCCCTCTCTCTCTCCCTCTCTCTCTCCCTCTCTCTCTCTCTGTCTGTTTACAATTACCGTGCCGCGAATGAATCTTCCACGAATGACCGCTCAACTGGCAGCCCTGACTAGTCAGGAACAAGGGAGCTATTAGTGGAGGAACTGAGGAAGGAAGGAAGAGGGGAAAGCCAAAGGGAAGGCAGTCCAGCTCAGAGGCCCATGGAGGGAGAGGAGGGGAAGGAGGGAGGGGAAGGAGGGAGGGAGGGAGGGAGAGAGAGAGCAAGCAAGCAAGGGGGAAGGCTTAGAGGAGAAGGGAGAGAGGGAGGGAGGGAGGTTGGGGAGCAGTAGAGAGGGATCAGCGGAGTTATAGAGCACAGAGGGAAGGGCGATGGAGAGGGAGGGCTCAGCCACATCTCCCTGAGGCGATCTGTTCAGCAGAAGCACAGATCCCAGATGAGGAGGAGGAAGAGGAGGAGGAGGAGGAGGAGGGGGAGGAGGGCAGCAGAGAGAGAAGAGGAGATGAAAGAGATTAGTTCTGGGGTCTGGTCCGGTGGACAGTGGACCAGGCAACCTCTGAAATTCTTTCTTTTCTCAGGCAACAGGATTTAGGATGAGACCTCCCTGTGGCCTTTTGACACAAAGAAATACATGAGAGTATTTGGTGGGTGTGACACTCTCTCCACCCCCCCCTCCCCCCATCTGACCCAAGTCAAGGTTTTTTTTTTTCAGACATGAGGGCGCTTCTGGGGACTTCCTGACAGCCATAAATTGCTGAGACTTCAGAGATGACAAGCTCAAAAGAAAAGAGAAAAAAAAAAAAAAAAAAAAAAAAACACCGGTGCCCTTTTTTCTAACACCTTTTTCATGAACGCACACACACACACACACACACAGAGCTGCAGCCCCCTTACCCTTCGAACCAGCCGCCTTTCACACGGTCATTCATCAACAGAGCCTGCGAAAGAGGAAATGAAGTGACACTGCGGCATCATCCTCTTTCCAAGGCGTCTGCCAAGTCCCTGCAGCAAGGCCACGAGGCCTCCAAGACCTCAGACATGTTTGTGTCTCTCTTGACTTTACAGCTGTACCTGACCTCAGGCTTCCTGTTGTAGCTGTCAAACGATTCATACGAAATCATCAAACGAGGCAGGTCAGTCCAACTATCCATCAGCACGTATGTAGGCGATGATCATTTTAACAACTCTGTGCAATCAGATCAATAGTCGAGAGATCTGCCGCAACACCTGGATACTTCCATTCAGATACAAACTTGTCTGTGTGTGTTTGTCTACATTTCCTAATCCAAAATTTCATTCCAGTTGATCAAGGTGTACCAAAACTTTATTTGCCAAGCAACCGCTGTAAAATTGAATAAATTAAGAAGAGAACAGGAAGAGGGAAAAAAAGAGAGAAGATATAATGTGTGAGGCAATCAATGTGAGTAACATGTGATACCCCAAGAAAAGAGTCAGTTTTGTTTTCTGGAGTATGTGCAATCAACACATTTTCTATGAGAAGGCTACAATCTATTCTGCATGGTTAGAAAGTTGGTGCTGCACATCAATGTCTGCATAATAAATGGCCTTATGAAATACAGTCATCAAACAAACTATCCTACAATAGAAGAAAACACACCATTGGTTAAAAGGGTTGTAAAACAAAAGCTGAAGTTTTATATCATTGTCAATAAATCATCTTTAGGTTGTGTACTGTTTGAGGAATTTGAGGCTCTCACCTTTGGGGAAACTTTCGATAACAGATTTTACTTCACTATTTCAGACATCTATTCACTGGAAAGATTGTGAGAAAACTACTCAATAATAATCATTAGTTGCAACTCTAATCCTTACACTAATTATTCCTCTTCAACAATAAGTAGTGGGCTTATATTATCCAAAGGAATCTACTTAACAACATGCTTAACCAGCACTGATATACTGTATACATGCAGCTCCGGTACATGGAAACTCAACTCCTGCTCTGACAGGCAAATGGTCCTCCTCACAGAAGAGCCTGGTAGGATTGATTTCATCTCAGCTACAATGGGTAACTTAAATCTTGATGAAGACGACTGAGGCCGGCAGAGGATATACATTGGGATACCGTTACTCCCCGCCCGGGCCTGACCATGCAGCGCCCCTCTGAAATGACTGCGGCAAATAATAGCCCATTTGTTTAGCCATTCTCCAAACACAGCAGTGGACCTTGTTGAACACACACAAAAAAAAGCACAAACCTGCTTCTTATCACCGGAAAAAAGAGAGGAGACATTAACCGCACCCCCCTCGTCCACCAACTCCCATTTCAAATCCCCCCAAAACTTACACCTTATCCACTTGTAAGCAGCTCTTAATGTGGTGTTGGGATCCCCGGAGCAGAGAGCCGGGCTCAGGGGGGCTTCAGCAGGGGATACTTGGAACATACAAAGGGAGTATTATTTGTTGTATCCCCCCCCAGTTGGCCCCCTACCAGCTTCTATTCTGTATGTGAGTCTGACTGTATCCTGATGGTGGCAAATGATGACTCCTTCCGCTCCTAGCCTAGAAAAAGACCCGGCCGGCTGGCTAATGTCCTGTCATGTGGCACAAACACATATGTTTATATATATGCCCATTCATGTCTAAATTTAACCTCAGGTTAAGATGCATTATAATGATTAAATCATATTGATGTCCGCATATTCTATAACAACGTTAAGGCAATTGAGTCACTAAAAAATGTAATGTTTCAAAAATTTTAGATGCAATTTCCATCCACTCCATATTTTACCAATGGGGCCCTTTTTCTAGGCCATGGTGAAACATATAGTTTGAGTCATAGATCCATTAGTTTCAAGGCTCTTCGGACGCCTAAATACTGCACAGTGGTTTACAATAACAGAGTTACAGGGTTTTACCCCTCAGGACAGTTGTTACGATGGATATCATATCAAATTGAGTGTTTGCATACAGTAGGTAGGCTATTTAATTTGCTATGGCAGTGCTCTGGTGGACGTTATGTTTTGGCTTTAGTTTTGCTAAGTTCAGTCTCAGGTCACAGTGTCTCCAATTCAAATTAATTAATGTTTTCTCACACTAAGCTCATGTGAGTCTGTTTGCAACCTGAGCACATTGATAAACAAATTAAATGCATTTAGAAAAGTTAAGCTAATAGTTAGCTAACAGCTAAGTTACACAGGGTGATAAAAGACTATGTTTCATAAAATATTGGCTGAAAGACTTTACATTTTTGTCAAAATTTTGATGATCAAGTTGTATGGATAATGTTAAAGCAGAAGTGAGTGATATATTTGTGTTAATATAAGTCTTAAATAGTTATATCTTCCGACAGCAATCACTTACATAGAGTGTTTGGACTGAAACACGGGTCTGTCAGTCACTCTGCTCTGCTCTGAGCCGAAGAGAAAACATTTATCGTATCCTACAGTTTTTATCCAATGAGGAGAGAGAACGGCATGCAGGGCTGTGTGTGCAGCCAAGGAACGCCGTGAATGTGGTGACGTAGCGACGAGGACTGTTATGGTGCGTTCAAGGAAACTCGTATTTTTCCGACCGTGAAGTGGTACCAGTTCGATCTGGTACGAGTTCACCGGTCGGAAGTTACGAGTGGCCGTTATAGTGACTTTCACCGGTAAAACAGGTCGGAAAAACACGAGTGGGTTGCCTGGAACGCTACAAAGTCGTAAGTTGTGACTTGAAGCTGTAATTTACGATTTCAAAAGCCTGCCTGGAACGCAGCATTAGCGAAAACGACCGGATCACTCACTTCTGCTTTAACTTGATAGCTAACTAAGCGAACAGCTACGTAGCTACTTGGTTAGCTGCTAGCTTAACGTTAACGTTGTAAATAAATATAAGACATAATGTAGTTGGCATTAGCATCGACTCAACATAGTAGGCATGTTGCATAAAGACACATTATTTTACCGTGACATATTTGAAACAGTTACTGTACCTCCAGTTAACATTATAGACTTAAGTGCAAGCTAATAGGTGATCGAGTCGGAGATCACTTTTTCTTGCGTCATTTAGGCTGCAATGGCATGCAAAAGTCTGGGCACCTCTGGTCAAAATTTCTGTTAATGTGAACAGTTCAGGAAGTGGAAGATGAAATGATCTCCAAAAGGCATAAAGTCACAAGTGACACATTAGTTATTTTACAACATTTTCAAAATGACAGAAAAGGAACAGGGCCCACAGGAAAGGTTTGGACACCCTGCATACAGTAGTTGGCTATCTAGCAGTTCCCCCTTTGGAAACAATCACAGTGTGTAAATAGTAAATAGCTTGTCTGATGCTTTGGTCAAAGTATCTGAGAGCTCAGGTCTCCTGGGTTTCTCATTCTTTTGCAGGCTGCTGCTTTGTTTCCCTTTCTTGCCCCAAAAACTGTAGAAAACAAAAATAATAGGATTGCTTAAAATATTGCAAAAGAGTGTTTTTTGTTTAACTTGGTGCCTCTTGGAGATCATTCAATCTTCCACTTGCTTAACTCTTCACATTAACAGAAATTTGACCAGGGGTGCCCAAACTTTTGCATGCAACTGTACGCTCATTGAGTGTCAACACTTCCCATCACCTAGAGACCATGTCCTTAAAAAAAACGGCAACAAAGAAATTGAAGAAAACGACAATGAAGTAACAGTGACGATGGACACACCAGGACATAAAACACAGATACACCAGCTCTCCAGCAGGATTGCAGGAGGGGGTTAGGAGCAGCATTTATGAGAATAAACGAGATTTCCTGAACTGAGAGCATTCCAAGGGCGCCGGTGGTCTCGGCTTGCCAAGAGGCAAGACGACACATGCTGGAGATGTCTGCCAGGTAGCAGAGCACAAAGAGCCCTCATTTCCTCCCTATCCCTCCCCAACACACACGCACACACATACACACACACACCTCCCTCAACCATCCTCATGTCTTTTCTCTCTCTTTGCTCACCAAAACACAGGAGTAGCTGACGGAAGTACAGAGTGTCTGTTGATTTATAAATGGCAGGTTTTACACTTCTTCTGGTCACCTCAGCATAAGGAGCAGTTTGTCAAGAAATGGGTATTAAAAAAAACAAACAAAGCTGCAGTAACATTAAAAACACAAGCAGCTTCCTTCCATGACTTTAATGCCTCTTTATTTTCATTTTCTACACTGTCCATATGCATTTCTGACCGTTTTAAAACTCCTTTTGAACTCTACGTTGTAAATTTCATGGAAAAAAAAGGAAGAAATTCCTAAGCCCTTCTTGAACTTTCTTCCGCAGACTTAAATCTTTTTAGGGCTGGATAACCAGAGTTGGTCTGATTGTGCAGGTTTCTTGTTGGCGTCTGGTCAGATTGGAGGCTTTTTTTTTTTGTGGTGGATTCTTGGATGCGCACATGTGTAAGCCGATACTAATACAGCCCTTGAAGTTTGATACTTGCCTGGGGATCCAGCTCCCCCAATGTTCACAAACACATACACACATGCACACAGCTTTCCAGGGCTCATCCATCCCTAGGTGGTATCCCATTACTGGCTTGCAAAGACATACACACATACACACACACTTTTTGTTTTCTCTTGCCACTGTAGCTTCACTAAGCCACAAGCCAAAACTCTCACTCTGCCTTCTCATTACTGCATCTTAGAAACATAAGCAGCGCAGGAAATACTTTGAATAGTCTCAAAACAGGACGGTGAGAGAACAGTGTTCAAGCAAAGAGAAATATTATAATAATAATACCAAAACAAACTATTGGCTAATATAGAAAGAGCTCGATTTAGACCAGTGTGCACTGGCCGACAACGGCTATGGGGATAAATTAAGAAGAGCAAGAACACAGCAGCAAAACACCAATAATGGTGTGGGTAATATGGACGGCTCAGCTCAGCTTCAGCAGGACGCCCTGTACTGTGGCAGCGGGGCCCTATTCAGAACTGTGCAGTCAGGAAAAAACAGTGAATAAGCTCTAATCCTTTAAGACAGCACCAATAGAGATTCCATCATGCTTGGCTCGTCACGAGAGGCGAGCAAAGCTTGGGAGATGATAACGTCAGGCCCAACACAAAATAAAATATGGCCTGTTTTGACTGGCAGGCTTATAGCTGCTCTTTTTAGCGAAGGGTTTTTTCCTGTTGCGTGGAGGCACCGCTCAGGTGGAGGTTTCTGCCGAAGAAAAGGCAAAAACAGAAGGTGTTCGCAGGGACGAAAAGAAGCTCTGAGGATCCGGCGGTGGCCTCGTGTGACGCCGCAGGACAAAGACTGAAATGCTTTGAGTGTTTTCTTTATGTACAGTGTGTGTATGGAGGGAGGATTTAAGAGGTGTTCATACCAGCAAACACACAAAAGCCGAATGGGATGCACACAACAAGTGTTTTCTATTGGGCAAGAATTAATTTTGAACCCCAACTTTAAAGATAAGATGACATGCATGAAAACTTTTTGAGTTAAACATCTAAAGTGATGATGTGATAAGATCTAAAGCTACAGAACAGCTGTTTAATGGGGCATGAGGTGAAATTGTTTTCTCAACTGCTGTTTCCGAGGTCTAGAAAAAAAACTTACTTTCAAATTCAAGATTAATTCAATATATTAATAATATATCATGCGAAAGTTAAAAAACAAACAAAAAAAACCCTGCTGATTGCATCTATTAGTTCATAAATTGATTATATTTTGACTTGGGGCAGTTTTTCCACTGAAATAATGAATTGGAAGACATTACTTTGGAGTCATTGGCTGCATTTTTCCGTGATTTAATAAACCACAAGAATAAAACTGAAAGATTAAAAAGATCTTCTAAAGAATCCTTAATGTATTAAATTCCAGTCAAATGCATCAAAATTTATGTAATTTTCTTTAAAATGATGAATAATTTCCTTGACACTTTCTCAGTAAGGGAAACCCCGCCACTCTGGTTCACCAGGCAGGTGATAACAAAAGGCATAAATCATTTGCAAAACACCCCTGATTAAGATCTGGGATACCAGCATGCAAGCATACATGAATGGAGGGCCACATACACACACACACACACAGGCACTGATACGAGCTGCAAATGCAAAAGAAAGCGGAGGAAAAAAAAAATCAAAGCCTCTCTTAGCTAATGCCCGAATATTTACCAAGTGGCCCACTAATTACAGTCTGGAGGAATTCAAGTGTGATTACAATTAGCAACGTCCAGACTGGGTAGGAAAACACTGGCAGATGTTCAGGGCTGCTCAAACCAGGCCGATGGCAGATATTTACTCCACCGCCACAGAAGGACTTCATGAATTAATTCACCTTTCATTAACGTGCATGTTGGCGAGGAGGACGCGTGACCAGATGTGCTGCAGCTTTCCTCGGGTTTGAAGATGTAAATGATAAGTTATGTGGCTCTGCAAAACCTAGCATGAACTGTGACTGTATTTAAAAAAAAAAAGAAAAAAGTCACATGTTTCACAATTACAATGCTAGTTTGTGTTACTGGAAATACATGAGGACACGAGACCGCAGGACTGTGAGGGCTCGTAAAACATCTCACAAGACCTCATGCTTTATCCTCATGTGTCGGTGCTGCAGAGCTGCGTCTCAGCGGACGACTAAAACGTTGGACATAATAACAACCAAATTACTGCTAAATTGAGACAACATGAAAATGTGGAGCTGCGATGAGTCCACGCAGCACAGAGTGTCATAATCCACCAGTACAGACGATTAAATAATACAACATGTACCACTCCTTAAGACATAACTCTAGCTTTTCAGTGCGTTTTGTTTTTTATGTGGTAAAAATTTATTTAGTGTGACAAGTTTCCTGCTGTTTGCCAACCACAAAGGATGACGACATCAGACATTTCGCCATTATTTTTCTTTAGATTTCCTTTTATCACTCTGAGTGCAAACTTAATCTCAGTAGGAGCTGAACCTCTGAACCACAGATGTTTCTCACTTCATCCACTCAACAGCAACAACTGGGGAGGTGGTTGTACACTTTGTTTTATAAGCATCGCCATCAATTCTGGCAAGTTCCTAATCTGTCAGTTGTTGGAGTCTAATTGTCAGAAAGAACTGACCCATGTCAAGTTTGGCACCATCTCCTGTTCAGAAGCCACACTACAGTACAAGAGGCTGGATTTCAGAGGGAAGCGCCTGTAAACAAAAGAGAGGGGAGAGGAAGGAAAGGCTAAAAAAAAAAAAAAAAAAAAAAAAGGCGACATCCACAGAAGACACTCTGACACTGACTCCTTCACATATCATTTCCCACCACGGACAATATGGAGCGGTGGGATGGCAGCAGCCGTGACACCTGTCTCCATGTTGACGTCTCCACTCTGGGCCTTCATTCTGATCTCACCTGCACACCTGTACAGTTTTTTTGTGATTGCATCTCGGACGGTTGTGATGCTATCGCAGTGACACAATCTGTCCTCAGACCGACAGACGTGGGAACACCTGGAAAAATAACTTTTACACTGTGGCAGTGGGTGTCCTGAGGAAACACAACATAAAAGGTCATTCGTATGTGTTTTACAATCTTGAGGCTTATTTTTGCCATTTTGCTAATAATTAGCTAATTTCAGTGGTTGCTGGCAAACAGCATAACCAGGAAGGAAAGTGTTAGAGGCATTTATTTGTTGTAATTCCTCCAGCATGGTAACATGCCCGTGGAGCTGTTAGCTGACTCAAACAGCACTCTGGCAACACTTCACCCACAACGAGGTGAGTAAAACAGGCAGATAAGATGGTGGGTGGGCCGCCATGCTCAGACCTGTACATCCCATTAGTGTTTTAACAACATCTATATTTATAACATGATTTTATCTGGGCTTGTGGTTATGAATGGATATTGGTTCATCATGAGTGCAATTTGTTTGTTACTGTCAACTGAACTGTTCATGTTGAGAACCTAGTTTGCGTCAAGAAACTGCAAAAATAAGCAAAGCTGAAAGGATCCATTGATCAGCTGATTGGTCAATCACCAGAGAGGTAATTGGCACATTCATTATGAAATTGAGGAAGCAAAACTACCAAGTTGGTTCCATCCAGAGAGTTGGATGCACAAGACAAGAAACTGGAACATTTCACTTTGGCATTAGGTGGACGTTGGTGGTGGAGATTTTTCACTTTTTATCAGAATAAATGATTAATAATTAATAAAACAAAATCAGTTGCCCTCTTTTTCTATTCATATTTTATGTTGAATAATCATAATCATAAGTGTTCGTGTCACCATCTTTTGCACAGAGCAGCCAGGTTGATGGCTCCCGGGTTTAAATCTCTCACAGACATCAGTCCTCTAATTCTGCTGCCTCTGTTTTTGTTTTGGCCTCTTGATCTAATAAGAGCCCAGTTGGCAACTTCTGATCCCAAACAAAGACCCATCTGCTACCAATCTCCTCCACTGTAAGAAGCCCTGCCTCCTGATAGCCCTAGATGTAGTTTGGTTGCGCATTAAGGTAAACAAAAAGATTATTTGGTAGCAAAAACAAACCAGAGGAGAAGAATAATCCGCCTAAGGATTCGTAATAAACAAACTGTAAAAGTTGAAAAAGTGTTTTTTTTCTTTTCAAATGGCAAAAAAGGGGACGTGTTGTCTAAACGAGTGTATGTGTTTGTGTGTAGGAGCAAATAGATGGGCAGCTGCTCGACAAACACAGTGACAGGGGGGGTGCTTCCTCCTGAACAGGCTGGATAAATATTCCTGGTGGTGCTAATCAATCACCAGGGCCGGGTCACGGCAGGTCAGAGGTGTGCCTGGGTGATTGGCGCAATACAAAGGAAAGAGGAAGTGTAAGAAGTTTTTTTTGGAGGGGCTCAGTAGGAGGTGTGTGTGTGTGTTTGAGTGTGTGTGTGTGTGTCATCATGCAGAGGAATGACCGGGCTAACTTACACTCATCCCTCCACCGTTAGACCTTTGTTGCATTATGGTGACGTTACGTTATGTGTTGGGGCACAAACACAGTTTATTCTGGTTTGTCTGGAAGTCGTTGCGTTATATATTTATCGCAACAAAGCCGAGAGGAAGTGCTTTCGTGTGCTTGCGTGAAAACTATGTATTTGTTGTCTTTTGTTATCCTTTTGTTAAGATATGATTCAGCTGCATTAGTCACATTGTGTGTGGATGTTGTTACAGACCGGGTCATGTCAGTCAGTGATGTAAGTCAAAGGAAAGAGGAAGCCCGAGGACTCGGTGTGCGTGAGCGCAGAAAGACAGGACGTCTTAGCTGGAAAAGTTCAGGCTCATCAACTTTATACACAAGAGTCTCAACCACACGGGCAAACAGGCCACTGGTAATCACACATTTCTTATAAAGACGTAAAGAAACAAAGGCTTTGAGTGTTTTTTCATTGGTGCGTAAAGGAAACAATATAACTTGGAGTGTAATTGCTTTTGTTTGTTGTTTGCTTTTGCTATTGTATAACAATAAAAACAAGTAATGTAAAAAGATTGCCCTTTGCAGTGAAGATATCCAGAGACATGTTAAAGGAAAAGATCACCAAAAAATGAAATTTGCGTGAACGCGAGAGCGTGCCCCAGGCAAATTCAATACAGGACTGTTTAGGCTGTAAAAATGTCCTAAATGACATTGTTTCCAGTAAACTCTGGACTATATCCCTTCAGGACACTTGGATTGTAGCGGATGAGCAGTATGGAGGAATATTACATGGTTTTTGTGTAGTTCTATGATTTTTTTTGTGCCAGGCGCTCTTAATCTCATATAAAGTTTTCGTTGGACTACGAACCGGCCTCCCGGGTCTCTAGATGCACTTTGAGGAATAAAAAACTATTCCAGAGTATTCATCAGCATGAGGGTGAGTCACTAATGACTGAATTTCATTTTTCGGTGAACTATTCCTTTAAAGTTTAGAAGCTGCATATTCTGTTTTTTCAGCTGTGAGGCATCCTGCTCTGAACTTATTCAACTTATCAACAGTGATTTCATATTATATTTTTATGAGGAAAAATAAAACAGGCTGATGTATGGTTGGTTGTCAGATTATCCAAATTCTCAAGCACTGAGACGCCACGAAAATCTAATCTCCGTCTTTAGAAATAAAAAAACAAACAAAAAAATGAAATATTCAAAGGACTACATGAAGGATCTTTCACTGAGTCATATATTTATTAGCCTCCTTCTTTGAGTTTATCAAATAAAAACTCATTCCCATGTTGGTGCCACGTGTAAAAGTGTCTCCCGGCTCCAAAAAAAACCTCCTGACTTAGAGAAACAATGTGAAAGCTACTCTGTGGAACAGCAGGAGGTGAAAGACAGACAGCAGGCCTGCTCCTCTCAAAACTAGTAAAGTAAATGCCACTTTCTCCTCATCCCTCCCTCCCACTCTGTCCGTCAAACAGCTGAGGCCCCTAGGAGCCTCCTCTGCTCCATCAAGGCCCGACAATGACTTCATTGACACCCGAGCGTCCCATTAATCTTCATTTGTCCCATCATATCCTGCTATTGGTATGGAAATGCTCGCCCATCTCCGGTGTGAGCTGACAGTCAGGGAGGCGCAGGGCCAGTAAAGTGAAGGCGGGTATGGAGGGTGCTAAAACAGTAAGTGAAGGGTGTGTGTGTGTGGTGGGGGTGGGGGTGGGGGTGGTATCTGTCCATTTGGCAGCTTCCGTTCCCAATGCAGCAGATAGGTTATTCATTCAAATGACTTCAACCTCACTAAACACACACACACACACAGTGGGGGGTGTGTGGGCAGGAGGACGAGGTAATCTGATTTCTCAGCTGCCCGGGAGACCCCACTTCCTGAGAGGGAGGCCAGCCTGTGGAAAGAGACGCCTGGGGTTTCCCATCTGTCCACCCAGGGGCTTGACCCCCTGCTTACTGTTAATAGAGTTTCTTTCTCCCCCCTCTGCCCCCCCACCCACCCCCCACCTCTCAGATTTACACACACATTATTTCTTCACTGTCATGCGTCTAATGGAGTTTGAAATGAAATGACAACCAGTTGCAGAGGTGGAGGAAGATGCTGTCATTCCTCCACCACAGTGATGGATCAATTCTCCACAAGTGGGCTAGAAGTGAGGGGGGTGGGGGTGGGGGGTTGTAGTGTTTGGGAAGCAGGATGTAGTTGGGAGTGGGAGGAGGGGGGGAGGGGGGTTACTCAATATTTCTATGTGGAGGATCTCTCTAAGGAGTATATGTAAGCGCTGATGGATTTGCGGTGAGCTGTTACACAGTTTACGTAAAAACAGTTTTTTCCCACTTCGATGAAGACAGAATAGAAACATAAAATGACGTTTGGATGGAAGAGCTGAGAGAGCCGAGGTCCAGCAAAATGCAAGGTAGATGGATACATGAGAGAAAAATGTAAATATCCCCATCTCATCAATTTCATCTCATGTCAGCGCTCACTCACTCTGAGTTTACATGCTGGTCTTATTATAACTGAATGATGGATGTGCTACTTCAGGACCAAACTCTTCCTGACGGCAGTAGGAGCTGTAGTATTTTTAAACCGACTGGAGGAGGAGGAGGAGAACCAACGACAACAACAGAAAAGAAGAAGTGGAGGAAAGACAGAGACAGAGACAGACGGCGGCGGCCTGAGCAGGAGCTGAAGGAGCGCCGCGACGTTCTCCTTTCCTGTGTCCCCTTTCTTTCTTTCTTTTTTTTTGACGAGGCACAGGCTCCGTCTTTGATCAGCACTCAGGAAATTTCATTAGAACGGAGATGGGAGGATAAGAGACCAAAGAAAAGCTTTTGTGGATGGGGAAGAGGAAGAGAGGGAGATAAAAGGGGTAGAAAAATAGAAAATAGAGGAGAGCAGAGGAATAAAGAGGCTGATAGTGGGGTTCTCCCTTTTTTTTTTTACTCTCTAATTGTCATGGACGGGAAGAAGAAAGGACGATGAGGGCCGATGCTTTTACTCCCACCTGAAAATTAGACCACTTGCTGCCAATAGGAAGCCCCTGATGCAGATAATTAAACTGATAAACTTAAAACGTTTAAATGAATTAAAGTTCAACTGGTCTGCTGCCATGCTAGCTAACAGCTGCCAGGCTGCAATGAAGCACAGTTAAACAAAGAGAACAGGAAGTTATTTGCTGTTATTTAGTCAATCAAACTAAAATAAGCGAGTAAAAAGATGGTGCAAAAGAAAAAAAAAAACCTTAGCAACAGAACAACAGACAGGCGGCGTCCAAGAACAGACAGGAGAGAGTCCAAGAAGACAGACCGGAGCAGGCCACCTTTGACCTTATCAATCATGTACAACAGAGGAAGGGAGGGAGAGGAGGAGACACACAACATCTCCCCAGTCTTATCAATCACAGGCCCAAAGGAGGAGGAGGAAGGAGAAGGTAAAGACAAACAGCCGGCGTCTGTTTACCTTATCGATCATGTCGGGCCGGTTGGTGGCGGCCAGCACGGTGACGTCCCGGAGCTGCTCGATGCCGTCCATCTCTGTCAGGAGCTGAGCCAGGACCCGGTCCCCGACGCCGCCGCCGGAGCCCGAGGAGCTGGTGAACGAGAGAGAGAAGAGAACAAAGAGATAAGATGAGAGGAGAGGATGAAAAGAGATGAGATTGATGTGGTGGAGTAAAGAGAAGAAGTGAATCTAAGGATGGATGAGTGATGGGGAGAAGGAGATGGAGGTTAGACTGAAACCGGTTGAAGAGAAGATGACTGATGGTGTGAAGTGACGGAGGATGGACAGATGAGAGGAAGGACACTGTTACTGTAAAGGAAAAGGTGGAGAAGTTGTCCAGAAAACACAAACAAATTGAAAGATAGAGATAATGGAGGTGAATGTGTGATGGAGGAATGACAGAAATATGAAGCAGCATGCAGTTTGCTCTGGGGAGTCATTACAACACATGCCGTAAAAACTCTCATTATGTAATAATGAACATTGTCCAAATACTTTTTTTTTTTTTTTTTTTACACAGTTTCAGTGACTGATAGCAGCTTCTTTCATTAGTGCAACTCTTTCACTTCGGCTTTGGCAGCAGAAGTCGGCCTCCCTGCCAGTGAACATCACCTAACAAAACTCAAAACAAGAAAACAGCACATCGATCTCAAATAAAGACGTCCTCCTTAGAGATGAATTAAATGTCACCTTGTTTGAACTTGTAAATGTAATGCTTTTGTCCTGCCAATTTGGCAAAGTGTCTTCCTCTCCCAGATTTAATCAAATTCATCATTTTACTTTATTTCTCGCTCCTTGTTAAAGGGGTGAAGTTTGTTGAAGTTTTCTCTGATGGTGATTGTGGTTTCTTTGCCGGGAGCAGGCAACATCGTCTGAGCAGCATGATGTGTTCAGGGCAGAAGTTCCTGTCAGAAAGTGAAGGAACAAGCCGCTGAGCGTGCTAACAAGCCGGCTGATCCATCTTAATGTCCAGGAAACTGAGGACATGACCATTGATTTTAGAAGAACTCCTCAGGGATCAGCTGTGGAGATGGTTGAGTCTCACACGCATTTAGAGACAGTGATTGACAAGAACTTTTATTTATTTTTTGAAAAGTTATTAATTTGTATGGAACCAGCCAAGCTTTTTTTTTTACTTGTGGAATGCACTTTTTGTATTTATTTTAAATCCTGATGCAAAATATTTGCATCAGTTCTAGAGGCCTTTATTTTTATATCAAGTAATGCACCTTATTAAAATACTGTAGATGTTCATTTTAGATATCAAAAAATGTGTATATGTTAGGTCCTCACTAGTCTTTCTTATCTCCAGGTATGTTATCGGTTATCGGCATCGGCATCGGCCTTTGGAGGCAGAAAGTTATCGGTTATCGGTATCGGTTTCAAAAAAACGTTATTGTGCATCCTTAATTTTTTAATTTATTGAGTCAATTTTACACTTGTTTTTTTTTTGTTTTGTTTTGTTTAAATCTCCTTTTATCTTTCTGTACAAAACAAAAACCGTCTTGGAATAATGAGTCCAGTCAGCTAACTCGCCAGTTAGCTGACTGGACTCATTATTACAAGACGGTTTTTGTTGTTCTGCAGCTCTCTCTTAAATAAATCAGTTCAGCCCTTTTTAGTGATTTTATTCTTCTTCCTTCAGGATGGAAAATGCTCCTTTGTTCCACATGCAATCAGTGCAATGGATTGGCAGAATTATCAGTTTGCACTTTTACAGGAACTGTTTTTTATTGTTTTAACTCTGGTTTGATGGTTTTATGTTCTTAAATCCTCCTTTAATGTACCTTACTTCTATCTTTATTGTTTTTATTGTCTCCGTTGTGTTTTTTAGTACCACTGTAAAACAAATCTCCCCTCTGTGGGACAATAAAAGCTCTGAATCTGAATCTAAGTGCAGTAAAATAAAAGACATGATAGATAAACTTTTTCATTTGATGCTTCACTCTTGCCCTGCTTCACCCGAGCACCTTCAGCCTTTAGTTGCTGGGTGTGGCTGCAGGTGCAGCAGGGCTCGGCTCATCACGGCCCACGCCCTGCATTGATCCTGGGTGTGGTCTCAGGCCTGAAACCTTCCACCAGAGGGGGCAGCAAAAACACGGCTCCGCCTCACCTGGTGTAACCTCTCACCTCTATAAGATGTGTTTGTTGTTTCAGACGCTCACTGCATGTGTTGGCAAATCAACCGGGATTGGCAGCTCTCCCATCAATCACATTCATTTTATAATAATTATTATTTTTGTGCATAAGGTGAAGAAAAAACAAAAGAAAAAAAAAAAGATGTTCCCATTTTCCACGTCATTATTGTTGCTATAACGGCAGACAAAAACAAGGCAAAACAAACTACATTACATCAGACGTAAAACAGAAACAAATCCATAACCATGTGCTTTAACTTAATGGCTATGACTGGCATAATTCAATATTTTTGTTATCGTCGAATAAGCAAGTGTAGTTGGGGCTGAAACAAGAGGGAACAGTGCTGTTGTTGAAGACCACTTTAAAACAAGCAGTGATACACAGTTGTGTGTTTGCTGCAGCTGGACAGACTCAAACTACAGTGTCCAAGTTTTTAATAACGAAGGAACGGGTCACACAGAGGACCAGTGTGGCTTCCTGCTGAGTTTTTAATGACAAATATGAATAATAAAGTAAAAATTACAACATTTTTGGTTCAATAATGGACTCTAGGATGAGATGTAACAGGCTTTGGCAACACTAGTGATAGTTTTTTGTTGGATTCATTCATAGTAAGAACAGGCTGTATCAGCAGCTCGGTCCTTTAAGAAACTCATCGGCGTGTTAGACGCTGCACTACAAGGTGGTTATTTTCCACAGCGCGGTGCAGACAGCCACCCTTCCCAGCTCAAACACACACACACACACACACACACACACACACACACACACACACACACACAGACACACACAGTCTCTGTTGACAGGGCCAGCGGAAGTGCCAGACGTCATTAGCAAAGACAAGGCTGCAGAGGAACACAAAGGAGCTCTGTCACTGAGATATGAAGGAGGGAGGAGGAGGAGGAGGAGGAGGAGGAGGAGGAGGAGAGAGGGGGTAGAGGGAGAAAGTTTGGGTCAGGGGAGATAGCGGAGAGAGAGAGAGAGAGAGAGAGCGGGAATATGGAGGAAGAGAGAATAAAAGTGGTGAGAAATAGAGGGAGAGATGAAAGGAGAGAGGATGTTGGCAAAAAAAAGGAGCTGACAGAGAGAATGAGTGACGATGGGATGAGTGTGAGCAAGAGGAAGGAGTGACATGAGATTATAGGCAAGGGAAGGAAATATAAACTCTTTCATTCATTGATCTTTTCGAATCCAATGATCCCTCTCTTTTCCCTCTTATTGTGATCGTCGACCCAGAACAAAGCAGAACTTCCTCCTCCTCCTCATCAGAAAACAGTTCCCTCTCATCAATCAGCCTCTGCCTCTATCTCCACTCTTTCTTTCTTTCTTTCTTTCTTTGTGCTCATCTCTTTCTCTCTCTCTTCTCTTTCTGTCTTCTTTGTTTCATTCCTCCACTCTGGACTCGTGGCAGGTAGGGCTGACAGATTTACAGGTGCTTCTCATCTCCTGCCTCCACGGGAAAACACACGCACGCACACGAGACAGCTGAGGCCGTCTGGTTGTGTCAACAGTTTTGAATTCTGAGTGAGCCACTTCATTGATTAAACATGGCAGGAAGTGAAGACCAATAAATATCCTTTATAGATCAGCGCTAAGTGCATTTTTCCCCCCCCTTCTTTTCCTTTTTTAAATGGCGAGTGGCCTGGAGGCACAGGTCCAGCCCCACGTTCATCACAGCGAGCTGACAAACTCCCACCGCCGGGCGGAGAGTCGGCAGCGTCGGCTCTCGCAAAAGTGCATTCCCCAAATTAAACAAACAGAGCGAAGTTGACGTCCGCACTGGCAAAACAACTGATTGATGAAGACAGGCTGAAATACAGTCGTACTCAGAGCTCATTGGAAACGAGTCTAGACTGCACTGAACATCAAAGTCCAGCCTTTCTCTGGGAAATGCACGCTCACACGGCGCTGTCCACTCAACGAACCCCTGGCTGATCCCCGGCCCCGGTCGTTTGGGAAGGATTTAAGTGAATGAGACATAAAGGTATAAAAAAAACTGTGAGAAAATAAAGATGGAGGAGAAGAGGAGCGGTGCTCTTATTACAAAACATCCTGTTCCTGTAAAACAGAAACAAGACGCTGGAACCGAGAGCGAGAACTGGAAAGTTGGAACGGATGCAGAAATTACCGACTTCCCAGCAATTCAGTTTAATTCTTAAAATATGCAATTCATTACAACAATGGTTATATTTCCTTTCTCGACATGATTTGATTCTGGAAACATGATTTCATAACGATTAGTCAGTGCAGAGCATTCGCTGCAGAAACCTGCACTTGTGATGTGAATCTATTGTAAACGTATTATCCTACAAGGTGAAGAATTAAATATAAATGCGGGTGGAGCACTTAATTGGGATATTATACATTATTATGGCAGAGCGCAATATCCTTTTTGAATGTGTCCTAATGGACCGTCATGATTGATTGGTGCAGAGATCGCCAAGAATGACCACTCCAAGTGAAACTGACTCATATTACCATCAAAATATCCTGTTTTTTTTCACCCAGGCCTAATACATACAGTATTTCCAGTACAAACTGGAAGCTGAGTTTGATTTATTGGAAAAGGAATTCACAAAATCACTTTGTTAGTGGTTCTAGTATGAATCAATAAGCTGGAATAGTAGATAAAACGTTAGATATTCATATGTATGATATTGTTTTTCAGGATTAACAAGAATCCAGATGTCAACATGTGTTATGTCTCAGACAGAGATCGACCGAGGGCCCACGTTAGAAGAGCTGTAGCGCCGGCCCGTTGGCCTCTCTGTGCTCCTTCCTACAACATTTAGTTTCATCGACTGGTTTACCAGGAAGCAGGCTGCATATTTGGCCTTCTCCATCTGCCGTGGAAGGGCACAATGAAGTGTTTGTGTGACTCTGATCTGTGTCCTCTGTCCCCCCCTCACCCCCTCGTCCTCTTTCCTTTAAGCCACAGATGTTCCCAGTGCCATCCCACTAAAGCGCCTGCAGACAAGACTGCGTTCTGTGTTCGCCAGCAGTGAAAAGCCGCAAACGTCCAAGAGGACACCATGGGAACCGAGTGGCTGGCTTTGATAGCGCAGCCATGCAGACTTCTCTGGGATGTTTGCTCCGTCCATTCATAAAGTGAATCTTTGTTGAAGACGTGTGTGTGTGTGTGTGTGTGGGGGGGGGCATGACACACAAGGCTGTGGCCGGTGAATTAAAGCAGACCGCAGCGGCGATGACTGTGCATTTGTCATCATCGCTGCACAATGAATGACCACAGCACTGAAAATAATCAACACTGGACAGCAGCAGTGGCGAACAGTGGACAATCACCCAAATAACCAAATAACTATGAGGGAGGAAATGCAACGTTCATCACGTGGGAGGGAACTTCTGCTGCAACATTATTATTATTTTTAATTCCAGGCATCTTTCTGTAGTGTTTAGGAAAAAAAACAAAAATAAAAGAGAACATGGTGTACTGTACCTTCCTCTCTCGCTGGCAAGAGCATCGATCTCATCAAAGAAAACGATGGAGGGAGCGACGGCCCTCGCCTTCCGAAACACCTGCAGCCAGCGTCAGCAACAATAGGGCAGAGGAGGAGGAGGAGGAGGAGGAGGGAGAGGGGGGGAGAAACAGGACAAATCCTTAAACAGGAACGATGATGAATCACTCTGAGCCAGAAGTGCGCACAAACATACACAGGAAATACAGCACTCATTAATGTCATACGCTGCATCGTACTGTATGCGGGTCATCCGTTCATTATGTCAACAACTATAAATATGCAGTGAGGATAAAGTCACTGGGAAAGAATCTCAGCTTGCATAACTGTCCGTCAGTGTGAGGACGGCTTTAAAAACACACTATTGTGAACCATGTTGACTGTGATAATCAAGTAAAGGGGGAAGTTTAATGTGCTTACCTCTCTCACGGCTCTTTCAGACTCCCCCACATACTTGCTGAGTAACTCCGGCCCCTGAAAAGCAAAGTTTTGAATGGTATTTATTGGGTCTGTAATTAGACATATTTAACTGCACAATCATTTTGTGATGTAAAACAGTGGTTCTCAAAGTGGAGTCCAGGGACCCCCAGGGGTCCTTGAGAGGGTTCAAGGGGGTCCCCAATTTTTTCTTGAAATGTTACCATTTTTTGTAGAATTTTTAAAGTTTTTTGTGGAATTTTTTACCACTTTTTTTAAAATTATTATTTAACTTTCCATAATTTTTTCTGCAATATTTTCAAAAATTCATGCCATTGGCCCTAATTTGAATGTATATTGACTAAAAAAGTAACATTATTCAGTCTCAGAACAAATATTTGTGTATTTCTGGTGTTTGCTTCAATATTTATCCAATTGACCCTTCGCGTAAGCCCCGCCCCCTTGGTTACTGTTGCTACGGCGGGCAAGCTTTCACTCCCAGCCATGCTCCTGGCAGTATTTGGTATCGATTTCAAAGGAAATATCAGCAAATTTCTGGATAAACTGTTCTGAGATAATAGAGAGAAGAAGTCACAAAGATCATTCAGAGTTTTCAGTGACGTGACTCGCGCAGGAGGATAAAACATCTGTTCAACGACACGACTGGACAATGTACAGAGCAGCAGTAAGGGCTGGTCATTTTACCGTCTATCAACCCACGAAGACTTAGGTCATCTCACTGGTCATGAAACGTTGTCAAACTGCAAGTTTTTGGGCGATTGTGAACCACATACAGCTTTCGCTGCTGTTTTTTTCTCTCCCACCGCTGTATCAGTCAGTGAAAGCAGTCCCTGCCTGGAGGATCACTCGCCTAAAAGCCCAGGTAAAAGCCCTAAAAGTACAGCTGTCATTTCGGAGGTGAACATATGGTTATCCCCATATTTACACTTGCTCAAGTCGAAAAAAAAAGTCTGCTCGTATCTGAACATCTCTATATTGCTGCTGCCGCCGCCGCCGTAGTAGCAGCAGCAACAACAACATCCTTCTCTACAAACAAATGTTTTTCGTCCTAGTCTCAAAATGTGTCCACAAAAGCAAACGTAATGACTCACTGCGGAAAGCTTGCCAGGCCTATAGTTACGGTTGCTAACGTAGGATTGGACAATAGCCGTTTGTGGGAGGAGTTGGCGAAGGGTCAATTGGGGTCCGTGGTCTAATTTGTGTTAGTTTAGGGGTCCTTGGTGTAAAAAAAAGAAAAAAAACAACAACAACAAAAAAAGACAAGAAAACAACAACACTAAAACACCAGCACCATCGCCCAATATCACATGCTGGTGGAGCTGCATTTGTGATTCATTTGGTTTAAACTGAGATTTAACAATGTTTGAAACCATGTGGCGTCTTCTGAACACACTGAAACGGTGATAACGCAGTGTGAAAATGTCAAGGAGGACCACAGGCTGTGTGTGTGTGGTGTAATTGCACTGTGCTGCTACAGTGTGTATGTTTGTGTGTGACGTCTGTGGTTCACCTGGCACATGAAGACACTTCCCACTGTGTGATTGTATGATCGCAACATCACCATGATTGCTACCACTGCCAGTACAACAGGGCTGCTGCTGCTGCCGCTGCTGTTACAGTGTAATTACCGCTGCTATTTCTACTCTGTCGTCTAAATCCGACCTTTAGTGAGTTCTCAAAAAGCAAAAAAAAAGAAAAAGAAAAAAGACACTTTTGTGACTAAAAACACTGGATCAAGCTGCTTTTTCCTGTAAAGACTTGTTACACTGCCAACTTCAAAAACACTCCAAATACTCTGTCCCCTGTAAATGTCCACAAGTGATTTAGTGCATTTCCACTTTTCAGGGTTTTTATCTCCAGTGGTTTCATCCTCTGAAACTCCTCCGGCTTAAGGAGAACTCGACTCTGTTGGGCGGCGATTCAACAGTGTTTGCAAACAAGTTCTATTTTATCTCACTGGGAGAATACAGCCAGGCTTACTGCTCTTATAATTACATGTAATACCACTGATACGACTTTAATTGTGTATTTACAAGTTACTTGTACTTCCTCCATTCTCATCTACCATCCACACTAAACTGATTTGAGCTTTTAGAAAATGGTTGGATGATTCATTTTCCGTAATGTGGAACAATAAAAATAAAGATTTTTCAAAACATTGACACCTGACGAACAGATAGGATCAAATGGTAACAGCTAGGTCTGTCACAATTATTACAAAATCGCCTGATCGTGATCACTTTTCATCTGTATAAAAACAGCTGGATGAAACAGAAATATCATATTTACATCACTGTTTCCTCATTGTTTTCCACAGTTTGTGGTTTGAATGGTCCTCTTTTAATAACATCATCAGGCTGCACCCCCCTTCGTCTTCAATGGTTTAATGACAGATGAGTGGACAAAGAGAGCTGTTCATCTCGAGGAGCTTAATTTCTAATATTTGATGACCACATCTCAATTAGCATCTATTGACTTTAGCATCATGGATTTAGTTGCAAAGCCAATAAATGGCTCTTCTTCTTCTTCATAAGGTGTATGTGTATTATTAAACCATGTTTAGGCTTATACTTAATAAAATGATCAAAAAATAGACAATTAAATTGTTACTCGTAATTATTTGTTTGGCAATTAATCGTCAAATGAAATGTCATGCCCTAACAACTGATAACACAGCGCCTATAGTGATTCATTTGTGTACATTTGGACTTTTGTGAGTCTAGTCTAGTGTCTATTATGTTATTGGTCACAAGGTAGCGGTTAGGGGTCATTATAGGGGTTAATTTAAGTATCTGACGAAGAAAAGTGTCAATGACAAGAACTTAACTGTGAGTTCGGCTTTAATCTGAGTTGATTGTGTTGTTCTGTGACAAAAAATTAACACTCGGCCATGTTTGGTGTTTTACTAAGGACAGGAAATATCTCCAACTCATCGGAAAGTCACTCCTTCTGACTGCATTTTTCAGATTTAGCCGTCTGCCTCCAACACTTGTGCGTCTGACCGGCTGAAGCTCCTATATCCTCGTCCTCTTTTAACTTTCCCTCCTTCTTCTCTCCCCTTCAGCTCAGGAGCAGATAAACATCCACTCAACCCTCAGAAGAACTTCCTCCCCAGCAATCCACCCTTTCAACACCTCCGGGCCGACGGAGGAGAAGACACTTAACTCCCAGCCCTTTTGTCTCCTGCAGTAAGTGTGGAGGTTGACTCATTAATCCCAGGTTCCCTCTCTCTGTAGCAGAGTCAAAGGTTGGACATGGTGAGTTTGAAAACCATTGACACTGTAGAGATACGAGCCCCGCATGTGTGTGTTTGCGTGCGTGCGTATCCATGTGCGGATGTGAGTGTGTTTCAGTGGCTGCAGTGGGAGGAAACTGAAAATGACAAGATGATAATAGGGCTTTTTCACACAGAGGAAACAGGCTGAGCTTTAAAGTATCCACATTTAAATCTGGATAACATATCTATGTCAAAGCAACCGCCGCACTGGAAAAACCTGATACTGTTATTGCAGATGCTGGAGAGCAGCTTTCAGCCGGAGGGACAGGATGTTTTTTAGTCTTTTCACAGAGCACAGATACTCTTCCTGATGACTGCAAACCTGCTGTTGTACAGCTCTCTTTTAACACCTTTGTGTCAAACACAATACACAACTCAACAACGATAACGTCTCACGTAAAGTGAAACATTTTAAATTTCATCCACTGCCCATCCGTGAAAGCAGGAGCTCAACTGGTAAATAAAGTGATTAATTCAAAAGCAGTTAATTTTATTGGTCACCTCTGAAAATATTCTAATGCATTTATTCAAATTTATACTTTTTTCTATACATGAGGTGTTTTTTCAAAGGATTTCGGCTCCAAAATCAAAAGCTGCACAGACTAAAGCTGCTGTGAACGACAGCAAAATCAAGATTTCAAAGAGTTAAGTAGCCGGGGTTGAAGAAAATAAGTTGTTCCAGTGAAAAACCGCAGCATTTTACTGCTAAAAACAACAAACAAAGTATTTGCTGATGGTTTTAATGCCCCTGGGTTGAGAGCTTCTGTCGGAGCCCGTTGTCTCACATCATGGCAACTGTGTTTTTCCAAATATTCACCCACTGATCAACAATTCAACGAGCTGATCAATCAATCTCCGTCAACCCGGGGCCTTGATGGGTGGAGGCGATGGGGCGACAGCAGTGGTGGGGGGCGATCGGGGTGATGAATGAGAGGGGACAAACACGGGGTCGGAGGTCAGACAAAGAAGCTCTCTGCAGAGGAAGTTGGGCAGTCGGGCCGCCTTCGGGTCATCAAGGAAACATCTTTCAACCCAGGTCGGTATCCGAGGATTCACGTCCCTAATGGACCGATGTAACCCAGCGCCAACCAACGGGGGTAACAACACAGGAAGTAAAGAGTGCTGTACTGTATGTAGGAAGGTGTATAGTGAGGCTGTGAGGGTGGATGGCTTTTTAACCAATGTGCTGTTGGTTAAATATTGGTCATAGAAACATTGTAGAGAGCAGGAATGAGGAAAAAACATCTGTGTTAAATGTAAACCAGAGTTTTACACCCGACTGACATTCTTGCTTTGCCCACATGAAACCAAACTTGATGTTATTTGTTTGTGGATAATTTCCTCTGATCTGGTTAAATAGCGTCAAACTGAGAGGCTGAACTACAACATAATCTGTATGTTTCGACTTCTTCTGCCCTTATATGAAGCTGTGTCTTTTTGGCTCTATGGTTATTATTCTATAAGAAAAAAAAGAAAAAAAGATGGCAGTACAAATTGCACAACTGCAGCACTTTACTCTGGGATGAAACTGAATCAACACATCATCAATCATCAGGCTAATGGCATCACTTCTAAAAAACTTGCTCAAAACATGTTGGCTATCACTAAACTTGCAATAACTTTTGAGTGAGTTCTTGGCTGAGCTCCATTCTCTTATTCTGGTTTTTGTTCACTGAGTCATGTGTGGACTTTTTTTTTTTTTTGCCAGATCATTCAATCCAGAATATGATATGAGGAGCTACACCTGTAAAACATTATTTGTTCATATTTATGTATAAAAGTTGGAGAAAAACAACACTCTATAACTTTTTTTTTACCATCTTTGATTAGAATTCATCATCCGCTGACGCAAAGATCCAAATAATCATTCAAAAAATCATGTCTAGACAAAGAAAATAAACGATACCACTGGAGTTATGACTCAGTGATGAAAACTCACTTTAATAGCCAGAAAGTTCAGCCCACTTTCATTGGCTACAGCCTTGGCGATCATGGTCTTGGAGCAGCCCGGGGGCCCGTACAGCAGGACTCCTTTAGGTGGTTGGATGCCCATGCGGGTGAAGGCCTCGGGGTGTTTGAGAGGCCACTCCACGGCCTGCTTCAGCTTCAGCTTCACCTCCTCCATCCCACCGACGTCCGACCAGCGGACCTGGAAGCGGGAGACAAGTGAAGTTTGGTGTTTTAATAAAGTTTTGGAGGACGTAATGTTTTTTAATACATTTGTACTGAGTGGTAAGATGGTAAAAATGCACAAAATGAAGTGCTCAATAAAGATAATTTGAACATCAGGTTTTTTTCCAAATACATAAATAAATCAACATCTCGTAATCCCTGGCATTGTTATATAAAAGCAGCATAAGGCTTTTGGCATCTAGTATCTGTTGATTTAACCTTAAGGAGCTTTTCAGGCCAATTTCACATCAATATATTTGAGTGAAGCTGCTCAACTCAAGCGACGAGTCTTAACTGTTCCCCAGGGACATTTATCATGCTTTGACACCGCACTTTGACAAGTTCAAGAGCATAGAAATAATAATAAATAGTGATAAGAGATTAAATAAACAGAAAGAAAGAAGTAAATATAAAGAATGAGAGGAAAAGGATGAGGTAGAAGAAGTGGAAAGAGAAGAAAGGAGTTGGGTCAGACAAAGAAGAAGTAAACAGTATTTGTAGAAGCAGAAGAAGGCGACGCCATTGGGTGAAGGCGGGGTACAACCCGGATATGTCACCTGTTTATCACATCCAACCATTCACACCTATAAGTCCCCAATTAACCTGAACTATATGTGTTTGGATTATGGGATGCAAACAGACAGACTAGCCACCGATCCACCGAGCCGCCCCCAAATCAAATCAAATCAATGAATGGTATTAATCAATCACATGGTGACATGGGAATGAACCTAAATGCACTGTGTTGTGTATGAGATACAATTTGGCAAATTGAGTGGAGGCTCTAATAAATGATCACCATCAGTCTAATAACGCCGGTCCAAGTAATCTGTGGCAGCTTGAACACAAACACGTCGCCAACAATAAATGCAACAGACCAAACAAACTCTGATTGCGCGCTGATGTCACTGGTGTGCTCATGTAGCTTTTCAACTCCCTGACCGCCCGGGTGAGTTGGAGAGAACGGCGAGTTCTTGCAGACGATGAGGATGATGATGATGGTGATGATGATGACGACGACGAGGGGTCGAGTCGGGAGAGCAGAGGAGAGGAGTGAAATATAAAAGCATATTTGGAAGGAGATGGAGGAAGTGGGGGCTCGGGTTGAATCAGGGAGACTCTGGACGGAGTGAGCAACAACAGAGGGAGTCGGCCAATAGCTGTCTGTCTGACAGATGGAAGGAGGGAGGGAGGGAAGAAGGGAAGGAGGGAAGGAGGTGGTGGTGGTGGTGGGGAGAGAGCGAGTCCGGCAGTGAACAACCGGAGGAGATAAAGCAGATAAGGAGAAACTCTCGTCCAAATCCCTCTCTCTCATCCTTCCTGTCTCCTTCTTCATCACCAAGCCTCTCCTCCCTCCCATTCTCACTTCTTCAGCTCTAATCCCTCCATACCTCTGTTCCTTCCCCGTCTCTCTTCTTTGTCTACGTGTCTACATTTCTATCTGTCTTTATTCATCTATATAGCTTCTCTTGATTACATTTACATAAGAAACCAGGTTACTGGTAGAAATGAGGTTACGCAGGAAGTTGCACCATGTCGCCGTCTGGTTACTGTAAAATGAAAAAGTGTGTCGGATTACTTCATGACTTAACTGGTTTTGTGTTGGTTTGGAGTTTGACAGATGTGTTTACTCGACCTCTGCAGCTTCAAGCTAGCAACTCAAAGCTACGTTAGCTGATACCTAATTTTCAACCAAACTGTTGCCAACTGGATTGCTTTGTGGGGCAAAGTAGGCAGCAAAATGTTCAATGTGCGATGACACTGTTCAATATTGCGATATTACGATATGACTTGCGATACATAAGCAAATGTTCAGGTGTGAATATTAACCACACAGTTCCTCCTGCTATGTCTTTCTGAAAACGACTCAATAAGCTGTAGTACATCCACCAGGCCTGTAATGGCGCTGTAACACTGCCACACTGAACACGATAAGTCGTGCCAGTACACATATGCCGATGTTGAACAAAAGAGGGAGTCCGCAATTGTTGTTGTCACTTTACGTCTAGCAGTGTAGCTTAGGTTACAGGTATGAGGTTTATCAGTGTGAAGGCATGACCCCTGTAAATAAAACGTACTCATCGCATTTCCGGAAACCTTTTGCAATGTGTTCATCGTGCCCGTTGACATTAAGCTAATGATGAAAATAAGATTAATCGGTCAGCCCTATAGCACCACATTTGATGTGATTAAAACATGTTCTGGTTCTTCGGCATCCATTTTGATCCTATTTGTTTAAACCAGTCCGTTATATATGAGTGCAATGCTTAATCAGGACAGTTCTCCTTCAAGTGTCGGTTTCAGTTTTGATCAAACTTTTAAATAATTTACTTGTAATATGAGAATATATGATTATATTTGAATGTCTAAAGTCTTTCTACACCTCATGTCTTCAGGTCCATCATAGACCGGAAAAGGTTCTTAAGAAGAAATGTAACTGGGTAAAACCAGGTTTCTCTCAAGCCCAGATCACTGATTTGGTGATCAATCAATTACTTGGTTGATGGGGGAAAAAATCCCCAATCAATCTTGACTGAAGCTGTTTATTGAATAAAGATGTCAAAACGTTGTGGTTCCTTCCAGGTTGTGAAACCTGAGGATGTGACTGTTGATCGGACAAAAAACAAAGATGTCACCACGGGCTCTGGGTCTTTGTGATGTGAACTCGTTCTCATCCTTTTCTGATATTTTATAGACTAAATGATCACTCAAGAGGGTCGATCAAATTAATCCTTAGTCACAGTCTTATTCAGGTCAGTGCAGAGAGCCAACAGTCACCAGTTACTTCCAGTAAGTGCATGTAAATGTTCATCTTCCTTCCTACAATATATTTCCTCCGTATCTGTTTCTTATCCGTCTTATCTCCCTTCCTCTCATTTAAACCCTCTATCATACCATCTCTCGCTCTCTCTCCTTTAAATACAGCTCCTTGCTTCTCTCCTTTCCCCTCTTTCTGACTTCCTCCCTTTTTGCATGCTCACCCACCCCCACCTCCCCCTCCCTCCCTCCTCTCCCTCCCTCCTCTCCCTCCCTCTGCTCTCCATCCAGAGGTAACACATCCCAGGCCACCGGCGCCGTCTCCGGGGTACGAAGCACCTAATGGAAACCTGGCGTCTGGCCACATACTGTAAATACCGAACAATTTATGGACAGCGCCGAGCGAGAGAGGGGAAAGGACAGATGGAGGGGAAGGGAGGGGATGGAGGAGGAGGAGGAGGAGGAGGAGGGGAGGAAGAAAGAGGAGTGTTGCAGAGATGAGGAGATAGGCCGGAAGCAGGCAAGCGAACCAGAACGCTCATTTGAAGGCCCAGAGAGGAATGAAATGAAATAAAGGAGTGGAGCGAGATAAAAGCAACAGTAAAACAGGCTTATAGACGGAGAGATGGAGGAAACAGGTGAGCAGGAGAAGATGGGCGAAGAGATAAATGAAGACATACGGAAAAGCAAGAAGGACAGAGACAGAGGAGACAAAGAGGTTTTGTGTCTGAAGTTAAACTGGTTTCGTAATTTTGTCTCCAACTTTTATTCTGACGCCAACAGAAGCTTCTGGTTCAGGCTGCTGAAATCATTGACATCAGAAAACGCATAATATTCCACAAAATGGTCTCATCACTTCCTCAGCGCGATGCATCACCGCCGACAACATCGGCTGTGGCGTTACTCAGCGAGCGCAGAGTACATGAGATATCAATTATGGTGAGCAAGATCAAAGGGCGGGAGCGGAAGTTATTATTTACCAGCTACGATGAGTGCGGCATTTCGTCACTGCTGCAGATTTTGTGTTTTCCCAGAAAGTTCAAGTCCCCTGTTTCTCGAAAGGGCCACACTTATTCCTGACTCTTAACCATACCACGTGGTCTTCGCCAAAAGAGAGACGCCAAGATCAACCAGAAGTCAGGGCTCAAGATGTTTGAGTATCTACAGCCTCTTAACAACTGAGCAAACTCTATTCGCTGATGAAGACAGTGTTATGACAGCTGAAAGCTCTAGAACAAGAGATTTAGTAAGTGGACCTTAAGCTGAGACGGTCTCGTCGATGACTATAAATCTACAAACTTGTGATGTGTTTAGGAGACTGTTTTCATTATTAATAATCAGACTGAACTCATATTTGAATCTCCATTCACTCCCATGGTCGCCGGTGCATTCAAGGACACTCAGCGAGTTGGAAACTGTTGTGCTTTAAGTTGTAAACATGGCAGAGGACGGATCTTAAGTAAACACAGACAACAGGACGACATCAATGTAATTCCTTTGTTTAGAGTGGCTGCTGTTGCAGCAATGAACAGAAGCTGGAGTTTCCTTGAACGCACAACACAAAACAACACTGAAAAGTGTCTCTGCTTGTAGCTGAATCACTTTAAGTAAACAGTTTAACTGAATATAATAAATAATAATGTGCACTTAATATGAACTCGAGTTTCTGTCAGCGAAAGAGGGAAACTGGTTTAAAGGGATAGTTCAACATTTTGGCAAATGGCCCATTGCCATAATCCCTATAGTCATAGCAGTAGGTTCGTTACCTTTAATTGTTGGTGGGAGCTGTGGAGCAGAGCCGTGAGCTGCTCAGAGCTACGCTACAGAGGCTCATGGGATTTCTTGGTTTCACTCATCAAACTCATCAAATACACAATCCAACAACTCCAAAACGCTCTGGCGGACAAATTGTGACCTGAACATTCACCACGCTATGAGATAATAACACAACGTTATGAGACGGAGTTGTTTTCGAGGCAAATACAGAGACTACTTGCTGAAAAACTGCCCCTGAAGGCAACGTGCATCAGCGGTTTTGCATGAATTTACCTCTAGAACAACTCTGTCTCATAACGTTCTGTTATTATCTCATAGCGAGTTGTTGGATTGTGTTTTTGATGAGGAAAACCAAGAAATCCCATTAGCCTTCGTAGCGTAGCTCTGAGCAGCTCGCGGCTCTGCTCCGCCGTTCTAAAAATAGCTTGCACCGACAATTAAAGGTAACGAACCTACTGCTAAGACTATAGCGATTATGGCAATGGGCCAATTTGCCAAAATGTTGAACTATCCCTTTAAGCTAAAGCTTTTATAGGTTAATGATCGTCTTCTATCAACAGGCTACAGCAACAGACTTAACGATCATGTACTTCCTAATGTGTGTAACAGGCCGTCACATGCTCTGTGTGTGTGTGTGTTCTACCACACTCTAGTAAACATCTCTATGATTTGTGACATGACACCTCGTCTTTATGTGGTCGACGACGCAGCAGACGGATTCCTATCATTTCATGGTATATAACATCATATAGAGCAGTAAACAAACCCCAACACACACACACACACACACACTCACTCACACACCCGGGGGGCAGACGATGCCTAGAAAGACGCGCAGTCTCATTCTGCTATCTGAACCAGATTTAGTGGCGTCGGGGATTTAAAGGCCTCCAGCTTTCCAGTTTACTGACAACATCCTCCGACCTGCTCGTCGCCTGAATACAAATCACTCTGCTTCTCTGCTGCGAGGACGCAGATGTGCAGCAGCGCAACACTGTGAAGTCTCATCGTCCGCCCTCTTTCTGGCACAAGCTCTGCAGACTTAATGGAGTCATTGTAAGAAATGACAATACAGAGAGTCATTAATTGAAAGGTGCTTTTATTTTAGTGGAATTAGAAGGCAATGTTTTGACTCACACTTGGTCGTGCTGTGTTTTTCCCCACGTTCCTCTTCTTCTTCTTCTTTTTCCTTCCCTTCCTTTTTGTACGAGACTCAGTTATTATCTTTTACTGTTGTTTTCTGAACTTTACAAGGGGCCTCTCAGGCTCGGGCCCTTTGATGGGGGTTGAGAGGAGGGTGCGGGGGACTTCTCAGACTTAAAAAAAAAAAGAAAACTCAGGGGAGACGTGGAGTAGGTTTAAAAGGAAGAATAAATGGGCTTGTTATAGAGCTGCCAAATGATAATATTAAAGCCAGACTGCAGGGAGGAAGATGATTGTTTAAAAAAAAAAGAGAAAGTCAAAAAGAGGAAGAATGCCTTGTCACAAAACAAAGGATTAAGATTGAACTGAATTTATTTACATGTAAATATAACGTGGATAGGAAGGACGTTCCTTCTTCTTCCTTTTTTTCTTTTTTCTCCTTCTCCTTTTTCTCTTTTTTTGGTTGCTGGCAGGAACCGTCAGCGACCCGATCTGCTTTCAATTACCGGTGGAGGATGATGTTAGCCCTCTTCCTGTCCGTTATGTCTTGCACATGCAAACTCCAAAACATCCTGGAGTCTCACCACTGTCCTCTCATCCCTCCCTCCCTCCTTCCCTCCCTCCTTCCCTCCCTCCCTCTGTCTCCCTCCGTTCGCTGAGAGCAGAGTGATTCATCTTCATTGCAGCGGAGGGTAAAATGGCCACAGGGTCATTTCCACTCTTCCCCAGCCTTCCTTTAAGTGCTGGTGATTCAGTGGTCAGTGGTCCAAAGCGTAGTTAAGGGATTTTCTGAATGTACATTAAAGGGTGTGGGGGGGTAGGGGTGCAGGAGGAGGGGGTGCATGGCTGCTTTTGCTTCTGCTGCTGATGAACTTTTCGTCTTTCTTGTGGTGATAAGTGTTTGGGTTATAAATTTGTCTTGTGCATTAAATGAAGCAAAGACGTGCGTGATGTAAACCAGTCTGCTTCCTCCTCCCGGGGCCACGGCGAGGTTGAATGCAGCCGAGACACAACGAATGCTGATTACGAGCACAGGATCCAATACAGATTGTGTCATTAAAGATGATGCTATAAACTCGGCAGGCGTGTGAGGGGAGGGTCTCCACAGTCCATGTGTCTCTTAATGATTTTTTTTTTCACCCCTTGGCATGATTTTTTTTTTTTTTTTCCTGACTCGTCCATGACATGAAGCTCTGAGCTCCAGCTGAAGCAAAACCAAATGTTCTTTTTGTTTTTTCTCTCTTTTATGTCTTTTCCTCTGTCCTTCCCTGGACATCTTCTGTATTGGTCACTTGTGGGGCCAAAAAAACTGTTGTAGGAGTCCTCAAAAAGTCTTATGTAACATAAATCTTGATTTCTTTACATGGTCTCCCCATTAAATTTGGATGTTTTATCGGCTATTGCAGGTTTTAGGTCGTCTGAACAGGGACTGCAGCCTGTGTGTTTGGCTTCTTAACCTCACTCACTCTTTTTGAGCATGAGTTTTGCATCTTTTGTTGTATGCATTTTTAATTATTGTCATTTTTTGCATATTTCACGCTTTTGTAATTGTCTAAACTGTTGCTTTGGCCAAGAGCAACTGATGATCTGCACCGGCTAATGACTCTTAAATCATAACTTTTTATCGCAATCCTCTTAATGATGTCTCTTCGAGAAAAAGGTGCTAATAAACTTTTCTGACTTGTTTACTTACTTCTTTTTTGACCAGCTGCATTTCTTACTCTCCTCTTGGCTGACTTAATAAGAAACACAGACAAACTTTGGCAAGATGGAGGAACTCTATCTGTCATTTTCTGGGCCTGGAAAGCATCAATTTTCCAATTTTATGTCTTTTCTTTTGCTCCTTGAACACTAACTGCAGACAGCCCTTCATTCACATTTACGGCCTGTTTCCACTGCAGGAACCATTTCAGGAACCCAGGGAACCTTACCAGCATTTCAACCAGGACTAAATGCAGCTCTTCTGACATAGATCCTGTTGCCAAGTCCCTTTCCTGGGGGTAATACTGTACAATGGTCCTGGAAGTATTGGGGCAAAGTTTGCCGTGCGTAACACTGCTGATTGTTCAAACAAAAAAGCTGCATGCTGCTACTTGTTTACAGCTTCATTCATGTAATAAGGTAGCACCAAAACTCCAACATTGTTAAACCAAGGGAAAGGCATTTTGTAATGTTTATCGAGTTTGAAAACAAAGTTAGGTGTCTGGCTTTGCTACTGGTCTAAAAACAGAGAGAGATAATGTGTTTGCATGAACAAATTAACAACAGCACTGAAGAGTTCACGGTACCTTGGGGACGTCGATGGCAACCTCCCTCATGGCGCTGGGCTTCACCACGGACATGGCCCACTGGAGGTCCTGCACAGTGACGGTCACTGTCCCCATCAGCTGCTGGTCTGACAGCCGGTGGGGCCCTCCCAGCGCTCGCCTCAGTGCATGCAAACCTGTAGAAAGTGGATTTACACATGTTAGATGTGTCTCCCCGGACCAGAGAGGAAAATAAATTGACAAAGTAAAAAAGGAAAATATATATACAATGAATCCTGATCCGTCTGCAGCATGGAACAAAAGTTACACTCCAGAAAAACATGGTTTAAAGAGATGGAAAGGAGTCATCAGTCTTCGGCAAAGTTTATAAAAAAACAAAAAAAAGTAAAAAAAAAGTACCAGTTGTCCCATAAAAAAAAGAGATTGGGGCTCAGATGCTACAACAGAAAAGGTGAATCATATAGACAATATAAAGGCCTGTGAGCTGGGCCATAAAAAGGATATAAAAGTGGTGTTTGTTTGCCTAAAGAAGCAGCGTTAGTGTCATTGTGGCTTGAGGGTTTTTGATTCCAAACCCACATGCACTCAGTCCAACTTTGTACTGAAAACATTCAGGTTTGTACACGCTGTGATGATACACGCCTAGCAAATGCAAATCTCAAAATGAACGCTAATTCCCCTTTTGACGGTGAAAATAATTGGGCCTGCATTATTTTGGAGAAAGGAGAGTAGGCCGAAGGGAAGGGAAGTGTAATTGAAGCGCTTAGGGTTTGAATACCCGCAGCTCCAGAGACTCCTGCACTGGAACCAAAAGACGACAGCAAAACAAACACTGACGTGTCAATATCAAGAATGAGCCTTTGTTGAGCCTTGTAAAAAAAAAAAAGAGAGAGAGAGAGAGAGAGAAAGCACTGCAGATTGATCTGGGGGAGACACAGTCTGGGCACAGACAGCTCTGCAATATGCCGAGGTGATGAATGAGTGCAGACTTACAGTGCAACACACACTTGTAAAGAAGAGGGCATCAGCACACACACACCAAAAAAAAGAAAAAGAAAAAAAAAAGATTTCATTCATTTACAGGAAAGCTTGTCAAACAGGCATGCTCTTCCTGTATCATGTTAATAACAGTTGCACAGTGTGACAGCTGGAGCATTGTTACAATAATCTCTGACTCATCAGTAGAAAAGATGAGCAACTGCGTCAGGAGATAATTGGTGGCGGAGAAAAAAAAAGTCAGAGATACAAGTCTCCAGATTTGGATGAACACAAAATAACTGAACTGACCTTAAAATCCAACTGTGTGCATCATTTACAGGTTGTGAAACTGTAGTTAAAGATTGAGTGTTATGTGAATTTAGTGCTGTGTTTTCTCAATGACCCAATTTTCCAGGGGTTAGCTAGCTGCTGACCACTGCTGAGAAAAAAAAACTAGGAAAGCGGAGGCCAATGGTTGACGTTCTGTCAGATTTCTGTTCTGCACTAAGCCAGAATAGTTAAATCTGAATATTTCAACCATCACACAAATCTGTAAACGTTACTCAGAGTGTCGGTCAAGTGCACAGGAACCCTTTTTGTGTAATTTTTTTTTTTTTTTTTTGTAATTTCACCCGACTCATTCACTTTCTGCAGGCACTTTACTGTAGGTCTGGTTGCAATATTGCCAGCGATCATCTGGGAAAAAAACTGATGGGAAAGGAAAAAGGCAAGAAAAACGCCATGTGTACATCAGCTTGCATCCAGCTGTGCAGATTTAACCCCTGCAGGTGGGAAGACAGGTCCTCTCCGAGTGAATTACATGCTAAATGTGGGCAATGATTAGTAGTTACAAAACCAACCCACAACCCACGTTTTCCAAGCCCGGAGTTGGGTAACAGTACATTAGACGCACAAACCGTTCCCGATGCACATGTGCACACATCACACACAGACGCACACACATACACATAAACTATTGGCTTCCTCTTCTGAGCTAAAAAAAAAAAAGGGGGGGCGGGGATGTGGGGCAGGGAGTTGGGGTGGCTAAGGGCTGGAGGGGAACGGACGTGGTCCAGGGCTGGGGGCCAGGGTGCAGACGAGAGGGGATTTACGATCAGACAAGACTGCATCCTGTTTATATTTTCCAGGACCAGTCCGACGAGGCGAGGGACAGACAGACAGACAGACAGACAGACGGAGAGAGAGACAGACAGAGAGGAAGAGAAGAGAAGAGGAGGAGAGGGAGCAGCACAATTAATGCAAGCAGGTTTGCTCTCTGTGAGCACGCCAAGCCGAGGTCAATGTGTTCCCCAGTCCCGGCTCCCCGGTGTATGATGTCTTTCTTTCGCTCTTTTGCTCTCTATCCCCCCCCGTCCACCCACCCTCCCACCCACCCTCCCTCCTTCTCGCTCTCCATCCCCCAGAGGACCAACCATCCTCGATCGTTCCACCTGGCCGCCGCTTCGGCTCTTCGTCTGCGTTAATACTTCAGACCGGAGGAGCTGCTGCTGCTGCTTAGGGCTGCACAAAAACATCTGGTCTGAGAGTGGAAGGGGACGACGAGGCAAGACAGGACAGGATGTGGAAGGAAGCTGGGGTGAGGAGGGAGATGAGGAGCACCAGCCACAACACCATCTGCACTAAACCCCAAACCATCAGCTGCCTGCCCTGTGAAGGTGGAGGCCGCAACCTCCTTCACTGCTGAGAATAAAAACTGCTGTGTTTAGATCTCGTTTTAAGACATAAAAGGACACTTTGTACAGATTGTTTGATTAAAAAGGGAAAAAAAACTAAAACCACTTGCTCAAAAATACCTTAAAGGGATAGTTCAACATTTTGGCAAATTGGCCCATTGCCATAATCCCTATAGTCTTAGGAGTAGGTTTGTTACCTTTAATTGTCAGTGCAAGCTGTTTTTAGAACGGCGGAGCAGAGCCGTGAGCTGCTCAGAGCTACGCTACGGAGGCTAATGTGATTTCTTGGTTTCCCTCATCAAACTCATCAAATACACAATCCAACAACTCCAATCCAACAAAGTTGTTTTAGAGGTAAATTCATGCAAAACCGCTGATTTGTGTTGCCTTCAGGGGCAGTTTTTCAGCAAGCAGTCTCTGTATTTACCTCGAAACCAACTCAGTCTCGTAACGTTCTGTTATTATCTCATAGCGTGGTGAATGTTCAGGTCACAATGTGTGCATGAGAGCATTTTGGAGTTGTTGGATTGTGTATTTTATGAGTTTGATGAGAGAAACCAATAATTCCCATTAGCCTCCGTAGCGTAGCTCTGAGCAGCTTGCGGCTCTGCTCCGCCATTCTAAAAATAGCTTGCACCGACAAATAAAGGTAACGAACCTACTGCTATGACTATAGGGATTATGGCAATGGGCCAATTTGCCAAAATGTTGAACTATCCCTTTAAAACTCAAAGGTTTTGCATGTCTACATGCTGTTCGACTTCTACGAGATTGAGATATGCTGCTTCATTTTGCTTTTTCCACGATCATTTTGTAAAACCTCACTTTATTTCTGCTGAAAACGTTATTGCCATGTCTCAATTCAGCACCTAAAGCACAGACAGGCTGCTGCTTTAAAGGGTCGAGTCAATGGTGGTGCTGAAGAAACGCAGCTGACAAATGTTTAATAAATGTTTCAGTAAGAATCATCCGAATCTGTCTGGAGTGACTCTAACACATTGCCAGCGGTAATGAAAAGCTTTGCAGAGAGAGAGAGAGAAAAAAAAAAAAAAAAAAACGGCCCCCGACCAGAGGGGAATGGAGGTTCATAAGCCGCAGATCTCCGAGTCCAGCATGGACACCCGGAGGGCAGCGGAAACTTGATTCAACGACGTGACTTTAACATTTTGCCTGAGGGATTCTCTCTCTCCTGACTGCTCTTGGCTGACTCCGAGCACACATTTGGTTTAGTTATGAAAACATCCGATGGGAAGGGAGGAGGAAAAAAAAAAAAAAAAGAGGCAACACAACACAATTTAATCTGAACCTTATGTGGACTCATTTTCCTCTTTCTTTCTTTCTCTCTCTCTTTCTTTGCACTCTGTCTTTCCAAAATGCTTCGAATTCACCAGCGATCTAGAGGGAATTGAGGGCCCCCTAAATGTACAAGAATGCACATTTGCAAAACATCACACTCGTATCCAAACTAGGTATGGATGGAAGAAGAGGAAGAACTGGAACTGACCAGGGAGCATGGAGGAGATCGGTCATTTGTGGTTTTTCCAACGAGGATGGTCTTAATTATGTGGGTTCACAAGAGACCCCCACCACCACCACCACCACCGCCACTGAATCAAGGCCTTCTCCTCAGGGGTCACATCCGCTGACCCTCACACCAAACTGGCTCCTTCTACTAGAGAATCAAACCTCTAAATACAAAACATTGGAAGTGAAAGATACTTGCGGTGTCATTGTAAGTTGAAGTAACTTGAACTTTTGATTGATTGAGAATAGAATAGAATAGAATAGAATAGAATAGAATAGAATAGAATAGAACTTTATTGATCCCTGAGGGGGAAATTCACGGTGTCACAGCAGCAACAGATACAAAGACAAGGCACACAAAGAAGGTAACATATCAATGTTCCTCTGTGCAACATTCGCAATAAATAGAATAAATAAGTTAAAAAACCTATGTGTTGTTAAAGTGCTAGGATCTGATTGACTGTTTTCTAAGTAATCAATAAAAATAACACTAAATGCTACAAGGTTGGATGGTGGATTCAGGTGGGCTGGGCTTTGTTGTGACATCACAAAGTCACAGAAGTGCCAACAGCTCCTTATAAGGCTCAGTTTCTGAAAACAGACTGTGTGGATTTCTCTGCGGCCTGAAGCTTTGATACATTCACAGTATCAATTATGGAGCCTGGAGCTGCTGTATGATCAAAAAAAGACATGGACTTCTCACTTTACACAATATGGGACCTTTAACTTCCAGTGATGAGGTGAAAAAATGAGTCAGGAAGTGGGGGTTAAGTTCCAGTACGGGACTTCAAAAAAAGGTAAAACTCACAGAACTTCAGTGTCAAGACACAACAGCTCATCACCCTCAGAAACCAGGAAGTTGTGTCAAAAGAAGTCCGTCAGCACCTTCACATTTCAACAGGAAAGAACCCAGGGCTGTGTTTTGCATTAATGTTGTGCTTTTTTTTCTCTCCCCTGCACCAAACTCCCTCGAGCCGCCGGAGCTGCAGCAGTTCTCCAGCGGCTCTGTCCTCAGATGAATTGTGAAATACTTTGGGCATTACACCATTACAAAACCACAGGAACGTTTTCATTACTCGCCGGGGCTTCCGGAGCACTTCTTTTGCACCTGTATTTACAATACCCAACATCTGTTCCCGGAGCTGAAACACCGCAATAATATGTGCTCTTAAAAGTGCGCGCACACAAACACACAGCGATGACAAAGACAAACACACGTGCTCACACACTCCAAACATGCGGAAAATGTGTGCAGGCATACACACACACACACACAAAGACGCACACACACAGCTGTCACTGGGTAAAGGTAAGTGCCGGGGTTAAGGAGTACAAGCAGCACATTTCCGGATTTTATAAACAGAGGCCTCAAATAAACTTCACATGCTGATCCGACTGATATTTATGTGACCCGTCCTGAAATTCCTGAAGTGTCTTTAAAAGGACAGATGAGTTGGGAAAAGCACTTTATAAGGCAAGGCCAGGCTGTAAACATCAGCGAGCATTTAGCACTGTTTGGCCCATTTAGTCTTGCACAGCATAATTTATGTCAAACACACAAAACACAGCTCATTTTTGCCGCCGTTTTTTTTCCCCTCCTCCTCCTCAGCGGAGTAACTTGTTTCCTGCGTCCTGTCGGCCCAGGAAGATCAATGGGTTTGGTTTAAAAACACTCAAGTACTGAGTATTTAGGTTTGGGGGTGGGATTTTTTCACTAAGCAAATCACTTTTCACATTTAACCGAGTAAATCATTTAAGCCGTTTAGTCTAAGATAGAGAAGTGGATGCTAAATATCGAGCCTGAGCTTTCTCAGTCAAATAACAGGCTCAAGCTAAAAGCTTTCAAGCAGACGCAGCGCAGAGTTGTGTGTTTATTATTCTGCATAATCAATTTTACTGGCTCTTTTTGTTCCAGTGGGCTTCCCCTGTTTAGAGAGGCTTGTAAACAGTGTGTCCGGATGTGGCACAAACCAAACACGCACACACGCACGCGCGCACACATGCATCCGCGTACAAAAAAACTCGAACAAGCGTGTGTGCGCTCACACACACAATTTGCACTGTTTAGACTGTGGAAATGAGTCATCTGCTCGCACCAGGATCAGTTGAACGCCAACAGGACGACAGAGAGACGCCCGGGCTCCGCGAGGCTCCACGAGACCGCATGATGGTTTCCAACGCCGCACCGAAAAAAACACCTGGAGGGGTTCATTATGTGAAGCTGTTTTGTGTAGTCTGTGCTGAGGTGGGAGCAGGGTCAACGCAACGACTGGAGAAGTGAGATCAGAAGAAATCGGCGCCTTTGTGGACGAAAATGTTTTCAGTGATTCTGCGCAAACACATAAACATAACACCGTCTGCTGGCTGCGTCTCCACTGTTTGAATCGGCCCTTCGCCTTGTTTGCCTGGTTATTTTTTTCTTCCATATACAGTTATACACAGTAGATTTTACAGGTTTTAGAAAACAGACAGCTGTGGCTTTGTCTTTCTAAAATGCTCTAAACTGATCCCAGTCTGCAAATTCCAACACAATTTGGCTTGTGACCACAAAGGGAAACATTGTCTACTTAAAGTTGTCCACTACTACTGCTGCTGCAGCGTGACTCTTCCTTCACAGCGTGTTTCATTTATTAGAGGCCTGGTGTGGAAAAATGATCAAGTGTTTCATTAGATAAAAGCTTAATTGGTGGAAAATCAACAATGATCAGCGTAGCAAAGACATCTGTCTCTCTGTCTCGACCTTTTAATCATCTCATGTCCCATCAGATTTACTGTATCTTGTGACTCTCTGAACCTGAAAACCCTTGGAAAGAGCTCTGTGGTTCAAGTTACTGCAGTTATTGTTATTTAGTTTATTTTATCTATGCTCCTGTCTTATCAAATTACAGGAAAGTTAAGTCCTTTACACTCTCTATTCAACATAAAACATTAAATATTAAGCGTAAAAATGATTGACTATATATTTCACGTAGCAAACATCTGTTGCTGCAGTTCTGCACCTGACAGGCAATAAAACACGGTCCCTCGACAACGACTCTATCCATGTCAGCCCGTCCAGTAACAGCGCTCCGTGCTGACACTCGTCTGACAGAGAGCCCGGGCAGAATGACGTGACGGGGAGCTACATCAGATAACATCAGGAACGCTGCCGCCACCGCTGCTCCCGCTCCTGCTCCTGCTGGCGTGCAGACTGCGACTAACACAGTCCAGTAGATCGTCTTAGTGTGTACATAAATCTGTCAGCCTGTGAGAAACGATGATGAAAGCCATGTCTACTTCAGACACAGTGACTGAGACGGAGGACGGCAAGCGGACACGGAGGAGTGAGTTTGATTGAAGGTCAGAATCCACAATTGCAGAAGGGGCTGAAGGAGGGATGTGGTTTAACTGTGGCGGGTTGTTTGTCTCTGCAACGTGTAAAATCTGCACTCAAAAGGTTAGAAAGACCAAAACAGGACATTTTTAACAATCCAGACAAAAAATTGTTGGATTTTTTCCAAAAAGCTCTGCATCGGTTCATTTTACTTTGGTGTCAAAGTTTAGATCAGTGAATGCAAACTGGGGTCAGTATTTACCCTCTCTACTGACATTGCCCTCACTAATAGCTGCTCTGCTTGGCTGTTTACATCCTCAGCAATATAACATTTGACCACTAGAGGTCGCTATTTAGAGATACAACAGTGCTGGGCAGACATGTACTTTATCAAAAGACTTTGATGTTATTCAAACTTCTCAGGTGCATCAAGACCAAAACAAACAGACTGAAAAACAGCTTTTATCCCAAAGCCATTACAATACTTAATGTAAATATGAACTGACACCCTATTGTTATATCATTGTATACATATTTCTTATGTATTTACTTTTATTTTTATACATATTCTCTTATATTTTACCCTGCTAGCCATCAATGCACTTGCACTGTCACTTTATTCAAATGCATACTCAGGATCATACATAACTGTTGAATAACTGAATGATTGTTTGTTGTCTGTCTTGTTTCTATGTCGTTGCACTTTAAGGTTTTAGCTTTTAATCTCGTTGTGCTACTGTGCAATGACAAAATTAATTCTAAATTATGATTCAGATACAACAAACTACCACTTTCTGCACATTTCTGCTGCAAAATTAAGATGATTTTTCACAAAGTAAAATAATCTCAATGAAGCAATTTTAGAGTGAAATGTCACACTTTGGTTTAGCTGCTCATGATACATAGTACATCAAAAAGCTTAGAAAGCACAGAGTAAGTGGTCACTTACAGCACAGCCATTATAGTTGGAATAGTTATGGTCTGTATCACCCTGACCTCTCTGTTGAGACAAGTTAGATCATGGTTTTAAATATCTAAACATAATTGATCAGAAATGATGACCTGTTCTTTTGAGTGTAAGAACAGGACAGTTGACAGAGATGCTAATGAGTGGAGATTTAGCCTAAATAATAAGCAAAGGCCTCTCCCCACAGAACATAATGTGTCACTGGAATAAAAATTGCGTGAATCAGATGCTGTGACCTTCACAGTCACCAGATATCAGCCCAGTCTAACACCTACAGAGAGGCAGAGGTGGAGTCAGCTTTTCAGAAACAATAAATAATAAATACATGCTAATAAGAGTGGAAAGCCGGGGGAAGCCACGTCACCCGTCTTGTCCTATGGGGTCTTATAGTGTCCTGACTCCTTATTTGGACATTTTATGATGGTTGTTCCTTTAGTTTAGCATAGATCTGTGCATCTTTAACTGAATAGTACAGACTCTATTCAATCATTGGAAAACCAGCTCTAGTTATTTTCATTTTAAACAGAAGTATTACATCATACTATGTTAAATCTCTCTGAGAAAGAGTGGGTACATTTCTATCAACCAGTGACGGGATGCATTCAAGTTTCAAGTTTTTCCTCTCCAGGTTTAAAAATCCTTCCTTTCATTAAAGGATCACGGCGTTCAACCTGGATTCCCTCGGTCAGTGCGTCTGATGTAAAGAGCAGATTTTCTTAATAATTTGGGCGCTCAGCGGCGGCTTAAAAAGGGGATTTGAAGTGACCTCAATGAAACAGTCTTTAATGGATCTGGTATGAGTGCGCTCTTGCATTACATTACATTGCATTTGAAACCGGCCGACCCGTGATCAACTGTAATTAAAGTGCTGATTATGTAACACATCTGTCGTCAAGAAGTTGTTTCTGCGGGCTCGGTGCGAGTCGGAGTGGACAAACAACAAACTTCCCTAATGACATCAAGATTTCCATCCATTCTTGTGCGCACACAAAGAAAAGAAATGCACAACCACCACTGGTCCTGACACTGCTGCCCTCTGCCCTTCAGCACAGATGAAGAATTGATTTAAACAGTCTCTGATCTATAAGCAGGTTGGTATTGTGCTAGAGGGCAGGATGTGAACCCCCCACCTCCCCCACCTCCCTCTACCACCACCACCACCACCACGATGTACTTCTTGTGTATGCCGCTTCATGTGTATGTGTGCATGCTTCTCTGCAGCTGTGCAAGGTGGGGATCGTGTGCGTGACCCGAGTGTGTCGCAGCCGTCGTTATGTAGTCGTTTATTCTATTTTTCAGGAAGCGGTGCGTCGGAGAGTGCGCTCCTGCAGCAGCTCATTGTTACCTGAGCAGCACAAGGAAACAACTGCAGTTCCTTCTCTTGATGTGTTTTTGTGCCTCTTCGGCTTTTGTTCCTTTTTTTTTTTTTTTTAATGAAAGCGAAGAAGGAAAAAACACAGATCGACTTGTGGGTACATGAGTGTGTTGTTGTGCGGCTGCATGTGTCTGTTTGTGTGTATTTAAGCTACGTGTGGTGGTATAGGGGCCCTGGTGAAGGGGTGGGGGGAGTGGGGGGTCCTCACCCATAATCAACCTCTCTCTATCACACACACACACACACAGTCAAACTCCTATTTACATCTATTCATCTTTGTTTTGCACCTTCTATCAACAAAGGATCAAATGATTACGTGCATGTGAAGCGGTGCCTGTAAAGTTATAATTACCGCTCGACTCCGAGCTGCAAAGCGTTTCAGTCTCTCTGCTCTGTGTTTTGATTCGTGTTTCACTCTCGCTGCTCTCGTCTGTGTTGTTCACCAAAACACAAAAAGCAGAGCTGCTCTGCAACAAACAGCAAGACAATACCACACACTAACAGAAAGTTAGCAACAAGCTGGTTGTTGTCACCTGATTGTGATGCTGCATGCATGCATCTAACATGCATTTGGTTATTAATTCTTACTAATTTCTTAGTCCACATCTGAGTAAAACAAACAACCCCACCGTTACATCACACAACTTTGGCTTTTCTTTCATTCTGACACCGCAGCTTTGAGCTGCAGCAGTTTCAGTGACTTTACTGTGGTGCTGTGTGATGTGTTGATATCAAAGAAAAAGGCTAAATCGCTGCACAATTAGATATTTAGACAGATAATCACAGTATTGCTCTTTTAACCACGCCCGCTGTGATTAATTTGTATTAGAAATAGTTGATTTTTTTGCTATTTGCATGAACATTGTCAGGTTTGCTGCCTAAATCTTTAGGTACAGTCAAACATAGTCATGATTCTGGGTAAAGAAAAGTGTCAAAACATCAGAATATTAACTGAACTGTTCTTCGTATATATGAATGATGGATAAGCGCTACAATCAATCAAACATTAAAACTGATGACTGTTGCAAATGATCTGTGTATTTTTACGAGCCTTAAAAATGAAATCAAATGTGAATATCAACCAATTAGATCTTCACAGTATAGTTTAATGGTCGGACTAAGATAAACAGGTTCGTGTTGCACTTCCGGAACGTTTCTAGCTGTGTTTGTTTTCTATTTCACATCCGTTAGCATTTTATTTGCACTTTATTTAGAGGCTGAAAGAGCCTACAGAGCGCAGCAACGTCAGGACAAAGCCTTAAATGAATTCTGAAGCTGCTGGTTCTCCTGCGGTGTTTCTTGCGAGGAGCCTGTGTTTGTCTAGTGATTTGGGTTTGGAGATTTTTGGGGGAAGCGAGCGGAGTCCAACGGGGTTGAGGAGGTTGTTGTCTCCCTCCGGGGCGCGAGGAGGTTTCTCAGAAAACACTGCCAGTCACGTCTGGCCCTCTGCGGACAGTAAATCACGCTCTTCGCCGGAGTGCTTCCGCACAGCAGCCCCAGATCCCTCCTCAGCTGGAAATGCAATACGCCACGTACCCCAGGCACCGGGACCACCCAGGAGGCACATGGGGTCACACATGCACATGCACACACACACAGAAAAACAAAATGTGCATGTGCTCATACAATCACACACACACATATACAGCCGATATGTTAGTCCTGGGGATGTGAGGTGGATTGGTTTGTGGCGGCAGGGGTGAGGGGGCAGAGGAATTTCACAACAAGTGGTGGTTTCAGTGGTTTCTCTCACTGGGATCTGAACACCACAGAAACTCCCAAACTTCCTCCTTGGCACATATCAAAGGATGGTTGACCGACCCTGTGCGTTTTTTCGGAGGGAGCTGTAGGAACGTCCGGACTCCAAGAAAACTTCGAAAAATAATTGTTAAAAACTAATTTAGGAAGAAATAAGGCACTATAGCAATTGTGGTTTGGGCAGCGTCCTGGCAGGCAGAGGTGGGGTCCAGAGACAAAAGAGGGGAAATAATATGAGGCCTGAAAAATGCCAATGCTCAATAACAAAATGCGATTCGAGTGCCATTTGTTTGTTGGTCGGATGCCTGAGCCCGTGAGGCAAACCAAACTACTAAAAGATGGTGAGCAAGCATTTTTCGGCGAGCTGCCACGCGCAACTTTATTTTCCCAAATGATGCTGGTTTTAGGGGAAAGAGAGCAAAGAGGCAGAGGATGCGAAGAGCAGCAGTGATGTTTTGCAACTGCTCTGAGGAGTTGGGCATGTTTTTTTTCTCCTTGGCATATTTATATGATACAGATTTCATGACTTTATCACAACCTATAGCTGTGTTTCTAGTGACAGGGATTTGATGCGTTTAGGGAACTTGTTGCTGCTGCTTCTTCAGAGGCTACTTAGAAATCTGGGATGATCAAATGTTTTTCATGTGACTAATCTCATGTCTGTATTAATAATAAGATACTTTTTAGACTTATTGTAGTGATGGAGCGGGAAAATACGTGAAAAAACGCTGCAGACAATATTCAAACCCAACCCTCGCCGATCTGAAAACACTGTTGGATTTCATCTGCTTCATACAAACGTGGCCTTTCGACAGTAGGACAGTATTTACTCGCCTGCCTCTTTGCAAACAGCTGCGAGGTCTGCTCCCACGTATCCATGAGCGGCATCCGCCAGCTGCGTCAGCTCCTCGCCGGTGGCGCTGCACGGCACCGAATTCAGCTGCTTTTTCAAAATGTCTGCACGCTCGGCTGCACCAGGAACTCCCACCTGCCAAAACCCAAACAGCAGAACAGAATGTTTTATTTACGCGTCCAGCGACTGTGGTGGAAACTTTCAAGGAACTTCCAGGATTTCACAACATGGCAATGGGTTTTTTTCTCAGTAGCCTGATCATGTTTTCAATGATCGTTGTTTGAGCTACCGACTCTTTCATCACTGACACTCACACAGTGTGTTGAACGAAGCCAGGTCTATCTTTCTAAGTTTTCAGCCCGTTTCAGCTACTCTTGCTCACAGTGCCTGCTGGGACTCACCTCCAGCTCTTTGTCAAAGCGTCCTGGTCGGCGCAGGGCGGGGTCGAGGGCGTGGGGCCGGTTTGTGGCCCCGAGGACCAACAGCTGACCTGAGTGACCCTCCTGGAAAGGAGAGGAAAGAAAGTAGAGATTAGTTTAGTGCAGGTGAGTCTAGTTTCATGTAACTTTGTCATTACTGTGCTGCTTTGATGCATAGATACTGAATGAACTGCTGATCTCCTGCTCAGTCCAGTTCTCACTGTCATTCATTCATTTTTAGTTTATTTGGGAGGGACAATGCATGCTAATGAACATTTCTTCACTAGGAATAAGATGTAAGCAAGCCAGAGTGTAGCCAAAGGCTAATTTCCATCCGTTGTCCTGCCGAACCGGACCACAAGACACTTTGGGAACTATACAAGTCGGGTCACTTTTCCGCTGTTCTGCTAACCCTCCTCCTGGCCATGTGCATTTGTTTACAACGAAGCTGGTGAGAAATCAATCAATAGAGCACTACATAATTTTATATATCGTATACGATGTGTATATTTGTGTAGTCTTATCCGTCATAAACAAAAGATTACGGGTTACGCCTTTGTGTCGCGGTGCGCAGAGACGAGAGCTGGGACACTGGGGCGGTTGTTTTCCAGCCAAGAGATGCAATGTGGGAGGCAGAGAGCCTCCATTCTCCCTTATAACAAGTAATAAGCAATGTAATTTATTAAACCATCACAATTACTCCAAAGCTGTTTAATTAAGAAAAAAAAATTGCATAGTTCTGCATAGAAATCCTGCATAGTTCTTCTTTAAACCTCCTTCTTCACTTTGGGCAGAAACTTCATCCCAACCGATTCAAAGTAGTAACGACGCTGTTGTATCGAATGCCTCAGCGTGACCTGAACTCCTCCATTGGGTGTCTGGGAGAGAGGGTGATGAGCTGTGACATCCAAAGGAGGCCAACAGTAGAGCTGCTGCTCCTTACAGGAGGTCTTGCAGGCAAGTCCAACTGGTAGGAGGCCTTGGGGTCGAACCAAGAACGCAGCAGAGGCCACAAATCACCTCAGGACAACTCTGCTGGGGGGGAGACATCTGTACTCTACACCAGTGGTTCTCAACTGGTGGGTCGGGACCCAAAAGTGGGTCGCGGACCCGTCCTGGATGGGTCGCGGACAGCTGGTCAAAAAAGTAAATACTATTTAATGCACATCTGATGTTGGACATGTCTTTTATTTTGAAAGGCACATGAGGCACGTGAACACATGCAGTTGTAATGGTCCTCCTGCATGCAGAGATGCATTAGAAGTCAAATATTTCATTTTGTTGGTCTCCATTTTGTGCAGTTTGATATTTTTTTATTCACTTCCGTACATGCAGTTGTCATGGTCCTCCTCAGTTTCATTCATGTGCCCTGAAATGCACTTTGCTCAACAAAGAGCAAAATGAAATAGTTGAAAAATTCTTGGTTTGAATTCTATAAAAGTGGGTCGCGACTTAATGACCATGGGAAAATGTGGAGCCCAGAGTGAGACTAGTTGAGAACCCCTGCTCTACACAACCTTGCACAAATAGATGAAAGTATATGTGTGGAAAGATGGATGGAATAACTCCACCAGAGTTATATGTGACTTTAAATCAGCTCTAGGCAACACAGTGAGTGGAGCTGTGAGTGATACAGACTGGTACCAGCACCACCGCCAAATCTGCTGCGCTGGCTGAGGCGGACACCAGGAATTACACTTAGTAAAACATCCGTCTATTTACTGTAACTTCATGACCACACATTTGCGACTTCATCCCCACTGCTCAGTGTTGCGTGTGCTTAAGGAGTTTGGTTATTTTTTCAAATCCTCAGAGAATGTTTGGCCTGCGTCCAAAGCTGAACTCCACTTGTTTCCTGCGGTGGTGGTCTGCCGGCAAGATGAGGGATATTTTTTCCACCTTTCAGGCAGAACTGAAACACAAATAAATTACAGCGCAAGTAGGAATGCTGCGCCGCGGAGCAGGAAGTGCTCTCTGCGCATTCCTAGAACCAATCAGTGTGATGACCTTGGATCCTCTGGTCTGGAAAACAGACAGGAGCAGGCAGGGAGGGAGTCGATGCATCTGTGTAGTATCACCAGCTGAAATGTGGGCTCCATGCCTGAGGACACAGAGTTGTACTTCACTGATAAAGTTATGGCAAATTGGCAGGGCATGGTGACCATAGGTGATCTCTTTCCCAGGCTCCCACTGGGTGTGTGTGTGTGTCTTTTTTCTCATCATGAGCCATCAGTGGACGAACGACACCCAGGAGGTCCAGCCCACGGCGTGTGAAGGGCGTCCAGCAGGATGCGGAGATGGTTTCTACATGACAGTCTGCATTTCCACTGAGGACATTTCCTGACTCTTAAAGGGATAGTTCACCCAAAATTCAAATTTCACTCATTATCTACTCACCCTCATGTCGACTAAGGGCCGGGAGAAGTTTCAGAGTCCTCCGTGCCTTCTCTGAGTTACAGCGGGGCTCCGTGCAGCACTGCATGTCCATATGACGGTTCCCAGTGTTGCTCTGCCGGAATCTCGCACGATTTGCGGAGCCGTGAACTGGGTGTCAATGCAAATCGCGCAAGATTTGGACGGACCAGGAAGAGCAGTGCTGGGAGCTTCCGCTACAAACAAGCTTAAAACATATACTTATTTAATTTTTCGGAACAATTTCTCATGTTGGGGCTTCAATACAAGAGAGACATTACAGACGAGCACTATGGAGGTATTTGGATGTTTTTTGGTGTGTCTTTTTGGACGAAGAAAAGTGAGCTCTGTTCGCAATCGTCATATGGACATGCAGTGCTGCCCCCTGTAACTCAGAGAAGGCACGGAGGACTCTGAAACTTCTCCCAGCCCTTAGTCGACATGAGGGTGAGTAGATAATGAGTGAAATTTGAATTTTGGGTGAACTATCCCTTTAAGCCGTGTGTGTCTATGTGTGTGCTGGACGAGCAGCTGTTGGTCAGTCTAACACGGCGATAATCACTCACACGTATCGTGTAAATGATGTAAGCCGAGGAGGAGACGCTGCGGTGGACATCTTCCCTTTGAGATTAGATTAACTAGTCTAGAGAGGATGCAGCTTCAGATGAAGTAACAGGGAAACTTAAATAAACATGGAGGAGAAATAATAGAAAATGTTTGCTCAAGAGGAGGAGGAGGTTCGAGGGAGTCAGTGGGGGAGTATTTTTCAAAACAGTGCTGTGAAAAGTCAATCTAGAGGTGCTACAATGTTAGATTTTCACTTCATGGTTATATTATATGGCTAACAGAATTCCTAATTAGGATTTAAATCACTATATCTATAAAAAAATAAAGAAAATTAACAATAATACTCAATAGAATTCTTCTTAAACATTGTTTTCTCTTTTTTGGTAAATGGATTAAACTCAAATTAAAATGTAGGGAGGTGGTGGAGAGAGAGTCTGTGGCTTTAACTTTGCAAAAGTAAAACACACAAAGAAGACGTGACTTCAAGAGTCAGAACTTACTGATCCGATCCCGTCCATCAGAGTCAGGAGAGAAGCTACGACTCGTTTCTCCACCTCGTTCTGAGCTCCCTCTCGCTTCGGGCACAAAGCGTCCAGCTCATCGATGAAGATGATGGCAGGCTGCCTGTCAAACCGAGAGACAGGATGAAAGACGGGTCAAATCCGCAGCTTTGTACTTTAAAACAAAACTCTGAGTCTCAACACAACATTTTGAGAAGTATTAGTTCTCTTCTATGATGTCTATGTGAGTGATGGTCGTATGTGGGCTTTACCTCTGAGACGCTTCAGTAAATATCTGTCTCAGCTTTGCTTCTGTTTCACCATAGAATCTGTAAAAAGATAATAATACATAAAATAATAATAAATAATAATAACTTGTTGCCAGGCAAAGCTGTAAACATGTTTGAAAAAAGAAACTGTAAATATGAACTGGGGCTAATATTAAATGTACATCGATTTCTGTAAAAGGGTGCATACTGAGTATGGAACAATCTTGAGAATGAATTGAAATGATGTGGGACGCTTCAGAGATTTAAAGGTCTCCTCAAAAACAAAATAATTGATCAATATAAACAAGTGGTTTGATTTCATATAATAGAATATTTGATGGCATCATTATCTACACCGGTAGAGGAAATGGGTGATCTGCCAGTTGTATAATAGGTGAGAAGGGTAGGCGTTGCAAGCTTATAACTTCAGCCTGTACCATTTTGGTTGAATATAAAGTTGTTTCTTTATGTTGATTTGTACAGTTGCAATGTCGATTGACCGAAATAAATAAAATCAATCAATGATACATAAGTGAATAAACCAACTTCTGTTTATTCTTTTGCCCAAACAGAATAAAAATCCAAACATATATTTTCCACTGGGACATGAAAGTGATCGTACTTGCTCAGGATCTCTGGGCCGTTGATAACCGTCATGTGAGCTCCGACCTCATTGGCTATGGCTCGTCCAATCATAGTCTTCCCTGTGCCCGGGGGACCGTACAGGAGAACTCCTCGGGGAGGGGGGATCCCTGCATTGACAACAGCTCATGATAAGCTGAAAACTCACCACTGAACATTATAATGAGGTGAAAACCTGAACCTACCGTAGTTGCTGAACAGCTCTGGGTGCTTCAGAGGAAGCTCGATTGTCTCTCTGATGGCGTCCAGCTGGCTGCTGAGGCCACCGATCATGCTGTATGTGACCTTTGACCTCTTAGCCTCTGCGTCCGGAGCCTCCTGTCCCGCTCTGTCTCTGAAGCTGACTTTGGTGGAGCAGGAGAGGCTGTAGAAGGTGTCAGAACTCAGCACACCACCAGGGGGCGCTGTGGGGCTTTTCTCTGCCAGGTCTAATTTGTGTGAGCTCTCCTCCTGACCGACAGCATCCTCCGCTGACTCTGCAGGAGGATTCTGGGAGTTGTAGGAGGGCGTGCAGGGAGAAGGGAGTGGGGAGAGGGGAGAGAGCTGCATCGGCCTCCGTGGGGTGCTGGCTGCAGGACCGGGCTCTCCAGGAGTGCCCGGTGACCCGTCAGCGTTCCTGTCGTCCACCGTGAGCATGCTGAGCTGCAGGGAGAGGTCGGCCGACGTGGAGTCCAGGGCAGAGCTGATCACAGAGGACTCCTCGGTGTCAGGGCCGAGTCCTAGGGGAGGAGCTGGTCTCTGCAGGGTCACACCGTCCTCCCCTCTGATGGCTTCGACCCGGAGGCTGCACGACCGGCCATAGTAGGACAGAGACAGGACGTTCCCTGGTAGGACGATGTTCCCAACTGGAGCAAGAGAAACAAAGCAGGACAGTTATTCCAGCTCAGGAAATGAGGTAGATTGATTAGCAATAAAACAGTAAAAGGCAGGAACACAGAAAATCAAATCACAGTTTCTTCACAGTAGATATGTTTGACACATAAACTGGAAAAAAGAGATACATCTGATACAAGAAAATCAGCAAAATGTACTTACCCAAAGATCTCAGGAGGAAGTTCTTGAATTCATCTGTCTCCAGAGTGTCATCTTTTGATCTGAGAAAGAGTTCATATGTATATGATAAATCACACACACACAGTACAATTTCCTTTACAATTGTGTTCAGGCTGAAACAGCAGCATCACACAAAACAAAAAAATTTGGTTGCAACACTATCTAATGGACTAATGACAACTTAGATTCTGATGAAGCACCATAGAAATACATAATAACATGTATTAGAAAGGATGAAGAAAAGATAGAGCATACTGATTGAACACTGAATATTTGAACAGTAGAGGCAAAATACAGCCAGCAGATGGCAGCATCAACTAAAAATAGGAAATAAGTTGAGACCTCTGAGCCAGTCTCCTGTTTCTGTTTTAGTTTACTTAAAACTATTTTTCATAAACCCAAAATTCGCATTATGACAATTTTGTAAATTTTACTTATATACATTATGACCACAGTAAAAAATCACTTTATCAAAATGCATTGCTTTTGTGAAACGACAAAAAATTTTGATATAACAAAATGAGGTGATATGTTATTGCAACATGAGAAGTGAAACCATTTCTCATCTAGTGATAATATGAAATGATGTAGCTATAATATGAGGCAAAATGTAATTTCACTATGGTCTGATCCATTATGTACAATTCTTCAATGATAACCAGATGATTTTTACCTGTTGAATAAAACCACCTCTTCAGCCCGAAGCACAGGACCTGTTATCGGCTGCAGCGTCACCTCCCCCCCTGACTTCACCTTCAGGTTGGTCTGGATGTGTTTGTGAAGACCGACTTTCCCACCAGGGAAGGGAGCGACAGGCCATCCCAAACACACCTGTAACACACCAGATATGTTTAATGCATTAGCCAGTGCTGGTTTGAAATAACAATATAACTAAGGACAGAGGAACCAGATGAAAGGACACCTGTTGTTGTCCTGTGGGACTCGTCATGAGGACCGGTCTCCCGATGCACACTCCAGCTGACTTCATTGAATTGAGGCCCAGTTGGACTAAAGTTGATCTGCAGGTTTTTGGTGTTTTGTCATCGGCTGTGAAGAAATTAACAAAAACACATGAAACCAGGATTTCAAGAAAGTGTTTAAAACCTTCAAATATGTATAAGAGAGGAGATTACAGCAGTTAAAGGCAGTAAATCAACTGTTAATGATGGGGACAGAGACGAACATATTCTCTATACTGAAAATGGGCTCTGATGTCATTAACCTGTCAGCTACTGAATCAACTGGTTCATTCAGCATTTGGAGCTGAAGCTAAACTACTGATTTAGGAGTTTTCATTAATAATATTTCAAGTATTTTCTCTGCAAACAGATTACCAGACGAACACTGAAGCAGGATGTTAACTGTAACCCTTCACCACATTCATGCTGATCACTTCTTGTTAACAGGGGGAAAATCAAGTCCTCACATGTGCACAATTAAAATCACAAATCTTTTGGAAGTGTAGACGCTAATTCAAGGCTTCAGTGGCCTGTTATGGAAACTAATTACATTTCCCTAAGTATTGCACTCAAATTTGAGATACAGTGCTTTACATTGAGTATTTACATTGTGCTTTCTATTGCAACTACCACAGCCGTTCTATGATTTCTACTACCTTTTACATTTGATGCATTATAAATTTAAAGCTGTGTTTGGCCGAGACCCATTGAGACACAGATATCAACCCGACATTTCCACTCTAATTGTATCAGGTGGTTGCATTTCATTAAGTGTTTAAATTTCAAAGGGAAATTAATTCTGGACCAATAATCTGATTGTATCTGTATCTTGTATCATTTAATGAAGACTGATGAAAGCATCATTTTACTGTTGCAACTGCTTGTTCTGCAGGTTGAATATAATGCATGGAAGTAATTGGTCCTTTAACCTGAATACTTCCTCCATGTCTGGGTAAAGTCTGAGCTGCAGTGGATAATAAATACAGCACAAACTAAACAGTTAAAGGACTGTCACAGTGGAAGAAGATCTGTTTGCCCCAGTTTGAATGAACACCATCCAACATGAAAACCACGTTTGGTCTCAAAATGTGTTTCATGTTCAGTTAAAAACTGGATCAAAGACTGCAAAAGAGTCATTGAGTTTAAATATTCAATCACATCTGTAAGATATAAGTGAGTAGAGTAAATCTCACCTTTTTCTATGAAATCCGTGACAGTGAATGAGTTGCTGTTTGAACTTTTGCAGCTTCCTCCGTCCTGTCCAGATGTTTGCAGGTTGGAGGAGTCATGTGAACCCTCCTTCAGCACCAGAGAACCGTCCCCTTCACTCGACTTTTTCGATTTGCTCTTATTTTTCTTAGAAGACATCTTAATTGTCACAATATTCTCCACGTGAAACTGCAAACATGTGTAAACACGGAGCGGTGTTGCAAACTTCCTGGTTCGCTCTTAAGCCCCGCCTCATTTTTACCGTAATACCAGGAATCTCATTGGAAAATTAATTACAATGATATTTTTGTATTTTAAAAAATAATTACGCTGTAGTTGTTTTAATTACATGTAATAAATATTATGTCCCTGATTTAGAAAAAAAAATACTGAAAGTGTTTGGACCTTATCTAGCCTTGAAAGAAAAAAAATGCAGAACTCCATTTACAAATCATACAGATTTATGTTTTCTTTCTTATAGGCAGGTCAAAACATATTTTTCTCATTAAACTTGATGAATTTGTAGCATTGTCAAGGCGCAGTCGTTAGTTCGGCACATATATACAATGTTATACATAACTTTTTCTAAGGTTTTCAACGATTTCTTTGATTGAACCTGTTAGCTTTTCTTCACCTCAGGCGCCATTTTGGAGACAACCCGCCTTCCGCCACAGCGCGCGGTGTTCATCTACTATAAATATTATTTGTAGCCAGTTAAACACCGAGTAATGTGTTGATTATCTAGCCGATTAAAACATTACACATTGGCGATTGCTCGGATATAATGTTGGCCCGGTAAATCACCCACCGTGGTAGGAGCAACGAGTTGAATTATCAGATTTGCGAAGGGAGTTAGTTTGGCGCAGCAGCTGACGTTATTACGGTATTTATGCAACGTCCGGGGCGGACCTTTACGTAACTGTCCTGCACAGTTGCACGCGTATGCCGGTTGGAAACTGAGCCAACTGAACCATTTAAGCAGGATTTTTAAAAAACTGTATTGACATGGCAGCTCGCGGCTTTGTTTCCAAACTTCTCCCGTTGGTGAGCGCGTCACCTGTCCGCGCGCCGTTCAGGTGCTGCTCGGGAAGTCGTTACCTGTTACACAGCGTGGAGGGGACCGGCGGTGGTGGTGGTGTCCTGACCGGCAAGGTGGACCGGTTCGGTGGAGTCACGGTGAACCTGGCTGACGTCAGTTTACCTGCGGACATCAGCGAAAGTTTATTTAGCGGATTATTACAAGGTTTGTTGACCGGAAGTTGGATGAATGAATGAGGGACAGAGAGAAAGAAACAACATGCACAAGTTGCAAATCATTAACCGGATCAATAACCACATAAGGACAGTGATTTACAGAGTTTGTGCATGATGAGACTTGCACGTGTGCATCATGCATGGAAGTAATGTAGCCTATACTTTTTCTCACATGAAACTATTCACTATTTTAAGATCCTATGTCTTGCATGATTTCTTAACTTTTCTCTTTATTAATCTGTCCTAAATTGGTCAATGTAATGCCCATAAAAGCACATTTAAAAACGTTATATTATGTGCATCAACTACAGGATGCACAATCCAGCTGCCAGCTAAAATGATTGTGATGAACCAACCAGCCATTGATGCCCAATTAGTGTGACTGCTGAAGCAGTCACACTATTGTTCTTCTGTTTGGCCATTTTCTTCCGCCTTTTTACGGTCTTCTTCTAGTCCTTCATACTTTGTGCTATTTCAACAATTCATATATCAAAACGTGCAGCTTTTTTTGAACTTTATTGGCATTACTTTTCTCTTTTTAACTATTTATACTTTTTCAAATATTTAACTTTTTAGATATTGACAGTGTGCAGATCATTAACAGACAACAGTCTTCTTCACAACTCCACTGTAGTGTAGGGGTTAGGGTGGCTGCTTGCCAACCCTAAGGTCACTGGTTCGAATCCAAGGGAAGAACTCTTGTTATGTTATGTTGAATTCTGCTCTCCTCCCCCGCCTTCAATTGGTTACAGGTGTTTGTTATCTCCTTGATTACTCATACCAGTTTGCAGCACATCATCACATTACAATGAATGACAACAGTCTTGAAAGCAGTGTGCTCTCTGTAGCCGAGTGGCAGAGTAAAGGTTTAGTGATCATATGGTCATAGGTTCAATTCCTGCCTTAGTCATTTCACATCATTGCTTGACTTTTGATTCCAATTATTCAGCTGTCATTGGACAGTCTTTGATTCCTCATAGTATAAAGCTCATTGTATCAAAGGTTTTCTTTACCCCTCACATACTGTCTCTGTCTGTAGCCTAGTGGTTAGGTTGCTGGTTCAAATCTTGCCTCAACAACAATTATAGTGAATTATTTTCCCAGTTGTCCTCTGTTGACTTCTGATAACTTGCTTCATGTTGAAACTGCTGCTCTCAGCCTGAAATTCACAGAAATTTTCATTCTAAGTCATTCAAGCTTGACTCTCAAGCTTTCTTGAGGTCAACTGTGTGTGCACCGTGGCCTAGAGGCAGAGTGGAAGTCTAATGACCATGAGGTTGTGGGTTCAATTCCGACCTTGGTCAAACATTTGTATGGTGATCACTGCTTGCACTACTTGCTAATTCTGCAACAGCGTTCAGTTGCTATCAGCAGTCACACCATTTCCATTCTTGGAAATGCTTTTTCTAGTCTTTAAATATAAACCAGTTTTCTCTGACCAGTGGAGGTTGTTTTTGGAAGTTTTCTACAATTTCTGCTTGATTTTGTCTTATTAAGCTGTGATTTAACCACCTTGTTCCTGCACTATACACCATGTCAAATTGTCAAATGCCATTTTAGATGTAGGCTAATAACTACTTGGCATTACTCTCCATTCCCCCCCATACTGTAACACTCAAATTCAGCACTGAGTGTCTTACTTCAACCCAAAATTACAACATTTACTGGAAGTTAAAGTGCTTTTTTTTAAAATACCTTTTTCATTCTTCTAATCTTTCACAACATCAATCTCCTCCTGTAACATCAAAGCTGTTTCCACCAAACTGTGTCTGTTATTCATTACTCTCTGTAATCTTTGTTAAATTTCCCATCTTTGCACAATCCAGTTACACAGAAATGTAATTTAAAACTATCTGTTGTTTTTCAAAATGTGACGTCTTCCACATGTTTCCTGTTTAACTGAAGCAGCTACACACTTATCAGACATCTGACTTGTGTCCTCCTCAGAGTCTTTGGTGCAGTGGAGAGCTGAGGGGAAAGTAGCAGTGTGGCTCCGTGTGCCCATCTCCCTGAGTCGATGTGCCGCCGCCGCTTCTACTCACGGCTTCACTTTCCACCACGCGTCGCACGACCACGCCGTCCTGTCCCTGTGGCTGGGAGAGGGCGAGAGCAGACTGCCGGGGTTCGCAACTCACCAACTGGGAGTGGCAGGTAGAGATGGTGTTTTTGACAAAACATACTAATTTCAATACCTTTTTCAACCACATCTCACTGTCTTAACCAGCAGATGGAGTTAAAACTTCACTGAGCTGATGAAGACTGTGAAGAACAGCTAAAAGCTCCAGAAAAAATGCTCGCAAATGGACCTTAATTTAGGATTATATTGTCAAGCATACAGAGGCACAGTTGAGGATAGTGTAGGTGTGATACACAGGTGTATGCTATAACTTATTCCAAGTCCAAAATTTAGTGAATTAGTAAATTAGCAACATCCATTTTGACATTTATTGGCTTTGTCGCAAACTATTGATTGTTGTTTTTGTCCTTATTCTCCATATTAAAAATATACATTATACTCTCAATCTTTACTTTCACAATTACATAGAGTACATGATACATGATACTCACCAAATTAAACACTCATAGATCTTAACATCATAAATAGGTGTAATTATTTTCAGCATGATTCAAGCATCATCTTCTGAGAAATTAAAAAAATGTTTTAAAGAAAAAATATCCTGTAGGCTATCTGCATCTTTAACTAGATCAACGCATGACCTCCACCACCATAAGAAAATATCATCCATTGAGCAAACATCACACAATATCGTCAATATAATGTGTAAAAAGAACAATAACAATAGAGCTGAAACAATTAGTTTTCCAAGCAAAAACTCGTATCATCTTCTTTATTCTGTTTCATATCACTGTGTAAACTCAGCGTGTCTCATGTTTGGACAAACCCAGACACCTGAACACATCACCTTTGGCTGGAAACTGGATTTCTATTATTTGAGAAAATAACGTTCCTCTCTCATATGGTTAAATACAGCCCTCAGTCCACTCTCATATGAATATACTGTATAGCTGCATGTCTGAGTATCTAAAGCACTTAGCTGAGAGTTATATCAATAACTGTAGAGTAACAGATCATATTACCTTGACTGGAGGCGTTTATCCATGCAGCCGACCCCTCTCTGCAGAGTCATCTATATTTGACCTCTGACTGGCTGAGCTGACCACAAACTCCCAAGACTCACACAAAACACAAAATCACTACTGAAACAGAAGCAAAGTTTACAGCAGCGATGAAAGCCGACATCAGACGGCACCAAAGAGGAACAGAAATTATTTCTAAGTATAAATCAGTGCTGCAGGATTTTTTGGATAACTGCTCCACCACTGTCTGAGTCTGAGTCTGATGAGCTTTAGGTGTTTTTAAAGATAAAATCCACCCTGTTGCCTCTTGTTAATTAAAAGATTAAACCCATAAACTGTGGCCTGCATTAAATCTAGTAGGCTAGTGGTTTGTTTTTCTGCGAGAGGTTGTTTGTGTGTTGGGGCTTCAACGTTCTGGATCATTTCACTTGCGTAAATGGAAATTCACCCATCAGGATTGTGAATGTGGAGAGAGAGGCAACAAAAGGAGGAGCTGCTGCTGCTGCTGCTGCTTCTGCTGCTGCAGAGCTCCTGAGCGTCCAGCAGAGGGCGCAGTGCTGCCTGCCTGCTCCTCCACCACACAGCAGAGAGATGCTCTTGAAGCATGTCAGAACATGTCCAGAGAGCATCCTTCCTCACAGAGGGATGGAGACCAGAGTTTCCCTCTCTGATGCCAGAACGCTTCCCCCGGCGACGATGAAACACAGATCAGGAATCTGAAACATGCGGCCGTCGAGATATTTGTTTCCTTACTCGTCTTAGTTTTTCATCATCTCGACAAAGACGGGGATCAACCCCCACAGTCGGGGCCAAAAACTCTGCAACACTGTGCAATAAATGTGAAAACGACCGGCCAGATATTTAGTCCAATCAATTATCGCTCCACCTTTGATCACAGCGCCAATAACTGGACTTCACATGACATTCAATACATCTTCTTGAAGCCTTCAGACATGACCTCATGCTTTTAAACTGTCAAACCTGAGCCCAAACATCAGCTCGTACTTGAAGGTCAAGATGATCTTTTATCTGGTAAATAAGGAGGTCAAATCTTACAGTGTGTTTACAGTGACATGTAACTGAACTGAGTCAGATGAAACAAGAGGAAGTCATGAAGATACTGAGAAGTGAAGCACAGGATCTTATTTAGTTGTTTATGAGAGTTTATGTTTCTTTGTCCCTATAATGCTTTAGGGAAGAGGGGAAAACATTTTGGTTTGGGCTGAATTCAATTCAGTTCAGGTGCTGCTCGGGAAGTCGTTACCTGTTACACAGCGTGTAAAAGATATATGAGTTAGATTAATCATGTTTTTATACAACCACAATACACCTCTCTGCTGCAACTGAACAGCCTTTGCCATATTTTTAGCACTTAGGGTTTTTATACAGTTCGACGGAGAAGTGGCAAAGTGAAATGTTACAACTAACCCCATGGGTAAAAACGCTTCTGTTTTATGCAAATGATTTCATAAAATTGTATCTAGATCAATTCTATCTATATCCTATAAGTTAATACTGTTTTCAGAATGACAGTGTTAAAGGGATACTTCACCCAAAATCGATAATTCACCAATTTTCTACTTATCGTCATGCTAAGGAAAGGTTCGGAGAACTTTCGGAGTCATCAAAATGCTTTTGGAGTTCCAGTGGAGGTCCGGCTGGCAACAGATTTTCATATACAGTAATGGCGGCGGATAGAGTTCACTTTTGAATCGTCCAAAACACACACTATGAAACATCCAAATACCTCCATACGGTTTGTCCGTACTGACCCAAGTGTAGTACTGTAGCTCCCAGTGGCTGTGTGAGATGCGGTCAGTACAGACGAGCAGTATGGAGGTATTTGGATGTTTCATAGTGTGTGTTTTGGACCATTCAAAAGTGAGCTCTATCCACCGCCATTATATGAAAACCCGTTGCCAGCCGGACCCCCCTGGAACTCCTAAAGCGTTTTGATGACTCTAAAAGTTCTTCAAACCCTTCCTTGGCATGACAGTGAGTAGATGAATGGTGAATTATCGATTTTGGGTGAAGTATCCATTTAAGGGGGGAAAAAAACTACAAAGTAATCTAATTACTGTAATCAGATTACATTATAGAATTTTGATCTGTGTTGATGTGGGCACATGTAGCCTACACAATATGTCTTATTGAAGAAATTTTGTTCAAAATGAACAAGAGTCAAAGAGTAAAGAAGAATTTAGGTGTCAACAAAGTCTAGCTTACATTTTCTGGGAGTTGGTAACGTTATTTAAATCAACGTTTTGTTTTAGACAACAAGACAATGTACAGTAGTATAAGATCATACATAGTTGAATTCGGTGACTTACTCAAACAGCTCAGCAATCGAAAGACAAGTATGACAAAGGAATTCACTTATGCCGACTGAAAACACTCTTCATCGTTGAACTTTGTTGAACTGCGTCCAATTCTGATGAAAACTGGCAGGGGACCGTCTATTAGTTTTGTGGGTAACTGGCCAGAAGCATTTTGAGAGGAACCCTGTGTAACCACTTGAAATGTCCGTATTATAAGACTAGTCACTATAATGTGTCACTACATTGGTAGAGTTATATGTATCAGATCTAAACTATGCTGCGGAACTAGATTAATTCTTCATCAGAAGTCAGGTGTTGTTCGTGACAGGACTGAAACACAGTAAATTCAGTTTCTTCCTCTGCATCATTATAAATAATTATGTTTTCCACAGTCCGTTATTCAGCCATGGCAGACCTGTGGATAGTTTTCAATGCAGGTTCTGACTTTGGTATAAATAACACTGATGCTGGATCAGTTCTGACAGGTGACCTGAGCTCAGGTATCAGGAAGGAAAAGACTGGATCAGTGCAGAATGAATGTCAAGTCAAATACCAGACTGTTGTTTTCACTGACAGCATTTGAGAATAAAACATTATGGAGGAATAAAAAGAAAACTTTGATTGCAGCATTTACAAACCTGCTCTTATTTAATGTGATGCTAAAATGACACCTGACCTTTGGCCTCTGGAAACAGGATTATTAGTCAAAGTGGTTACAAGAAATTTAAATTGCAGCATTTAGGTGAGTAAAATATTACACATCATCATTATTATTGTTGTTGTTATTACTACTATTAATGACACATCATTATACGTGGTATTTTTAGCACATTTTATTTATTTATTCTAGCAGTAGCTCAGACAGGTTAAGTAAATGAACTTCCTGTGTCCACCCAACGACAGGACGACTGAATGAGCCGCTCTTCGCAGGAAAATGACAAAAAAAAATACAGTAAAGGAAATATGTTTTCACTGATACACACACACACACACACACACACACACACACACACACACACACACACAAATTAGTGTCATTACAGTGAATCACACAAACGTTTCATGGTTCAGTGCATCAGACAGTGACTCATGAAACCGTTAATAACTCACTCTCACAATACTGCGTGTGTAAAAACCACAAAAACTGAAGATTAATCTTGTGCATCAACAGCAACTGATTATTTTTCCCGACAATTTAACGAGCAATTTGTATAACAGTGTAAAAAAAGAAAAAGAAAAAAAAAGACGAGACATCAAATTGTATTTGTGGCCCAGAATTCAACTGTAACCTCAAGTGATTAACATTTGTTAAATAACAACCCCTCTGGGCTTTTTCCTCCTAATTCCTATTCCCCTTTCCCCCCCCCTGCTCCTGTTGAGCAGTTTGTTTCCTGGACTGAAGGCTCCGTAATGATAGCCTCCCTCCGCAGCAGCCAGGCCTCCTCCGGTGAAGCGCCATATGGCACGGGGCTCGGGGATGACATCAATTTCCACTTGGAAGTCCAAGTCAGGCCTTTAGGACGACCCATCCCTCTTTACACATCTGTGACATTCATTTAAGGAGGCCAGTCTCGCTCCGCTCGGGCAGACGGAGCCACCGGAAAAGAAAGTGGCCGCTCTCCTTCCTCTTCGTCTTTTCTTCGTCCTGGGCTGTCGACAGCAGCACATAGCTGCCCCTCTTAGTCACTACCTGCTGAAAAGAAAAAACCCACTCAAACAAGAGAGAAAAATGTTAAATGTTGGAGTGGGAGGTCGACATCATTCACAAGCTCAGCTGAGTCACTGCAACTCTGTTTAGACTCAGTGAAGAATTCTGCCTTCACCCATTACCTCTTTATTTCAACCCACTGTTCTCAGACGTTGACGTATTTGAGTCTTATTATGATGCATTATAATAGGCACTGTTACAAAAACAGTTCCAGTGAAGTGTTTACAATTATGTAGTGTTAAAATTAGTGTAAATAATCGACAATTTTACAGGATCTATGGATCATGTAGCTACTTGTGGGTGAAAGGATTATGGCCCAAATCTGCAGTCGCTGTCAGATTTAACAAGTTTTATTGTTGTTGTCTTTCAGCTCAGTGTTTCACAGTCCGATCTACAACTTCATTGTTTTGGTTCTCAAACACCAAACAGACAAAGCTAGCGTTAGAAAAGTGTTGATATGAGGAGCGTCGAACAGCTAAAATAACCTTTTATACATAGGTTGAACAAAACACAACCTAAAGAAGAGTGAATACAGGACGTGAATTCATTGGTTGGTTAGAAGCTCGACGCTGACCTAACTCTGTGTTGCGAACAGGTTTGTTATATCAGCTTTTAAACTGAGGCCAATGTCGTGTTTACAGTTTGTTTTTGCTGCCCCCAAGTGGCCAGAAAATCACTTGTCGCAGATTCAAGGTTAAATTCTCAGTGAGTTTCAGTCAAAGTCTGTCGGAGCCGAGAATTTAAATGTAAAACCTTTACAAAAGCAAAACTGGAAACTTTCTGAAACAGCCAATCGTGCTCATTTAATGCAACAGCTGGCCAGGTGTGCTCCACCTCTGTTATTTAAACCTTGATCCAAATATTCTAGTTTCGTGGATATAAGTGACATTACTAACAGCTTTGGGAAGAGACTGTCCGACAGTCGGCACTGATAACGTCCAGCAGCTCCTTCACTTTCGTTTTAAGTGTGAAACAATGTGAAGCAGCATTTTATTACTGTTTTATTTTGGGGACTTTTTGTCATCACTCTAGTGAAAAGTCGCTTCCAACAGTTCAAGAAGTTAGATTCCAGTCTTCTTAACTATGAGCAACAGGCTCAGAAGTCGCTGCTACTGTCGACTGATTAATCCTCAAAGACAAAGTCTGTGTTGTCTTCAGGCTTTTTCCTCGACACTGTGCAGGTTTTAACCTGATGATTAACTGCGAGCTGCGCTGCCAGTAGGTCTCCCTTTAAATTGTTCTCACAGTAACTCCTTCAGTGCACAGAGTGGGGATCAGATTACTGTGTATACTGGGGCAAAGTGCTTGCATAATACATACAGTGAAAGTTTCATCTTTTTTTTTTTTTCTTTTTTCTTCTTTTCTCTCTCTCTGCCTGTAGGTGCAGTCGTCGACGAGTCCAATGGAAAAGTTCTGGTCGTCCAAGACAGAAACAAGGTACATGTGTCACACACTGTCACACCACTTCATTCATGGAGGTTTAATGAACTGTGTCGGCCATAGAGAACATATGGTTTCTTTACTTTTTACTTTGAATGCATGCTCATAGGTTGAGTTTCACTTTTTATTTTCTATTACCCCTTTGTGGAACTGTGCAGGTCAAGGTTTTGTTTGGTATATAAATAAAATAAATAAAAGCCTATATTTATTCATTATATATCGATCAGATTAAGTTATAAGGTTACATATGAAACATTTAGAGCATCTGTTACATGGGGGAGACATTACATTATTATTATATTATATTTGATAATTTCTTTTCTTCTAGTAAAAGTAGTTTGCAGCTTAATTTATTGTTTGCCTCTAATTTTATTGACATTTGTAAAAACAGAAGACGACGAAGATGTTCTGTGTTGTGATGGGATGGACCAGACTGGTATGACAGAAATAAAAATGATTAAAATAACATAAAAATGAAGCTTTAAACACAGAGCAGTGACTTTTTAAAATACCAGGTGGGGTTAATAAGGCAGAACAGCAAGTTTCTAAAAAAAAACATTATTAACAGAAAATGTTAATATTGACATATTTTGTCCGGTGCTGCTCCCTCCATCCTCACTAATGATGCTGCTGCTAAAAATGTCTGATCAGTCATGTTTGTGTAGTGAGTTGTGTGTTGCCTCTGTTGACCCGAAAAGTGGGTGGAAATCCTCTCGGGCCCCCCCTCGGCCACCTCGGCCCCCCATCTCACATTTTAACATAGCTCCACACAACATTAGTCGACCTCAAGCAAACACGGTGTTTACTCGGGCTGAATGCCCCCAAACAGCTCAGTGAGTGTGTGTTTGTGTCGGGCCTCACAGAGCCTCGCTGTGGTGCTCAGGTTGTTACGAGGTTCACTCTTTTTTTTTAAAACTCTCTCCACACTGATCTGTTTGTGCCAAAAACGAGATTGTGACCAATTTGCAAAAAGCGATTGCACAATACTGCAGCAATTTGGAAGCCAATTACGTTTTTAGAAACACCAGCTACCCCTAACTTGATATAAACGAGGCAGTGAGTAAAGAGCCTCTTCAGTGTTATTTGAAACAATATGCCCATTTACACAGCATTACCACAGCGCTGCAGCTGCACATGCCAAAAAAAACAAAAGTCAAAACTGACCAAAGTGAAGCATCAGCGCTAAACAACGACGACAACAACAACACTGAACTGTAAGAAAAGCATGTTAAACTTTAATCTGCTCTGTCATAAACTAAGTATCTGAACAAAAACCATTAATTTAAAGATATAATGTCGACATATTATAAATTAACAGTCACCAAAAAATGCTTCATACAGTAGGTAATGGGAAAGCCTGTTTGTTTAACACAACACAGCAACATGAACTCACGAGCCATCGGTCATTGTCAGGAGGAGGAAGAGTTCACATATCTACTGAGGAAGAGAAGAGAAAAATAATCTGTGCCTCAGTAACAACAGAGACCCTTAAGACTATTTTGTAACACTGCAAAACTTCAACAAAGCAAATACAAAACTATCTGCAGACTCCAGAGACTACACAGTACATCTGCAGTTTGAGTAAACATGATAATAGTGATTATTTTGTGAATTTCAGTGATTTAAATCCTTTAAATTCAATATTTTATGATAACTACATGACATTAAGGTTTAATTCAACATTATTAAATACTTAATTAATCACATATAAATGTATGTTATTTATAAACACAGTTATACAGTAGATGTTTAACTCTGGATCAATAATAAGATCATCTATAATGTATTCTTTCAACACTTCATTTATCAATCAAGTATTTTATCAATTACAGACTATTTAGATCAACATTTGTACATATATGATAGAATGATTTAGACAAGTACTAATGTTAGATTTATTATATATGATCGTGTTATTTCCGGAGTTAAATATTTCTAACTGTGCTAAATAACGGTTTGTATGGTTTGTAATTGATGTAATACTTGATTGATAAGTGTTGGATCCATAATGTATTGAGTATAAAATACAATAATTTAACACAATGTAGGTGATCTTATTGATCCAGAGTTGAACATTTATAACTATGTTTATAAATTACATACTAATTAATATCAATGTAGGAAGATTAACTAATGTTTAATAGTGTGTAGTTACTATAAAATGTTTATTTGACTCGATTTAATTCATCTTTCTTAAAAGTCTCTTCGTAAAACCAGACTGAGCAGATACATGGTCACTGTCTAGTCTGGATCTGATGGTTAATGTAGTTTATTTGATTGACAGAACTGAAGTGAGCGTCTTTTCTGGACTTAAATCTTTAACAGGACATGTAACATGTGTCCCTCTGAAGAATCTGAAGAGTTAATGTTGATGTATGTTGATGGCTTTTGTCCAGAGGCAGAGGGAAGCAGTTAGAGGTCTGGGAGTGTGGGGAGTGTTTTATCTCTATCCTCCTCCTCCTCCTCCTCCTCTCCATCGAGCTGTTTACTGGAAATGGGCTTTATAACAGCCTGGCCCTTGGCAGTAGAGCGTCTCTGGCAGAGCGAAGCCAGTTCAGAGCTCACGAAGGGTTACGAACTTCCTGAGAGGAAACCAGGACATTATCGCTCTCACATCAGTACAAAAGACATCTAAACAGATCCCTGGTGGCCTCAAGGTAATTTCATCCATCGCACAGATGAGTGATGTCATATCATAGCTGAGTGTTTCATTTAATCACGGTCCGATGACATTTACGCAACATTTCCCTGTAGATTTGGTGTGAACAGTTTGTGTATGGCCGGCGCGTTGCCCCCACACGTCCTAGAGATTATTATTATTTCCGCATTCAGTGCTTGAGAGCTCCCGTGGGAACGAGAGCTTTTACTCTGACAAACCACACCAATTAGACTGATTAGAGTTACACAAAATCTCTTTATTTTTTCCTTCCTACCAGCACAATGTAGAAACAGCTTCCAAAAATATAGCATTCTGTCGACAATACATGAAAATAAATGCTGTAGTGCACTTGAGTTCCCCCACAAAGATGAAATGAAAACAGAGCGTAGCGTACAAAATTCGTTAAGTAACTACAAAAATATATATACACACACACACAACACTGACTTCATAATTTAACCAGCAGCAAACTGTCATTAAATATCAAGGATAAGTGGTGAAAACAGTTTTTTTTTCTTTTGGAAGACACACACTTCACTGCAGCAAAAGTCTCCAGAGTGAGGCCCCAAATATAAAATATATAAATGAAAATGATGCTCAGATCAGAGCAGTGAACGTCTCTCTCTCTGTGTGTGTGTTTAATTATTACTTCAGATACATAAGACATTCCCTTTGTACACATCTTCTACTGACAAACTACGGCCTTAAGTAAGAACGTTATACTGACATTTTATTTTCTGCAGTGTCCGTGTTGAAACTACTCCTCAGAAACATTTACAGCAGTGCCATCTATCACTACATGGATGTTAAAGTTTAACTCTTTGAATTGCAGACAAAGAACGCCTGGAAGTTTCCCGGTGGTTTGTCTGATCCAGGAGAAAATATCGGTGAGTGTCGCGCTCAATGGAGCAAAAAAACAACAACAAAAAAACTAATACAGTACCTCTATAGCTAAAGTCTTTCAGTTTCTCTATTATGATTAAAGGTGATACATTTACATTCATTTGAACTTTACAAAATAAGGCACATGATATATATATGCAAAGAGTTTCTCCTTATTCACCTTCTTTAAGATTTTTTATAAGCAGCTTTTATATAATGTACATGACCCAAACCCAGAAAGCAGCGTCAATGTTTGTCTTTACAAAAGAAATATGTGTTTTTCCTCTGTGAGGCGACTCTGACGAGGGAAACACCGGTGTGTTTCTTCTGGTCAGGCTCCTCTGAATGCCTCCACATCTACTGTGCTCAGACATAGACACAGTTTACACATGTCGGTCTCTCTCAGGGGCCACTGCCGTGCGGGAAGTCTTCGAGGAAACCGGCGTTCGCTCAGAGTTCAGGTCTCTGCTCAGCATCCGGCAGCAGCACAACCACCCCGGAGCGTTCGGCATGTCCGACATGTACATCATCTGCAGACTCGGCCCGCTCACCTACGACATCAACTTCTGCACTCAGGAGTGTCTGCGCTGCGAGTGGCAGGACCTCGCCGAGCTGGCCAAGACAAACGACACCACGCCCATCACGTCTCGCGTGGCCAAGCTGCTGCTCCACGGGCTGGAGCGAGGCTTCGACAGCATCGACCTCGCCATGGAGGAGCTTCCTGCCGTCTACTCTGGGATGTTCTACCAGCTGTACCACAGACAGCTGCCGACACAGAAGTCCTAGCCAGACTGACGGGGTCGTACAGCCTGTCATGGCTGAACTGTGTGGACACATGGTCGTCAGCGTTACTCGTATTTAAAATGTATTTAATGACTGGAGTTAAAGTTTTCTCTGTGTTTGACACACCGACTGTTACTGTTGAAGAACTGATGCACCTTCACCTTGTGAACGATGCCACTGTGGCACCTGAAACAATCTCAGACGGTTCATTTAACATTTGTTGGCGGCCATATTGGACGTCTACAGCTGCTCGACAGCAGTTGCCGTGAGCTGCTGATTACATTTTTAAAGGCACAGTTCTGAGAATTTATGTATTCTTGACTGGGAACAAATGATTTCACAATCAATGCTGACTTTAGCTAATTTTAGCATATTTGCTAGTTAACAATATGAATTAATTATTAATGATGTCTTGCCATAGTAGCCTATTGGCTAGGTAAAGAAAAAAAAAAGTACAAAAGCAAGGAACCTGCCTTTTAATGAATCATTGTGCCTCTGTGCAATTCAACATTAGGACATCTTGCACAAATCTGTAGCTATTTAAGAACAATATGGGAACGTATTGTATCAGAAAATGAAGACATGTGTAAGAAGCCTACAACAAACACTTTAAGTGTCAATATTATGATTAGTGTGTTAAAAGAAAAAAGAAAAGGTAGAAAAAAAACTTGATTTGAGTGTGTTCACTATGTTTAGTTGAGTTTAGTTTAGTTCTCTTTAGTTAGTGAAATTTGAAGTTAAAAAAAATCAAATTTTAGTTTCTGTATTTATTTTTGTCAGATTCATATCCTCAAGTCATGAGTACATCTACTTTTTCCTGCTGATCTGGGAGACTCGTCTTTTAAAAAGAAACTCAGTTGGGTAAAAGGTCACAGGAAGTTTCTGCCATTCTGGTGAGGTGCACTTGAGCAAGGCACCTGGTTCCAGTTGCATTACTGTAGCATTTAGTTGGTTTAACTGGGAAGTGGCTGGGTGTGAATGTGTGCCACCGTCTGGAAGTAAAGCTGAATAAGAGGAGATGTGCTCAGGATTAGTAAAAAAAAAAAAGAAACAGACTGAACTGTCAGGATGTAACAGTTGGAAAGGATCACAGCTATTTTAGGCAACACTCTGTCGTCACTGCCGTCACATCTTCCTCTTCTTCTTCATCATCATCGTTGCCACTAAGACTTTTAATATTTCTCGTTCAGATCCCAGATTAGCACTTGGCGGACATCGGAAGAAAGAGAATGGCCTTCTGACCCGGTCCAGTTTTGTTTCCAGACTTGTACTGGCCCGTCCGCTTCAGCGCCACGTACATGTTCGGGTACTTCCTGGAGCGATAGGTGTTGTAGTTGTTGCTCTCCAGACGCTCCAGGAAATGGCATTCGTCTGTAGCTCGTCTCTGGAAAGAAGAAGAAACGAACGGAGAAATGTGAGAAAACTGTGCTGCTGCTTATTTACAATACACAAACAAATGGGAACTGATCACTGACTTTGTTTGGGTGCTGTTTGATTAAATTTGTTTCATATAGTATGTACTGTAGCTGGAAATGGAAGAAATTTGTAATGCTGACATTTTATGGCATTAAATTACCACATAAAACACCCAGTGCTAAATGTCACCTTTATTTTGAAGGAGAGTGTTGGACCAGTGTTTCTCTCTAACACAGTGAAGACATTGTTTTATTTATTTTATTTTATTATATATTTTTTTTGAGACCATGTCTGACCAGGAGTAATTATGTAATTAAGCTGGTCATTTATTGTCTTGGTTCAGCTTCCTTGTATTTTGATCAAATATTAAACCCAGAGGTGAGTGAACTACAAGTCAAAGTAATCAAGATGTGAAAGATAAAGTTGGATTTGATGCAAATATAAAATGAAAAACAAACATCAGAGCTGACACGACGTCCTTTCTTGACATTATTCTTTTGTAGAAAACATGAAGAAACATTAATTACACAACATCTGGCTAAAATCTGACTGTCTGGCTGGGCGTTAACTGCCCTACACCCTGTCCCACAAGAGGCTTTTGTTTTAGTTTCTGTTTTTAGACAAACGTGACCAGTGAAGTTTTAAGTCGGAGCACATTTTCTGTTTGTTTGCAATAAACATGGAGGATGTGATTGTTAAATTCACAGAAATGTTCAGGAAGTAAAGGTCCAACATTTTTTCATTTTCCAGTGTTTTGTTCAAAGTGTTGATCCATAAGAAGATTTATTTACCAAATATCATATTATGTGCTTTACATCTCCTATGTCAGCCTGTTTTTAGAGCTTTAGAAAGAACAGGTTGGTGTCATCCAATCAAAAGAGAGGAGGCTCCGAAGCTCTCTTCTGATTAGATCACAGTCTTCATAGTGTTTTTTTTTAATTTTTTAAATAAAGCAGATATTAGATCAACTCTGTAAAGCAAACAATCCTGGCAAGTTGGATGGTGGGTCCAAGTGGGCGGGGCTTGGTGACTGCTTTGTTGTGACATCACTAAGTCACAATTTATGAATACAAGCTGTGTGCATTTCTCTGTGGACTGAGGCTTTGATACTTTCACAGAACCTAGAGCTGATCTATAATAAAAAAAAACACAGACATTTACCTTCATACATCATTGGACCTTTAATTAAGTTATCAAAAGTGCTGGGAAAGTGTATTTGAAAATCATTAAAATCATTATTCAGCTGTGTAAGTTTGTCAAAGGTTTCGGTTGGAATAAACTCTGACAAAAACTTCAAACCTGCTTAGATCTTCATGTCATCAGAAGAAAAGTTTTAAGTCAGTTATAGTAATAAAATGCAATCAGTCAGGATCTAATCAATAGCAGATGATTCCTGACTCAGGACAATCCTAACTTAAGACGCATCTCTTAATGATTTTTCATCAACATGTGTTATTCATCCTATTGCTTAATATGGTAATATTTCTTTTTTGACACAACACATGGTAATAAGAGTGTCTTTTTCTCTTGTGGATGTTTTTAAATTATTTTCCACATTAGAGCCAAAGTGGAGCATAGCGACGCCCTGGGTGGCACCTCACTGCTGTGGCTTCTCATTAGGAGGAAGTGCCTCTTACAAATTACATGGACTGCGTTCAAATCTTCACAACCACCAAACCACATCAGTCGCCAACACTTTACACTGTCAGCACCGTCAACACTGTGGCACCGGGCCAGCTGTGGTGCCCAGCTGCTGTTGGACACCTCTCATAAACTCTCAGGAAAATATCTCACATAACTTCATCATATATCTTTTGTGGAAGAAGAAGAGGAATCCTCCACTGGCCAAGTACTGTATGTTTTATACACATGGGAATGTGACCTGTGCATTTAACCCTTGAGCAGTGAAGCCAACAGTGTTACACACTGTAAAAACAACTTGTTTTCTTCAAGTTCATCTGCAGCACGTCTGGATGGAAGTGGTGAGAACATGTGTGCAGTGTCTCCACTTTGTTTTTAAGAATTTTTCCTATGAAAAATCTGATTATTCAACAACTGTGACCAGCAGCCAATATAAAGTCTCATTGTCCTCTGGTCTGTGGGATAATCTGTCATTTCCTGAAAACTTCCAAAGCTCTTAAAAATCCCGACAGACAAAAAAGTCAAGACTACATGTCGACAGTGAGACCTTCCAACAGACAGAGTGCACTCTGTGGAACAGCAGACGTCACGGGTCTAATAATGACCTTTTTGCAAAAGTTCAATAATCTCTAAGACTTAATTCTCTTTTCCAATCACCTGTGTCTCCTCCTGCTGAAAATTCCTCATGTCCTTCAATTCCATGTCAATTCCATGTTCCATAGACGCAGCTCCTTAAATATCCTTGTGATTCTGCTCCTGTCTCTCAAACCTCTTACTGTACGGTTCCCTACATACACCATCACCACCCTGGAATTAGGCCATGCCCCAGAAGATTAAAGAATTTCATAATAAAAGCCTTTGAATACAAGTCTCATAATTCTCCCACTCACTTTTGCTCCGACACCTCAGTTTATTTTGTTTCAAAGCCAAATAAGTTGTTTGTTATACACAAGTGGTACTAAATTGAGTGTTCGGTTTGAGTCCTGGAACATACTTTGATTTGGATTTTTTGGACTCAAAGTCCTGTCAAAACAAATAAGAGAAGTGTAGATGCAAAATAGTTTTGTCTCTGTATATCTCAACAATACTGAATCACAAATCTCTATTTCATTTAGACTTGGGCCTATCTCAATGTTGTGGTAAATCTTTTCTCTTTATTTTAAGCTCTGACTATGACCAACGTGCGTCAAGCTCTAATTCTTTCCCTGCGAGGGAGGATGTCTCGTCAGGTGGCTGGTAAATATTTAGTTTCCAAAACACAGCAGCCTGAACGCTGCATGTGACAGACGACTGGAAGACATTTAGATGAACAACACACATTTGTGAGAAAGAAAGAGTAACATTGTAATGCATTCTCAGGAAGTGATACTGAATGATTTTACAGGAATGTCTCTGGATAAAACAAAAGTAGAACAGCAAAACAGGAACTAAGTTGTTGTTGTTTTTTTTTATTGAATCATTATAATTCAGGTCACTCACCGCTCCAAACAGCCGTCCATCTCTGTTCATGGCCAGATAGCGGTTCGCACAAACTCCCTTGATCACCACCTCCCCCACGGAGGTCGCCTGGAGTTGAAGTTTTACTAGGAACAAACAAAAATAAAAGTTTACTTGAATGAGAAAAGACACAAATAATTTTAAGTTTGATCATGTGTTTCAATTAAGATTATATTAGATTAAAAAGACGGCTCAATACATGTAATTTATATTAAGGAGTAAACATCTTTGTCCCTGGATAGGTGTAGTTTTTGTATGAGTTGCACTTTCTTGTTACTGTAGGTTTTGTTTTAAGTCATCTGACGTTTCTACTGAACAAAACGAAAATCACAGTAAATGATGTTGTGAGTGGTGTTTGACATTCAGAGCCAAAGAGAAACGGAGCAGGAGACCGTTTCTTCAAGAGAAACCCCAACAACAATACTCAGAGATAATGATACGTTGACGCAGAGAGCTGCTTTCATTGTTTTTAGGGCACGTTCGAGAGGAGGCTGAAACGGCCCCATATACCATCATAGGCTTTAACATGCTGGCAGTAAAATTGCCCACTTAGCCTCCACATCCTGCAGACATGCTCTGGTGCATGGGCCAGTGGTCTACAGTGGGTTTATCAGAGCTGCAGCTGTAGCAGCAGCTGGAAACCAGGAGTGAGAATGAAGCAAACTGTAACAGGTCCCATAAAAACCAGTGAAGAGGCTAGAAAAGCTCCAGGATCGGGGGCAAGTTGTCTGTTTCATTAAAGAGTCAGATGACTCAGTGTTGATCTCAAATATACTGATTCATGAATATTGCAAAAAAAAAAAGTCTATATTTTAGATTCAGAGGGAGTGTGGTCTCTCAAACATTAATCTGCTGCAGAAGGATCTAATTCAGTGTGAGCCACAGTTGCCAATGTCGATTGTAAGAGAAAATAAACAGATCTTTAGCTGCATCTGCAAATAAAAACTCTGGTTTTAAAAATATTCAAAAGAATGAAAGCCTCACAATGCTAGCAAAATTAATTGAACGTCATAGCTGCCTGTTCTGTTGAAGCTTTTTCCTCCATGTTTGTGGTTATAGTTACTGTATGAATGAAACAGCTAATACCAGTTGTAAAATGAAGCTGCCTGACATCGACCAGGCAGTAGCATTTACAGTCCACCGTGGGCAACAGCAGAGCTGACAATACCTGATGTCCTCCTCTTTCATCATGTTTGTTATGTTTTTCTCTTTAGCCGAGACAACACTTTGCCAACACAACTTTACATGAAGCGAAACCACCAAAAAAGGAAGCAGAGGCCCTCGTGAGGTGAGCGAGGAGGATCTGTCCAGAATTAATCCACATTAAGACTTTGGATAGACACACATCTGTCTGCAGTTAAGCCGGCTGCCTGGGTGATTCATATCACAGATCAAAGAGGTGTTCTTCCTCAGAAAAAAAACAAAACATATAATTAGTCTCAGTGTGGTCAGATGAGGCATATTACACCCCACAGCTATTGTGAGAAGAGGCAAACTTTCCCTTGACCGTCGTTGTTTCTGTGCCATTCGGACAGATCTCTAACTGTCCTGCGGTGGCTGATCTGAGTCCAGAAGTATGTGGCAGTGAAGATGAGCAGTGTTGTCTTTGGAAAACTGTGGCACGAGTAGCTACGAAGAAATACTCTCGTCTGCATCAGCACAAAATCCCACGTGAGGATCTCTGGATGCGCTGGGCCACATTTCCAGCTCTAACTGGCAGGTATGTTGTGTTGTCTAAAAACCTGGCAGGTCTGATCCAGCTTCAACAAAAGGAGCATTGATGAAGCTCAGCTCGGATCATGCTCACTGTAAACGATTAACACTGATTCCTGTTTCGTGACTCATTATGAATGCATTTATTTCACAACTGAGAGGAAAAAAAACAAACAAACTAAAGTAACCACTTCAGGTTCATTTCTCATCAATGTGTGTGACTGAGTGTAATTAAATTAAAAAGGTAACTGAATTATTCTAAAAATAGCTCCTCCCCTCTTGAAGTGCTTCCATGTCAGGCATCTGTTTTGGACGCACCTGCTTGAAACGTCACACCGGATCTCGGGGGCAGTGTGTTTCCCAATTTGTGTTTTCCAAAGGAGAAATCCAACGTTCATGTTCCCCCAACTCCCCTCCCACTTACTGATGCAACTTAGGACACGCACTAAACAGTGTTCAGTGATAGAGAGGCACCGAGGGGTATCAGTCATTCAGGCCAAACAAGCATAAACATTATGATGCTATATTAGCTGCCAAGTTAAAAAAGACTAAAACTTTCTACATAAATATTGACTGACTGGTGGTACAGACAATTTGATAATTATTTTCTTTTGTTATTATTAGTGGCTGAAGTTCATAGACCTCAAACAGTGACGGGGACCACTAAATCAGGGACTCACTCATCCTGGTTTTTAACTCCATGTTGTGCCTTCTTGTGTGACGTAAACTTCACAGTGAGCAGTGTGAATGGCTGTGACTCAGCAGGGTGAACTAGGTTTACTAAAAACATAACTGGCATATTCCATCAAAGTTCCCATTGATTGAGAAAATCTGAGGCGTACTTTAATTATACTTTCCAGGGGTAGAACTACACACATTCTCAAATGGAGGATACACCTCAGTGAGCTGGAAAAGTCACATCTTTCCTCCATGATTTTTTTCTTTTTCTTTTTTTTGCTTCACTCTTACTTCCCCGTTGCATATTAAAAAACATAAAGAAGCTTTGTGTGCAGTGCAAAGCAAGAAGAAAAAAGGGGGACTGGAAGCACTTACTGTGGGGGTCGTTCTTCTCCCGGATTCCATCCACTCCCCCGTCAGACCTTATCCTCAGGAAGAAGCCCCCGTTTTTACAGTACAGCCTTTTGGGTTCCTTGAAGTTCCCGGGGGGAAAGCCGCCGCTGCCGCCGTCTTCAGGTGTGGTGGGAAGTGTTGTGATTTCTCCCGTGGCCATTCTCCTCCTCTTTCCCCCGCGTCCTTCCCGGCGACTGCTGCTTTCGTCTCCTTCTTGAGAAGTGCAGGAGCCCCACCGTGGCCTCCCACCTCCCACTAACTGCTGCCTGTTCCCTCCTCCCCTCCTCCACACTGCTTCACACAAACTGATTCTACTTAACCCTAGAGGTCAGTTTGCTTGAACGACCCCCCCCGCCCTCCTCCTCTCAGGGCAGCAAGTGCCCTCTGAGTCCTGAGAATCTGAGGCAGGACGGACTCCTAGAGCCGAGCGGCCTGGACCTACCAGCAAAGCTCTAAATCGACCATTTGGAGCTGCTCGTCTGCAGTTTGTAGAGCTGACAGCTGCTTTGCCAGTGTACTCTGAGCACACTGGTAGGGGGGGAGATGCATGCGGGTTCCCCCTCTCTTCCACTCTTCTTGCAGGGAAGTGTTTAAAGCAGGGCAGCTGGCTTAGATCTGTGTGGAAGGCTTTCCCCTTTGGGCCTCAGTTCGCATGCGCCCTAGGAGCACCAACACACTCTCGCATGCTCACGCCCACCAGTGCTCACTGATTTCACCAACCAGGCCAGGAGAAGTTGAGAAGGGAGAGGAGGGCAGTGAGGGTGGGTAGGGGTGGGGGGGGTGGGGGGTGGGGACATGCAACTTGATGTCACTGAGACCCCTTCAGAGAGCCAAGAGCAGCAGCAGCAGCAGCCAGCCATGTGAACAGAAGCAGAGCTCTCATTCATCCAGTTTGTAAAAGAGCAAGAAAAGAGGCGTAAGAACGAAAAGCAGCACAGCCAGAGTCTCAGTGATTCACTCTGAGCTATTCATAGGTTAAAAAAACAACAATGTGCAGCAGACCTGCCAGCAGGCTTAGATGAAAAAGCCTCCATCATGAATGAGTGGTTTTAATTACTATTCTCAACTCCCTCGGAGCCAGCTGAATGGAGGATCAGCGATGGGAGTTATTCATGCAGGATCTGTTTCCTTTTTGATTTTCGGACCAACAGCATCACGCATCTGTCAGAATAAGCTCTCGCTGGTCGAGGCTTCTGGGTAACTGTTACCACATCAGAAACTCATGCTGGATCGGTAGAAAGTCAGCTGTGCTCTCAGCTGACGTCATGTTGGTGTCCTCTGCGAGACTGGTCAGCAAAACATCTGACATCCAACCGCTGCATTATGAGCGACTAAAGCCAGAGACTTGTAAGACTTGTCAGGACAGAGAGTCAGCTAGAGGAAGGATTCAGATGGGTTTGGAGGTCTTTGGGATGGATTTCCTCGATCCACAACTCTGCAAAACAACAGGGCAGTTTTATCCACAGACACAGTTTCCACAGTCTCATGCATGTTAATATCGGGTAAAGTCATGATGGAAGTTTTGCAAATAACCAATTAACAACAGAGGATCATTGATACACTTTGTCAATCATAGGCCTAACCTTAAGGCTTTCTAAATCTTTGTAATAAGAAAGCAGGAAGGCGTCAGTCAAAGTAGTTTCAATTAGAGTTAGACTGATATTGACCTGACACATTCAACACAAGCATGTATGAATATTATATTTAGCATTATGAGCCTGAGTGGCTACAGATAATGATTCTCTGTAGAGGCCTTCACAGAACTGCTGGAAGATCCCAGTACAATGTAGGCTATCTCTTCCTGACTGTGATGTCAATAATGTTTTCTTAGCTCATGCTGAGAAAGACAATATAAGAAAGGGGGCCATCATAGCTTACCTCATTGTGTGAAAGGAAGATTTTTTTTACATCACTGAACCAAATGTAAAAGCTCCAAGTGGTACATGTCATCACAAACTGATCACTGCCTTTTGATCAGCAGATTCAAACAGACAAAACCTGCCAGGAAAGACGACCTACATTACTACAGAATGAATGAGAGTGAATTCACATCTGTCTATGTGATTTTAAATCTCAGTTCTGCATGAATAATGAAAAAAAGTGTGTGGGTTGATAATGAAATTTATGTAAAGCTGTACACATAGCACCATCAATAAGATTTACTGCCTGTCATACCACCACTAAATAGAGTGATCAGACTGACGGTGTGTATGGTTACACATGGTGGCCATAATCAGACCGGCAGTTGTAGCATACACACAGATAAGGTTTATGGTTTGGTTAGTGGTTGTTTCATTCCAAGAATAAACTCCTCTGACACATTGTGCTCAAACCTGTTTCCCCACTGATGACCTATTAACACACTTGACTGAATTCTGCAGCCAAGTTGGTCCAGTTAAAACACGCAATTGTGCAAATATCATAAATTGCCTCAATATTTACATGAGTAGTAGTGTACTGTATGAGCACTGCAACCTAAGAAAACACATGCAAATACACAAACGAGCTACAATACCATGTTTTTAGCATTTTTCTGTCTTTACACTATTTTTAGAGCCCAAGCAAGAAGCTCACTCTGTCTGATCTGAGAGGAAATGGAAGATCTCACATGTCGTTCTAACTGACACCTCTGAAATACAAGACACAGTAGGAAAAACACTGAAGCTAACTTAGAGCGTCCGCGCTTTACTTTCATGTGAACCGTAGTTGTTTTTAACATGTTTTTGAATTTTCCAAGTAGTCGACACATAACATTCACCAGCTGATGTACTATTTTTATACTTGTCAAGTAACTGTCAATCTTATTTGTATAATCAACCAACTTTATGTATCAAGTGCTGAGGCGTACTGAGGTTGGCATTATTAGGGTCAAACAATTGAGAAAAGAAGGAACATGACAAATATATGTACCCTCTTTTCCATTAGTGCTTTTTTAATATTCCTATGACCTTTGAATTATCACGTAGGAGGGGAAATATTAACTTAACAAAAGGTTTCCAAAGTTCAAACAGCTAAAGTAAATTCAGAATGTAATGAGACCTAACCAAAAACATTCACATCGTGTGGAGGCGTTCCTTCCCCATCAATTATTCCCATTATGACAAAGCAGGTCATAAAACCAACGCAGTTGGCATGGGAGCAGAGTCAAGGTTCAGCTCAAGCAGACACATAATGAAGCGTAGGCAAATATCGTTAAAGGAAGTTTACCAAGACTAAGACGCACGCTGGTTTCCTCCCATGCTCCACGACAGGGAAATTTAATTGTGGTTTCGGACATGTTGTATTTGTTTTCCCTGGCTTAAGTGAGCACGAAGACAAGGTGTTTACAAGATGATGTACAAGCCGTGTCAGGTGAGTCAGGCCTGGTTACTAATAAAACTAAAGCAAATTTCAGGTTATTTCCCAGTAGGCAGCACCTCCAAGACAAAAGGGAAAGACGACCAATTGAATTAAAGTACAGATACTTGATTAATACAGATCTTTGTGTGTCTTTTTATGATAATGTGCTCATTTGTCATGACTTTCCATTATCAACCAGATCGGGATGGATGAGGTCAAAAAGACAAATCTCACTCCAAACTTAAAAAATTACGTTTCCTTTGGACTTTTAACTTGCACCATAGTTTTTATTTTTCAATTAATTTTTTTGAGTTTGCCATGTTGTAGGTCCCCACAATCTACACATATTTTATTGGCAATATCAGAGTTGAGCCATGCATTTTATTTACCTACAGTACATCACCTTGTATGAGACAATGTCATATACCTTTGTCACCCCCTAGTGGTAGGGAAAATACTGCTTCACTTGTCTCTCAGCTATTCATTGAAGAAGAAATAGTCAGAAAATAATGGGGTTTTTTAGACTTTATTTGTACAAATACTTTAAAAATTCAGACTTGATACAATTTTGGTAAGAAAAAAAAAAGAAGGAATCATTAAGTTGTCTACTTCTTAAAAATGTCTAAGCTGCTGCATGACAATCACAACAGCATCAGATTTTCCTTTGCACCCTCACTTCTTTGGTCTACGCCTGTGATGACCTCGGCGTCAGTCTGTAGGACCAGGAAAACCAGGTCTAAAGCTCTTCTCCATGCTTCCTGCTTCACACTCAGATTGTCATAGATTTTCATTGCTGGTGCTGTGTCAGATTTCGCAGCTGCGGAAAATGCACTGTCCTCTGTTTCACCCTCTAAGAACAGTGGTGAGAAGTTTGCAGCAATGACTACACGTCCATTACAGTCCTGCAGTTGTTGGCTCACCGCAGTTCTAGCTTTAACTTTTGTGAACCTTCCAGTGTTAGCCATTACAGTGGATATGTAATCAATTAAACCATCTGCCCACAGTTGCAACACGACACTCTTGTAAGGGTTAGTTGCTGCCTCTGCTCTGGATTGCTGCTTAGAGTCACCAGTACTCGCAGCGTAGTGCTTCCCATGGTGCCCTGCTCGTTTTTGGAGGTGATGAATACAAAGCATTTCTGTCACCCCAGCACCAGGCAGGAGGGCTTTGTCTCTCAGTGCGTGGTGTACACGATGAGCACAGGCCCAAAACTGATCCTCCAGGGCCTGAAGCTTGCCATGTACACAGCTTGTGAGGATCACTGTGACCAATCCGCTGTTGGCACCCGTGGAAATATTCACAGCTGTTGTAAACTTCCTACCAGGACTGCTGAGCTCCTTCCATATCACAACCTTCACCCCGGTGCCAACACATTGCTTTTTCAATTGCATGGCATAAGTCACTGGAACACCTCCTGCTGCGTTAGCGAATGCCTTCAAAACGGAAGTCTTCACTTTTTCCACCACAAGTATCTCATGTCGGCAACAGCACTGAATCATTTTCTCACTTGCAAGGCCACTGACTAGTATCAGGTTCACGCCCAGATTCAGCAGAAGTGTCACAACCTTCACCATCCACTCTTCTTCTTTGCTTGAATTTGACAAAGCCGACTGGTCACTGACGTGCTTCATTCCTTTCGGTTGACTAAAGCCAAGATGACGAAAGGTCTCTGATAAATCTCCACGAATAAGAGCAACCTTCAAGTGCTGTTCCTTTAAGCGATGTGCAACAGAAGCCTGTTCAGCAGATAAGAGAACAAAGCAGCCTGGTAAAACACACGCATGCTCCTCTGGTAAACCGGGTAGAAGACAAGTCACCATTTTGGTTATGTCAAATGTAGAACAGCTGAAATCCTGTTGATTATTTTCTGATTGCACCTGGCTTGCTTGCACCACTAAATTCATAGCATTGAAACAACCGTGCCTCAAGCCCTCAGCAATGTGTGCCATGTTAGGGAGCTTGGGCTGATGACACTGTGGTACTGTGGCGGTATTTTTAGACGTGGCCTCACAAAAATGTCTGCTGAGCTTTATTTTTCTTTGTCGACTGCTGTTCAGAGTCTTGTGGTCACCGATACTTGGTTTCCCTTGCAGGTGGCTCGATGCCTGCGAAGCTTCCATGTCGGATTTCTTTGACAGCTGAAGACCAAGAGATGTCGCACTGCAGCTCTCCAACTTTGCCACACCAAGACCCTCGGTTGAGATGTCGCATTTTCTGAAAACATCCATGCATATATCAATCCCTTCAGACATAGCAGAGATGATGTGTGGCACTGAAATTCCTCTGTGAAGGCACTCCAGAGCAGCGCGGCTCCACGCTCCTGCAAGAAACAGCAGGCATCCTGAGCCCGTGTTATAGACTTTGTGGTGGGCTTGAAGGGTCTCATAAACGAGCTGACCCACAGCGCAGGTCAGCTCCAGGTTCTCAAAGACACGTAAACACGAGCACACAAGAGCCGACTCCCCACTTGTGTCATCCTGGATAAACTTGTACTTTTTATTGGGGCCCAAACAGGAATGTGTGATTCCTGCCAACGCTGAGAGCTTCTGCAGTCCAATATGTTGTTGATGGTTTATGACCGTACTTCCCTGCATTACTGGAGACTGGAACTGTAAAAGGATGACAAAAGTTTTAATTTGTTCACCTTTAATTGAATATAAATTAGTAAGACAACAAAATTAACATGGTTTGTGGCAACAGTTAGGCACAACATTTTTGAATCAATCATTTGCCTATGAAATATAAAATCATCATGAAAATGTTCCTTGCCATGTCCAAGATGACATCATCTTTTAATTGATCAACACTGCAAAAACCAAATTAATTTACTTTGCTTCATATGACCAAGAGGCAGTGAATCCTCTCATTTCAGAAGCATTTTTTTGGCAGGGATTTTTTATTTATCAAACAACTGAAAAGACTAAACACAACTAATAACAGCTCTGTCATAAGCCTGTGAATATTCTTATTTGTCCAGGTCATAGTTATGTCAATGAAACTCCTTGAGATAACAGCTCTGTTAGTTTAACTCTCTACTTCATTCAATTTCACAAGCTTTTTTTCTGTATTTTTCTGACTCAATCTAACTGTGCAATGTGTCCTGCTCTCTGGCTGCTACTCAACCATAAATCTGATGTCCATCTGGGTGCTTGACATCCACTGACTAAGTAGGGTGCCCAACATTTTGGACAAATGAATATGTTGTTCACATAAACAGAGCATAAACGCTTGAAGAAAGACTTTAAATGTCTGTTTGCTGCAGGACTTGTATTTACTACATTTCACAAAGTCAAAAGGTTTTTGCACACAACTGTAAGCGATGGTTAGTAAAGTCACACGGTGCCTGCACAAAAACAAAACAATACAGACTCTATACAGAGCAAGCTAACAAGCTAATGTCTTCAAGTATTTACTTTAGCTCTAAATGCAGCCTGTGTATAACAAGACTAAAGTGAAATAAAGAAGCACGTGTGTTTCCAAAAGATGTACCTGTACTCGAACACTTTCTATATCCATAAAACATACAATATTACCTTGTTTTGTTATTGCATGACAGTTGTACTGAATGCTATGTAGTCTCCTGCCTCAGCTCCAACGGTTTAACACTGCGCCTGCGCCGTCGAGTTTCCCGGTTGCTGGGAAACAAGGAAACTTTACTCCCGCATTGGTGGACACCGTTAAGGCCCGCCCACTCTAGTTTACGATTGGCTAATATGGCTACGTCACAGAGCCGTTGGGGGTTTCTATTGGACAGCGCCCACGTCAATCAACAGAAAAGACTCAGTCCAGCCGTTGCTGCCTGTTTTTGTTGACATCCGGCTACAAAAAACAACAACATTGAAGTTTGCCAGGCTCAATCATCTGTTTTAAATGGTATATCTTTACATAAATGTTAAGTATGAACGGAACGCTGAATTAACTGATGGTATTTGCCGCGATTAACTAGTTTTAGCTTAAAAACGTGTTTTTGTTCGGTCCAGTGAAGCAGCGTGGATGCTAAGGTTAGCTAGCACGATACGAACAGTTGACTGATAACTTACCCTGCATGTCTCTCTTGATTATTTTCAGGCTTCCAGTTTCCGAAAATCAGCTCCCTCGGCCACACAGAGGAAAAAGACAGCGCTCAAAGTCGAACTGACCGAGGAGCAAAAGCAGGAAATTAAGGAGGCTTTCGATCTGTTTGACACGGATGGCACAGGAACAATAGACGTGAAGGAGCTAAAGGTGAGCTGCTGGTTTCATCCACCGTGCATCAATTTGTGCAATCAAATTTAAACTTTATTTGTTGCACATCGTAAGTGCGGAGATACCATCAGTAATGTGCTGCGATAACATTAGAAAGGGAAATAACACAACGACAGGGGTTATTGCAGTTGTATTGTTATCAAACGTTGTGCAGGTGAACAAATAAACGTCAGGGTCAGATGACATATTGTGCATTTGTTGTTGTGCCACAGGTTGCCATGAGAGCTCTTGGGTTTGAGCCAAAGAAGGACGACATTAAGAAGATGATCGCAGACATCGATAAAGAGGGCTCGGGAACAATCGACTTCAGTGACTTTCTCAGTATGATGACAGTGAAAATGGTGAGTGTGAGCAATATGATGAAGTGTACATTGGCATGCAAAAGTTTGGGCACCCCTGGTCAAAATTTCTGTTAATGTGAACAGTTAAGCCAGTGGAAGATTAAATTATCTATAAAAGGCATAAAGTTACAGATGACACAATCCCTTTACATTTTAAACAATATATATTTTATTTTCACCTTTTACATTTTCGAAATGACAGAAAAGTAAAAAAAAAAAAAAAAAAAAAAAAAATAGGCCCACAGCAAAGGTTTGTGCACCCTGCATAGTTAGTACCTAATCACAACCCCCTTTGGAAACTATCACAGCTTGTAAACAGTGAGTAGCTTGTCTGATACCTTGGTAAAAGTTATCTGAGAGCTCAAGTCTCCTGGGTTTCCCGTTGTTTTACAGGCTGCTGCTCTGTTTCCCCTTTAAAATTGTAGAAAACAAAATAAAACAATCATATTGCTTAAAATAGCCTACTGCAAAAGAGCGTTTCATGTTTAACTTTATGCCCTTTGGAGATCATTTAATCTTCCACTCACTTAACTGTTTACATTAACATAAACCTTGACCAGGGGGAGCCCAAATTTTTTGCATGCCACTGTATACTATGTTTTGGAAACACCTCAAAAGATACATTATCGGTCATCATCATGATTTGCAGCAACTGAAAAGATAACATTAAACAATTCACAAGTTGCATATGCATATTTTAATAATTAATGTTGGGTTGCATGTTGCTACTGAGAGGAAAGTTTCTCAGTTACTAATTTCCTCAAAATCTGACATTTACTGGTCATGGAAATTGCCGTATACTCTGGTGTTAAAAAGTAATAGGAAATGCATTTTGATTGTAGTTGTGGATTGAATGTACTTTGATCTGGAAATGAGTAATCCACAACAAAATACATAAATGTGAAACATTTTCTTCAGACCAAAACTTAATGCAAATGTGTTGCAAAACTGGTACTTAACATTTTCAGTTCCCAACTACTACTTAAAGGGATAGTTCACCCAAAATTCAAATTTCACTCATTTTCTACTCACCCTCATGTCGACTAAGGGCTGGGAGAAGTTTCAGAGTCATCTGTGCCTTTTTGAAGTTACAGGGGGGCTCCGTGCAGCACTGCATGTCCATATGACGATCGCAAACGGGGCTCACTTTTCTTCATCCAAAAAGACACCAAAAAACATCAAAATACCTCCATACTGCTCGTCTGTAATGTCCCTCTTGTATTGAAGCCCCAACATGAGAAATTGTTCCGAAAAAAATTAAATAAGTCTATATTTTAAGCTTGTTTGTAGCGGAAGCTCCCAGTGTCTCAGTCTCAAATCGCGCAAGGTTTGCACAGACACCAGCAGAGCAGTGAACTGAGACACTGGGAGCTTTTGCTACAAACAAGCGTAAAATATAGAACATCGGAACAATTTCTCATGTCAGGGCTTCAATACAAGAGGGACATTACAGATGAGCAGTATGGAGATATTTGGATGTTTTTTGGTGTGTCTTTTTGGACGAAGAAAAGTGAGCCGTTTGCGACCGTCATATGGATGTGCAGTGCTGCGCGGGGTGAACTATCCCTTTAATTAAACTCAGTGTTGAATATTTGGTTGTTTATTCATCTGATAACTAATGAACATTTGTTTAATAAAGACAAAGTCAAAAGTCAAATTCATCTTCATTGTTTATTTCTGAGATGTACAAGACATACAGAGCAACATTGTGTTTTTCAATGTCGTTGTGCAAACAACAAAACAAAAGTATGAAAAGAAAGAAAGCAGCTTTTTTTGAAAATTTGATCAAACTAATGTGTTGGATGTGTCTTGGTTTATTGTCATCAGGGTGAAAAAGACTCCAAAGAGGAAATAATGAAGGCTTTCCGGCTGTTTGACGATGACTGCACCGGAAAAATCTCATTTAAAAATCTCAAGAGAGTTGCCAAGGAGCTGGGCGAGAACCTCACAGATGAAGAGTTACAGGTAATATTGAGCTCAAAGACATGTAGCGTGTCACATACACTGTATCATTTGTTTTTGGTGGTTCACACCCAAAAATCTATTTATTATTTGATGAGTAAAGTGCAGCGATTAGCTTGTGAATCTCATGATGCTGGCTCTTCTGTCCATCGATGGCAAACGTTTTTTTCTGTCCAGTGGCTGAGGTGAATAATTTCCACAATTAATACTAGCAGTATGATCTGAAATAAGACTGATTCACACCTCTCTCTTTACTCATTCTGTAACACTGATCTGTTCATAGATTTGATATTAATACAATTACATTGTGGCCTACTTCTCAGAAACCTGTGCAATTATGACAGATGTTGTTGGCTTAAGTGAGAGTTTTTCTGATCTGGCACATGCTACAGTTGAGTCCTGGATTCACGTAGAGCTGTTTCTATTTGAGCATCACCGTGTTTCTAATCCTTTCAGGAAATGATTGACGAAGCAGACCGAGATGGAGACGGTGAAGTCAATGAGCAGGAGTTCCTGAGGATAATGAAGAAGACCAATCTTTACTGAGCTCCAGTGTTAGTTTTTATCCTGGGACTTTTTGAAGACTCATGTCTGACTTTATCAGAACCGTTTCTACAGTAGCTTTTTGGGGACTTGTTTGTAAATACATGTTGTATCTTTGCACAAAACTTTCTACAATGCAAGACAAATAAATATATTTCATCATAGCTGATGTGTCTGTTCTTCTACATTAACCTCACACTGTGAATTTAAATTGAAAGAACATGCGTGAAATTGCAGAGGTGCATTAGGTTTGCTCTGCAAATAACAGATGTAGATTCAGGTTTTTTTTTTTTTTTTACTTTGTTTCTATTCAAACTCAGAGCGGTAGATCTGCAGGAACAGAAAGGCTGCACATGTTTTCATATGGGCTGAAAATCTCAGTGAAGTTATTTTCAGTACGCTGTGTGTGCTGCAGTGCATCTTGCAAAAGCACAACATGCCAACAATGGACAGATGTTGAACAGACAGTGAAAGTTATATGACTAAGTGGATGGCGACTAACCAGAATTAAGCTACTGTAAACAGAAATGACAAGCGTGAACCTGAGATGAGTAACTCAGTAAAAGTCACTCTCACTCTATCTTTTTAATTACTGAACCAAGTCACTGTCTGCACCGAGCCGTCTTACCTACATGCTCTGATCATCTTATAGGAAAAATGCTCCTGCTGATTAATAGTATACAGCGGAAGTCTGGTTTTGGCCAAAACATCATACCTTGTTAAAATAAACAGGATATTGTAGTGACGTGTTTTTCCGAGCCGTCAGACGGCCGCCTATTATTTTGAGGATGCTTGCCACTGATTCTGAAAGTTGTGATAACCTGTTATAGACGGCGAAGGAACATCTGACGGAAAATATGAAAAGTTTCGTCCCAAGATGAGAGATCCATTTTTTGCAAAATATTCCACAGTGAAACACTTGATGGTATATAAAAGAGAGAAGTATAACCACATTTAAAAGTATTGCAGAAAATCACAGCAATTAGAAAACATTCCCATTCAAATTAATATGAAAGTGGCTTCAGACTTTTAGATCTCACTATATTGGACTCTCAGATTAATACTCTGTTACACCTAAAATTTATAGTTATGTCTGTATGTCCGCTTTACTCACAACTATCATTTTCAGTTTGCACCAAATTAAAGAGCCAGAATATGGAAATTCCTATGGATTTCTTTCTTTTTGTAACAGATGATATAATGTGCGTTATAATGTGCACAATGATACATAAAGGTGTAGATGAGGCAAATCAAAAGGCCAGTATTTCAGAAGTTTATTTTATGTCGCCTCCCTATGACTCAAATCCAGCCACCTTTCTCAGAGTTCAAAGTAGACACCGCACACCAGGTGAGAGCTGAAATTATGTACTGAAATTCATTTTGAGTGGACACATATGATTAGAAACTGGCACCTGATAGCCTGAGCGAATATCTAACATCTGAAACTATGCCTAGCTGTGCCAGCTCCTTTAGTGTTTTACAGCTGCCCCCATGACGCAACATGCGGCAAACATATGTTTTCGATAGGTTTCAGTTGCTCAAAGGTGTGAAAATCCCCCCACAGTTGTTGTGCTCCATTTTCAGATGTTGCTACCTCAAAGATTTACACAAAAAAAGAGCATTAACACAACTGATGACTTAAGTAGAGGGTGTTATAGATGACTGCTAGTCATTTTAGAAGAGTAGGTGTTGTTCAAACTGTGGATGTCTGAGTTTTAGAACAAAACTTTCCAATTGGAAGTTGAGTGTTTTTTTTTTGTTTTGTTTTCGTGGCCTTTAATATGTTCACAGCCCCTCAGCTGAGTGTTATTCCCCTACTGTTGTGGTTAAAGAGCACTCACATCACACCGTCTGTTCACTACTCCCACTGCTCCGCTGCGCTTTTTTCTTTTCCCATAAAACGATCAATTTCCAAAACAACCAAGTGTAGCCGCTGCTGGTAAACACATGATTATATTATTAACCCTTAAAAGGTCAAGAATGTGTCACCAACTGGTAGACAGCCTATTTTCTCAAGCCCCTAATGAATAAGACGCGTTGAGGACAAACTAATAACCGTCATTGTGTCTAGAAGAAGCAGGAGTGAGAGTGGCTGCATCAGTGGTATGTTTGCTTTTTAATTTCAGCCTTATTTGTTAAGAAGTATTTATAAAAACATTCAGGAGCAGCTGTTGAAATGTTAACGCAGCAGTAAGTCCTATTATTCTTTTCTTTTTTTAATTATATACAGTAGATGCCAGTGTTTCTGAGGTCAGTATTATATTTAAATGTACCTGCAGATACATTTGACATGTGATTGCTTGTTTTGTTTGACACATGATAACCACAAAGCACTTAGCATGCTTTTGTTAGCATCTTCGTTTTATTCAATCTGTGAAAACAATGCATAGGAAACTTGGCGTCCCGACTCTGTAGTGTAAGTGACGCAGACAGAACAAGATCATATCTGATGTCTTCTCTAATCCTAGTCCTCGTGTTTTTTCTCTTTTGTTTTTTTTTTCTTTGATGCGGATGTACCTGAGCCATTTACAGTTTATGTGTCTCACTTGTTGACAACCAGCTCAATTGGGGGGAAAATCTGTTTCCAGTCTTTGGCCAATCACCTTTCAAGATTTAACCGGATCAGGTGTGCATAAATATGGAAAGGAAACCAAAAAAAAAAAGTTTGGTCAACAGTATCGTCATGCATCACCTCCGCACCTGAGGTAATAAACATCCTCTCCGGTTTTATTACTACAGATATTACGTGTAAAGGACGGGGGTTGGGGGGGTGGGATAACATTTATATAAAACTTTTCCAGTAACTGATAGTGGGCTGATTTATCCATCACGCTTTATATTATATATTATATATCTATTAAAATGGATGATGTCAGGAGGACACTCTGAGCTCCTTGTTCAGTAGCTTCCCCATTGTTAATAAAAAAGAATTATTATGAATTTCACAGTACATGTGGATGTGAAATCTCATCTCTCATCTCAAAGTCTCTGCAAAATAAGTCAAAACAGCTCTGTGTGCTGTTTTGGCTCAGTTTTCAGGTTTAGCTTCAGTGACATTTTCATTATTATTGAAATGCATTTCTATTATTTAACTCAGTTAATTTGAGGTGACAACAATTTAAATGGTCAATACTCAGTCTGAAAAAACTACTGTACGGTGCGTTTCAACAGGACTGAGATCAGTCAGCAACTACAGATCTAGCCGACGTCTGCTTTCACTTGATGTTACATACAGCCATTACATTGTTAACTGAATAATTAACAGCTATTACAAATTTGTTTTCAGATTGTATTCAAATATAGATTTTTTAAAACTTTGTCTGATGAACCCCCCCCGAAAAAAGAAAAAAATGGAGGGCACTAATGCAAGATCAATCAATTCACAGATCTTTGGAATTTCAAAAACTTTAAGAAAATGTCACGATTGCAAGTTCAAGTCTCTTTTTTTTTGGTGCATGTATGTGAACCTCATTAACTCGTGCAATAAGCAAAACCTTTACGCTCGTGTTTAGATAAAGAAAAAGAAACTGTGGGTGTGATCACACATTCAGATTAGAAACTAAACACAGGCCTTATTTTTTCAGAGAGGTTTTATCGATGGCCGACAGCTCGGTGAAAGTTGAGATAAGATCACTTCAGCACTTTTTTTTTTATTGTCGACTGTGCAGATTCCGATTCATGTTGAATATTCAGGAAAAACAAAATGGCTGGAAAAACTCTAACAGTCAGGCCTGTTGAGATCAAAGAATCATCTAAATATAAAATCACATCCAAACAACAGCTTTAAACTCAACTCTACTGCACACTAGCAGTTTGCCAAACTTTATATTATTTAGTTGAGTTTGGGAATGATCAACTTAACTCAACTATTTTGGATTCAGTAACAATGACCGTGAAAAATCTGTCGTCATAATCAAGCTGTGTCATCCCTGCTGTGGTGTCGGCGACGAGGACCAAAACAGGCGATCCCCCACCCACACGCATCTCTGTACTCTTCCTGTAAACTTACGGTAATATCATGCACACTCACTTTTCTCAGCCACTGAAAATAACCTTCACTTAAGGTTGTTGACTCTAAAAAATGGTTGTAAAATATCAATTAATTGCATATTTACTCAAATGCAGTAAAATCGGTTTTGAAAATGAGCTCAAATCTGCAATATTTCAATATGTGGATTTGTTGCATGCAAACACTTCCGTGCGCCCACTCGCCACGCAACCCGGAAATGCGAACAGTTCACTAAGGGGAGACCGCAGTGTAGGAAATCACACTACAGCAAGTGGGAGTGAAGGGAACTACATCAATAAGATGAATTAAACTGGCCTCATAGTTTTAAATACTGACACTTAACTGATGGTGTTTGATGGTGAGATTTTGACCATGTGTTTCTGACTTTCGCTAAAGCTTCCACAAACATAGATAAAAGAAAGGAGGCTGATATTTCTCTTCAGTCACCCACTCACAACAGCATAAATAAAAACTTCACAGCAACCGTGCATATAGCCGCGTGTGTGTGTGTGTTTATGGGGGTTTAAAGCTGTGGGAAGAAACAGTAAACAAGTCATGAAAAAACAAAACAAGAATGACATCATTACAGTGTGACCAAATGACAAGATCTAGTCAAAACAAAAACAAAATTATGATATGGATGAGCAACAACTGTGGCCGAGACGTGTGCCGATAGTGGAGGTTACGTAATACTGAGATACAGTAAGAGTGGAAAACCAAACAACGCTCACATTAAATATAACGTAGCACTGTCCTCAGAGAGAAAATATATCGCTCCTTTATCATTCTGTGGTGTTGAAAATATAAAAGTCATAAAGAAATTAAAGCATTAGAGTATCAGATAACTCACACCAATAATGTCCTTTTTTTAAAATCCTCATAGCCCCTCTGTTATGTATAATCAGCATCATGATCTGATGTGTTCCTAACTTTAAATGTATATAAAACCTTCTTTTACCTTTTTTTTCCCTCTTTGCATTTAAACGCAGCAATCTCACTGCATATTTTGCTTTACTTCATAATTTAATGATTCAATTAACATAGGGAGAAGGGGTGGGATTTAATAAGCTGTGGCTTCTTCCCATTCCTTTTAAACATAAATAAGTGTTAAGTCTTGTTGTTTCATTTTGTGTTGTTGTGCCTTGTATTTATTGTTGTTTGTTTTAATTCTGTTCTTTTATTCTGTGTTCAAATAAACTTTCATTCATTCATTCAATGACATTTTATTGGGAACAACATACACCAGTGCTGGAGAAAGTTTTTCTTGAAGGTTGTAAAGTTAATTTTGTGTTGAAACTGTGTCAATTATTTGTTGATGTGTGACCACTTTGGCACCACTTGACACCTGCAGTTTGTGGTATTATTGTTAAACTGCACTGCATTATGTCGAGTCAACCAATGTCACTATGATTTTGTCCACCCCCTTCAAAATCAATCAAAACGGCAGAAATACGTCTTTTAGTAATGCGACACATGCAAAAGGCAACAACTCTTTAACACCGTCTCAACAAAAACAGAACATTATAAACTTCATGCTTCATCACAAGACTGTTGTATTAGACCACATTAGTTTTAGCAAATGCTGTAGCCAATAAACTGACAACTGAGTGTTGAATAATTATATAGAATATATATTTGACATTTTAATGGTTCCTTTTAAGGAACCGAGCCACTCAAACTCTGGATTCGTCATAACTTTTCTGATGCACTCCAAACAGGCTCAAGCTGAAGATTTCTATTCTCTCCTTCACTATTTTCTAATGCACTGCTTCTGCACATTTAACAGAAAAAAAAGAAATAACTATTTGCACACAACTAGAAGTGAAAATGCCTCCCAAACTAAAAAGAAACAATTCCAACCATTTCTTTTGTTCAACGTGCAGCTGACCTCCATGTGTCAACTTTCTCCTGTGAGCAGCTTCACTTCCAGCGACACCTCTGACATTCTGCGTTTAACACTTCGGCTGACCACAAACAGCTATTCACTGAGCGACATGCTGTCAGCCCTGACCGAGAGTTTTAGTCACCGCCGAAAATAAGTCAGTGCTGCACAATTTAGTGGAAAAAAGCTCAAGATGAGACGTTTGTGACGACTGCATTTCTCCACCAAAGAACTTTCTTTCTTTTCTTTTTTTCAGTGACTGTTGGAGGACAGAGTTGATCAGATTGTGGTCACGATTATAAACTGATTCCACTGCCTCTTACAAATCATTACTAATGACTGACTAATGACAAAAAAAAGCTAATGAAGGTGGATCAGATACATTTTGCCTCTATTTTTCTTTTAAAACTCACAATTGTTCTATAATGCATTTGTAAGTTAAAATTAAACCATTAAAAATGCATTTGTTTCCATTTATAAATCCTTTACAGTGGCCTCATCAAAAAGCAGCACAAAAACACTTAAAATAAAATAGAATAAATCTGGGATTGTGATGGCTATAAATAAAAATTAAGCATAAATGTTGTTCACCTTTTAATTTTTTATTTTTATCACCTTAAACCTATTTTACCTTTATCTTCTCCTGCACTGTGTCAATGCCAAGTTGCTGTGTTTGTCGTTATGCATCTTCTGTGGCTTCATGTGGTTGGAGAATGTCATGTTTCTCACTGCATGAATTTTCACTTTGAGACATGTGCTCATTATGACAAAGCTGCTTAGTAAGACTTTTCTGCTGACACACACACCCACACCCACATCACAGGTGGGTTACAGGGGCTTCCTTATAGGCAGCTACTGGAGGAAAATTCTTCTGAATTTGTAGATCTACCTGAGGACACATTTTCCCTTCCATGTGTGCATCACGCCAACAAAAAAAGGGACTCCTGATAAGAGAGGAGAGTCTCAGGGTGATGCACCTCTCAGACCAGTCGGAGCCCCCACCCACTTTTTCCCTTACGCTGACAGAGAGAGAGAACAGACGAGAGGGGTTTTCTCTTTCACTCTCACTTCCTCCTCTCTGGTTGCAGAAAACTGATGTAAAGATTGTGCGTGGAGAGAACTCCACCATGATAGACAGACGCAGCAGCTCAGTGGACACATTGACTAACAATTACGATGCCTCCTGAATTTCCAGTGTGTAATGCTTAATGCACACCGGAGCAGATGACCATTTCCTCATTAATTTCCATATTGTAATTCTCTGTTAGTGATTAAACGCTAGTGATGTAATCTCAGGTCATGAAAGCCTCTGATGTGCTGCTCTGCTGGAAACTGTGTACTGTGCTGTATTTTACATACATAGTAAGAGTAATGCAATTTAAATACATTTCTCCTAATGTGGATATACTGTATGGCTATTTAAACTGACGTATGTACACATCTGCAGCTGGAATGCAACTCTAACTCAAAGGCAGTGTTGTGCATCAGAAACACATTTCATGCAAAGATGTTATGCTTAATGAGCATCGAAGGCCGATGCTTTGACTTGTGATCTGCAAAATGTATCAAACTAAATACTACCTCTAATTCTAATTATTAGGAAATGGTACAGAATTACAATTATGATTTGAGTTGTGGAGGAGGAATGTCCGAGAGAGTGTCTACTGGTCACCCCTCCAACTTTAAAAAGGGAACTACGGTATGCAATTGTGGTCGATTTTCTGCTGTTTTGCTAACCCTCATCCCGGTCATGTGCATTTGTTTTCAACGAGGTTGGCGAGAAAGCAATCCATAGAGCAGTAGATAACGTTATACACGTTACTTTGTGTATATTTGTGTAGTCTTATCTGTCATAAACAAGAGATTAGGGGTTGCGGGGCCATTTGTGATGCGGTGCTGCAGAGACCAGAGCTGGGACACCCAGTCGGAGGCACTGATCTTGCAAGATTGTTTTTTCGGCCAAGAGACGCTATAGGTGGAAGGCAGAGAGCCTCCATTCTCACTGGAACAAGTTACAAGTTATCAATTTAAACCTCACAATTCCAAAACTCTTTAATTAATGTAAAAATGTAAGAGTTCCTCTTTGAACATGCAATTGTGGACGGGTTTAACCCTCTTGTGTGGTACTATTTTATGGTGTCCCCCAATGGTCCATTTGAAACCCTCTTACTAATTATATACACTGTACAGTATGCTACATCTAGAGCATCTAGTACATGACCCCAATCCTTGCAGCCTTTACTGATGTCTTGTGAGTTTTAGCATTGATTTTAAGATTTTACTGCTTATAAGAGCTTTAAATTGTCTTTTTAAAATACATTTTATATTATTTTATTGGGGTCCGGGCTTCATGGCTGAGGAGATCCCTGCTGGGTGATGGGTCAGGCAGACCCACCTTATTCTTAGTTGAGGGTATTGGGTGTTGACATCTGGTTATTTCTTCTAGTCTGTATCTGACGATATCTGAAGTCCTTGGTATTTTAAATGCAAGTTTTATTTCTAGAGCACTTTGTAACTTTAATTTTAAAAATGTGACATGAGTATTAAGAAATGTAAAGAGTATGAGGATATGAAGTATAAACTCAGCTAAATGACAACTATTGTGCCAACTAGTTTGAACTGGACAATTTCCTTAGTAAAATACTGTAACATGTCACATAACTGCAGCGTCGAAACTCTGAATTAGGCTTCGGGCATTTGTTCCAAGTCAAATGACATTGCATGGTATTTCAATGCATATCTAATAAGATTGCAGTATCAGCAGCCCCATTTATTATCCACAGAAGTACCCTTCATGACTTTCATGTGACCACAGTTCCACGGCATTTCCCAATTGTGCTCGAATGAAACTTGACAAAGTGATCATTTAGACGGCATCGGCCTATCGTGGATAGGCCCTACACCGAGAAAACCATTTTCTCACTTCTTCTTTTCATTCAGCATTAATACTGTTACTAAATACTAAATAATGTTTCCTGTTGTTGCCATGTAGTGCAGCCATGTAGTGTTTGTGTAGGCGGCCGTCCTGCGGTGAATACATTCAGGTTGTCAATACCACACCTACATAGGCTACCTATGACATGGTATAGCTGTGGCTCCATGATTCAAAGTGAAAATGGGAAGTGCCGTCTCCCTGTAGTTTCCTGTCGGCTGCACTCAACAAGTTTACATTCACACACACTACGGGCCCCACGCACGCTTGACGACACTCTCGTATCACGTAGTGGTGATTGCCAGTGGAAAAGAAAAAGTCATTACTCACACACCAGTTTCTGCAGCTTTCCAACTCTCTCGAAGTGGTTTTCCTGTGTCCTCAGGGATACATATAAAAAGGTAAGCAACACAACCATCTACATTTCCAGTAAAACCTTCGAATAGCAACTTCTGGTGACCTGGGTGCCTGCTGCTCACACTGAGAATATGAAGCTGGTTATTCTTTGCCTTTTTGCAGTCTGCTGCTACACCATGGCCAATACAACACCAAAAGCGCTTAACAAAGCAGACCAGAGGAGAAAACTAGTGGAGACTCTGAGGGAGTTGACATTAGTGAAAGAAACCCACGAGGTAGGTTCATTTATATTGACTTTTTCACAACCTTTCCAGAGTGCGGCCATAGTATTCATCACTAAACGCAACATCCTTGCTTTGTCTCATGCAGCACAAAGATATGATGCTGAACACCCCACCAGAGAATATTGAGGTAAGCAAATCTGATTTGCATTCAAAATAATGGCGACAGTATGGTCACCTTCACATTTAATATTTGTGGTTGCTTAGTCATTGTTGTACTTGTTGCATTTACTGATTGTCATGTGTCGGCTACTGTAGGAGTACATCAAATGATGTGTGAAATCACAAAGGGCATATGTAATCAGGGGGCGCATCAACGGGTGACAATTATGCTTAACTGCACGACTAAATAAAATAAATAGATAATTTCTCATCTAAAATCAATCAATAAATTAAATATATTTTGATATATTTTATATTTCATCTTGTGATTCCAGTATAATGCACAGTACAGGCAAGTTGGACTTTCATAAGCAGTGTAAAGTTGGCAAAGTCAAACTTAATTAAATCTGACAGTTTATAATTGAAACGATGAGCATTTATTTAAAAAATGGTAAAGTAATCTTTGCATGTGATGCAGCAAACAGGGAATATAAAAGTTACTAAGTATTGGTAAAGTATTTAATGACAGTTTCAAGATATATATAAAAAAGTATATTACACATTTTATTACAATTACCAAGAGCAAACCACCACCATAGAACTATGTACAGCCCACCACGTTTAGTTGTAAGAGAATTTCTATAAATCTAGAAAAACCTGTAATCAATTAGATTTCACTTTTAACTTTTAGCTTTAGTGCCACACTGAACTTGGAGTTTAACATCATCAGTCCTTGTCGAAAACCAACACTTTATTTTTGCATTGTTATGCAATTAATTTGTGATGATGTGATTATATGCACTTACTTAAAGTGAATGCCTATGAAGGTCAACTGCATTACTTGTAAATTCAGAGCAGCCTTTTTTCTTGTCAGGCTCACAGTCCTCTGTGAGTCAACTCAAGAGTTTGCTCAGTGTATTTTCTCATAGCTTCCGTTGCACTCAGGTGAAATGTGATGAGTAATCAAGCAGAGAGCAGACAAAACCATGACACTTCCTCACAACCGCTACATGTTTTCTTGCATGCTAGAAAACGTATGACTCAATCTCTTGTTGTAAAAACTGTCAGGTTACTGTTTATCTTAATGACAATGATTCCTGTGTGGGTGTGTAGTCACTATTTTATAAAAAAAAAAAAAACACAACAAAAGCTTGATATCAAGAAGGAAAATCATAACACGAGTGAGAAACAATTTGTGACTGACAATAAAAAAAAGAAAAAAAATTCCCACTCATAGGGAACTTCAAAATACACAGATCAAAAGGTAAAGTCATTCGTTCCTATTGTTCCTGTTGCCTTTTCATTTAGCAGAAACATGAACCTGTTTCCTCAAGGAGATGAAAGATTTGACCCTGGTTTTTTCGGGGGAGTCACACGTTGCAGTGCGAGTAACTAAACAGAAACCAACTTGGAAAAAATATGTCTAAACAAATCAAAATCTTCATTATAATTCAAAGACACACAAAGCATTTTGGGAACAGAAACTTGACTTTAAAATAGTGGAAACTTGTTTGAGTTTCATTTTAGGTAAAAGTTTTGTGCATGTATCTGCTTGGAAAGTTTACTGCGATGATGAAGTCATGACATGAAACCAAAAACAGCTTTCTTGGAAATCTTTTTTGATTGTTTTTCCTCTAATTAATGATATAAATAATTATTAACTCCAAAAAATCTAAAAACAAACAAATGTGGCAGGGTGATTGTGAACTGGATTTATTATTTAAAGTTTCCAGTTTTCTGTCGAACAACATAAAAAACATCATGTAGTGTTTTGTGTTGTTTAGATATACTGTACACGTTTTATTCACAAATAGTTTCTCTTTTTTCCTTCTCGTGTCATAACAGGACTGCTGCTGTGTGTCAGCTCTGGAGTGCTTTCGGGCGAACCTGCAGGTGCATTTCAACATGACAGACAAAAAACAGAAGAAACTTCACAAGAGCCTTAGGAGCCAATACACTGTGAGTAAACGGCTGGGGATGTAAATCCATCTCAAAAAGTGTTCCTCAACAACAATGTCTTAAGGTTGAAGTGTATGGTGTTTCTAAAAACGTGTTTTCTTTGACTCATTTCAGGTGCAAGGTCTGGACTTCTGTAATTCAGGAAATAATTTGGTAAGAGGAAATTTTGTCCAAGTGTTTTCCAAATGATCGTTTGTTGCTATTTTCAGTCAAAAAGCTCACAGTACATGGCATAACACTATTTTATCCTGTTTTCTTTCAGACCACATGCCAAGCCTGCGACTTGCATCCCAAAGTAAATGCCCAGGAATTTTTCAAGCGGCTGGAGGCTCTTATTCAACGGGTAAGAGATTTTTTTTTTCTTTTCTATTATTATATTTCATAAACACATGATAAATACTAAAATATTCTGTTTTTGTTGAGCTTATCCTAGCACAACATTATCATAAATGTGATGAAATGAGTGTATGCAACAAGTACAATTAATCAATTGTGTTTTTCTTTCTTCAGGGCATAAGCAAACTGACCATGGACTAAGAAGAAAGATGTAGCTGTGACCAAGGAATGAATGTAGAGAGGACACTAAGCTGAGAAGCTGCCAACCGTGGCGATGTCTATATTTTTTCTAGCCTTTTTAAGTATTTAACTTATTTAATATTTATTTACAAAGTGGTGGTGAACTCACTGAAGCTATGAAGAATGTATTTTCAGGAGAGCTGCTTTGCCGCCACCCAGTGGACTTGGCAGTTTTTTTCTCTCTCTCTTTTTCACTCAGAGTGAAAGTTAATTTATTTATATGGCGTAGTTCTTAAAGAATATTAAGTATGTAAAGACATTTATACCATGTATGATGTGCCTTAGTACAGCAATCATTTTGTTCAAACGATTGTACAATTATTTCCAATTAAAATCCAACCAAAATTGAATTTTTGCTTTGCTTGGTTCATTTGTCAGACGTTTCCAAAAGCAACCAGCAGAGCTCTGGAGTTTGTCTTTTTGGCTCAAGGTGGTGGTTCATCATACAATTAATCTTTCTTAAATCTATGTATGTGCACCCTACCTACTGAAGAACTGCTGCTTTCTAAATTACTTTAATTTCACAAACTTTTTTTCTGGGAGTAAACCTGTGTGACAAACTATTAATATGTTACTTCTCCTTCTCCATGAGCATGAAATAGTTATTAACATTTAAATGAAAAGTCAGACTAGAAGTGGAGATGTAGCCACACAGTCTGTCAACTATTGCTTGTGCACAGATGAAAGATAAAAGTTTGAAATCATTGTAGATAAAAGATCAAAATTAGAAGACAAAAACTGAAATATTCACAGTTCCCGTGTGTTGCACAAGATGGCGGTATTAATCCTTCAAGCAGCTTTATATTACTATTCAGATGTTTTGTTTTGAACTTGTATTGTTACATGTCTGGGCTTTGCCAAAACCCCACGTGCTGGGAAAAGCAAATATTAAGACAATCACATTCATTTTCTCCCATCTTAATGATTGTAACTTACTCTACGCCGGCATCAGTCAGAGCTCCCTCCACTGACGCCAACATCCAGGATGCTGCTGCTCAGATGTTATCTGGTACCAGGCGTTATAAATACATTACATCTATTCCTGCCGCCTTACACCGGCGTAAAGCATCAAATGGTGTCGCACTTTTATAGCATCAAATGGTCTTGCTCCAAATCAAATCAAAGATTTACTATCTGTCTCGTCGCTCACGTAGGGGTGAGGGGAAAAATATTGATAAGAGTGTAGTATTGCGATATTTTGCATGGCAATATTGTATCGATATACGGGACGCAAAGTATTGATCTGAACAGACTAAGAAGTTTATCTTATTGGATAAAACAGATGTCAACAAAGTTTTCATTTGGAGATAAAAATCATGATATTATCGTATTGCATGGCCTCTGGTGATTCCCACCCCTAGTGATTGGTCCTTTGCTGTTAGAGCCCCCAGACTGTGAAATAGTCTTCTTGTTGAAATCAGGCGGGCAAATTGTTCAGTGTCTTTTAAAATCCTTCTTAAAACATTCTTTTATTGGAGAGCCTTTAGAAATGTTTGACATGTGATGTGTTTCATTATCTAACTATAGTGACTACTTCTTGCCTTTGTGTAACTACACTTTATTCTCCTTTTATTTTGTTATTTATTTTTCTTTGTTTTGTCTTCTTTCCCTGTTAAGCACTTTGTAACTTTGTTAGGAAAAATGCTAACTAAATAAAGTTTATTATGTTATGTGAAGGTATCAGAATCACTGCAGACTGAAATATTGCAGCACAGAGATTGTGTCAACGTTATAAACACTCTAGTTGAAAACCACAATAAACCACTGTGGACTTCTTTTCCACTTTCCTGTCCTAGTGTATTTATTACATTGTTTTCATTTACTGCTCCATTGGCCATGTTCCTTATCAAAACCATGTCAGAAGCCAGCACAGCCATAGCACCAAAAGGAAACATTAAATCTTGCAATGCGACACAAACGGGACCAATACTGACCAAAACTTCACATGATGCCAGGTGCAAATATAGAGTTGGATGGGCTTTACTCTGCACAAATTGACAAAATCTAGAGTACTAAAGTACTGTCACTCCTAATTACCATTTCTTGCCACGAGAGGGCGCCATGTCGGAGGCAAGACTTACTGTAGGCAGTACTATGTGAACTTTATGTAAACAATGATGGAACTGGAACAAATGTGCCAGTGACATTTTAAAATCTGTTTTGTTGTAAATATTCTTGTGCTATGTGCTACAGTATGTTCTCAAATGATTATTGTTTGTCTAATAAAACTTAGAAAAGTCATGTAAACAACAGGTGGACTTATTGTGGGTGCATGCATGGTTAAAGTCTGTGGTGCAAAAATTACCATGAAAAATTTAAAACAACAAAAAACACTAAAACAAACAGCCATACAACAGCACAATCCAAAACACCACTAACTACTCTCACAATGACAGGTGCATCATGTTTTGACCAGGTGCTCTGAAGACAAACAGCCCTCCTGGATTTCCCAGGTGACAGAGGGGATTTCAGCAACACCACCAAACTCAACAAGTTTTACCGAGGTGTATTTCACACATGTGAACAAACATCCTCAAGTTACCTCAGCATGTGCTGACTAAACCAACAAGATGAACCTCAGTGCACACGTGTTATGTGTAAGCTTAAGATGCTAAATGCATCAGCCACCTTTTTATCTTTCCATTTTCACAAAGTATTTGCTCTCCAAGACGTCGAACCACTTGCACAAATGCAGTTTGTTGCTGTGCTTAAGAATGCCCAGTAAAAAAAAATACTTCATCCAAAGGTAACAGAATTACATAATGCATGGGTGCTATGATTATGGGTTTCAAAGACATTCTGTATTAAACATCTAAATGCATAAATATCATCAGATTGGAGCTGATGTTGTGTTTTGTGTCAGTTAAGAAGCCCTTGATGTGACAAAGTTTGAGAACCAGAGATGTCAGATTTTCTCAGACCACAGCTACAGTAGGGTTGAGCCAGGTGTCAATGTGACCAGAGATGCACCTGACAATGTCTTAGCCAGGTGCAGGTGTGGTGTACACAGACGTGTGACAAAGTCAAAAAGGAACTGGTGGTTCTGGGACAACCTGAGCCTCCAGAGCAGCCTCAGTTATCTGACAGCCCTTCAAGTTGTCAAATTCACTAATGGCCAATTATCCGATCCTTTACTGCGTATGACATCTGTATCCCAAATAGAGGAGGTCCTATGCCAATAACTCCACAAGTAGCATAGATTGAGTTTTTAGAAAGAGCTACTAGTGTTTACAAGAGACTAAGCACCTCAGTTATCAAGCCCACATTAAAACATCCTTCGCATGTTTTAAATTTAATCCGGATTTTTTGATTTTAGGTACAAATTGACTGGGTTATGCCAAGCATTTAGAAGAAAAAAGTGTATTAAAAACTATGCTGAAGCCTGACAGTCAACTGTGTTTTCAGTAATTTATCTCACGCACATCTTATGAAACAGGCTCCTATTTTCCTCACTCCAGCCATCTGAACAATAAACATAATTCAGGTGTATTTTTGTGTACAGCATCTGCATTTGTTCTGTCTTATGTGTGTAACTACAGAGAACGGTTTAAACTTTGAAAAACTTTGAAAAACAATGATCCAAGCTTTATTTGAATTCAACCAGACAAAATGAAGTAAATAAATCAATATCAAATAAGGTGCCGGCTGAACAAAACAAAAGGGGGGGGGCGGAGGACAGAGACCGAACCAGCAGTGGGCCATAGGATCACTCTCTGCCGCCAACTCAGGCTGCCTAAAGGTGCAAAGAACCAAAACCGAAAATGGAACCACCGGCCACCTACTCCCCAAACTAAAACAACAAAGCCGAGCAGTCGAAGAACACAGGGGACAAATCGACAGAGGGGGAAATAATAGCGCTTGGAACAAAACGAGGAAAGCTTTAGTTTAAACTGAGACACATCAAGTTAGTGAGCCTCATCCTTGCTGCAGTGGCCATGGGTCTGAATCACTTCAACCTGACTCTCTTGTCTCTCTCCACTGTGTCCGGTCATTATAAAAAGGCAAAATGTTTTTGAACAGAACTACCATCAGACAACAGACACATTTTTAAGCAGGCAACATGCTACAGTAGCAGGCAACAGTGGTAACTCACATGATCAAGATTTTAAAAGAATAGTTCACCCAAAATTCAAATTGCACTCATTATCTACTCACCCTCATGTCGACTAAGGGCTGGGAGAAGTTTCAGAGTCCTCCGTGGCTTCTCTGAGTTACAGGGGGTCTCGGAGTAGCAGTGCATGTCTATATAACGGTTGCAAATGGATACCAACTGTCTTCGTAACAAAAAGACACACCAAAAAACATCCAAATACCTCCATGCTGCTCGTATGTAATGTCCCTCTTGTATTGAAGCCCCGAAATGCGAAATTGTTCTGAAAAAATTAAATAAGTCTATATTTCAAGCTTGTTTGCAGCGGAAGCTCCTCTTCCTGGTCCGTCCAAATCTCGCGAGACATTACATACGAGCAGCATGGAGGTATTTGGATGGTTTTTGGTGTGTCTTTTTGTTACGAAGACAGTTGGTATCCATTTGCAACCGTTATATTGACATGCACTGCTACACTGAGACCCCCTGTAACTCAGAGAAGCCACGGAGGACTCTGAAACTTCTCCCAGCCCTTAGTCGACATGAGGGTGCGTAGATAATGCGTGAAATTTCAATTTTGAGTGAACTATTCCTTTAAATAACTATTTTTCATAACTGCTGGGACTGCAGCGAATTGAGCGTCAGGTTAGTTTCAAGATATATTTTTTTGATTTATTCATTATGTGCCCTCAAGCAGGAATCTGTTACAATTTCTCAAGATGCTAGACTGGAATTACAGCATGTTTTTTTGTTTGTTTGTTTTGTTTATGCCTTAATTTGATATCAGAATAATGAAAAAAAAGGAATTTAAAACCTGAAACTGAATATTTGTCTAAGTAAACAGCAAGTTGATTTTTAAAATGATTCTGAAATCAGGGTTAAAGCAAACTGAAGTAATTTCAAAGTTTTTCTTTGATCATGATCAATAAAACAAAAACATGATGATACAATGCTCTAGCAAACTTTTGTACTGCAGTGTGGAATTGCCTTCTTTACATCTGAAAAACCACACTGTGCTGAGCCCGACCAAACCAAGCAGCTGTGTTTTACAGATGAGCACAAGTGCACAGCTGTGTGTCAGTCAACAGCTTTAGACCAAAGTGTGTGTAGTTCTGTGTAAATCCCTCTAGTTGCCTATGTGGTAGTGAATAGCAGAGCAATGGGTTTTTCCACAAAATGTATAATGTGTAAACTAAAATCAAGAATTGCAGGTTTGCAAAAGGTCACACAAGGTTGCTCATCCCTGTTTCACGCTGCTGTCCAAATTTGGACTTTTTTGGCTCAAGCCACCTTCACGATGGAAGAAATTAGTGTGTGACATCACAGAAACGATATTCAAATGTTTTTTTTTTCCTTTTAATAACACATGTATCAAGACTGTTGAAAGAGATTGGAGGCATCTTTTGTGTACTAGAGATAGAGACTACTGACTAGTTTTTCTGTCCAATACGAGAAGAGTTAACATGCAAGTCTGCTGGCTATTAGTTTAAAGCTATTTAGTCTAACAAAAAACATGATTACAATCCAAAACTAGCATCTCATACAAAGGACTGACTCATTCAAATTTTTCAGATTTGAATGTTTTTTTCTTTCTTGAATCAATAAAATAAATGTAATTAAAAATCTTCACCTGTGGCTTGGAGATGCTCCATCTGATTACACTACATTACACTATGTATTGTTATTTCAGTGCATATATAGTTCAGATACATACCAATTTGTTCAAGTGATGCACTTTGCAGTCTGGGCATACCACTGGTAATTACTAATATTTTGTTGGTAATTGCTCGATTACTAATAATTGGTATCTTCCCTGAAAGCGAACATATATAATATATAATATCTAATCCCCCATTTCATACTAAAAACCTTAATTCTAGAGGTACCATAGGTGGTGCATACTTGTTGTATGCAAGTCTGGACGATCAAACACCAGATGGTCAAACTGCCATTTGGACACGTTTTTTGTTCTCCAGCAGTCTGTTTTAGTTTGACAAGAAGAAGTCTTTGCTCTTTACATTTAGTATCAAAAAGGAAAACGTTTAAAACAGAGAAGGGGACTGAGGAATATAGAAAGCAGAATGATCTTTTCAGGAACAGGCTTGTCACTCTGCACTCTCGGCTGTAGCAGTTTTCTTTTACTGTTCCTGTTTAGAGTTTCGATCGTTGCGTAATCGTGTAGTTGTCTGTCCACTTATCACTTGTCTTTTACCATCCCATTCTCTTTTTTCAGGCCTGGTACCAGGTACTATTTTTAGTACCTCCTCGACCCTGGTTCCAAGCGAGCCGAAGCGATACTATAACGTGACGTCAGCCGACTGCCTTCCACTGATTGGGCAGAGCGTCGTCACTGGAAGTCACTGGAAGAGTCACGAGCGTTACGTCCGACATGAGAATCAAACCCGGAAATTTCAAAAACAGAGCGGCAACAGCGCCAGCTGATCTGTATCAAAACTGTTGTTATTCCTTCACCCGAGGTAAATGCTGCTGTGTGTAAAACCACACTGTGGTCTGTTAACGAGGTGCAGACGAGTGAGTTTGGAGCTGACGAGCGGATCGAAAAAAGAGACACGGACAATGCGGCCCTGCAATTGCCTCCGCGATCACCCCCGTGCCGACCCCACCCCCGCTGAGAAGGTACTAGAGAACTCAGCTGTAGTGGAAAAGCAACTTTACCGAGCCGAGCCGTGCCGTGCCGTTCCGTGCTGTGAAAGTGTAGTGGAAAAGCGCCATTAGAGTATGCCCAATCAGCAGAGTAAACCTCAAGCCCCACCTGGGAGTTTTTTAGGGCAGCTCTGAGTACCTACCCCGAGGCAGCCCACAAACGTTCCAAAGGATGGTCGTGCAGTGGAAACACCCCAATGGGCTCTATGCCCAGCCACTACTTCCTGAACTCTATGCTGCTCCTTTGTTTCCTGTCTTACATTTTTGGAAGTTTACTTTTAGTTTTATTACCATTAATATTATTTTTGTACTTTAAGGAACAATGCCTTAATGCAATTTGCAGTGATGGAATGTTGCAGTTCAACCAGGGCTACACTTTCACTCGCAATTCCTTTCTAATTTTAAAATTGCACTTTTCAGACTTGAGACAGTTTTGTTTACAGTAAGTTTGCACTTAAAACCTTTTGTGAGATCTACTGACTCAGGTCATATAGTGGAGCACAGAGTTCAGACTAGACATGGTGAAGCAGCATTTAGCTGTTATGCTGCACACAAGTGGAACAAACTACCAGCAGAACTGAAATCAGCCCCAACTGTGAGCACTTTTAAGTCCAGGTTAAAAACATTTCTCTTTTCACGTGCTTATAGCTGAGCTCTTTTTAAGAACTTTAGACTTCATCTATTTTCTTTTATTTTCTCTTGCTTTTACCTCTGTTTTTAGTGTTTGTTTTTATTCTGTTTTATGCTTCTCTTTTTTTTTTAATGTTTTGTCTTTATGTAAAGCACATTGAGTTGCCTTGGTATGAAATGCGCTATATAAATAAAGATGCCTTGCCTTGCCTTATGATGAAAAAAAAAGTACATTTGTATTTTGTAACAGAGTTGAGCCATTTTCATTATTTAAGAGCCGATTGAATTGAATCGAATCGTGAATAATCGAATTTAGAACCTTATGAATCTAATTTGAATCGATTAAGGAAATTGGCCACGATACCCAGCCCTACTCCCAATTCCAACAAACAACTGCTCCGATAGACCCAGAGTATGATGAACTCTAGTGTAGAACTAAATCACACACCTAACTGTTGTTCACTCATGATGGACAAATATGGACACATGTGCAAACACACACGTAATCTATATGTACTGTCTAGAGCTAGACTGCAGCTCTATGTGCTACCTATTGCTGTAACATGTTATGTCAAATGTCATAAGTAAAAGAATGTTATATCAAAATGTAAAAAAGCAAAAACAAAAGAAAAAGATTATGATATGATCTGATTATGAAAAAGATTTTATTCTGTGGGTAATGGGGGCGGGACTAGATAAGCTTTTGCTTCTCCCGCTTTCCCTTTCGGCCATGTGTATTGTATTATTTGAACTAAGATGAAGTGTGATGATGATTATTTAAATTGACATGCCCGAAATAAACAAATTGATTGATTGATTGATTGATTGATTGATTGATTGATTGATTAATCATTTCTACAGCTGTAATGTAGATTATTGATACAGATCATCTGCTTGCTTGCCAGAGCTGCCTTGAAATGACACAAGAGATGCACTGATTGCAGTTTCCTCAATGACTACACTAGCTGTGCACCAAGACATTGTGAAGACAAAATCTGCATATGATAAACACAATTACATAATGAGGAAAATATATATAATTAAGACGTAAACTTTTGGATTGAGAAAATCCCTCAAAGTTAAAATATATGCTTTTGTACATGAGACTGTGTAAAAATTACAGATTGCCTAGAAATAGGGATGCACATTTTGAATTTTTTTTCTAAACGATAACCGACGCTCGTTAACCGATAAGATTACAACACACTATTGGGTGTCTGTGACTAGGCTTGTGCCGATCAGCAACCTGATCTTGTATCATTGGTTAAGGGGGCGATCGACGATGATTTTGTTGTTGTTTTGCCATTATAAAACACACATGCACGCGCGCAAACACCAGGCTAAAGAGAGAGGGACAGCAGAGCTCCTCTGACAGCTCATCTGTGGAGCTGCAGGAAAGCTACAGGTAAACCGGCTGGAGAGCGTAGTGTTGTCCTTTTTTTCCCCCTTTTTTTTGCAGCCCTGCGTTACAGGTGATGCACATCTATGTCCATGTAGGCTACATTTGTTGTACAAGTGGCTGCACATACTGTCAGTCCTCCTGTGTAACTTTTTGCTGCAAAATATGACTGAAGGCACCGTGGACGTCTGCACGTGTCCATACGCCTCCATGAGTTGACAACATGAGGAACTAATAAAAACTAAAAAATGAACTGATAGTATTAATTTGTCAAAGTTCTTGTTGTTGGTTAACGGTTAATCAGCTGCATCCCTACCTAGAAATGTGGCACTCTTTAATGAGCCCAAACACAAGTGTTTCACAGACTTAAATCACAACTGTCACTGTAAGAATTGGAAAAATCAAGTAGTATTATTTAAACATTATTATTATTCTACCAGTTTACTGCTGCATTTCTATTTCTACAGTCTGTTCACAATCGATCGTAATCCATCATCACCCTCAATGGATGAAGGCAGTGTGACCTTCAAAGTGATGTTGGAGACAGACAGAAAAGACAGAGGGATCAGATGAGTTACTGTACATGAGCTGAAGCAGAGAATTAGAATCTGCTTTTTCAAGCGGACAAATTAACGGCCATGAATACTGTACTATAAAATGAGCAAAACTTGATGAACATAGAAACTTCAAACTGGAACAACCCAATCAGATAAATGCAAGTTGAGGTTGAAAGAGTGCATTCGCTGAAAATGTTTGTTAGGAAAAACAGCAAAGGGTATGAATGTGGGCCTCAGGGGGTTGGTAAAAGAAATGGACTATGCAGCAAGAGGGGGAAAAAAAAGATAAAAAGTCAAGATAAGACTTTGATAGGTTTGATTACCGCTGACTCAAATGCAACACATTAACTCTGCAAAGCCGCCACCTGACTCTGATACTATGCTGTGGCCTGTGGTAAGGAAACCTTCTCCATCTCCAGTGACATCACTACTATCACGGAAACCGAAGTTTTTATTTCCCTTTGATTATTTCTGTGTAGTGAAATCAAGTGAGAGTGGTGACGTTTATTTATAGGACTTGAAGTGCATTTTCTGGTCAGTGCATAATTTAAATGATATCAACCCCAGACACAGCGTCATAGGAAGTCAAAGGCGGAATTATGCAACGACCACAAAATTACCTCACTTATCCAGATATGAACAAAATGTAAGACAATAAATGAATGATCATATATTATCTTTCAAGCAATAAGTGCAAAACTGTCAACTAGAACCAAGATGCAAGAAAAGACCAACTCCGCTGCAAAGAACCACAGGCCTTGAATATCACACTCCATATAATTTTTTTTCCAAGTTCCAAAAAACAAGAATGTTTAAAATACGTAGTTAGCGGTCAAATCTAACTGAACTGACCACATTTTAAATACCAACAACTCACCCACTAGTTTTGTCTTGTTAGTCATAAAATACAATAAATCTGAGGACATTGCCTTGAATGAACTCTGATAACTCGTGCCGGCCACAGTATAAATGACTAAATGATCTAATTAAGATTATTCAATAATTGAGTTGTACTGCTTTTGGCAACCCAAAGTTCAGTTTTCAGAAAGTCATCAGTGATATCAATTTAAATATCTTACATATCAGTGAGAATGTAACTTGCATCGAAATAAAAAACAAAACAAAGTTTATAAATATACAAAATTAATGGAAAAGTGCATTAGGAAGTTCCCAAACATAGACAGCATGATTTACATGCCTTGCATCATAGGTGCACCACCTGTGGCAAAGATGACTCAGTAATTTCTCAAGGCTCCAAACAGGCTCCAAACAGCCTCCAAGAACGACACACACATTGTAACTGTCACAAAGGAGTGAAGGTGACTCCCTCCTCTCAACTATCTCACAATTACTAAAATCTTCCAAACCGATTAACTAATATCAAGTGTGGGTCTGTTAATAGTGTAACCACAGAAAGAGCTAAATAAGAGAAAGTCAAGGGTGGGCAAGAAAGTGAGAATACCTGTGGGGTAGTTAAGTTTCTAAAAAGTGTTATAATTAATGAAAATACAATGGGCAATAATATGAAAGTCAGCAGAAGCACAAAGCAAAAGCAAAAGTATGTTAAGCAATAGTATTTCACAATGTGAGCGCACATGAGGTGCATCTTCAGTTTTTCTCATTGTGGTTCTAAACATCAAACAAACCAGATACACAGAATCTCACTGAAAGTGAGACACACAAAAACAGGAAATGTGCAGATGGTCCAATCTAAGTTATATTTTGCATCAGCCACAATGTAAAACAAGTCAATTTAACTTTTGCTCAGGATACTTGTTGATTGACGGGGAAGATAAAACTAATGCATGTTGGACAGGCTCAAAAAGTGGGCACATTAACCCTTAATATCAAAAGCCTATCTTTAGTGTGGGCAAGGAGTTCATAGTAGCACATGGAAACAACAGGGATACCCCCAGAGAGTGACAGCTTCCATGGATAGAAATTTCCCCACCCTCTGCTTTTCACGTCAAAAATCCTGTCACATTCACTTTTTTTTAATGACTCCTGAAGAGAGTTCAAAACTGAAACCTAACCAGTGAACCACCCTAGGCTAAGCATTAAAGAGTAGCTGATGACGATGGCCATGATTAACAAGGTGTGATAAATAGACTGGTGCCACTTTGTCATCTACTTTGGGATTATTCTGGGGAATCCCCATGAGAGCGTAGGTGCATGTAGAAACCTCCATTCACTGCTGCATGTGACATCAGCCTATCTGGAGACACTCACACACCTGTCTATTTACTTGTTGCTAAATTAATTAATAAGCTCACAACTGATACTGGGATGCAAAAAAGAAAAATGAAAAAAAAAAAAAACACAAATGTGATTTAAAAAACTTTTTTTTTTTTGCTACAGCTCCAACTCCTAAAAATATGTATTTCTGCCCTGGACCATTTAACTCCAACACTTACAATACAGTGGTTGTTTTGTTTTTTTTTATAAAAAAAAATTAATTTATTACACCCAATTATTTCATAATGCATCCTTTATTTTGAATTTAAAAAGTTTAACAGTAACTGCTTCACCAGCTTAAGAAAAACACGAAGTATAAAGACATGTTGTGGTGTTGCACATACATTTGTGGTCATGCAAACTGCTCTACAGCTAACGAAAAAGAAATACCAACAACTTTCTTTGAAGAGAGGAAAAGACCTCAAAGCATGCTCAACTCGTCACTGATAGATAATCTACGAAGCATTGAAGTTAACATCAATAAAACCATAAAACTTGAAGCGTACTGTGTTGTACTGTGTCTGACGAATAAAATGATACAAATGTAAACTGGTGAGACAAACAACTGATAACAGGCAATTAAGAAACATCACATAAAAAATAATGTAGTTATTCAATAAACTTGAGGTTTTTTTTTCAGTACTATCTTGCACTAAGGGATTCTCTCTGTGCCCACCTGTTTGTGAACTGGGATTTCACCATAAGGGGAAAGACATGAATAATAGGAAAAAATAAGAAACAAAAAGTGAGTGGGCAGGTAAAACAGTATAAATTGCCTAACTGCTCAAAAGGGCATCACAAGCCACTGATAAACACACCTATTGAGCATCTGCACAGGAAACTTCAATCAACTTTTACTATGGAGCAGTACATCAGAACAGCAATCTGGATGTTTTGTCTTGTAACATGTCTTCAAGCAAAACCTGTCCCAAAATGTGAAGCGCCTTTTGATTTAGCGGACCTGGACCTCAGCCGCCTTGAGAAGATCTCATGTGTAAGTTTTATTTATTTTTTATTTTTTTGTTAATTTATGTGATTATGATGATTACCATGGATAGCAACTGCTCTTTCTGGGCTCCATGATTAAAGTAATGTACAGTCGACGTACATTTTAGACTAATTGTATATTTGTTTTAATTAAGAAAAACTGTTTATATTGTGAATTGTAACATCTAATATTGTTTCCTGTGATTATTTTGCAGGACACTACTGAGACTTTCAAGATTCCAAAAGATCTGGTAAGAGATTTCTCTACTTTACACAGGATGTTGATGCTTACAGAGATAAACCTGAAAAAGAAGAAAAAAGTCTCTTCACTTGTATTTACATTGCCACACTTGTTTTTGAGAGACTGACATGTTACATGTGTAAACCAAACCACTAGGGGAAGCTCTTGTTATCACTCAACAAGTCTCTTTCTGTGTTACAATATTTGCTCTTCATTAAGAGACACTGAATGACTCCCCTCTAATTTAAAAACTAGTAAGGGTATATGACTTAAGGTTGCTGTCAATGCTTTTTCTACCTGTCTGTTAATCAAATTATAACATAAACCATAACTGACTTTAACTTCTACTGGATCTGAGGCAACTTTTCATTCACTTTACAATTTAGTTTATTGCCCTCACTGGACAAAGTGTGACCATATTGTCTAATGTCTTTTTCAGTCGGAATCCACTGCCGAAGCCCTGACTTTATTCATTACGGAGCTAGAAAATGCCACAAAAGTCTGCCAAGATGGCGATGATGACATTCTTGACTTAGCAGACAAGGTGGAAGCGAGATGGAACGAGTTCCTTCACCTGCCGTGCCTTAAGCCTGTAAGTATCATCAACAGTGTCTCTTTAAGTTCCTCACTCAAAACATGATCTGATACTGAACCACCACTCTCCTCTCTTCAGGCAAATACCCCCCCTTCTGTTGTGGAAGTGCAGTTTACAGACTTCATGAAGAACTTCACAAGCTTTCTTCAACGACTCAACTACAACTATGTAGTTGAGTGCTCTACCTCACAGTGTCTTTCCATTCCTGCCTAATCACCTCCTGGGAGATGGATACACAATGCCATCGCGGAGGGTGGGGGGGGTGGAGGGGAGTTGGTGCGCTGCTAACCGCCGACTGAGCGCCAGACCTGTCCATTCCTCGCTCCGCTCACATTCTCTGGTGCTGATCAGCGGAGCCAATGGATGTGTCGCTGCACAGCTGTAGGCTGGTGTATGTGTTTTATAACATCGGCAAGAAGAAAACCATCTTCGATCATCCTCTCAATCATCGAGGCACGATTGGATTGCGGCACAAGCCTATTTTATACTAATTTATTATTATTTTTATTTCCTCTCCAATTGATATACACTGCAAAAAAGTTATTTATTTATTTATTTATTTAATATATGACTAATGGGCCACACTATGTAAGAATTTGCTAATAAAATGTGTTACAATTACAACTTTGATTTGTGATTTTGTGTTCTGATAGGAATGCCTTTACTGTTCATGTGGCATGGTAACTCTTCTCTAAAGCCAAAGGAGGTGATCTGTATTACAGTTTAAGCAGAGAGAGAAAAAAAAAACTACTCTTGCAAAATCTTACAGACAAATAATTTTTTCAGTAGATACTCACTGGTGTTTTTACGAACTATGTTCCTTTTTGTTTGGATATATCATGTACAGTAAAAGTAGACACTGGTGTCAATTATCACTTCTTCAATTAATCTGAGACAAAAATAAGGTTGACAAGGTTAAATCGAAAGCAACTGGACTTAGTTATTTGTCTAGGAAGACGTTTCACCTCTCATCCAAGAAGCTTCATCAGTTCATGTACGCAGCTGACCAGGCTGGGACTGGTCCAACTATCTGGTGTGGAGACTCACTATTTAACCTCTTGTGTGGGCGTTTCACAAGGGTGATGATGTCACTGGTTCCCTTTTGTGCTCCAAGTGCCAACGACAGTAGTTGGAGTGACAGTCGTTGGTGGGAAGTTGGTTTCGACTTCGTTAGTGCCCTATTGTGTTCTAACGACAGTCGTTGGAGTCACTTGCCACTTGTGAACAGTAGTTGTTCTTGAAGAACAACTACTGTTCACAAGTGGCAAGTGACTCCAACTTGCCACTTGTGAACAGTAGTTGTTCTTGAAGAACAACTACTGTTCACAAGTGGCAAGTGACTCCAACGACTGTCGTTAGAACACAATAGGGCACTAACGAAGTCGAAACCAACTTCCCACCAACGACTGTCACTCCAACTACTGTCGTTGGCACTTGGAGCACAAAAGGGAACCAGTGACATCATCACCCTTGTGAAACGCCCACACAAGAGGTTAAATAGTGAGTCTCCACACCAGATAGTTGGACCAGTCCCAGCCTGGTCAGCTGCGTACATGAACTGATGAAGCCTCTTGGATGAGAGGTGAAACGTCTTCCTAGACAAATAACTAAGTCCAGTTGCTTTCGATTTAACCTCCTTTGAAATACTATGACCTGGACAAATGAGAATATGCACCGGCTTAAGGTTGACAAGCCAATGTGCAAATACTGTTGGGATGATGTGGAAGTCACTATGAAAGCCACTAGCCCTAATGAGATGAACAGCAACACAAGAGCATCATACTATGGTGGGGATCAAAAGGACAAATGATTCTGCAAAACTGTTTAAGAAAAATCACTTTAAAATCTGAAATGTCCTCGATTAGCATCCTTCAGACTTGAACTTGTACTACAAGTATGGGCTATGATATAGAGGTAGGGGAAACACTAGCCGGGTTAACATGCAACCTTCAATAAGTCAAATCATTGCGAATGAAGATTTCATGTTGAATGTTTACATGTGACGTGATCTATGTGCCACGGCATTTATTCAGAACGGACGTTTTACAGTCGTGTGACATGCGCAGAGAACTCCACATCAGGGTCAGGCTTCAACAACCGCGGGTTGGGCCGGGTCAGGTTTTTATTTTCAGACCAGTTGAGAAGATTAATCAAAACATCACATGACTGATCAAAGACGGATATCGATCCTCTGAATAGCACAGTAGTTACTATTACTCAAGCATTTGCAAGTGAAGAAATGTCTCAATGCATTTACGTTGCACGTGCAAAAAGGACGCAACCACCCTTTCACTGTTTATGTTATAATTTTACTTTTGATTGTTTTGGGAGAAGGAATATTCTACCCCTCTGAAACCGCTTGTTTATTCTGATTGAGGTGTCAATATTGAGCATTTTTATTCAGTTTGGACATCTAAACCGATTATAACTGGATGGCTCCATGTAAACCAATCTACTGTCTCAGGTACAGGAGCAACTGATAAGATGTTTAAAAAAAAAAAGGAGAAAAAAAAAGAAAAGTATTTTCGGATTGCCCAACAAAAGTAATGTAGTAAATAACTGTCCTCTGTCATTGGCTAGTTGCACTCTGCTTAGTGTCAACCTGTCATTCATCTGAAACCCGTAATCTCTTGTTGATGACAGATAAGACAACACAAATACACGTTATCCACCACTCCATGGATTACTTTCTCACTGGCTGCGTTAAAAACAAAAACAAATGCACATGGCCAGGAGGAGGGTCAGTCACTTTCAAGCCAGTTTTCAGCTGCGCCTCAAATCCTGATCCCTAATGACCTCAACTGGCAAAATTAAAAAGCACCGACCTAATCAAGTTGTTCTGTTCACTGCAAGTAAATATTGATGGTGTTTCGACCTGTTCCTTTCTCCATGCATCTTGGAAGAAGGTGAAGTTGTTCTACTTTTATTATTATAAAACTTCATTGATCCCGATAGAGAAACTGGTTTACCACAAGAGCGATATACATAGACATACTGACATAGGATGCACAAGGCCATGAAACATTATTAAAGGGATAGTTCACCCAAATTTGAAATTTCACTCATTATCTACTCACCCTCATGTCGAGTGTGGACTAAGGGCTGGGAGAAGTTTCAGAGTTATCCATGGCTTCTCTGAGTTACAGGGGGTCTCGGCATAGCAGTGCATGTCCATATAATAGTTGCAAATGGATACCAACTGTCTTTGTAACAAAAAGGCACACCAAAAAATATCCAAATACCTCCATGCTGCTCGTATGTAATGTCCGTCTTGTATTGAAGCCCCGAAATGTATAAGTCTATATTTCAAGCTTGTTTTGTAGTATACAAGACGGGTGTTACATACGAGCAGCATGGAGGTATTTGGATGTTTTTTGGTGTGTCTTTTTGTTACGAAGACAGTTGTTATCCATTTGCTACCGTTATATGGCCATGCACTGCTACGCCGATACCCCCTGTAACTCAGAGAAGCCACGGAGGACTCTGAAACTTCTCCCAGCCCTTAGTCCACATGAGGGTGAGTAGATAATGAGTTTCAATTTTGGGTGAACTATCCCTTTAAAAGTCACTGAGACATGATTAAAAGATTAAAAATAAACCTTGTTTATCATCAAATCATCAGTCAGAGAAAAATAAGTTGGGTTACATCCGCTTCTGTGCTGGACCAAAAGGCCTGGGAAAGCCCAACACTGCATTCCCTGGACAACCTGACATCTGCAAATGTTATATTGTCTAGACAGAAATACTTAATAAGCAGTCCCGGCGGCAAGGGCGGGCCTGGGCGGGCAGCAAAGTCAGCTGTGCCCCCACTGGACTGGAAGCTGTATATTTTACTTGGGTTTTGGTTTTTACCTCAGAGTGGCCAACTCTCTATTAATCCTATCTTGATCGTGTAGGATCTCAACTCTCTGATTGGAGCACACAGCCCAAAGCCTACTAGCCCATCATCACCGCAGCACTGACTGCATCTCTGAGGTCCTGCTCATCAAGCTTGTAACGGGCCGACCCGAAAGAAAAAAGGACTCATATTTTCAGCGCGTCCACACTAGCCGGGTTGGGCCGTCCATGCTCACTTAACCCAAAAGAACAGCCAGGCAGCCCAGTCCAGAGAACAAGAAAGAGGAACAGAGAGAGACAGCAGAATAAGAGGTGTGTGTGTGTGTGTGTGTGTGTGTGTGTGTGTGTGTGTGTGTGTGTGTGTGTGTGTGTGTGTGTGTGTGTGTGTGTGTGTGTGTGTGTGTGTGTGTGTGTGTGTGTGTGTGTGTGTGTGTGTGTGTGTGTTAATTCTATAATCATAGAAGGCTGAAAATCTCAAGACATGTCTGCTCCAACTATTCAGCAGTATAAAAGCTAAAGCATGTGTGGGCCTTCTGTCATATAGATATCTAACAGTAGCTGCAGCTATCAAGATAGAGATGAGAATGGGCTCTATGCACAGCTCCACTACTTCCTGAATTTAAGGCAGGTCTTTTGTTTCCTGTCTTACATTATTGGACAAACTGATTAATCCAGGTGTGTCTGAGTAGTCACAATGGTCAGACACACCTGGACTAATCAGTTTGTCCAATAATGTAAGACAGGAAATAAAAGACCTGCCTTAAATTCAGGAAGTAGTGGAGCTGTGCATAGAGCCCATAGGGCAGAAGTGTGGAAGAAGACAGTGTGGCCTGAAAGAGGAACATGGTGAAGCAGAGGAAAGGCTTGTCACTGGCCGGTCCAGGCCAGAAGACTTAAAAAATGAGTTTTGTTTTTGCTCTCCAGCCACAGCTCCACACTAGACCAGTTCTGAGTTCAGTTTCATACACTTCAGCCATTCTTGCAATTACAATGATAGGAACCTCAGTCAGTAGGTAAATCTGCTTTAAAAAAAAAAAAAAACAGCAATATTGTCATTTCCCTCTATTTCTCCTCAGAGTAAAACCAGAATGCCTCAAATGTGTTAAATGTTGTGTGTGTGAAAGGGGGGGGGGGGGGTCCATTATAATTAGGGCCGGGACTCGATTAAAAAAATTAATCAAATTAATTTGAGGCTTTGTAATTAATTAATCGCATTTTAATCGCATATAAATATTTGACCTGAGAACAGTGAGAAGCATTTTTTTTTTCACATGGATTTTAGTATACCATTGAATGACTGAATACATACAGTAAGCTTAAGCATTCAAGGTGGTACTTAAAGCAGAAGTAAGTGATATATTTGTGTTAATATAAGTCTTAAATAGTTATATCTTCCGACAGCAATCACTTACATAGAGTGTTTGGTCTGAAACACGGGTCTCTCAGTCCCTCTGCTCTGCTCTGAGTCGAGGAGAAAACATTTATCGTATCCTACAGTTTTTATCCAATGAGGAGAGAGAACGGCATGCAGGGCTGTGTGTGCAGCCAAGGAACGCCGTGAATGTGGCGACGTACGGACGAGGACTGTTATGGTGCGTTCAAGGAAACTCGTATTTTTCCGACCGTGAAGTCGTACCAGTTCGATCTGGTACGAGTTCACTGGTCAGAAGTTACGAGTGGCCGTTATAGTGACTTTCACCGGTAAAACAGGTCGGAAAAACACGAGTGGGTTGCCTGGAACGCTACAAAGTCGTAAGTTGTGACTTGAAGCTGTAATTTACGATTTCAAAAGCCTGCCTGGAACGCAGCATTAGCGAAAACGACCGGACCACTTACTTCTGCTTTAACCAAGACCAACAGACTAGGGATGCAAATTATCGATTAATTCATTAATCGATATTTGATACATACAGATTAAATGGTCTTTCCTTCCAATACACTATGATGATTACTGTAGTATTTAACTAGGCTACTTAAATCACAGTAGCATAAACTGATTTGTTGAACTCAGCCTGATGTAAACATTAATAAAAGTCAGTAACCAATCACACAGGCAGCTCCATGTTGTCTGTGTGATGTTCAGGGACAGGTCAGGACAGTCTGAAGACAGAGCTCTGAGGGTGAAGTCCTATCATAATGAGATCAGATGCACCTGTGACAGTGACAGGTCATAGATATAGCGCTGCAGCTGAGCAATTAGCGCTATATAGCGCATTTAGCGTGCGCCCCTGTCTGTGATCTATGTGCAGGCAGAGATTAGAGATGGTGTTTTAAATAACCATGCTAGCGTTTCACTAGCTCTCATCTCTGCCAGTCAGCCTCTCAAACTGCCGCCTCTCTCGCGTGCGGGCGCACGTAGACACACGTGAGAAAAAAAAAAAAAAAAAAAATTCAAAAAAATAATAAGTGCGATTAAAATGCGTTAATTTTTTTAACGCGTTCATTTTTTTGTAATTAATTAATCGTAATTAACGCGTTAAAGTCCCAGCCCTAATAATAATCCATATTATTCGGGATTCATAATAATAAACTAAACTACACAGTAAATAGTTTGAAAAAGTGCGCCCCCCTTTGTTTCTGCAGCCGGGTCTGTTAATAAGTCAATATGTCTGACATCGATTTATACCACATATATCACAAATGCGGGGCAGATGTATAACTCTTACACCACAATAAATGTACTGCTTGATCAACTGCACTATCAAAAAGATGCCACAAGGCTGCATCCTCTCATGTCATGCAAACAACTGTGAGTCATCAAAGTAATTTTGTAGAGTGATGCAATTCAAAGATTTGTCGGGCATTCAACTGATGATGGTGAGAGATCTCTAAAGGTTTCCTCTCTGTACCGCTGCATTAGGAACAGTTCATTTACTTGGGTATTCGTTAAAAAAAAAAATTTAAAGACAGCAGACTGGAAAAAACACTGTCACACCTTCGTTTTCAAGGTGAACTTGATGCGTTTGATGTTAATGTTTCAAAGTGTAATCAAGAGTGTACTAACACAGGGTGGAATACACAGATGCTGAGTAGTGATAGTTTCACATAGAAACAACCAATCCAATAAACTTATACTACTGACACTGCCATAAGTCAGGTAATGCACTTCATATTTTTTCATGCTAATCCAAACGTTCATGTTTTAATTTAATTTAATCGTAATACTTATCTGGTATACAAAGATATTAGCAATAGATTAGGCTGGTTTTACCAGACCCACAGAGAAAAGTCCCCTACAAACGCTAAATGGTTTTCATGCCTCCAGATTGAGGTAACTGTGAAAACTATCCACTGATCATATCGTGGTGAATTACCTGTAGGTGTGTCTGTGTGTGTGTGTGTGTGTGTGTGTGTGTGTGTGTGTGTGTGTCTATGGGTGTGAGTGTGTTTGCAGTCTTTTTCCACCCCTTTTCTTTTCCTCCTTCCACTAACTTCTATTATGAAAACTGTCTGATCCAAACGTCGTCTTTGAGTGAGCTCTGCTTTATGTTACTCAAGTGCAGGTACAATTTTTTTTTAAAAGAAAAGAAAAGAAAAACACAGCAAAACAAACCTATTTCATGAAAAACATCTCCCAAACACAGCCCGCAAGCCAACCAGAGAGAGTAAGAAAACCCTGCTTTGCAGCTAACTAGTGACAGTCAACCTAGTTTCATAAGAGGCTGAACTTGAATGCTGTGCTACTATAGGCCAGTTGAGGGATTTTACCATGTTGTAGTAGCATCGTGAAAAAAAAAATTCCAAGAGTCATCTAAAGGAAAAACTATGCTGTTGCATTAGGTGATACACAACTAATTCAGCCCACCCTTTCCACCCCATGGCTATATAAATTGAATGCAGCACAGAGGGGAGTTAAACCAACACAACACCTCTGCTCATCAACTAACACTGACAAGACTTCAAGCTGAATATGGAGCCATTTATCAGGGTTGCCTTTTGGACTGTTACTCTCTTTTGCTGTCTTCAGGCAAACCCTATACCTTCAAGTCTAAAGGAGTCGAATATCAAGCAAATGCGGGAACATGTGACATGTGTAAGTCTTTTTTTTAAGACAAATATTATGCTCTTTCTGTATGTTGGGATTCTGCTAGTTGCTAATACAGTCAAATGTTTTCTTCTGTTCATACAGCTGAAAGATTCAACCTTCTACACTCCATCAGATGTGCCGGTAAGGCTGCATTTTATGTTGTTAAATTTTAGATTTACACCCCTTTGAAATATGATGATGCACTACCTGAAAAGCAAGTCACATGTAATGGTGAAACAAGGTATAAGTATGGTTATACTCCTCAGCATCAAAGATGCTCGAGCTTTAAGGTTTAGTTGAGTTTTTGTAAACCACATGTAAAGGTTCTCTAGTACAGGAAATGAGTTTGGCAGGTGTTGATACTTCGCACAGCTGTGACAGCTTCTGTTTGCTGACTTCTGTTCGTCGGCACAAGTCTGCATCAGCCAGGGCAGTAACAGGACGCTAAAATATCTCTCTCTCTCTCTCTCTCTCTCACAAACACCTACAGGTGCAGTGCTTTGTTACAGCACTGGATTGCGTGCTGAAGGAGCTCGATGGACCAGCAACAGACGAATGTGAGGACCTCACGGAAGACATACCACAAGCCGTGACATTCTTGAACCGCACAATCAACAATCGAGTAAGTATTTCTCCTCAATTAGTGCCAATGATTACTGTTTTTGTTTTTTTTATGAAAATAATCACAACATGAAATTTGCCCAAGTGGACTAAACTGACTTATTGTCTTCTCCACAGGAAGCACACAACTCCAGTGAATGTGATTGTCATAGATGGCCTCAAACTCCTTTCAGCAATTTTCTTGACCAAACGGAAGCCTTACTGCAGCGGGTTGCTGACGCTCAAGTGAGCGAATGAAACTGGGGCGACCTCTGTATCACAGCCACTTCATCAGCTGCACTGAGAAACACCGCGGGACGTTTAGAGCAGCGATTATGTGCTGCAAAGAATGACACGGCAAGAGAATGACAAGACATGACACAGCCAACACATTCTGAAGAGGATGAGTGTTTAAAGGACTTAATGTGATCAAGCGACGTCTGCACATGTTGACTGGGGCAATCTTAGGTATCTCTGTTTTAAGTGATGCAACGATTGTGAACACTGCTCTACGATATTAGCGTTTATAACCATGTCACTGCAATATGGTGATAAAAGCAACTACCTACTCATATTTAGTGTATTCTATATTTTATTTTACTACATATTTACATTGTCTTGTATTACTAAGTTATCCTTGTTGTGTATTTCCATTATGTCTACAAGAAACTGCTGTGAAGTGTATTTAAAGGTTCTCAGTTGCAAACAGTAGAACTGTATATTATATATTTAAGCTCTTGTATAGCTCTGAATTTATATTTATATTTATTCTTTATTTAACGTACTGAATGCTGGCATCATTAACCTGAATGTATAACTTAATAAATGTTATCTACTTACTACTTACAACTATACTTTTTGTATTGCTATTAAGAACATGAAAAAACTCTGGAAAAATGTCTAAATGTCTTCAAATGATAACAAGTATGTCCTGTCCTGTTAGTTTAGCTCGTGTGTGTTCATCTACCGTAATCAGAATGCGTATATGGATGAGGTTTTAGGTGAAACCACCGTTAAAACATTCAAGGAAAGACAAAATTTGAATTACAGCAACATTTTCCCTCTTAACATCAGCAGTAGTGAAAATTAATGTGGGACAGGAATAGTTATGATACCTCTGTGGGAGGCTGAATTTCCTCAATGCTAATGGCAAATTAGGTGGCCAAGCTGTCCACAAGAGGTTTGACAACGGAAAATTGTGTCATAGTGAAATCACTGTTGAGTTATTTCTGGAACGAATACAGGTTTTGTGCAGTCCCACGGTGCTTAGCCATTTGTGCCAAAAGCAGAGTTCACGGTACTGTTCGTCTGTGACAATTGTTCATTTCTTTTGGTGTCGTACCATGGTACTACCAAGATAGCCAAGGCACTTTAGCTCAACTTTAAAGTTGTCAGGTCCATGTATTTGCTAATAGTACTATAATAATGGGTACCTGTATATAGACTTTCATGTTCTGTTAGACTTTGACACTAATGAAATTCAATGGTTATGAAGCAAGATCTGAGGACAGTGTAACTGCAAAGTTCACACGAATGTTCAAGTCTGATATGCAACAAATTCCTCTTGACTCAACAAAAACCACAGACTCAGGGTCATTTTTACTATGATGATCTTACATTGATGAGATGTATCTGATCTGGAGAACATATCACGCAGTTTACCGGCTCATTACTCATACCAAGTATAAAATAAAGCTATCCATCCAGCTATCCACCTCTGAGGTTAAATTTTGTTTAGATTTAGTCATTTAAGTCAATTTAGTTAAGGTTAGTGGAACGATATAGTTTGCAAAGTCTCATACCTTTACTTCCCCTTTACATCTGCTTCTCCATAGTAACGGTTGGCAGGGCTGTGTTATTCTGATAGTATATGAAATAACTGAAAATAGTGGCCCTAACATAAACACTTAAAGCAGAAGTGAGTGATCCGGTCGTTTTCGCTAATGCTGTGTTCCAGGCAGGCTTTTGAAATCGTAAATTACAGCTTCAAGTCACAACTTACGACTTTGTAGCGTTCCAGGCAACCCACTCGTGTTTTTCCGACCTGTTTTACCGGTGAAAGTCACTATAACGGCCACTCGTAACTTCCGACCAGTGAACTCGTACCAGATCGAACTGGTACGACTTCACGGTCGGAAAAATACGAGTTTCCTTGAACGCACCATAACAGTCCTCGTCGCTACGTCACCACATTCACGGCGTTCCTTGGCTGCACACACAGCCCTGCATGCCGTTCTCTCTCCTCATTGGATAAAAACTGTAGGATACGATAAATGTTTTCTCCTGGGCTCAGAGCAGAGCAGAGGGACTGAGAGACCCGTGTTTCAGTCCAAACACTCTATGTAAGTGATTGCTGTCGGAAGATATAACTATTTAAGACTTATATTAACACAAATATATCACTCACTTCTGCTTTAAGACCGTTACATTAAGTTGGTTTACGCTGCTCTCCTATAATTAATTTCTGTTATTTTAAAATAGGATCTTTCCATATTCCACATGTACTGTAAGGTTGGTTTGCCCATCACCAATATCACGGAATAAGCCATTTGGTGCGCTTGCGTCACTTGATTGTTGTCAATATTTAAACTAAAAGCCACTTGGGGGCCAATGTTTTTTTTGTTTTGTTTTTTATCTGGACATGATTTACAAGAAAGTAGAATATATTTCACATCCTCCTGCACAGCACCACAGCATTGGTGCTATAGACTCTCAGAGCTTAGGGCTCATATGTTTTCACTGCTTAACCACATCAAGAGAGTTGCATATCCTGTTTATCTCTATACCTGCTAGTATCACCTCAGTGAGTAAGGCTAAAAAAGAAAGAAAGAAAAACCTTGGGCTCATACGTTTTGCGCTATACAGTATGAATCTGCTTCTGTTTGGGAGAACTGAAGTCCAACCTCACCTACGTAAAGCCTACAGAAAACTAAAAAAATACCAACATTAACACCAATAACAAGATAAAGAGTAGGCCTATAGAATAAAGATCATGCAAAAGCATTTTATTAGCCATACAACATTCAGACTTAGCCAAGGTAAAAAGAAAAAAGAAAAAAAAGATGGTAGACACACACACACAATGTAACATTAATGGTGTCTTAAAAACTGACTGTCAGAAGGGAGTATCTCTATACAGAGCAGATATTAGTAACTAGTCCTGCTAATCTAAATTTTTTCTGCTAACTGAAAAAACCACAGAGAAATCACCATGTAAAATATTCATAATAATAGGTACCGGCTGCAGCAGGAAGGAGGGCAATTTACAAACAGCGCCTTGCTGAGAGGGAATTTAAAACATGCATCAAGACAACATAATGTGTTTTCCAACATTTCCCAATGCATAATCATTTACAGACAGTTGGGAGATTAACATGTTTCCTCAACAGAATCAAAAGCAAAATACATCAGAACCAGACATCAACTCTAGGCTGAAACATAACTTGTCAAAGTATATCCTCTTTTAACAAAATAAACCTGCACTTAATCCTGTCTGTGCATTTCTATACTGACATAAAATTAAATATAATGAGATGCTATCAGGTTTTTGTGCATTGCAATACACCCTCACAATCTGCACTGCATATTGTGCAAAAGTCGTAACATTGAAGTATAAAACCTGGAGCTGTACGTACAACTGAAAGTCTTGATCCTTGGCCACACGTTTCCTGAATGCACTGGGAATTCCTTCTATTGAGCAAACCAGTAGGAAGTAGACATGCCACTCCATTCACAAGACCGCTCAACCCTTAGAGTAAAAATGATAATGCTGCGTCGCATACACAGGAAACCAAAGCATTTCCTGTATGTGTGTATGTAATAACAGGCTGAGGGCAGATCAACATTTTGCATCAACATGGGGTCGTCCACATGTTTTAATCCAGTCACAACCAGCCAGATCTTCACATAAAGCGTGTTTTTACAGTATAAATCTGAATAAACAGCTTGTTCACATGAAAATGCCAAAAAATCTTCATAGTTGTCTTCTATAATAACAGCTATGCTAACTGCCAGCACCTAAGATGAACACAACGCCAGCGAACAAACCAAAAACCTGATTAACTCCTCTTGGTTCACTTGGTGATGTCACCGGTGCTGTTATAAGCTACACATTCACTGTTCAAATACTGCAGCCCAGAAACATCCCAATCACAACAAAATAGGGAGAGAAGTAAGAAATCAAAAGGCAGACAGCTCAGTATCTGCAGAAAAATAAACTTGCACTGGTTTATAAGTGACAGCTGAATGAGATCACACACACATGAATCTGTACATTGTTTTTAAGAAGATCCTGTACAGTTTATCTTTCTAATATATGGAAAAATATATATAGCATTTAAGGTATTCCTAAGACCCTATGGTTATAGCCAAAGTGCTGCTTCCACACCTCCGAACTACTGATTCACTGCAATGTCAACATTTCGTAAATTGTAGATTAAACTGCATTATTGGTATGCAGGGCAATTTTTGAAGGCTACAAATGTTAATGTTTGTTTTTTGTTTTTCCCGCTTTCTTTTTTTCTCTGATATTTAATTTACTTTACTACTATACTATTAACCTTATTGGTTTCAATCTTTTTCTGGTTTAGTTTTGCTTAGTGTTGTTTGTTTGTCATATTGTAAGAATGCTGGGTAGCTTAATTTGATATGTAGGACAGGCATCAATACTGTATAAGCATTACGCTTCTGCCTGTGCCTTCTCAGTCACTACCTTGTTGATAATGTTCGTAGCTATTATGAAATGTTTTTAACTATTATGTGATGTGACTGAATAAAGAATTTCATCATCATCATCATAATGACATGATAAATGTTAAATGTGATCAAGTATGTTTAAGATAATTGTTATTGCTTATACTTTAGGTAACTACAAGACATTCAATCCAAGCCAAACTAAGGCATAAAGAGTTTGTTTTATACAAATTTTTTGTTATGAAAAATGTCATTATCTGTAGTTTCTGGTGGATGTTAGGATTTAACAACTTGGTTTGGTATTTCTTGGTTCACAGCATATAATGATTTTTATACTCTTTTATACCACTTATCAAGTGGTCCGTCAAACAGTTGAATGTGAAAAAAAAAAGTTGTTCCCCAGTGATGAACACACACGTTAACTTTGTGGAGACAAAACTCAGGTCTTTTATGTAACAATCAACATAACTTACTTGTCATACTTCAGAACTACTCGATGTCCATGTGGATGAAACTTAACAGGTAGGTATCCATGGTCATTTTCATAACACGATAGCCCAAAATACTATTCTTAAACAGTAAAACTATGTTAATAACACATGTTAATTAGATACACTACTACAAACTATATTATAGTAGTCTAGTATATATAGTAATATGTACTAACTTTAACACATCAACACAATTAAGCTGAAATATTGAGAAATACTTCGAACACAAGTCAGTGCTTCAATGGCTTTTTCTTTCTTAACAAATTGTAACTACTCTCTTTAAACATGACCAGAGATCTGTGACCTTTAAGTATTTGAGAAACCACACAAAAAAAATCTTCTAATTAGCATGGTGATGTCCCATAGCAGCGAGTCCTTCTTGCAAACACAACATCTTTAAATATTCAAGTCCTGAATGTATTTCTTCACAGTGATAATGTGATTTCACTCACATACTGAAGTTATCACTAACCGAAAGCTTGACCGGCCAGGTACCAAAGCCGCGCTGCAACAGGTACGCCCTCAGCACGCTCTTAGCCTCCTGGTACGGTTTCGCCATCTTCTGCAGGGACAAGATGACAAAAGAATAATTTAGTTAACCGCAGCCCTTCCTACACTAAATATACAACTGTGAAATTATGTAGTGACGTTTGGAAAAAAGAGGCACTGCAAAAACTGACTGATGCTCATTTAAAGGTAGGGTTGGAGATCCTGGAAAAACGGTTCAAGCAGGCCACATTTTGAAAATATACAAGTCAGGAGTCCAAGCCCCTTCCCTCAGACTTCTCTCTGGAGTCACGCCTCCAGAGCTCAGGAACACGCAACTCTTGTGCTGTGTTGGGTTCACATCAAGGTGAAGCTGTGGAAGATATCCCCCTCATGGCACCACCCAATGAAATCCCAATGAGAGCGATGCTGCACGGTAACACGCAATAGTATTTTTCTTTCGAGGCAACACTCATCCTCTCTCTTTTTTTTCCCCCGGCGATGTCCCGCTGCAGACGCGCACGGCTGCAGCAGCCCAAACAACTACCACGTGTTGTTGTGTTGTGTCTTCCTGTGCTGTGTCAACCTAACCTAGCTGGATCAGCCATTGGTCCAGCGCGGCGCAACTCTCGTTTTAGTTGGCTGTTTGTATTTTCTGTCAAAACATGAATGAATGAAACCTATCGACTTTCTATCGACCACGTTTCATATTGCTATTGAGTAAAGTTATATCGCGATATATATCATTATCGTTTTATCGCCCAGCCCTACTGTGGCGGGCCGCCACAGTCTCGCTAATTCATGGGAAACACTGGATTACTGGTGTCTTTTCTGCATTGTACCTCATGATGACGACTCTGATCGCGCAGAGGAAGGAGAGAGGGACAGAGACGGCAGTTTGACACATCATGATCCAATTGACTTTAACATGACATTCAAAATGACTGAATTATGTATTTACAGGCTGTTCCCCGGGTCACTGACTTTTTCCATTTTTGTGAAAAAGCATTTAATTAATTGGTCGCAATCGGAGTGTGAAGAGGATTTCAAACTATTTAGTAAAAAATGCTCCAGAATAGGATCTCCAACCCTACCTTCAAAGTAAGATGCGTTCACCTCATCTTAAGACTAATGTCTAGCAACTGAAACAATTAAACTGTAAAAGTAGGACAGAGACTGTTCGGTTATCCTGTGATGTAAGTGTTACTTTGGTAAACATTACACAAAGGTGTGGAGGGGCTGCTGAGGTTACCTTGGCCTCTCTGTAGGAGCTTGTGGACAGCAGGTCCTGCCTCTGGGCTTCTTTGGCCACCAGCTTGAAGCGGTGCAACATTGCCGCTTTGCATAGACGGCTTGCCAGAGCAGGGCCGCTCTTAAAGGGAGATCTACAGCAAGTAAAGATGTAAACACAGATGAAACAGCGGAGAAGTACATACAGAGCTGGGGAGGAACTGGGATCCCGGCTGCATTCCTGTTTGGTTTTGTCACAGCCTTCACAGACAATGAATTGCTCTGGTGTGGTTTTCTGCATTGAGGTGTCACCATCAAAAACAGGGGAAATTCTCAGAACTGATTATAAAAATTACAAAGAAGACCACAAACATCAAAATCCTGAAGTCTCTTTCTGACACACTCAGTGGACATGAAAAACCATGACCAAGAGGTGAAAAAGCATGAATGTATCAAGAACATCCTAAGTAACGCTAGGAGGGAAGAGTCAGTTTTGTTAATTTCTCCCTTTAGTGCCGTAAACCTGTCAAAGAAATTACATTTCCAGGTGGCGTTGTTTCTGTATCCATCATTTGTTTCTATAATAATACTAATAAAAATACTGTGATCAACAGAAAAATGCCAAATGATATTCGTGATTTCTGAATTTTGAATATTTGCGACCCAACTGTTGCCGTTCTGTCGTGGTTTGTGGTGCCTTTCAACTCTCAAGCATAATTTGGTGGTGGCCCAAGACATGTTACACATGACTGTACTGCAAACTTCTAATAAAGTGATCCTTACTCCTCTATGGTCTTGCCCTCCAGGCCGTCGACAACCTCTATGGAGCTGTCTCCTTCGCTCCAGTTGATACCGTGGGTCACCAGGCCACTGTTGGTGCTGTATGAAGCCACTGAAGGCACCATTCCGATCTGAGGCCTCACCATGCAGTAGAACATGGGCAGCTCGGCTGTGATCCCATCTACACGCTGGCTCACAGAAAACTCCATGCTGCGAATGTCACCGCCGCAAGAATCACCTGCAAGGGTTTGATCATTTAAACATTTTGCACATGAAAAAAATAATTCTATGGCCTTGTCATCGTCAATAAATATTAGTGTTGTCACGATACCAACATTTTGGTACCGGTATCGGTACCAACATGTTTTTCGATACTTTTCGATACTTTTCGGTACTTTTCCACATAAAAAGAGAACACAAAAAATGTCATTATTGGCTTTATTTTAATAGAAAAATTTTGGACCATAAAACAGGAAATCAGTAAACAGTTACTGCTGCTGCAGGATTGACATTCCATCTATATTAATCTGAACTCTTCCTAAATTAAAAAATGTCTGTTTAAAAATGAACATCAACTTGTTTTCTTTGCATTATTTGAGGTCTGAAAACACTGCATCTTTTTTTGTTATTTTGACCAGTTGTAATTTTTGGGAGAAATTGTTATCAGTAGTTTATAGAATGAAACACAAATGTTCATGTTACTCAAACATACACCTATTGTTTCCCATATGTAGACCAAATTGATTCTGTTCCCCCCACCCCCATCAACGCAATATCGTTCCGTTAATTCATCTCTGCGTAGCGCTGCTTCGCCGTGCTCACTCACTCACAGAGAGAGAGAGAGAGAGAGAGAGACAGAGAGAGAGACACAGAGAGAGACACAGAGAGAGCATGCAGCCAGTGGTGATCCGCGGTAAAAACAAAACTTATTAACGAGGCTGTGGCGGCCGTCTCTCTCTCGCGCGCGGCGCACACACAAACACAGGCACATGGACAGGTGGCGCTGTAACGGTAATGATAAAAAGCACCTTGCTTCGTTTGTGACTCGCTCCTCGCGGCTCAAATTACAATGCGGCGTCTTCACGCGGCGACGTCACCGCTGCTGGCGGCGCAAAATGAAAGTACCGGTCCCATCTAAGCGCAGTATGGTACCGTTTTAAATGCGTTAGTACCCCGGTACCAATCTAGTACCGGTATACCGTGCAACCCTAATAAATATCATCAAATACTTTATCGTCTTGACTAACGATTAAATTCAGTCACAACCTGCATCATCCTCTTTACAACCAATTGATGTTGATTATTATTTTTCCATTATATGCTTGTTTAAACAACAAGGTGTACATTTTCACAAGCATCCATTACTACTAATTTTGGAGTTTCCCTCTCATAGATTGGGCAAATGTGGGTCATATACTCATTATGATTATGAGAAGAGGACAGTGTCAGATGGAAAATTAAACAATGCCATTGTCTTTTGTAAAAACCTGACTTGGAAACTTGAGTAGGATATTTTCACACATGTTTTTTCTTTCTTTTTAATGTTGGGGATTTTTTGGCTAGATGCACACTTTTCTTTATGAACAACCAACTGCAACTGATCTTCATTCAGTGTTGCCCAATTGCCAATTTTATTGTGCTGAAAACCTCAAGTCACCAGTTGCATCATTTCTGAGGCAACCCTTGCCAGATCTGACACACTGTCTAGAAATTAAACTTCCCTTGTTGTGTCTTGTTTCATCATTCAGGTGTAGTGTGTTCGATGAGTGAGGCAGCCCATTATCTTTTCAAAGTGTCAACTACTTTCACAATGTTATAAAACAACTTGCATAATGCACTATTTTATCTTCTGGATAAAATTGCTACCTCCTTCCTTCCTCTTTTAAAAAAATGAAAATACTTTCTTGACATGTGACAGGTCCTTCACAGCTGACAGAGGCTGAGCCTTTCTACTTTCTATATCAAATCTTAAAAAATATCTCATTTGGTTCCTTTTTAAAAGTCTGATCTACAGTAAAGTACCAAAATATAGCAACCAACTTAAAGTAAGCGATTCGGTCGTTTTGGCTAATGCTGCGTTCCAGGCAGGCTTTTGAAACCGTAAATTACAGCTTCAAGTCACAACTTACGACTTTGTAGCGTTCCAGACAACCCGCAACTCGCGTTTCTCCGACCTGTTTTACCTGTGAAAGTCACTATAACGGCCACTCGTAACTTCTGACCCGTGAACTCGTACCAGATCGAACTGGTACGACTTCATAGGTCGGAAAAACACGAGTTACAGGTTGCCTTGAACGCACCATAACAGTCCTCGTCCCTACGTCACCACATTCACGCGCATCCCTTGGCTGCACACACAGCCCTGCATGCCGTTCTCTCTCCTCATTAGATAAAAATTGTAGGATACGAGAAAAGTTTTCTCCTCGGCTCAGAGCAGAGCAGAGGGACTGAGAGACCCGTGTTTCGGTCCAAACACTCTATGTAAGTGATTGCTGTCGGAAGATATAACTATTTAAGACTTATATTAACACAAAAATATCGCTTACTTCTGCTTTAATACATTCCCAGACAAACCCATTTGATATATTGACACATTACTGTAATCCAGCATTTAGTGGTTACTGTACTCAAGCATTTCAGACCATATACTTGCACAGAATCTACATACACTGTGGAGAAAAAAACAAAGGTTTCCCTGGTTCACTTGCCTATGAGGATGCTTTGAACATAAATAGGCTCGATGAAGTGGCTGAGCAGGGCTCCCTGGTATCCTAGCACCTGCCACTGAGTGATCTTGTCAGTGGCCGATATGCTGACCATCTTGCAGGCAGAGTGATTGAAGCTTGAGGAGAAGACTGAGAACACCTATAGAAAAAAAACAACAACAAATCAATTTGTAGTTATGCAGTGGTAGTAAGGCTGGCCGATAAAACGATGACGATATACTGTATATGGTGAAATAACTTTTTCTCAATAGAAATATGAGATGTGTTTGATAGAAAGTTGATTCATTCATCCAGGTTTCATTCATCTATGTTTAGACAGACAATACAAAAAAAAAAGTGTGAGTTTTGCCTCGAAAGAAAATGTGAAGGAGAACTCGGACGACTGACCGTGAAAAGACGCGCGCTACATAATGTTTACATGATCCGATTGAAGCTCTGACAAGTAACGCTAAACTTTCATAATGGCAGGGCTTGAAGCAGGAAAAAATCCTGGGCCTGAAAATTTTTTACGGGGGGGGGGGGGGTCGTACGGTGGGATGAAAAGTTGCAATCTAAGTGAATTAATCTGGTGCACTTCGGGAGTATCAATCACGTATCACATTTCAAGGTTTTTATGAGCAGTTCTAGTGAGGTTGTTGGAAACTGATAATTTAGCCAATGCATTTATGTCTTCGGTTAACTTCTTGCACAGCTCCACAAGTGGCCGGGCCATTACACCGGTATCGGCACTAACATGTTTTTCGATACTTTTCGGTACTTTTCCAAATAAAACGAGAACACAAAAAATGTAGTGATTGGCTTTATTTTAATAGAAAATCTTAGAACTATAACCTATGCATCAGTAATCAGTAAACAGTCACTGCTGCTGCAGGATTACATTTCCATCAATATTAATCTGAACTCTTCCTAAATTAAAACATTAGTGGTCTGTTTAAACATGAATATCAACTTGTTTTCTTTGCATTGTTTGAGGTCTGAAAACACTTCATCTCTTTTTGTTATTTTGACCAGTTGTAATTTTTGGGAGAAATTGTTATCAGTTTATAGAATGAAACACAAACGTTCATGTTACTCAAACATGTTACTCATGCAGCGTAGGGGGCTGAGGCTGAGGTGCGCTCCATTTTTGTATGCTGGTGCACAGCGAGGGGTGAGCACACGGGTTTACCTTTGGAAAATGTGGGGGGGGATGAAATTATTTTGCTATAAAAGTGGCGGTGTCGAAACACCCCCATCCCCCACGGGTGCGACGCCCATGACTCTGAACAGGGTAGCTGTCAGGATTGATCTGAATCACCTGGATGGGAATAATGACACGTGTCCTCTCACCGGTAACCAGAGCCCAGATAGTGAGAAGAGCGTTATGGTTTAATGTTTTATGATGTTCAGTGTGCTCTTATTTTGAAATCCTCCTCGTACCGGTGCTTACTGTTACCACGGAGACGGAAATAAAAGTAGCGAAGCTCCGGACAGAGTTGCGGTGATTGTATCCACTTTATGATACGTTATGAAAACACTGAGTCTATCACAACAACGGATTTTCCGGGACAGATCAAATCTGTTGGATTATCATGCTGATTATCCATAGGAGAGGTAGGCTGCCGGTTCTCACGCCCCGGACTTCTGACAATAGTTGTTTTTTTTGAGTGTGTGTGTGTGTGCGCCGAGCGGACCCGTCTATAGAGACACGCGTCTATATGGGACAGGCTGGCTTTTATTTAATTCAGAACAAACGTTATGCTCAGCAAAGATGGAAAATATATAGGCCTAGTCTAATATAATAAAATGGTTCTGTTGTTTGGCCACTGTTTAAAAGAATCAGAATATAAGGAAAGAATCGGATCCAGAGCAGCATTCATTTACAAGTTTAATCAGCACTGATTAAACATTGAGTAACTCGACCGCAGGCTTTTTTTTTTTTTCTCTTCCTCACAGGAGTGTGTGCTACGGTAATATAATACATCCATGGCTCCGGTGCGCTCACCTCGTTTCTCTCTGACGCGTCGGTGCTCTGGTTGTGATTTGTCTGCTGCCTTGAATCCGCCCTTTATACGTGCGCGTTCACAGATTCACAGCAAGACAAGCCGGGGTCGAGTTACCGAGTTGATAACCAGCGTCGTGGTACCGCTGATCCGGAGTGACAGTGTTGTGGATAGGTTCAGCTGGATAGGCTGAGAGTAACCCTGGGTAGGCTGAGCTCGCTTCGTGGTACAGGTTACGATAGCGCCGCTAACCAGAGTGACGTGCTCAGGGCACAAACGGACAGACACGCGGCGTGGTAAGGAATAGTGACGTTAAGGAGAAGCAGCATATGAAAATCAACATGAAGAGGGACGAGATGTTGATTTTCAAGAGCCAGGTGTTCCTAGCAAAAAACAAAAGGTAGGAGGCATACGTACTGAGCTGTAGACACCTGACACAACAACCCCCCACCCCTCCCGTGATTCGCACTATGGATGTAGCTGTGGTACCTGCAGCCACCGCTCCTGGGAGGTCGAATGGGAGAGAGCAAGCACGGACGCTATGTGACCCGGGTCTGAAGCATGACGAGCTAATACTTTTCCCCTCGCTGCTGCAATACACTAGTTTTCTGCAGCGCGGTACACAAAGACAAGTACGGCTGGTTTCTTTCTTCTTCTTTTTTTTAATAAAAAAAAATAAAAAAAATCACCAAAATATTCCTACGCTGGATTTCCGGCACCCTGCCGGAGGTCTTCAAGCCCTGTAATGGAGACCCCAGGCAGTTGGAGCGGATCGAGGTCCAGCCGCATTCACACAACAAATGGACCGCAGTCACGCCGCAGTTCTGCTGTTCACGCCAGAGCAGAGCTATAGCTTCAAATCTCACTTAAAAGTATAAGGGAACATTTAAGCTTGATAAAAATAGTCATTGAGTTATACCGTGATATATATCAATATCAGCTAATATTTAAAAAAATTAGCCTAATAGAATTTTTCCTCATATCGCCCTCAGAGATGTTAAAAGTTGCATACTGCAGATTAAAAACCCAACTGATGGGAGAATGTAACAGTGCATTACCTTTCCCTCCACTGACAGGTGAAGGCTGATCTCGTTGTTGACTTGCCATGACAAAATAGACTTTGGGTTCAGGCGCCTGAGAATAAAATCCACAGCGGGGGTTATGTCATCTCTTCATTCCCCAAACAGTTCTCATTCAACTTTACACAGATTGGCATTTATATGGCTGTTACGAGAGGCTTTCTGCTCCCAGCAGCAGCTTCACAGTGCCGAGTGCAAAACAACCACAGAGCAAGTTTGAGGAAGGATTTACTTTCCAGTCTATGTGACTTATATGTCATTGTCAATATCGGCTGCAAAAGTGAAGTGTTTCACTGACTATTACAATATCACGACCAATACATGGGTGCCTTAACTCCTCCCTTAATCAAGACTTAAAACTTTGATCGCTAACGTCTCATAGCGATTACGTGAGAAGCAGTGAGAGTCTCCAAAGGATGAGGCTAATAATCAAACACTTACATCTTGGGAGGAACCTGAGCAGCACCCTTTGGCAGTTGACTGACATAAAGGTGAAGGGTGACGCCACTCTTCAGGGTGAGGAGGCCGCTGCTACTGTTCTGCTGGAAGATCGACTTCTCCGTCAGATTGGTTGTTTTACTGAAGAACATCAGCAGGTGCCGATACAGGAACCTAACACAGTATGAGAATGGATCATCATAATGGGACCTCTGAAACAGTGCACAAGTGCCATTAAAGTGTCTGTAAATAATCCAGGAATTCTATAAAAGCTTGTTTAAGAGATGTCATTTGAGTGGAAGCTACTTTCAATTTCAAACTATTATTTTCTCCTATATACACATGTTGTTGGGTTGTACACCAGTGCTAAATAAAAACCGAAAGGAAATTTCTGTAAGATGTGATTTTACAGATTTTCTTGAGAGTTACTGTATTCATTTTTTGTGATTTAACTTGAATATGACACATGCAGGTCTCTTTTGACAAGTTAATAACAATAACTAGGCTTGACTACCAATTTCAAACTTGTAAATATGACAGTTTGACAAGGAAACATAAATGTGTGATTTCAGAGCATCATTGCGCAACAAAACAGGAAATGCACCCGAGTCACATAGAAAATTCTCACAGAAAATTTTCAAGCTACTGTGGTCTACAAAGGTACACGTACACATACTTACCGAACTGGCATGAGGCGGGCGTACAACAAATGTGTCATCTGTGTGACCACATTTTACAAACTTCTCAGCTTGAAGGTGTTAGAAGTGGTGTTTAATCACCATGTGTGGAGCCATGCGTGAACTCGGTTAATTCAGCACTTTCAATGACTTCAGATCATACACAGAAAGTGAAAAAGCTTTTAGAATGTATGAATGTATTATCACATCGCAAATCTGGATTTTAAAAACTGATGCTGCCGTCTTTGTTTTGCTTTAAATGATAAAGTACCATCACTTTATATGGGATTATCACCTTAACTGTTCAGTGAGCACTTGTTTCAAGGTATAACATGAAATGTAGCCAACCTCATCAGAGATCTCCTTGCAGTCACAACTGCGTGTGAATCGTGCACAATCCGCCCACACGGTGAGGCACTCTCTTTTGTGTTGAAATTCCCGGTGCCAAGAGCAACCACCTCACATCCGCTGGCTAAGGAGAGTCAGGGACAGCGGTAAATGAAGCACACTTAGCCTGCAGCAATGCACCTGTTTAATAGACTGCATCAACACAAGGTTATCCGTGCACATTCCCGTTATTGTACTGACTGTACTGCATATTTTCTCATACCCAGTTACTACATGAATGATTTTGGTTAACGTCTACCCATTTTCACATAATATTTTATGTTTTCTCCTTTACTGACATTTGGCTCTGTAAGTATGAAACACTAAAACACATCTACTCGCAATATTCAAGTTAGAAGGAAAGTGTTTTGTAACAATTGTTTACCTGATGATGATGATAGATTTATGGCTTTAAACTGTGCAAATCATTTGGCACCTCATGCAATACACTGGTTCAGCTACCAGACTGATGAAGGTAATGTCAGATGAAATTATCTACTGTACAATTTTTCTCTAACCAGCGCTTTCGGGCATGTTATCTTCTGTGGGCTCACTTACATGTCTGAATGATGAATGCTGCTGTGGTGCCTGTACAGGCAGAGAACTCAAGGTGGCTGCTAATCAGTTTAGTGAGCTGATCCCTGACAGCGTGGGGAATCTGGAGGTTGACGGAGGTCCTCCTTTCTGAACAGCAAAAAGATGATAAAAAAAGACAAACAAATTAAAACTTGATCTCATTACAGATACCCTGAATGAAAATAAAAAGTATTCAGAGAGATATATTCTGACCTCTTTCTTCATATGGATGTCAAAAACCTCAAATTAAACTGTACTAATTTGTGGCTGCAATGGATAAGGTCTGTTTTATCCTCATGCATGCATGTGTCTCAGTGTGAACTGTAAAGCACAGTGAAATGCAACTTGCCTCTGTACCTGTGAATCATCACTGATACTGTATTGTCATCTTACATGAAGACAAGATGAGAGGATCATATAGAAAAGAGATTTACCCTGAAAGGCTCTAGAAGTATAGGTGTCCAAGACTGAGGGCTCCTCCTTTACTGGTAGGGGTGGTGGGACACCTTAGGAAAGACAGACATGACATTTTGTGACACCAAATATACTCATGAATACAGTCTTCCACCTTGTGTTGTTTATTTTGTTTCTGCAATTCTTCCCCTCAATATTTTATTACTCGTCTTGAATTATACCAGGGAGTTGTTATACAATTACTGTAGATCCAAACCTGATGTGTCAGGGATGACAGACGTGTTACCATCCAGGGTGGGCAAAAACTCTTGCAGAGCAAGCTGTGCCGCTTTGAGCCGAGCATCCTTCTTTGTTATTCCCATGCCAGTCTTGTATTCGACCCCATCAATTATCACACAAAAGGCGAAAATAAAACCATGCATGTTCCCTGGGAAAACAAGAGAGGAGAAATTGATTCAGTCCAAATCATCCGACTCATTGATGCACATTTATCATCACCCCTTGTGTGAAAATGTTTTTCACTTTGGAGAATTTGCCACTTTTTGTTGGCTTTTATGATAGTTAACTGATTAATTTGTTGATACAAGGACAAACCAATAAATGAAGCTCCCCTCTTTGGCTTCAGGGACTTGGGAGGTGCTTTTCAAAATTGTATGACATTTTCTACACAAAATGACCGGACAACTAATTACATAAGTATTAGACGAAAAATAACGCCTAACTTATCCTAAAAACAAATCTGATCACTGTGATAATGAATCAGTTCAGTGATGTCATAAGTCATCAGCAAACCACAGGATCCACAAATCGTCACGTGTAATTATTCAACAGGCAACAATGTGTAGCATTAATGTTGATGTTGATGAGGAGCCTTACCTGTGGCCACCGTTTCCTTCAATTCCAGGCGGAACTGCAAAACCTGAGCTAGCTGGTGGAGTAAACTCACACCGTGCGTCTCACCCCGCATGTATCTGTCAACCAATGCTTTGGTAGACACTTTTGGCTTGCAATAGGCTGCTCACATGGGGAGAAGAAAAACAGGGAAAAAGACAGATTTTATAGTGCACATACAGTGGATGAATTTACTATGAAAATTATTACTGCAATCAGACATCAAATGAACTACCACTGTAATTCCTACACCTGTTGTAATTTAAGCAAATCACATTAGGTGACTCACGAGTTTTTACTGCGCTTTCCTCCTGCTGTGCGAAAACATCTTCGCTGGAATAACTCACAGTTGACTGAACAGGTGGGGGTTTGCATGGTTCAGTCAGGTCTGATTTCACGGGCAGATTTTTCATGAGCATCTGGGCAAAACAGGCTCCTCTGGAACCTCGAAATGATCCATCGGCCGGAAACATCACGAAAGCTTTCACAATTTACTGAAAAATAGAGCATAAAATATGTTGCCAGTCTCAACGAAAGTCAGTACCTACAGATGATAAGACATAAGTTAATAGTTTATATTTGTGACAGATAACACAGTGACGCACATATTGTTGCAGTTGGAATGTTGGTCACGTGATGCTTTGCGCGTCGATGACGTGTTGGTCACATGCTCTGGCACCTTCCCTCATTGAACTTTTTATTAAATTCAAACAAAATACAGCAACCCAAACTGAACATACAGTAATATGCTGCTCCATTAGCGGATAACGTATAGCAGGAAACGTTGTATTTGACTGTATCTTGATTTAGCTAGGTCTTCCAAACAAGAAATAAAAGTTGTATTTAGTTTCGGTTTTGATACCTACCCTAACTTACTTCAGTTTAGCAGTGGTTGCTAGCCTACTAGGCTTCTAACTTACCGCCTCACCTTTGCTAGGAGCTCATTTGAGGACACACACACAAAAAAACGTCCCGTCAAATACAGACCTTCTCCCTCCACCAAAACGCGTCGCAAGAGAATTTCTACACTGCTTTTATGCTAAAGAAAGAAAAAGTACCGTCGTCGTTCGAAGTATTTCATCAAAAACGGCGACAAACATAGCTTAGTTTAATCAGTGTCAACAGCAAGTTCTGCCGTTGCTCTGGTTACACTCACCGTCGACCTGAAGATTCTAAGATGTGGGCAGGTCCAACGCACGTGCTTGTGTGGCTGTAGTTTGATTAGCGGCTAACAGAGATGTTTTATTTATTTTTTTAAACACGATGGACCACGCTGTTTGGAAAACCGTGGACGGTGTTCAGAGCGACGATCTTCAAAGCATCACTGCTGTAGCCTACTGGGATTTTTTTTTTTTTTTTTTTTTTTTGTGGTTTCAAAAGTGTTGGACTTTCCCCATTATCTGTCAAAGTTGTGTGGTGTCAGTTCCAAAAGAAAAGTCAATAGGCCTACAAATAAATAAAAAAGAAATATAACAAATATAAATGTCCCTCTTGTATTGAAGCCCCGACATGGGAAATTGTTCCGAAAAAAATGAAATAAGTCTATATTTTAAGCTTGTTTGTAGTGGAAGCTCCCAGTGTCTCAGTTTGTGCTCTTCCTGTGTCAGTGCAAATCCGGTGGAACAATTTCTCATGTCGGGGCTTCAATACAAGAGGGACATTACAGACGAGCAGTATGGAGGTATTTGGATGTTTTTTGGTGTGTCTTTTTGGACGAAGAAAAGTGCACCATCATTCACAACCATTAGCCTATATGGACAAATACTGCTGCGCGGACCCCCCCCCCGTAACTCAGAGAAGGCACGGAGGACTCTGAAAATTCTCCCAGCCCTTAGTCGACATGAGGATGAGTAGATAATGAATGACATTTGAATTTTGGGTGAACTATCCCTTTAAAACTAAAGCCAACACTTAAATACAAAAAAAAACTGCACTTGTTCAAATGGCTGCTTGACACTTTTTCCAAATAAAGATGTTTGCAGCCAGGTTCAGCTAATTTACTCCTTCATGACACCTGCACGGTTCAACCTTGACCTTTGACTTCCAAAAAGCCATGTCAGTTCATCCTTAAATTCAAGTGATTATTAGGCCTATGCCAAATTAGAGGAGGTTTTATCAAGAGAGTTGGTGGGTGCTTTATGTAGTATTCATATTAGGGGCTGATTTTTCTATGGGGAAGTGAGTGACTGCTGATTTTATCTTAATGCATAGGTCAAATTTTTCCTCAAATGGTTTGTGACGGACTGCGCTAATGTCATTGAAACTGTGTGGGGGGAAAAATACAAAATATTCCTGCCAGTCTCTTGTAATTCAGGGTCAGATTATGCTCCTTTTTTTACACAACCTGTGTCAGCTTTGCAGGATATGGCAGATGCAAACAAACAAACAAACAAAAATATGGTATCACTTAACAACAAAGGTAGCTAAATAAATAGTCTAATGTAACTACATTAGACTATTTATCTGTTGTGACTTGTGAGTACGACAGCCAACCACCCGAGAATAATGCATTAACACTTGCAAGTGTAGGTGACACATGGTTTCTGTTCTTCGCAGCATTGCCAGCATTGTGTGAATGCAGCATTAATATTAGCCAAACTGATAATAGCCCATCAGCCAGTTTGTGTACTTTGTGTTTAGTGCTCATTTACAAACGTTGGTACACATGGTACACAAATTATACATGCTAAACACCATCATTCTCCTGCTGTCATCGTGAGCACCTTAGGCTGCCGTTGATATTTACATGCAAATTAACTTGGGCTAAATTGCCATTTTGTTTCAGTAGTCGTATCACTGAACAGATCACAGAAGTCTGGAGGCTAATCAACTCAGAACTGAATCATAACTCATGCACAAACTCACTTGTTACACACAAGGGGAGCGTTTTGCTCATTTCAAATGTAGTTATAGGCTACACACCGGCATCACTGGGTGGAAAGTACAGCAGCTCAATGTAAAAATATTTTGACCTGTTATCTCGTATAAGGCAGAAGGGTAGCCACAGCAACCCAGCAACCAACAGGGTATCTTTACAACACAGAGCTGTAGTTTATCATGCCATTGTTTTGAAGAGAAAAGAGCAGCTCGGTGCAAAACAAACAAAGCAAAAGTGTATTTCCTGTGCTTTTTCTGGAAAGTAGTGTGTCTTCTCATCTCTGTAATTTAAAGGAAACAAAACCTGTTACTTGGGTTATGACAGGGTATCAGCCAGTTAGTGCCTTTGACCTACATCCGTTTTACTTTTTAGGTCCAATGCACGCGTTTGCTCTATAGGCTTGTTCCAGTGAAACTCAAGTGCAAGTTGTGAAAATTCTAAGTGGGAGGTGGGCTTCCTCTCTCACCACCCACCCCGCTGGCGACATGATGTCAGTTGTGATGTATCAGCATTGCCCTCCTACTCTTGCTTTCTGCTAACTTTTGTAGCATCCCTCACCAAGAAAGAACTCACTGACCCTTCATGTGTCCTGGTTTTGTAAAATAGGAATTTCCCTTCATCCACATTAAAAATGTATGCGCTGGCTCATTTGGTCAACTCATACTGATAGTATTCAGGGGTTTTTTACACTCTGCCACCTCCTCAACTATATATAGAGAAAACATCACCCTTAACAGATGATGACAAATATCAAAGCAGGTCACGGCTCACGGGATGGATATTTGGCCTAGTATTGTCACCTTTACGACAGGAAACTCTGTATCTATCCGTAAATTAGCAACATATTTCAGGATGCGGGTTGCTAGGCTGTCAATTCCATGTGAGTGTTGTCAGTCTATTACAAGGCCGACACATATAACAATCAGTCACGTTCACATTCACACCTATTATTTTTGGACACGGAGGGCCACAATGGTGTCAACCACTGCACAACATGTTCTCAAACACAACTTGTAATACTACTGAGCAACAGCCTGAGAGTGAAGGTGTGAAATATGAAAGAATTACATCATTGGTCTTGAGCTCTAATGCCCTGCTGAACCACTCATGATAATGAATTTGTGCACTTGCAAACAAACAATAAGAAAGGAAAACATAGTGTTGTTATTCTCACGGCTGTCAGTCAAACTTTCCCCATTTCTCTTTCATTTTATTCAGCATCTAGCGAACAGGCGTGGGTGGGACAGAGTTGTCTGTCTTGTCTTCGCCTGCAGGCGCTGGGGAAACTGTTGGCTAATGTAACCTGACCCGACACGTACAGGATTCTTTTTATAAATATTGTGTGCATGTATTCAGAGTTCATGCCAAAGGACAACTTCCTGAGATTAGAGGAAAAAAACTTTTCACACATTGAGAAACAGACTCATTTGCTTCAGGGTTAGGTCTAGCGATCAATTCCACACATGTCTGTGTGACGCTGGTGTCAAAAGCCGGTCAGCTTAGTTTATAGCACACAAAATCCATGTACCAAAAAATTCCAACCATCTATTCTATAAATAGAGTTATTGGGAAACCTTGCAAAAAATAGAAGCCCCTGGAAAATCCTTGTGAACGTTTTTGTACAGATAAACAAATGAGACTCACAATGTGCTATTGACTGAGTTCCAGAGCTGTTGGTAAGTGGGTTTTGTTTTGTTTTGTTACCTTTGGACAGAATCAGGGTACAGTACTGTAGGTGTTTACACCAGTTTCCCGTATGAATGCTCAAAGTCGAAGCGACACGGCTGCAGCTCTGTATTTTATCATAACAGATATGAAAGAGGTGTTGATCTGCTGAACAATAAAAGCAATTCAATATTTTTCCAAAAACTGTGCCTAAAAGCTACATTAGGATAAGTGCAGCTGCAAGTTGAAACATCTAAATGTATTTTTAGCAAACGTATTTTCCATCTTGATTGCTGCCTACACCTATTAGTGTAGCAGAGGAGGCAGTGGATGTGAGGGGGTGGATGACTGTGGTTAGGGGCTTGACACTGCTTGCGTAGAGGCAACTGTCCCGATCGAAACTTAAGTTTGATGTTAATAAAAGGTCGTTATATGAAAAGGCTACTTGCTTCAGTGTTGTCAACCCCCCCCCCTTCCCCCTTGAACTATGAAGTAACCCTCACCGGCGACAATGATTAGCAATTACGAGAGCTAAAAAGTTAAGTGGAACAAGCAGCCCACAGCAGTAAGCAGTGAAGGTCACCACAGGAACAAATATGGTTTTAACACCCCCACAAGAGACTGTCGGGACAACATTTGAATTTACTTTTCTAATCAGTCACACTTGTAAAAGGGAAAGGACGTGGTCTGATATGAGTATGCACGCTCCCTCCTCCATGTTAATCTTCCCATAAGCTGCTGAGATGAAGGAAAAAAGATGAGTCACCCGATTGCGAGCATGTCGCTGCACAACCACAACCACAACCACAGCCAGTTTTCCCATTAATGAAGCTGGAAGAGAACAAGCTTGTTTTGTGGCATAAATTTCTTCCATTGGTTTATGGTTTACATGTTTTGCAGAAACAACTTGTTTCATATTTGATTTAGGGATTTACCTGGTCATTGAGATTAATGATTGAGTGGATGTAAGAGGGTGGTGTAAATGTCTGAATTGCTTCATAAACAAGATAATTAAGTGATGACAAGGCTCAGGAAATAGACACATTAAAAACAAAACAGTGTTTCCACTGCACGATCCTTGTGCAACGTCCCACGTTTGTGATGAAGCAATGAGGGCGGAATTGCTTGAGACAAAAGGCTGCATCTATCTATTTATCTATCTATTCTGGGTATGTCTAATACAGTACGGAAAGTCACAACAGCAAAAATCGGAAATGAAAACTTCAACCATGGAAATTATCTCTGTTAATGGCCCCAAGCACGTCTGCACCTCCTCACAGATTAGGAAAAGCTAAACCCCAGACGAAAGCCATTAAAGACAGTGGAATTTCCCACAACGAGTGAGTTTTTCAGGACACCGTTATCACTTTCAGACAAATTTCGAAACTGTGGTGTTTCCCCTTTATTTAGGATGCACGAGCACCGGGCGAGAGCAAAGCACTGGTGTCCAGGAGGGCTGGACACACAGGAAATTATGTAAATTGGACAAACATTCGCTTGCACATGCATGATGAATATGGAAATGAATCTTCCATGGTTGGGGTTTTATTTTTGCTTCCGCCCACGACAATAATGATGATCAACAGACCAATAAAAGCCTTTGTGAAATGACATTTAACATTTTAAGTCTACCAAATCCATTTACATGTGAATATTATTCAAAGACATCATGGCACACTACTGATGCATGGCTTGAGATTCTGCAAACAGATGAAGTCAAAGGTGATTTGCATGCAGTTTAACTGCCACTGATATTCACACATGGATGTTTTTTCTGTTGGGCCAGCAGAGGGCAGTGTAAGAATGGAGATAAAACTAAAGTCTGAGGCCCAGTGTGAAAGATGCATACTTCAGAAAAGGTGGTTTTCAGTACAAAATAATGTGTGGGATGGTATTGAGGCCTCAGTATAACTTATGGGTTAACGAGTCATCACTGCTGAGTACTGCCACACTGCTACTTACAGTAAGTTAAAGCATATCCCTTGTGTTTTCCGTGTCTGTGTTCTTGTCAATGTGTAAAATCACTAAAAATTATAAATAAAGTCAGCTTGGTGTGACAAAAAGAAAGATGTGGAAATGCTAATTCTGTTTAAATCCATTATAAGAAGAAACAAATAAAAGATTTTTAGTACTTTTCACTGTGTTTTATCAATACCCAGCTCTAAGGGCGGGCCCTGAAGTGAACATTACAGACTTCTGATGAGAGATGAAATATGCAGCTCTCAGGGCTTAAACATATGATATATGGAGAGGAACTCTTTTTTTTTTTTTGCAAGTGTGATATAAACGTAATGGGCTGTAGAGAGCTGCACTAAACGCTTTACTGCACAGAGTGCCCCCAAACCATCAGAAACCAGAGCCCAGTGCCCCATGGCTAACGCATGTTTGCTCTGACAGCCTCCACCATTGATAAATAACAGCAGCTCTTCTTAAGCCTGCTGGTGCAGTCGCTTTCAGCTGCAGCTCTCCAATGCGTCTCCACAGCCAAGATTGAATCTTCCCCATTCATTAGACTAAGTGGATGAGGCTCTCTAATAGGGGCTCTCTTCCCCTCAATAATTGCCGTTGATTGGCGTAAATTAGACCCTAGTTGCCAGACGAGTGATTCTCGACGACGATAATCCGATTCCCAACTCAAACTAATAGGATTTTAACTCTGGCTTTGGCCTAATGTCCGTCTGCAAACCCTGGCTATGGCCCTATGCCCCATCTAGCCGACGTCCTCTGGATCATATCTGGGCCAGGCCGAGCTGAAGCTGCACTGGTGTGTGTGGATCCGGCAGGGTTATGAGGTCGGGGTCATCGCTGTCCTTCGCCCTCCTCCGTGCTCTCGGTGACTCATCCTGTGCGTGACATTCTTGGCATCAATTGGTCATTCATGCGTGTCACTTACATCATCAGGGGAACATGCGTGTGAATGAGAGCAGAGTCTGGTAGGGAGCAGAGCAGATGTAAAACGTCTTCGGTTGACGTGTAGCTCCAGCTCGGGCCTGGATAGTGAATGATAAGACCTCTGAGAGCTCAGAGTTTTTGAGAGACAGTCTGGACATAAATCAAACTTGGCAAACAGACGTCTAAGTCCCAGAAGCACATGTTGTGTTCCAGAGGCAGTGATCTCCTGTGGCTGGAAACACAGTCCACATCAATGATGGTGACTACTTTGCCTCAACTCTGCTCCAGCATAATAAAAAGCCGGCTTACGTCACATTACCGGTAATATACTGTTACTAAATGTTTGGGAAACAGTCTATTAAATATGTATGTTGCCAACCATTTGCAGCGTTCTTAGTTAGAAGCATACACTTGTATATGAACAGATTTATGAATTACACCAGCCCGGTTTATTGCTTCACTGAAAAATGAGAAATGTAAAACGTAGCAGCACTTGCACATGATGTTAAATACCATGCGCTCAAGTCTTTTAGCGTTTAAGTGCTGACAAATGGGGCCACTGTCGGCCAATTTTCAGTGCTTTTGTGGTTTCTGATGTGTGGTGGCGTCAAAAAGAATCAGCGACACCACCCAATCTCAATATCCATCCGTCCGCCACCTTTCGATGGCGCCTTCCCAACAACACGAAGAGCGGCGCAACTGAATGTTCTTTTGTCATTCAGTTGATAAGGGGACGGTGCTACTACTAAGGCCCGAGGACTAATGAATCTCCACTCCATTACTGCTGAATCGGACAGATTGCTCTCCGGGAGAAATGAATTGAGTTTTTTGTATTTGTGAGATCATTCTCCCTCCATTAACTGCTCTTTATCCCGTCTCTTCATCACAGGCAAATCAAGTTAGGCAGCCATGATTAGCTGGGGTGGCCTCCCTTTTTAAAAGGTAATTGGGTTTGGCGGCTCAGCTGATAGTGCCATTAGGACCAATAAAGGCTGGGCTTGGCTCATCGAGTGAAACAGATTCTTCAGCAGCAGATGGCAGACGGAGGGAGAGGGCTCTGATGCATTGAGGCTGAAAACAAAGTTTGTGTAACCAAAGTAGTTTGGGGGCATCCTCTCTATATCCCCAACCCCTCATCCACCCCCTCCCCTTCCCTCCCCACCACCTAACCAGCTTAATATTTTTGTCTTTTCAAGTGGTGATGGTGACATTTTCACAGGGAGGCACTAATGGCTTTTAATATGCCGAGGCCCTGATTACAAACTGATTTGGCCATATTGGTATTTGGTTGTTTTTATTTGGATAATTAATCACTGAAATGTCTTAATGGTGTACTCAGGGCTATGATGTCACCAAGGACCGGTGAAGGGTATAGGCCTAATGCTTTCTGGGAAATCACACCAGTGCTCTGTGGTGTCTTGTTGTTTGCTAATAGTCACAAGAACATTGATGTTGTTAATGTTTCTGATTCCTAACTCCAGCTTTTTTTTTTTGGTTTACGTCCAAACCTGTTGGAGTTTAAAAAAACGTTTATCAGCGGTTGACGAAGATCGAACATGTCGAATGAGGATGCAAAGTGCGACCAGCAATTGATCTCACTCCCACCCCCCCCACCCCTCACCCCCCATCCTGAACTGTATCATCTCCTGTCATCTGGACTAAAGGAAAGGTGAACTTGCCAATTCCGAGAAGTCCCGCAAAGCCCCAGATAACCTTACTGCATCTGGGGCTTTGTCCTATAGGAAAAGGTGCATTAGTGGTGACAGGAGGGCCGGTGGGGACCGGTGCTGATGGGAGATTTAGACGGCTAGAGGTGGGCTTGTGTATTATGTGGCTGGCCATTGCTGTGACTGTCTCCCTCTTATCTCTTTCCACCGAGGGGGGTCCGATCCCCAGCGCTCCTCTTATCTGCGGGCGAGACTTGATTTCCCCCCACCCTAGTTTTTCCTTCCCGGAATCGTCCTAGTGTTGTGAACTGTCGCATTGGCGATGTGAAAGGTGACTCGGTAGACTTTTTTTTTTTTTTTTCTTTTTTTTTTTTCCATTTCAACCAACTGCAAAGTTGATGTAAAGAAGCCATCTTTTTGGTATCATCTTTAAATCGTTGGTGGGATTTGATTTCAAGACATGGTACATTTATAATATGATCAAGTAGGTTTCTGCTGACCTTATCAACCTTGAGGATGTTTATAATTTACTGCAAAATGAAACAAGGCCGGTCAATGAAAGGCCACTGGCTGTTTTACTGTGGTGATTGTTTACAGAGTCTTTTGTCAGTAAGGTATTTTGACACAAGAGAAACAGAAAACAGGTAAATATAATGGAAATGCAATGATACTGTGTGTCTGTTTCTGTCCCTGCACACACACACAACCACACACACACACACACACACAAGATTGTATTGCTTAAGTATATAACCAGGGGGTTGTGGTAGACTTTCACCTGAGAGCTGCACATTTCCAGCCCTCCTAAATAAAACATTGTGTCGTCAGGCGCCGGTAAGTGTCCCTCAAAGAGCAGAGGGAGGAAGGGCGAGGGTAAAAAGCGTCCAGGTTAAGTTGTTTGAAAGGCCCCGGGTATTAAGAGGCATTTTACACTTAAGAAGTTGGTTTCGCTGGGTTTTCTGTTTCCCCTCTTATTGATTGATGCTCAACTATCAATGCATAATAGAAAAGCACTCAGAGCAAATGCAGGGTTATGGCCTTGGGAGGGAGTCGGCAGACGAGACTGCAGCACCCCCCCACTCCAATGCCATTATTGGCCCATAAAGGATCCCTCGGGAAGGCCACGGTGTTCGGATCAGCACACACCAAATACCCAATTAAAAAAGGCTTTAAATTCCCTCCTCTTTCCTGGACAAAAATCAATCTGAATTCAATCTATTCGGCTAGGATTCCGACAGAGCAGGTAATTGCCCATAATCGGTCAGCTAGGTGACAACAGCTTAAAGGGGAGACACTAATACAATCAGGTATTTGCTTTCAACGCCCGTCCTGGGCCCGGGCCTTGGCTGTCGAAAAACAGGTAGAGTGCAGTTTATGTAGCCATCACACAAAGGCGTATATAAAGTTACACAAGTCTTCTATTGTGGGGCGCTCGACAGCTGATAAAGAGATTCTGTAAAGTACTGGAGGGATGATACTTCCTAAATGACTCATCATAAAGCCGCAATAAATGTATTCAGCCGTCATCTTCGAAAATAGCTTGTCAAGGAACTGGAAATTAAATAGTGCTCATATTCTGAGAAGAGCTTCACATTGTCAACACACATTATTAGCATAATTTGCACACAGCGCTCTGCAATCATGTCAGGATTATTTCAATGAAACGCTACGCTGCTTCTAAAGACACGGCATACTTAATGGCAGCATTAGATAAGTAGTATTTAATGGGGGTATATTACTGTACATAACCCCACCCCCCCCTCACCACACCCCACCTGGATGGCTGGATGTTTTTTCCACTGCCTAATGCATGTGCTTACATGCTGCCTTAATGTTTTTTTGCTCTCGAGCAGCTCTTTGGAAAAGGATTCATCATCTCGCAGACAGCTGATACCTGCTGAATGTTAATTAAAACAGACATGGAGGCAACACAAAGCTGCTACTGAGCAAATAATGGAGCAAAAATGCAACGTTTTGATATTTTGCAAAAAAAAATGTCAAACAATGATTGAAGTCATATTTTAGAAGTTTCCCATGTTTCATTGTGTATTGAGAAAAACAAAACACACACAATTAATGGCACTAATTGCCATTTTTATGCTTGGTAAAGTGTCATGGCCAAGTTTCGAGAAAAACAAAAAATCTGTGAGAGTCTGAACAAATCAAAACCAAACGTCTCCAACTGAAAATTGTCGCTTGTTTTTTCGGGGAGCAGAATCTGCCCTGCTGGCTTTAAGTCCAGTTTGCCTGGTCGGTAACATGATGTCCAGGGGTCAGCAGGGGTCAGGGGGTCAGCGGCAGAAGGCTGCGATTAATGGATCTCTCAATAAAATGGGAGCTAATATTACCAACTCTCCTCTCCCTCAGCCCGACTTGGCCAAAGTGGGGAGGGAATTCCTCGTAGCGCACGGCGCAGGGCAAACAGCTTGGCTCTTGAAATTATTATTTGCTGTAATGGGCCTGGGCTTCGAAAAGTGGAAGAGCACTTTTAATTGACCAATCAAAAGGAAACAAAGCAGCCGATCTTCAGACACGAAGCAGAGAGCCAATCGAATTTCTTTCATTTCCTGGTAGATCCATGGCCATTTAAGACTTACACACTACATCAGTCCAGTTGATTATGAATATATATCAAATAGCCAGCTGCCTTGAGAGCTGCATTTGGACTTTGCTGCATTAATAAGCACGCTGAAAATCAATTTATTCTCTTATAGTATAGAATTATCCCTTTGTTAAAGAATGAAAAATCAGGATGTGAATTATTAAAACCTAATTTTCTGATACCTCTGGTCATGTCTTTCATTTAGACCTCCCTGTAAAAAAAAAGATAAAGCCTCTGCAGAGGGCAAAAACACTCACTGTACAGCTACGGCCAAGATGTTCATTTATAATATGTATTTATGCATGTCACACATCTATGGCAATTATTAAGACATGGTATGTGGTGAAAGCATTCGTATTAAACTATCCACTGAGTGAACATGGCTGAAATGAAAGAAGAAAACATGTCTCAAGCTGCAAAAAGCCACGTGCTGTGATAGAAAAAAATAGAAAGAAAAACCCCAGCTCCATTCATCCTGAAGCAGTCACTGGTTACCATCAGTCATCATGATCCTGTACAGCTGCTCTCAGTGAACCGAGTGACTGTGAGTGGCACCGCTGAACGTGCACTGCATCATTTGTCCATAAGGTGGCGTATGACCCTCTCAGTTTGCAGAGCCAGGCTGACATTAATATTACTAACAGAGATTTTCAGCTGTGATGACCCAGTCAGCCTGAATGACATGTGCTCCATATTGTGTCAGGGGGAAAAAAAATGTTGGACAGGTTTTTAAACTTAAGTGAAGGTGCAGGAATGTAAACAGCAGCTTGTGTGAAGTGGAGTCACAGTTACATGTCGTATATCCTGTAATACATCCGATATGTTTTGTATTTTAGTCATGTAATCTATCATGCACATAGTATCATGCAATCCAAGAAAGCAATTTGATTGTTGTATTAATATCTTGCCAATAACTGACAGAAATGAATAAATTCATAAAATAAAAAATAAAAAATACTAAATATAATAAATAACCATATTTTGTGTCCCAACCTCAACAAATAAAAAGGTCCTTCGGCAAATCATCAATTTAAGTGAACTTGTCATATTATTACTAAAAAGCACAGCTCTACTATGCACAATCATCATATAACTATAATAACACATGAAATGTATTTTCCTTTATCAAAAAAAGTATTTTCTCTTCAGAGGAAAGCATGTAGCTGCAAACAGTGGAGTAAAAAACGTCCCATATGTCGCTGATGGAGGATTTAAATAAGAAAAAAGTGAAATAAAACTGCATTAAAATTTGTGAGACCTGAGTTCAAGTTATTTTTTTCCAGCACTGCACAGCGTCTTTGCAGCAGCATGAATTCCAGACATGTTTTGTTAGCATGCAGGAGAATCTGTCAGTCAGTACCAGGCTGTACCAACACCGAGCCAAACACTGTCAGAGGTAACGGTGCTGTTTTTACCGGAGGTTGTTTTTTGGTTTAATCCATAGGCCTATGCGTATTTTGCTGCAGTCAAATTCAAATGTGATCCCTTGAAAACACACACACACACACACAAAAATGCACCTGTGCAACCTGTCTGTGCCTCATGGTGTATATATGAAGCTTTTGAAAACGAATCAAAGAGGCCCCTTTTTTTTTTAGAGGCTCTTACATGCACATTTCCGCTCCGTACTGTGACTTTGAAGCTGCGAGTGACTCAATCTGTTGCTTTTGACAAGGCCCCGGCGCAGCGAGCAGCTTGTATTTGATTTCACAGAGAGGTGGTAAACATGCCGGTCTTTTCCACATCTCTGTTGTTCTGACACGCTCAGCTGAGACAGAGCAGCTCTAAAGTGTCAGCTTGAGGATGTGGGCACTGCAGGTCAGCTTTCACACACACAAACTTACACTTCTCAGGTTGCAGCCCACAATATGGGTGGATGTTACTTGCGAGTGTCCCCTTGCCCCCGTCCTGGATTATACGTCCATGTACTTGAAGACGTGGTTGCCGCTGGGAAAATAAAGTGATTACAGTGTGTGATTTAGCTCCGAATGTAGATAGAGGAAACTGGAGTCTGGACTACAAGGGAGCAGTTAACATGTGTGTTTCTTGTTTGGAGGTATTTAGGTGTAAATTCCACCTTGGTACATGATGTAAATATAATTTTCAATCCTATTTGTGTCCATTTCTGCACATTATACCAATATATTCCTCCGTCTTTCGGCCCTGACCTCGCCTTGAGTCCACTACTGTAACTTTATGTGATATCATTAGTGATGGGACAATAAGTATAGACATACTCTCTCAGGGCTTATCATTCACAAAGATGTTCCCTTTGTCTGGTGAAATAATACGGGCCTATCAGAGCTGATGAATCCCAGGAGGAGGCTTTTATTAACTCCATCTCATGTTGATAGGTGTGATGGCACCAGCGTTTCTAGAGCAGGACACCAGGGTTTTTTTTCTTTTAATGTGTTCCCACACTGGGAGCTACACCCAGAGGCCTTGAATGGGACACAGTCCTCCCCCTGTCCTCCTCCTCCTCCTCCTCTTTCCTCCCCCCTTCACACTCCCTCTCTCTTCCTTATAGCCCTGTCAAGCCTGAAGGCCACCCTGTTGTCACAGAGTAAATCAATGTCCCCGCCCCAGCCTGACGTCCCCCTCACCGCTTGCCCATCAAGAGAGAAGAGAAGTTGTCCACACATTGATACCCCAACCCCCCTCCCGTCCTCGTCCTCTCCTGGTCTTTATTATTATTTTAACTAATCAGGATTGCTGCACCTGTCTGTCAATTCTGCGGGTCGCCATTCCATTCAAAAGGAGAAAAAAAAAGTAATTAAAGTGGCTGGCAAAGCATGCTGGGGTTTTTGGTTTGGGGCAGAGAAGGCGGTGCAGCGTTGACAAGATGAATCGGATACAGAGCTTTCATTAAATCCACTCCTCCCCTCTCTCTTTCTCTATCCTTCTCTCTCTCTCTCCCTCTCTTTCTCTATCCCCCTCTCTCTCTCTCTTTCTCTCTCTCTACACCTGAAGCCCTCTTTGTGTTCACTCGACAGTGGCCAGGTAAGGAAGGAGTTAATAAAAGCGGGGACGGCGTGTGTTGTTTCTAATTGTGTGGAAGAATAAATGATTGCTGGAGGACAGCGCTGAATACTCATGTGATGGAGGCCCAGATAATTGTATCCTCAAAAATATCTGATATCTTGCAAGATAGATAATACCTCACAGAGAAGAGTTGGGGCCTCAGACGACTCGACAACTCCACAGATGGAGTCTCACTCTTCTGGGTTCGGTTCAATATCACATTTAAATATCCCAACAACGTTCACTTGATATCGTTGTTGTGTTTTTTTTTTTTCGAAAACCTTGATTCACAACTGTGGATGAGAAGCAGCTGTAGAAGTTTTGGTTTCGTCTCTCAAACTGATTTATTTACTTAATCAATGTAAAAAATATTCAGGTAAAATGATGTTACCTTCAAATTAAACAGAGACTCTTTATGTTCAGTATTTAAAAAAAAGAATTAAAAGTGTTTTTTGTTGTTAGTCTGACACACAAATATGCTTAGAAATGTCCTTGTTGCAAAAATGATGAATGTTTTTAGCATTTTAATGACGACGAGGAAAAACAAATTCAAAACGTCTGCAGACTTGACCACATCAGTGAGTCACACAACATCTTGCAAAACCAGAAGCCGGAGGAAAGCAGAAATCCAAAAAGTCAGTGTGCAGCAAAATCTGAGACAAAGTGCAGGAATGAGAAAAGTCAAGTCAAGTCTGTGCTGCAGCGAGCACCAACGCTTCAATCAGCTCACCCCTACTGTCTGCAGCAGTCGGGAGCCTCATAAGGCCTTCGCCTCCCTCCTTCGCTCCTCAGCCCCTTGTTCTCGTTTTGAAATCATTGCCTATGACTTGATTGCGCTCATGCATCGGTCACCTGGTGCAATCACATCTTAAGTCATATCTCTGTTAGCTTTATGGCTCCGTGTTTCAATAACCTCCGGCTTGTAAGCACCTTCTGGTTGACACAGAGGAAAAGGAACGTCTTTGTCGTGTGTATTAACACCGCCTTGTGGGGGCAACTTAGTGTCAATAAACCCTGCTGCTGGCAAGGCGACGGCGGGCAGGAATGGACAATCAGAGCGTCTGCAGGGGATCTGCAGGGATACATAACACGGCGGGGGCTCTGGGAGGCTCCGCATCTAAGTGGGGACTTGGGGTCTTCCACAGCATTCTGGGTAATGATCTGCATTATGAAGCATGAGAGCACTTTATGAGGGTCCCTGAGAGGGTGGAGGTGGTGGTGGAGGGGGGGAGCTGTTCTCCAGATAAGTCAAAACGAGACGTGACGCCACGTAACCTGCAGACTGTGGGGCCCACAGCTAAAGCCTCCTCTTCCTCACCCCCCACCACTCTCACCACTCCCCTCCCTCACCCACAGTCAGTGTCATCTTCACTGAAACAGGAGCAAAGTGCTTTAAAAGGGGAGATGGGAATAGACCAGGGGGAGGGTTCGGGGGGGAAATGTGATTATCATCAGAAAAATGCAATGAGACCAAGAGTGTTTAATGCACAAATGCACAAAAAGTGATATTTTATTACAGCTTGAAGGCTTTCAAAAATTACTGGAAAAGGCAGGAAAATGTGTCTGAGATGGAGACTCTGAAATGCCTGTTTAACAGGACGTAATCGGTTTAACCCTGATGTGTCCTGTCCTTTTCACACGAAGATATGTTTCTCTGACCCCTGATTTGATTAAGTAAAACTTCATTTTGGGGGGAAAAACCACTTTGTTGCTATTACTGGTGCATTTTCAAGATGGATGAATGTAAAAAAAAAAAAAAAAAAAAAAGCAGCTGCACAAGACGTCATTTTCTTGATGTCACTCTTATTTGACTGACGGTCTATACTGTATGTGTGTGTGCGTGTGTGTGTGTGTGTGTGTGAGGAGTCTCACATTCCCATAACACATAAATGCTGCAAAATGAGATAAAAGTGTTTAGGAAAACCATGAATTACATTGAACCACAAGTGAGGAACATTTCCTGATTTCATTTTTACTCCTCAACGCAACACTGAACAACATCCGTTTTGAAAATGACGGTTGGAAAAATTCAAACTTAAACCTGCATTCATCTTCTTTTTTTATTATCTTGATTGAATTATTGTCATAAGAATTAAGAACCAGTTTTTTTTTTGCATGGTTGATAAAAAAATAAATCGTTTAATATGTTGTAAATATCCTTAAAATAAAATTTAAAAAAGGTACCAACCTTTCAGTTAAATTCTGCACCAACTTCGTGTAATAAAAAAAATATATTAATAAATATATTTAATAAATATATAATAGCAGGAGAGGAAACCTGGAGCTTCACTGGCGTTTCATGCCAAATACAACAAACCGATGCCAAGAGTGTGAACGTGCCAACATCAAAAGCAGAGGATGTCGACTCGCCGCCATTTTAGTGTGAAATCTGAGTTGAACATCCAGATCAACGTCTTCCTGTCACCTGACGGAGGCCTGAGTGGATCAGGGTGAACTGGATTTTCAGCTCATTTTCTGGTGATCGTGCATGAGAACATTACTTCTCAGGAAACAGCGTGATGTCTTTTCATGTCTGATCAGTCGCTGATCTCCAACACAGCAGCTGGAAAAATCTTTTCTTTTTTTTTGCAATAATGAAACACAAAATTACATTAGATGTGAACTTACTAATGTGTCACATGGGACAGTTCTTGATGAGGACAAGGATGTGTAAACATGAACATATGAAAAATGTACATTTGGTTTGTTTTTCTGACGTGTTATTTCAAAATTAAAGTGCATAAAGACGTCTTATTCAGGTTGTAGATGTGTAAGGAAATAATTTAGTCACTGTGATTCTGGACTTTTTAGATGAACTGTCTTAAGTTTTCTTAAACTCATTAAAATATAAAAAAATCCAGACGCTGCGATTCTGAATTTTTCCAACTTCAGATTTCAGATTCTTTCAACAAAATGAATGTAAAAGCTGAAAACGTGGCTGTGTTCTTGTCTTACGGCTCATAAAAAGCTGATGTTTTGGATCCAACATGTGGATTTAAAAAGATATGAAACTATTTTATTTTTTCATTTATTTTTTGCTGAGTTGTGCAGATGCAGAGTTGCTTGTATGATGAGACAGAGTCGGATTAAATGTGAATAATAATAATCTCATCAACTCCAGATTAATAAAAGTGATGTTCATATCATTTTTGCACATTCAACATTCAACTTAATTCTGTTTGCAGAGGAATTTGTGAAAGTTGTTTATTTGTCGCTGTCATCTGGTTCCTGACAGCTCCAGTAAATATGTTGGCACTAGAATAAAGTCAAATGAAGAAGAGTTCCTATGTTTATGTTAGTGTCACTTTTAAGGATTTGTGAATGATTTACACATGTCTCAGGAGAATAAAACAAGGTGCCATTAAAAGTCAGAGATAGCAAATGTTTTGTCTCTTGAACGTCTGAACAGAAACATCCAGCTCTGACGAACCCAGCCTGGTTTCCAGACTGAACCCACTGTGGAGCAAGGCAACAGCCTCTGTTCGCTCCACAACAACATGTCAGAGGATGTAATCAGATTGTAGTTTGAAAAGCTCCTCGAACCTCACGGAGCAGCAGCGTTTTTTTTGGATCCACGTCACTCACTCACTCACTCCTCCATGAAAAAAACCCCCCCTTCACACTCTGATCCGTCTGACAAATCTCCATCTCCCCTTTCCCTTTTGTTGCTCTAATAGGTAACATTATCCCATATTAATGGTGCCGGCGGCTGCACGCTGCAACTAGCCAAGCGAACGGGTGACTACAGATCAGCGGGGTGAGGCGGGCAGATCATTAACCATAATTACCTCCAGCTAATCCACTTCCAAGCGGTACAAAATAAACAGCCAGGCCCATTAGAGGAGCTGACTGTCAGCCTGCAAGTGGCCTGTGGCTCCTTTGGCAATGATCTGAACCCACAGGGGGATAAGAGAAGAAGAAGAAGAAGAAGAGGAAGAGGAAGAAGGAGGGGGTAAGGGGGGGGAGGGAGGTGTTGCATGAGTGATGGCGAGCCGCTTCTCCTCCTCTTCCACCTGATTGTGTGGGAGGTGGGAGAGCAGGAGGAGGAGGAGGAGGAGGAGGGGTGCTATAACATGGATGGTGGCAGTGTTGTGGCGTCGCTGGCTACATGCTGGCAGCACTGGTGCTTTTGTTTTGTTCCCCCCCCCCCCTCAACCTACCCCCGCCCCTCCTCTCCCTCCCTTTCATGTACCCAGATGGTGTTCATTTTGACCTGCTCTGTGTTTGCCCCCCCCAGCTCCCTCCATCCACACTCCTCCCCATTTCCACATCCCATTCATTCTGTGCCTGCAGGCGATTTCCCTCTCTCTTTCTCACACACACCCATGCACACGCACACACTCTCTATGTTCACCCATGTAATTGTGTTGTGGCACACGATTAAGCTCATTTCAGGTCTTTTCACTTTTGTGTGCAGGCAGAGACTTATTTGCACAACAATTATTACCTTCTCTAAATGTCAAACACACTTTGCATGTTCTTGTCGTTCAGTGAGTGTATTCAACAGTTGCTCCGGCCTATGGTCTCATATATGGGACACAAACCAAACATTTAAACTACCGCTGCCTTATTTAAGGTCTGTTTAACTAGGCAGCAGGGGAATTAAGGACAGTTCAGAGGTGTACAAAGACACTTTAATTACTTTTAATTTGAAATATTTGCTATAGAAACATCTAACAATGAATACCAGTTTGACTTTTTAGAAACAATCACGGCCTCATTTTAAATCCACATTTAAAGGGCATTTCCAGTCGTTATTAATGTTTCCCTCGGATATCAGGTGACCTACAGTATGATCAGTTCATTTCATAGCAACCATACTCCCAACTGCATCGTGCACTGCAAAAGCTCAAAATCTTACCAAGAATGTTTGTCTTATTTCTAGTCAAGACAAATCTCAATACCTATAATAATAAGACTCATCACATAAAAAGTAGCTTGTTTTTAGACACTTTTTACTTATTTCAAGCATATTTTCACTTGAAATAAGTAGAAAAATCTGATAGTGGAGCAAGTTTTTCTTTCTTATTATAAACACACAAAAAACTTTCTTTCACTGGCAGATTTTTCTACTTATTTCAAGTGAAAATTTGTTTGAACGAAGTGAAAATTATCGAGAAACAAGTGCATTTTTAGGTGATGACTCTATGAGTTTAAGTGGAAAGATTAGTTTGGAATAGAAATTAGACATTTTGAAAAGAAACAAGACAAATATTCTTGGAAAGATGTTGAGTTTTTGTAGTGTGTGGACTTTTATATTCGTTTTTGTTCAAGAATCTATCGTTTTTTTCAATGTTCATTAATTAATGGGTTCCGGACAAATTTTAAAATTATTCTGTGGTCACAAGTAATGTCCTTTTGACCATCATTTAAATTTTAAAATTTGCTACAGTTAAAGCAGAAGTAAGCGATGCGGTCGTTTTGGCTAACTTCCTGTCAGCCGATGGAGTTAGCAGTCCCCGCCCTCGTCCCTACATCACCACATTCAGGCGTATCCCTTGGCTGCACACACAGAGAGGACCGCCCCTTTATGCCGCTCTCTCTCCTCATTGGATAAAGGTTGTAGGATACAAGGAAAGTTTTCTCCTCGGCTTACAGCAGAGCAGAGTGACTGACAGACCCGTGTTTCGGACCAAACACTCTATATGTGATCGCTGTCGGAAGATATAACTATTTAAGACTTATATTAACACAAACATTCCGCTTACTTCTGCTTTAAATTGAATCAAAATTTGGACTTACTGCGGCTTCCGCATTGTTCCTTTCCGGGTCAGAGAACACAACATAGAGACTCTGAGGCGTTTGTTCTCTGACCCTGCTGACTGGGAGTATGGATGGTAAATGAACTGATCATAGGTCACCTGATATCTGAGGTAAACATTGATTACGACTGGAAATGCCCTTTAAGTCGAAAGACGACAACTTACATTTATTTTACACCTGGTAAATGACACATCAGTTACTACTGGATGATGCCAACAGAGGAAGAGTTTGCACTATAGCGACATAAAGCAGCATAGTGAGTGACATATATGAAAACACAGAGGATGAAGGTGTAGTAAACCTGTTTTGTTTGCTTTTTTACTCCGCACACACACACTATTTACAATAAGAGATCGTAAACACAGATGGATTTGAACCTCTGTAAGTTTCTGAAGAGCAGTTGTGAAGCTCGAGGTGAGTCGCTCCAAAATTAGGACAAAGAGGAGGGTGGAGTGTGTGAAGCTGAGGCTTTGATGTTTGCCGGTTACACACACACACACACGAAATACACACATACACACATGTCACTAACAGCAACCACGCCTTTAAATTATGCAGAACTTTAAGCTTTAATAAAGTTGTGAGTTGTATTAAAGTTAATCCTCCTGTATGGTTGTCAGGAGGCAGGACTTTAGCTGCCGGGGCCAAATTGTTTTTTGTATCGTGTTTATTTCTGCGGTAAAGTTGGAAGCACGGGGTCGGACTCAGCTGTTGGAGAGGAGCGGTTTCTGGCAGGTTTCCACGGTAAAAGGTAATTTCTAAGAATCAGATGTTGCCGCTTGTTTACAAAGTTTAGTGTTTAATATGTTTGATGAGCAGGGCGTCAGGAACATACTGTAAATAATCTGGGGAACTCCAGTGGCTCTTACACTGTTCTGTCATAACAAAGCATAAAAGAACAGATATAAATATTCATTTTAGTTCTGAAACTCAATTAAACATGAATACAAACTTTAATCTGAAAAACTGACATTTAAAAAATATATACTACAGACAATTTTAGCATGAAAAATCAAACTTAATCCTTTATTCACAAAAGCTGTTTACAGTGTCACAAACACCAATATTAATGTATGTTCTGTTGTGTTTTGCCTTTGTTTCGATAACTTCTTTCTAACACTGATGTTAGCATGCTAACCAGCTAGCTCCCTTGCAGCTCACAGCAGGAGGCCTCATTCAGCTCCTGAGGAAAATCACTGGAACAACCTTTAAAAAAAATGAGCTACTGATTTCTGACCTTTTTTCTTTTTTTCCCTCTGATGGCTGACGTGGCTTCATCTGAATTATTCTGACATGCAAAAAAATTAGAAAAAATCCCTGCAGGTTGACACTGACACTGTAAACTGTTTATGAACAACATTTAACTTCCTTTGTGGCTTCCTCACCTCCACTCCTCCGCTTTTGTCACTAATTCACAGAAACTGTGGTAAAAAAAGAAAAGAAAAAAGAAAGAAAGAAAAAAGTCGATGTTACTCATAGGAAATTTCTTGCACTTTGCAGTTAGTTGGCATTCACTTAGGGGCTTTGACTGCAGCAGCATTTACTGAGCTCAGCTCTATTGCTGACTGATAACACAAGTGAGTGAACTTTAAGAAACTTTGGTTTTTTTTGGTTGTTGTTTCATGCACAAAACTTGCACAAGCAGCATCAAACATCTGGACATCAGGACCAGCTCCAGCTCTTGTTCAGGTGCTGATTGCTGCTCCCCTTCATGCTCCTCATGTCTTCTACATCTGATGAAATGGGGGGTGGGGGGTGGGGGGGTTGGGGGTTCATCCAAGGCTGAGAGTTGAGGGAGGACTCATCTCGAACCTGCAGCAGCTTTCATCCTCACCCGCCATCTGACGGGTCACCACCAGCTAAAGAATGACACATTAATCTTGTCTCTTGATTGCGTTATTGCCATTGTGGTTTTTGGTTAACATGAGACGATTAGGCCTTTTAAAACGATTCAAAGCATCAAACTGAAACAAACCTCACCACATCATCGGCGGCAGCCAAGCAACTCACTCATAGAGAGAGAGAGAGAAAGCGATGGAAATTTAATTTCCTCGCAATTAGAACCTCTCCCTCATAATGAAATCTGAAAGGGGATTCTTTGGGCGTTGTTCATTATTTTCTTTGAAATCGCAGGCTTTTGACACAGGAAATTCAATTCATCAGGCGCTGGGTAGACTTCATTTTGAATCAACGGGAAGTGAGAACAGCCCTGCCAAAGGCTTTTTAATTCACTGGGAGCTGACACACTTGGGGAGAAGAAAAAAAACAGAAAAAGAAAAAAGAAAAAGAAAAACACAATTGGAGAAATTCAAAATGCTAACCATGTTGTATGGGACTAACAGAGCCAGTGGCCTGTGAGTGAAAGCAATTACAGTCTTTATTGTTCAGACACAGAGAAGTAAAAATCCTTTGCTGTTTGATATCTCTCTGAAAACAAAACACAAAGCCTAGAAACTCAAATCTAAAGACTTATGCATCAAGAAAGACATGAGCATGAGCTTTGATTCACAGCCCTTATATATTCTGTATATTATTGTATGGGTGATTTGATGTTTTGACATGTGTCTTCCCGACACCTCCTCTTCATTAAGCATTTCCATCGCACCGCAGGCCAAGCAGCATTTGCAAAATATACCACATGTTTACTGACATAATACAGAGAGGAAATATCCATACAATCAATTAAATCAGCCATTTTGATTGACTTAAAACATTTTTGACACTGTCTGAACTTTTAATCGCTAGAAACAATCAAATTATCAAAGAGTTGCAACAATAAATCTCTTGATGATGAGAGGTTTTAATGTGCTGCTGTTGTTTTTAACCTTTAAGATGACTTGATTATATTGATTATCCCAAGAAATATGAGATGAGAATATTGTTCCAAGTGATGTTTTGATTGCCAAAACATCCTTTCCGATCAGTGTCTTACTGTAAATCAGTCAGTTGCTCTAAATTTGGCATCAATCACATCTGATACAGTTTGATAAAACTTTACTTGGAGTACAGGTGAAGTTTGCCATAAATAAGTCGACAGAAGCTCACGGGCAATTCATCACAACTGAGCCAAACTTTCCTTTCCAGGGTCAAAACAGACCAAATAAATCTGTCCAACAGTTTATGGGGCAGCTTAAGTAAAGTCAAGTGCGTCTAGCCGGCGTTCATGATCAACCCCTGCAAATAAATCACCCGAAGACGGATAAACTGCAAATCAGCGATCAGGTTCACTCCACTTGAACCACCGCAAACTGATCGGGTTTCAACCAACAGGTGCATTTGACTCCGATTTCCAAAAGTGTTTCCTTTTATATATATTGTTTTTTGAACAACACCTGCTCTTTCCTACTCCTGCAAACTTTTTTTTTCTTTTCTTCTTCCTCCAGATCGAGTGACCCTGTTTCCAGCAGCAACCCCAGAGCAACACTAAAAGCCACCCAACCCAAGAACAACCGGGAAACATTAACCGGCCGCTCCGCTACCCACTAATGGATCGGACCCATTTCATCAGCAATCTGACATCTAATGAATATATATTTTATCTTCCCATGCCAGTTATCGGAATGTCCTCCCTGTTCCGAGAAATGGCCGCCCTGGGACTCTTTCGAACGGACCTTTTTTCCTTTCGACTGGCACCTGTACGCCAATCACACTCGCTGCAACCAGCCCACAATCCTCCCCTTGTTTTTTCCTCCTCCTCTCTCTCTGTCTTCAATATGGTACGTGTATTAATAATTCATGGCCAGTTATTAGGGCCAGTTCAATAGGAGATCTGCTGATGGAGGGTCGGTGCTCGCCTAGCGTGCCCGGAGGGATGCTGCGTGTTGTTGTGTCAGCCCCCATCTGCCAGAATGCAATAAGGCAAACAATGGAGGCCTTGATTTCCACCAGCAGGCCCATAATCTTTAAATGGCTATTAGCTGAAGAGTGCAACCAGTCAATAACCGACAAAATCCTTTTAAAAGCTTCTCTCCCTCTCTGTCTCCCTCTCTCACTCCTCTCTCTTTCTTTCTTTCCTTCTTTCCTTCCTTCTTTCTTTTTTCTGCCTCTCTGTCTCTTTTCTCCTTTTTCTCCTTTCTCCTTTCTGGTCAAATTGGGACACAGTCACCACAATGAAAAAAAAAACTCCCAACACGGCCGCGGTGGCAGGAGCAGCCATTATCAATGGCGGTCAACAAAATGAGAACAACTGAGGTCAGCATCCGTTTTCTTATCGTCTCAGGGATCATCATGCTCCATCATAACACATGTTGATGGTATGTGGCCTCACATGACTTACTTTGACCCCTAGAAGAACATATTACTCCTAACATTTCATATCGTGTTGCCATCCTTAAAAATTATTGTCCTGTACTTCTTTTGTGGCCAGAATGGAGGGAAAACACTCGTCTTTCCGATGATGTCTGATCTGTCAGATATAATCCTCCAGCAGCAGGTTCCTGTGTCTTGAAATAAGACAGTTGTCTCCCGGTGACATGGTATGGATGATATACTTCTGCTTTTGCCATCAATCACATGCGATGCAGCTTGAAAGAGATTGAATTACTGTTTACAAGGATGAGATTAAATTGTTTTTAATATACAATGTTATGAAAGCAATAACCTTTTTGATGGCCGCAATCATATCCTAATAAAACTGATATTCATTAGTGTCAGGGAATATTCCCTGCTTCCAATCTCCGCGAACTAATACGTTACCTGAATCGCAGCGGCTGGTACACAAAACAAATCCTGTTGTCCTTCAGCGGCTGACGAGGTAAACAACACATGCTGCAGGTAAACGACTGATCTCTGGTGGTCGACTTCTGTGTGTTTTGATCTGAAGCCACATGGTCAAATTTCTAATGACAAACTACCATCGTCGTATCTTCAGGGGATTGATATGGTTATCGATCATGAATGCAATGAATACTTGTTGATTTCTCACTTTTATGTCCATTACAAGCCTGAAAGACTTTGCTCTGTTATGGATCAAAAGCTCAGACTTTATGACAGTGGATGGGGCTGCGATTCAGCAAAGTTTTAAAAGCTTCTCGGACCAAACAACATAAATGTGAAAGTGTCTTTCCCACTATGATGTAATAGCTACTTCTTCTTCAGTAGATGTTTAGATTCAGAGGCCTGCTTTCAGGATGGATGGATGAGTGGTGGTAGAGATAAGTGTACATTTTGTTGAAGTTGTTGCAGTTCCTACTGGTCACCAACAGGAGTCAATACAGGTCACAGTGCAGATGACTTGAAGGGATAGTTCACCCAAAATTGAAATTGAATTCTCTGAGTTACAGGGGGTCTCGTGTAGCAGTGCATGTCCATATAACGGTTGCAAATGGATACCAACGGTCTTCGTAACAAAAAGACACACCAAAAAACATCCAAATACCTCCATGCTGCTTGTATGTAATGTCTGTCTTGTAATGAAGCCCCGAAATGCGAAATTGTCCCAAAAGAAATTAAATAAGTCTATATTTCAAGCTTGTTTGTAGCGGAAGCTCCTCTTCCTGTTCGTCAAATTTGGACGAACCAGGAAGAGGAGCTTCGAGAAGCTTCCGCTACAAAACAATCTTGAAATATAGACTACGAGCAGCATGGAGGTATTTGGATGTTTTTTGGTGTGTCTTTTTGTTACGAAGACAGTTGGTATCCATTTGCAACCGTTAAATGGACATGCACTGCTACGCCGAGACCCCCTGTTTAAAAATGTAAATGTATTACAATAACCAATCGTAATGACAAAAAATATCCAGAATCCCACACAATCCTCACTGCATTGAGCATAACAAACCAGCACTATTCAAGTGGTAACTGTTAGCTGAGGCAGTTTAGATGCAACTGCAGCTGGGTCGGGGTCAAAGGTCAAAATAACAGAACAAGCTTTAATTGTGTCAAAAAAGTGGCTTTAAAGGAAATTTGTATTAATGTGTCAAACTATCAAACAATGAACTTCTTAAGGTTCAAACAAACAGCTGTGCTCAAAACTCTTTCCCTGCCATAATATATCAATAACTCATCATTTATTATAGTTTCTTACAGAATCAGTCATGTTTTTTCCCCCCACACTGTCAAATGCTGCTTAAAAATGTGCAAACATGGAAAACAATAAACACACAATACTGGCTGATGGTCTCATAAATCACATGACAAAATTCTGCATTATAGATGCGTCAGTCTCTTCCAAAATGTTCTGTCGTTGCATTATGCATCACCGTGTTTCCCATTACCACAGAGGCCAACACCCTGGCTGATGTTATGGGGAGAGAGGAGTGCACTGGCGCTCAGTCACTTCTTCCACTCTGGTTCTCACTCTGCTAAAAACAGACCAAGTCATGGAAGGAGTGAGGAAGAGTCAGAGACGTCACCTCAAACAGATTGACACGTAGGTTACCGCGTCGTCACACATCAGCGCTGCTGTTTTGACAAGTCGGCGTGACCTCTGTGTCGCACAATCGCATGATCACAACTGGTCGGTTCAGAGTTCAACGCTAATGGATGGTGTAGAGAGGGAAGCAGCTTTATGTCAGGGTGTGTGTGCATGTGTGTATGTGTGTCTATATGTATGTTTGTGCTGCAGTCTGAGAGCCATATTTTCATAAAGACCCAGGGAGTTTCCTGTTGTGTGTCAGTTTGTTTGATATACAGCACCATGTATGAAATTGCACTGACAACTGTTAATGTTGCATTTTGTGATCAGAGTATCTGTCTTAGTTTATAAATTATTTTAAATAATTAAAAAACCTTACCAACAACAACAAGTGTTTCCAAATTCACATTTTGACATGTTAGTCATAATAGTTTTAAAATAGCTCTTCCCTAATATGTTGGGGGGGGGGGGGGGGGGGGGGGGGGGGCAACAATAACAAATATATGAAAAGTTCAGTTTTCTGTTCTTACAAAATGCTTAAGTTTTCCTTTGCAATAAATAAACATGTGTAAATTATTTTTTTTTCACATGTAAAAGTTGATATTTCACATGAAATGTCCAAAAAAAACAACATCTCTGTGCTCCTTCACCATATGCAGCATATTGTTCTTATAATAAACCACAGTCATACTATATCCAACTGTACATGTGACAATATTCGTAAAATACACTATCGTTGAAATAATTTTGATTAATTATGGGATGTAGGAATAGATACATTATCATTAAGGTAAAAAAGCTGCTGACAGTTGATGTGGTTTGGTGCCCTGGGTATAGGGAGACTATCAAAATAAGAGTTCCCATTCTTTGGTTTTGGTCCGAGGCCAACGCGCCCACACAGGAAACACAACATATTAAAGGCTCAGTCTCACATAGGAAACGCCTCAATATGTGCCCCAACCTCCTCCATCTTTTTATCTCCCGTCTCTCTCTCCTTGTGTCTGTCTACCTCCTTCTCCCATCAGTCTTTCCTCTCTCCTCGTGTTTCTGTCTAGATCTTTTCCTCTTTTTGTTGCTACATCCCTTTCTCCACCTCTGGTTGTTCTCTGTCTCCCCCCTCCCTCCTTCCCTCCTTCCCTCAGCCCCCTCCCACCACTCCACTCCTCTCCCTCTCCTTCTCTGCATCCCTCAGTATTCACCCGACAGAGAGTCATCCATCTTCATTGGGGAGACACATGTGCTGTTTTGACAGTAAGGGCTCTGACGGAGCGAGAGGAAGGAAAGCAGCAACCCCATGACAGCAAAGACACATTATCGGTGGGAAAACACATCCGACCATCAATTACTGGAGCCCCGTCCAACTCCACCAACACTCTGGGTATTAGCTATTGTCACCGCCGCCCAGCTCAATGATCGGCCATCACTGGAGATGTGTTAAATCAATCTACCCAGTTAATTCTCTATTAGTCAACACTGGGTGTTTGATATGAAAAGTACAGGTTGCTCCACAGACTGATGCTATTGTTGCTACAGCTACCTATCCTCCTCTTCTTCCACTCAGAGTTTTCAGAACAAAAAACTAAGTATCTTTGTGAATTATTGCCTCAGTGTCTCGCCATTCATCACATTAATTTCTTTCTTTTCTTCTTTTTTTATCTACAAATGGCAGTTTGATTGATAAAAGACGATCAATCTGATGCGGGACACACGAGTGGTGTAACTGATGTGGAGCTGGATTCGTTTGTAATTGCTGTCAGAGGTGATCTTAGTCAGTGTCCTGCCATTTGGAGTGGTATTACTTTGACCTAAAGATGACAGTTAAATTAAATATGGTGTCTCCGGGCTGAGAGGATGTGACAGGCACGTCCATGACGGTTGCCATGAGGACATTAATGACATCGCTGCCAGTCAAACTGTCGCTGGTCTCTCCTCTGTTGCTTTTTGTTGTCATGGAATTAAGTTTGAGGAAAACCCTTTGACGGTGAGTCAATCAATCAATCAATCAATCCATCGATCCATATGCCTGCAGTCACAGCTCTGATTTTGAGTAAAGAAAGATAAATCGTGGATGAGTTATTTTTCAATATTATATATACAACTACCCTGCAACAGCAGATATATTTTGTAGGGAACATATTTGTTTGATGGATTATGTTGTGAGTCAATGTTTTTATTTTACTTTATTAAAGGCAGTGTAGTTCCCAGGAGCAGGGACCATGTAGAAAATACACAAATATGACTTCAGTTAGGAAAAGATAGTGGATTTTGGTCAATTCAAATAAACACAATATCCTCTATTAAACCAGAACAAAATATTTTTCGAACCTTTAACCGACTAAACAAAAAACCACAAGAAGAAGCTCACATGACATGACAACAATGCCATCCCTACCAGTAAGAAGTTGAATGTATTTTTGCACTTGTTCCAATCAATCTATTGGTTTCCATTCACTCCTGTTTGGCATGAAAGTCTTTTAAGAGGCCATTAAAGCTTGGAGGAGTCGTACGATCCATCACAGTGAACATCACGTCAGCCTCGATTTTTGTCAAAGTTACATTATCAGTATGAGGTGATGCAGTGCAGATGTTTCAAATCAAATCAATCTGCTCTTAAACCTGATTACCACGCAATGATAATGTAACACTGACAAAATGAATGCAGACTTCATGTTCACTGTGATTGATTAGAAAACTCAAGCAACTTTAAGGAGTCTACTGATGTGCTCTTTGTAGAGCAACAAATGGGCGTCCATTTGTTTCTCAATGGCTGATTGAATGGGAAACAAAAATACAAAAATGTAAACTTAAATGTTCATTTAAAGTTGTTTAAGTTTGGTTCAGTCCAGTGAGAGAGGAACAGCCTGAGAACAAACACCCTGATATGCCAGAAATAAAAAATAGAAGAGGCAAATTTCTCCTGAAAAGACTTTTTGTAAGGACACCTAACAGCAATTAGCAATAAACCTTGTGGTTGCTGTTTGCTTCTTGGTTTCCTGCAAATTATTAAACAAATGAACAAAACAGAGACTGCTAAATATTCAGAAATCTACTCAAAACTTGCACAACTTTCCTACCTTCCAACCTAAAATGCACTGTATCAGGAAGCACCGCCAATTGAGTAACACCAAAATACAACAAATGCATGAATGAATGAATGATAATGAGCTCCTAAATGAAGTTAGCTGGTGCTTGGGGTGAGAAAAACATTACTAACACACTTCCATCCTAAATGATGAAGCTGAGGTACAAATGAGAAATAAAAGGCAGCTACTGTACACCCTCCTTAAGTCAACTGAACGCCTCTTCATTCAACATGTTCATTGATGTCACTGGTAAATGCTGATGCACTTGTGTGCTTCTCATAATGAATTTACTCCATCTTCATCTCTGCATATATCCCCACATCATCACTTCTGCTCTGAATGCATTTAAAAAAAAAACGCTTCCCGGCCACGCTGACATCACGTGGATCACAGTAATCATCGGTCGATTTACTACCAAAATGATCCTCTGTGATTTTATTTGTGCCTAATGCTGTTTTTAAAGTTGTCACATAAATCAAGTTGAATCACGGAGAGGAAGAGGTGATTCTCCCTCCCTTCCCCCGTGCATTAGCTCATCCTCCTCTTGCAGACGCTCACGTCCCCCGTCTGTGGGCGCTCATGCCGGGACGCCGCTCGCTCAGCGCTTCCTCTTGACGACCCTCTGAGGTACATTTGATGTCAGCGTGAACAGCTTGTTTTCCTCTTCTCCCTCAGATCCCCCTCTCTTTACTCGCTCTCCCTCTCATGCTTCTTATTTCGCTTCTTTAGTCTGAAGTGCCGTCGCGTTATTGGATGCAGGTTTTTGAGAGGCCGCCGCACCAGATTGATGGCCGCCGGGGAGCGTGTCCGTGACATGCCGGCCTGAGAAGAACCACAGAAGGAGTTCCTCTCTGCTCCCATCCATCATTCCTGAGGCCTAATCACCCAGTGATGGAGAACGTACAGGATGGAGGAGGAGGAGGAGGAGGAGAGAGTCCTGGATGACATGACAGACGTGTGTGTGCAGCGCAACAAAAGCAATTGTGTCCACTTCGAGCCAATTCCTCCTCAAGCTTTATTTAACCAGGGGGAGGTTTGCGGAGCAACGATGATCCGTCTCAGCACCGGTTAAGCCCCCATCTCACAGGAAAAATATCATCTCAGGATGTGATAGTATTTGTAAAGATTAGCAGTGATTTCCTCTTGCCTTGTCCTATCTACAGGTAAATAATGAGCAGAACAAATGTCCAACAGTCCATAGAGCCGTTTTCCCACTAAAATTAGCGGGTCGACGCGGGTTTTTTAAACGCGGAGTCGACCCGCTAACAATCGGCATTTGGTCCCTTTCCCATTGACCAAAATAAGCCTGACCCCCCGCGGGGGGATCAGACAGAGCAACCATGTTGCCCCGCTCTCATCCGCGGTGCGAGTCATGCCACAGCCGCCTGCCGCGGAGGTCTGTCGGCCGAGGCAGACGAGGCGTCTGGCCGACCTGCGGAGCAACAGGACCGCGGAGGACAGCGAGTTAAACAGTTAAACACACTGTCGTTTCTTTTCTTTTTTTTCAATCGTTTTTGGTCAGTGTTGTTTGATCTTTTGATCCCAGTCTGAAGTGAGAGCAGAGGGGAGCAGAGCTTTGTTTTGGTACGTGATATGAGACGCGACCTGCGCGATGACGTGGCGTCACTTAACGCTCAGCGTCATCACGTAAATTAGCGGGTTAACGCGGGTCTGGCGTTCCCACTGCAAGCCGAGCAGAGCCGAGCCGATTAAAGGCGATTTTAACCCGCGTCGCTTGCCGAGTTGTTTGACCCGCATCGACGCTCAGTGCGCCTTTCCCACTGCCACCAAAAGCCGATTGTTAGCGGGTTTAAACGGGTTTTTTGGCCAGTGGGAAAGGGGTATAGGAGTCTGCATTTTGGATTTGAGGTGAGGGATGTGAAGCAGGAAACCAAGCAGCAACTCCAGGGCTAAAGAATGAAGCTAATACCAAAGTACCAACATGAACTACAGTTCCTCAAACCACTTCAAAATTTCAAAAAGTCAGTGTCCAGAAACTCCTGAATAGAAATGTTTACAACAGAACCAAGGAATGATGTCAGCACCTTCCAGTTACGAGTTGGTAACAAGTCGTAAAAGCTATACTTTTGTTAGCTATTGTTGTTGTTAGCAAACACCAACCAGTAATGGCACACTATGTCATCATTTGCACACGAAAGCAACATAACAACAGGTAGAAGTTGCACAATAGGCTACTGTCAGTAGGGCCTACGACTTATTTAATTAAGACTATGTGATGTGTAATGTACAGCTTTTACTCACTGTTGAAGCACAGAGCAGCCATGTTGGATTGCGAGTTACTGAAGTTCCTCCCGGTTTCCAGGATGTCAGCAGTGCAGCAGCCCACCCTGGGCTTTACAGTAACACCACTCTTCAGAAACCTATGGGTGGAAGAATGAACAACCAAATGTGCAGTGAAGCTCATACAGTGTCATATGCTGTAATGTAATATGATGAAATTATATGAACCCTAGAAACAAGTACAAAACCTTCTGATTCACATTATGTTGCTCATCTTATCATCAGACAGTGTCTCACCTGGCCTCTCTTCCATGTGGTTGAGATGATTTTGATCCCACACAAATCCTCTAATTGCGTGAAAGAGCTCATAAATCTAAGGTAATCTCACCTTCTTATCAGTGGTTAAAAGAGAAACAAATGATCAGTTCATTGGAAATGTTCTGCAGCTGATTCACCTCACTGACATGAAGAGTCAAGTGAGCTTCTGTAAACCTCTGAATGCCTCATCGCTGTCAAAATAACAGTTTAACATGTCGGGAGAGAGACGCTGCAGACAGTTGAGAGAATAAAGGAGCACATGTTCCACATGAAACAATAAAGCTTTCAATCGTTAATTTTTAGTAATGAGCCGAAATTTTATTAAGGCAATTACTCTGTCAAAGCTCATGTCACATTTTTCAAATAGTAGATTTGGAGGCAAGACAATTCACACATGCACGTAGACATTTTAAAAGTGCCTCATCAGCAATTAGACAAGGGAGAACCTTCAGAACATCAATCAAACCCAAGTCTCTTCCCACGTCGGGCCTTTATTTTGTTATTTGTCACCAAAATGATTAATAGTCACTTAGCGTATTATTGCACGGCATGCTGCCGCAGCTCCTGCAATTACACAATACTTAGCTTCTCGGCTGTCAGTGATCCATGCAAGGGAAGAGGATACTGCAGGTTCACGTGGCAGAGGAGCAGAAGCAGAGGTTAATACACTCACAGAGAAGACGTGTCACTTTCACCGCACATCTGTTTCTCAGACATGATGTCCATGTGAGTTACCCTGTCTCTGTTTCTGTCTTTTGCAGTGGGTCATTAACAACAAATATTACCCCCAAAAATACACAATTTACGGATTTGTAGCCTAGATTACTTGAAATGATAAACTATGCATCGTAACAGCAAATGTAATATGTTATTCATGAATTTTATTTTGAGAAGCAACACAAATGTCAGCTGTCAGATAAAATATGACACTTCCTAGGCATTCATCATTGTTTGAAATATTTCAATGTATTGAGTACACAACTGAAGATTTATGACGGTAAAATCTTTTGACCAACTGGATTTCAGCCGCGGACAGATGAAACATTAGGACCAAAATCTGTGGTTGCCTCTTAATTGCTTTGCATGCCTGTGAAAAACTAAATGCTTTAGGAAAATATTAATGAAAAAAAAACATGACCTCATTCAGCCTGGCCATTATTATTGAAGAAATGCATAAGCTGTTATTCCAGGTAGGACTGTGCCTCATTTGTCAATGTCAGATGAAAGGTTTTGCAAGACAAAGACCCATTAAGAGCTCAGACTAAGTGTTTCTTCTTTCGGAATATTATATGATAGCCATTTGTTTTCACTGTCTCATGTAGTAAAGACATGATTGACTCTGATCTCTGGAGGTAAAAGGTTTATTTCCGAGCCTGAACTGAGCTGCTAGCACCAGTTGTTAATGTAATGACCCATGAAGGCACGCCAATCGTTTCATCAAGAACCCAAACACACAACATACTGGTGTTATTAAAATGTTTTTCATTCTGTAAAAGTAAATGTTTCCCCACAATGCTTCATTTGCTCGAGTAAAAAGTCTACAAAACCATTTTAGATCATCTCAGGGATCACAACACCGAAGGAATTCCTTTTGTTTTAAGCAATGAAACTTGTTTAAAATCCCAATTTCAGATGAGGCAAATGAGTCATTAAGTTGCACTATGTTGTTTCTAATAGATTTTTAAGCCTTGAAGTTTCAATCCTTAAATGTGTAATCCTGGTTTAGTTGGTGGCCTCTATGTGGATATCTGGATTTACAGTAAATGTGTGTTAGCACAGCCAAACAAACACAGATGTGCCTCAATAAAGACTTTGGTCTCTATTTACCTTTTTCCATCATCTGATTTCATGCCACTCACTGTAAAACAGCTGGTTTACCCACCAAGAAGTGGGAGGTGAGTTGACAATGATCAGTCTGTTGTTATATGGTTGCGATTTTGACGAATGGTCATGTTGATTTGCAACTGCACATGACAGTGATGTCAATTTTTTTTTAATTTTTTTTTTACTTATCCCCATTACGCCGGATGGCGCATAGGGCAGCAACAAAAGTGATGTCAATGGTGGTAGGAAATTGGTGTGTTTGTATCACAGTAGTATCAGCGCTTGTGTAGAGTGATATCAAAAGTTGTAGGGGAGAAACATCAGTGGTTGCAGTACATTAATATCAATGGTTGTTGGAGAGTAATATCAATGGTTGTAGGAAAGTAATATCATGGTTGTATGAGAGAGGGATACCACCGGCTGTTGGAGAGTGATATCATGGTTGTATGAGAGTGAAAGCAATGGCTGAATACAGTAGGAGAGTGATATCAATGTTTGTAGGAGAGTGAGATTAATGGCCACAGTGAATCAACTGCTGGATGAAAGTGACATCTATGGTTGCATGAGAGTGATATCAATTGTTGTTGGAGAGTGATATCAATGGTTGTATGAGAGTGATATCAATGGTTGAATAGGAGAGTGATACCAATGGTTGTTGGAGAGTGATATCAATGGTTGTACTGTATGAGAGTGATATCATGGTTGTATGACAGTGATATCAGTGGTTGTTGGAGAGTGATATCAATGGTTGCTGGAAAGTGATATTACGGTTGTATGAGAGGGTGATATCAATGGTTGTATGAGAGTGATATCAATGGTTGTTGGAGAGTGACATCATGGTTGTTGGAGAGTGATATCATGGTTGAATGAGAGGGTGATATCAATGGTTGTATGAGAGTGACATCATGGTTGCTGGAGAGTGATATCACGGTTGTATGAGAGGGTGATATCAATGGTTGTATGAGAGTGACATCATGGTTGTTGGAGAGTGATATCATGGTTGTATGAGAGTAATATCAATGGTTGTTGGAGAGTGACATCATGGTTGTTGGAGAGGGTGATATCAATGGTTGTTGGAGAGTGAGATCAATGGTTGTTGGAGAGTGATATCAATGGTTGCATGAGAGTGAGATCAATGGTTGTTGGAGAGTGATATCATGCTTGTTGGAGAGTGATTTCAATGGTTGTATGAGAGGGTGATATCAATGGTTGTTGGAGAGTGAGATCAATCGTTGGAGAGCGATATCAATGGTTGCATGAGAGTGATATTAATGGTTGTTGGAGAGTGATATCATGCTTGTTGGAGAGTGATATCAATGGTTGTATGAGGAGAGGGTGATATCAATGGTTGTATGATAGTGATATCAATGGTTGTATGAGAGTGATATTACATGGTTGAATAGGAGAGTGATACCAATGGTTGTTGGAGAGTGAGAGGGTGATATCACTGGTTGTAGGACAGTGATATCAATGGTTGTTGGAGAGTGATATCAATGGTTGTTGGAGAGTGATATCAATGGTTGTTGGAGAGTGATATCAATGGATGTATGACAGTGATATCAATGGTTGTATGAGAGTGATACCAATGGTTGTATGAGAGTGATATCGATGGTTAAATAGTGATACCAATGGTTGTTGGAGAGCAGTGGCGGCTGGTGCTAAAATAAATTGGGGGGCGTCAGATAAATAAGATAAGTAAAGAGCATTGCTAACTTCACATCCAGCAGTAACAGCAGTCAGCAGCGGATCAGCTGATCTCTCCCTCCATACAAACGCTCCGTTCTGATCCAGCTCCACTGGACTTTCAAAGTAGGCCTAAAGGTGACGCAGCTGAAAATTAGTTAGGCTAAATAGTGAAACAGCTGCGCCTTTATAGCTGATTTTATGATTAAACTCTGAACATAACCTGGTCGGGATAACCTGGTCTCCTGTCTTGTTGTTGTTGTCTGTCTGCTCCGTGTGCACACGGGTGCGTCTGTAGCTGTTTGAGTGACAGGCACGTCTCCGCTGCCAGGGGAGTGACTTTGATTGACAGGTCAGGTATCATGAATCAATCCGATTGGATGAAAAAATGACCCAAACGCGCTGATTGGCCAGCTGCGCCCGGAGGAGAATCTTGAAGTGACCAATTAGAGACCAGCATGAAGTCACATGGAAGCCAAAAGTTTAAGAGCCCACATACACACTCATTAGGCTGGCGCCCCTCGCTATTGAAATGTATGAAACAACCCAGAATAAACCCAATATGGAATGGAAAGGCTAGCGCCCCCTATTGACCGGCCGCCACTGCTGGAGAGTAATATCATGGTTGTATGAGATGGTGATATCAATGGTTGGATGATAGTGATATTAATGGCTGTATAGTGAATCAATAGCTGGATGAAAGTAATATCAATGGTTACATGAGAATGATATCAATGGCTGTATGAGAGAGATATCAATGTTTATGGGAGAGTGATATCAATGGTTGCATGAGATGTAATATATGGAGTAATATAAATATTAGTAGGAGAGAATCAATGATTGTTAGATGAATGTAGATGAAATTACAGATAGTGACACTGAATTACGTTCACACATCTGTAAATCCCCCATGTCCAGCAGTGTTTAAATGATAGTTAGCATGAAAGACATCTTCCATTTAATGTCCGTCATTAGTATTTTACAGATGAGTTTGTTTGACCTTGTTCAAGATGGATGGCCTCTGTTATTCTTTGTCTTGGTAATAAATCGTGTTTATTTTTCAACCTGTCAGTGGAGCTTTAACAGAGACGAAAAAATAACATTGACTTTGACATGGGCCAAAACAAAGGGACTCATCATCCTACCTGAGCAACCTGATTGAGATTCATGTGAAATTCTCACGTTTGCACCGGCCTCCAGAACAGAGGCAACAACATGGAAATCCCCTCTTTAAGATTTCATGTTCCTCCTTCTTTCCGCCCTCTCTGCTGGCGTCGCCCATTAAAGCACTCATGCTGTTCACTTTATCATTCTTATGACCCCCATTTTCGGCTTTGGTACTGAGGCTTTCCTCCCCCCCTGTCTCTAATTCATCATCCTTTATAGAGACTAATAGGCTAGAGGTGACACCAGGGAGAGCCGCCGATGACTCCTGGCTGCTCAGATCCACTCAGAGTGAAGGGTTTTCATTTGCCTCCAAGACACGGTGGTATTCATTTGTTGCAATGGCACCCAATTTTCTCCTGGCTTGGAGCACAAAACTCTGTGAAGCTTTACACAGCCTCTTAAACTGAGATGTACAGCCTGAGTTTAAGAAGTGCTGTATGATGGTATTTCCCTCCTGGTGGCATCTTACGGTTAATAATACTTGTTTCATATTAAATGGCGTGCATTTTATCCTGCAACTGCAGGATACAGATACAGTGGGACGAAGGCAAAGATGAAATTATAGCTCATCTTGATGCAAACTTTAAGAGCCAGACTGGCTTTGAGGCAGGACGTCTAATACTGAGGAGAGCATTCTTACTGGAAAAAAGTCGGTCATTTGTAAACCATGAGATTTTATTGTGAAGGTCATAATGTGTCTTCAAATGAAACATGAATTTAAATTTTACAAAGCCTATGGAAAATGTGACTGGATGCTAACAACTCTGAATTCTCTATGTCAAGAGACCAGGACAGAAAATGTCCACATGGTTCATTACACACACAAAAAATATCCAGCCCATAAGTCTGGGCGCATGGCGTCTGTCCGACTACCCATTTCTCCGACCATACATTTCTTTATTTTTGCGTCCATTAGTCCATTAGTTCTCCGACTTAAGTAGCCCTAACCCTTTACCTTACCCTAAACCTAACCTTAACACTGTAGAATGGGTAGTCGGAGAAATGAGCCGTCGGACTTTTGGGCAGTCGGACTGATGTATGCTCCCCCATAAGTCTTGGGACAACTCATTTCATTATTACACGGTGGCTGTTTGCAAAGATTTAATGCATGAAAATAAGATTATACATCATGAGGTAAACAAGGTGTTTTAGTCAGAGGGTGACACAGCTGACTTTCAAAATAAAATAATTAAAAACTGGATCTGACAGTTTTTGAAAACATGTACACAAACAAACGCCAAAGAAGCAAATGTTCTCAGAATTAAATATCAAAAGTCAAACTGGTTTGTAGTTCACCACTATGAGTCACCTCACAGCATCTGTGGTGAGCTACAAAACAACAGGGCAAATCAACCGCAGGTGATACTTCACAGGAAAGTGATGCAAGGCCAAGGTACTGCAGTACTCTGCCTCTGATTGGCTCTGATCTTCTTACACTTCTAACCAAGCTAACCAACCCAACAACAGCAGTAGTAGCCAGTCAGGGGAACACTATGGGTCAGGCCTTGGTCATAGAAGTTGGTGCAGGTAATGATGACTGATCTGCAACCACCCTGCACCACACCAGTGATAGATAAATAGATTAATATGGCAATGAACTCTTTAGCCATGATAATAATGAATAATTACGTAAAATAACATTAAAAAAAGACATACATCGACAAAAATGACAGTTAAAATGCAAATAAATTAACTACGAGCTACGAGGACTTGCCACCAACTTTTTGAAAAATGTGAAAATGGTGACAGAGTGATTCATGTTCACCGTCTGAATTAGCTGCAGGCTGTGAGGTTATCCAAACAATGTCAAACAGATCTTTAAGAGTACTATCAATCATACTTACTCCTCAAGCTGAAGTACTGCAGTCGTACTGAGGAGGAACCCGGGACACACAGTGTGTGTACTCTGGCTGTTGATCATGTTGCGCAAGCAAATGCAAGTAGCTGCAGCTACTGTTGCAGTGTTTGTTCAAGTGAACTGAACTTGTGACCTAACCTCAATAAATAACCACTGAATTCTTCCTAAATGATATTAATCTACTGATCGATCACAGCACTGCTGATCAGCATGAATTTTGTTATTTGTGGCAGGAACAAAGCTGCATTTTTGAAATGGTGTACTGTAGCTAGCACGTTCATGTTGGGGTCTGATTCACTAATCAATGTACAAAGGCTTCTTAAAGACAGTGTTTATACATGCGCTTCATTTAATATATGAATAATAATTCTTGTTGGTGGATGCAGTATCTCTCAAATTTAAAGGTCGATTAGGAGATCCTGGAAAAACGCTTTGAGCAGGTCATATTTTGAAAATACACAATTCAAATGTCCAAACCGCTTTCTTCGGACTTCAAATCGTTGTAGACTCTGAGCACAAAGAGTGTTTCGCAGGGGATGATGGCAGTTTGATAGATGCATTACGATCCAATGAATTTGTTTGTAGAGCTCAAAATGATTGGATGTTGTTTTTACAGGACTGTACGTTCCACAGGGGACTGACATTTTTCATTGTTGTAAAAAAAAAAAAAAGCATTGAAACAATTGGTTGCAATTGGGGTGTGAAGAGGATTTCAAGCAATACAGTAAAAAAATTCTCCAGGAAAAGATCTCCTCCCTTACATTAAAGTACAGACTCTAAAAAATGTAGCGTTAAAGCAGAAGTAAGTGGTCCGGTCGTTTTCGCTAATGCTGCGTTCCAGGCAGGCTTTTGAAATCGTAAATTACAGCTTCAAGTCACAACTTACGACTTTGTAGCGTTCCAGGCAACCCACTTGTGTTTTTCCGACCTGTTTTACCGGTGAAAGTCACTATAACGGCCACTCGTAACTTCCGACCGGTGAACTCGTACCAGATCGAACTGGTACCACTTCACGGTCGGAAAAATACGAGTTTCCTTGAACGCACCATAACAGTCCTCGTCCCTACGTCGCCACATTCACGGCGTCCCTTGGCTGCACACACAGCCCTTCATGCCGTTCTCTCTCCTCATTGGATAAAAACTGTAGGATACGATAAATGTTTTCTCCTCGGCTCAGAGCAGAGCAGAGTGACTGACAGACCCGTGTTTCAGACCAAACACTCTATAGAAGTGATTGCTGTCGGAAGATATAACTATTTAAGACTTATATTAACACAAATATATCACTTACTTCTGCTTTAAACACTAAAGCTGTCAGCAGGTAGCGACCGCGGAACGACCATCCTAAAACTGTAATGCTAATATAAAGTAAATATTTGAGCTTAGAACACGCCCTCTCTTGAATACTCGATTCTGATTGGTCAATCACCAATATTCTGCTGTGTTTATTTCTCGATAGACCACCGCTGAGCGGACCGTTGCTAGGGACTCCATAGCAACGGCCGACTGCATGTCCGGTCACGGCCGCTGTTTTGCTGAGCCTCCTCCCGTTCGTGCATTTGAAGCCTTTGATAATCAATCAGTGGATCGATGGATTACCATACACGTTACGATGTATTTTGTGTAGTCGTGTCTGTCATAAACAAGAGATCACGGGGCGCGGGGTGCGTTTGTGTCGCAGAGGAGAGGAGCTGTGACACGGGTCAGAGGCTTTGATGCAAGTTTGCTTTTCAGCCACGATGTGGAAATAAGGAGCCTCCGGCCTCCACTCTCCCTGTAACAGGTTACAAGTCGTTTATCTAACATCACAATTAGTCCGAAGCTGTTTAATGACGGTAAAAATGAAACATAAGGTAAATATCCTGCATAATTTCTCTTTTCTGTGCTGCGCTGGTCAGAGCGGCGTCCCTAGCAACGGTCTAATTTTACACGAATAAAATATATTTTAATCATTATTTTGTGTTACATTATTGAATGATTTAGTTGTAGGCCGTGTTCTAAGCGGGATAATGTATAGTTGGTCGGTTGTTATGGAGAAATAAACCCCTTCATGTTGTATGAAACCCCTTCGCGTCGGGGTTCCATACAACCTGTCGGGGTTTATTTCTCCATAACAACCTCCGAACTATACTAGTATAGTACTAGTCTATACATAGTTTAGCTACATATTCAGGCCTCTCTCCCCGCTCTTATGAGACGGCAACTTGTTTGCTGTATATGAATTTATGTATTCGATATAAAATTTTGGCTTTTGCATGATAAGTTCTGCTCTGAAGTTGTGTTCCAGTGTAAGTGCAGAGACCAGACTGTGACTCAGTGCAGCTGGAGGGGGGGAGTGAGTCAGCCTTACCTTCATATCGAGAAGCTGCAAACACATAAATCTTCGGACACCCGGTGTTGGGGGGGTTCACTGAAAATCAGCCAGAAGGAGAAAAAAAAGCACATAATTAATATTTAAACTTTTTATATAGGGATTTATTTATTATCTCCAAGTTGCTTAGAAGATGTAAAATATTGCAGGCTGCTTCACATGAACTAAAAAAACAAAAGACTTGAGGAGAATTGCATTGTTATTTGTCTAAATCCACAGGTAGACAATTAGCTGAGTGAGCTGAGTTATAGATCTCATCATCTAAATAAATGAGGAATTATTAGGTGAATTAACAAGGTGATGATAACATCATTTACCCTTCCCAATTTTAGACAACGTGGGAAGAAGATGCTAAATTACTCCACTCAGAAACCACTCGTCTGTTAATAGTATTTCCAATAAAGGGTAATAACGTTTGATTAACCAGGACACGCTTCCTTCGGGGAGAAAAATATTAGGTTGAGAAATGTGTTTATTCTTAAACTGAATAACGAGGGATATTTATCCAGGCTGGAAGGCCTCGAGAAAAAAACAGCCTTCTTCCCGAGTACCGCGCCACTGCTTGTAAATACAAGCATTAATACAGTAAAAGTATATAGTACACCGTCTGGACTAAAATGTGATGCTTTAAATGCCAACCAACCATTTGAATTATAAATGTGCCATAAAGTAGGGTTTAAAAATAACCCATGTAACTGTATCTAGTGTGTTTCAAACAATGTGAAACATTTAAGTGCAGTCTTTGGAGCCGGACATTAATACTTATGTGCTTCTGCTCGTCCGCTATTTGTCTTTCTGTGCAGAGATCAGTTTTTCTTTCTTTCTTCCTTTAATCTAGCGCTTGGGCATGTCTAGTTTTATCTGGACTAGATCTGCAACAAATAAAGAAAAGTTAAGGTGGAATTGTTCTGGTCCGATGAGACTTTATTAACATGAGTCGTTTTGACAATCAGTGACAGTGTGAGTTGATCATTTAAAAATCTTTCTACTTGAGAGACAAGAGAGACAGGTGATGTAGTAGTAGCCTTAAGCACATGTAGATTTGACGAGTGACTGTCCACTAACTTATCTACTGACTCCACATAGAGCTGCCTAACCTGAACCCTGTTATAAGGTGAAGGGAAGATGAAGTTTGCTCTTATTTAAGGTTAGATAAACAAGCTCCCTAAATAAGGGCCCTCTTCTCTGCATTTGTGATGAACATTGGCATTGGATGTAAATCGTGTGCTGCAGAATCATCTATTATGAATGTAAATCCTACAACTGGGCTGGATTGTGAAGTGATTTACATGTATAGCAAAGCAGCTTTATTCATTTCATTACACCAACAGGGTTTTCTCGTTGCAGTTTAAAACAAACAACTTCTACCGATGTCACTTTTCACCGCGGCGGGACCGTGCACGACTGTCTCAGGTCGGTGAAATCTCAGAACTCACACAGGCCAAGTCAGTAAATCAGACATGAAAACATGGGAATAAAACTGTGGCCCCTGTGAAAGGGGTCGGATCTCAAATCCCATGCAGATGATTCTCGAAGCAAAACTTCCCATCTGCCCATGCTGCCCCGCTTTCCCAAGAGAGTGCTTAAACAGACTGTCCTGAAATTAGGAGTGCAACCAGAACTCACTCAATGGAGAGGAGAAAGTTGACAGAGGGTAAATTTCTCAGCTGAAGCCACAACAAGAAGGTTTTACAGAATAATAAAAAAGCATATTGTTGAAGGTGTACTAAAAAAAACTGACTTTCAAGCAGAACAAATTCTGCCCCTATACATGTACCATAATGAATAATATCCACAATATTGGCATGTTTGGGATGGGAACTATGTTACAATTTTAGAGTTTAAATACTACAGTATCTCTAGGAATTACATCTATATTGCATGATTGAACATGTAAAATGCCAATGTTGAGCACCAGTACAACAATGAGTGAGAAGTTAAGTGTGGAGACTTGGTAGGTGGATGAATGTGTATAAACAAGTATTTTCACTTCTAAATAGGAACCACAACTGCACTTTAACCTTAATATATATGAATTAATGTTTCCTAACATCAAAAAATGGGAAACTTGGACACCATTGGACTTGTATGGATCAGGATTTCAAACTTTTACTTTTCATAACCTAACCCATATCAAAGTTTGAATCAGAAGTAATAGTTTTTTGGCTGTAATCTGGGTGTTTGCAGAAATGGTAATATATAAGAAGATATTAATTATGTGCAACGCTAACTTTATAGTTTAACTTAGGTACCTGAAACGTCTTTGTGCTCCTTCCACCTCCAACCTTGGTGATATCGTATCCAGATCACTACAAGAAAATATGATAATGTAGAGTCTACCCATACTGGAAGTGTATTTTTTGTCTTCTTTTGTCTTCTCGGCAACATGAAAGTGACTAATACACCAGTCATCCGTACCGTACCTCCTTATCTGTGCCTGTATTAGATCTACCCTGATCCCTATGACACCATATTTCCTGTAATCTACACCTAAACCTAAACACCGCCACCCCCATTTCCAAAGTTTGGATCATTGATCGGTAACTTTGACGCCTAGACGCTGGCCCCCGGCCAAAAATGATAACTGTTCATATGGGACGATGGAGCTAAGTGCTAAATCAATGGGGCCAGCCTCTCTGATGTGGATATAGCGTTACCGAGAAGGCCACTGGCCCGAGGTGGGGAAGATGTTTCCCCGGGGAAGACTTTTGGAGACACACCACCATCTTCATCACCACCACCGCCACCGCCGCCGCCACCACCGCCGCCACCGCCGCCGAAACTCCAGTTCAGGGGTTCATCATTCACACGATCAATGACATTACAGCACCTTAGCAGAGTGCTCATTTTGGAGGAGTCACGGTTCGTCTATCAATTTCCTGTCACTTGGTTTAATTGATGTGGCAGTGATTTATCTCATAGGCGTCCATCTTTGTTTTGACGCTGTTCGTCACAAGGATTGTGCAAACACAGGATGCACATGTGTGAACGACTGAGAGTGAAAGCCAGACAGAAAAATAAAACAGAACCCAGAGGTTTTGTATTTGACGCCGCTCCACAGCTGCAAGGCGTCTTATTAACATCAGGACACTCAGCTGTCAACACATTTCCTGTCGGGGGGGGGGGCGACCGACGCGGGGAAACCGCAGGGAAAGGTCATTTTCCAGCTACGGTTTCAGATTAAATCCTTCGCTTTTTGCAGCCGTGCCTGCTTTGCGACCGGACCGCAGCTTGATTGTGATGAGGGCCGACTTTGGCGGCTTGGCGATCATTAGGGCCGTATGGTGTTGTTCTCGGGCACGCTAAATTAGCTCACCCTGTCCCAAATGGACATTACGCATGCACACAACGCCAAACTGCGCTGTCGGGGAGGAGTCTGGGCGATGTAGCTGCCACATTAAGTTGTTTCATCATTAGGCTCGCTTTTGCTTATTTCCCTTGTGACTCATGTGTTTTTGTTTTGAGGGATGTGTCTATCAAGGTTGGATGTGAGGCTCAACTGTACAGTTACTGGTTATGTGTCAACGATTATGTGTCCCACTATATTTTTTTGTTTTCTTTTGTCTCTTTAAATTAAAAAACAAATCCCCTGAAACGCATCGATGAAAATGAGGACTTAGGTTACAGACAACATAAGCATTTGCCAAATGAGCAATTTCTCAAATAGCACCAGAGTATTTGTAATCAGCCCCGCTGCCAGGGTCTGTGTTTCTTACTGTGATAATGGTAGATGATACAGTGGTTTCATATTAGCCTTAGCATCCATTCTTCCCATTGTCTTGATTGTTCAACTGTGGCTGAAACAGGACATCACAAAGCTGGAGCATTCAAACATTCAACAAGAATAAAACTCCATTCATCTTAATTCATTAAAAAAATTCAGTTTAACTCACAAGGAGGGGAAATTCTTAGGAATGTTTCTTAAGACCTGCCAACAAATGAATCAGAACCAACCCCCCCACCCACCCCCCCTCTTTGCTAATGATGCAGCAGTGAGCGTGCATGGAGCTATTTCTGAATCAACTTCAGGGTCCTTATTCTCTGAAGGATTAGAGTTAACCTGCCACTCTGGGAGCCCTCCCTCTCCAACGAGCAGCTCTGGGAACAACAGAGGGCTCTAAAGATGGGGCAGACTGAGCAGTTGTGCCTGGAAACCTGATAGAGCACCCCCCCCCCACCCAATCCAAAAAGACCTTAAAATACCAGCAGAGATCAATATCTGCAGCATGTTATCTATTGACCCAGATAGATAGATATAGATAGATACCCAACTCATCGGCAACAGATCTGCACAGTGCATCTCTAACAGACAGCAGCATGATGGACACAGATTCAAGAACTCATCTGACGCATAAGGAAAATAATATGGGGAAGAAAAACAGTTTCAGTGTGAATAAATGTTGAAAAAATGTGCTTCATGTTCAGTCTGAACACTTATTTTCTTTTTGTGGCTTGGCAAAAAACAAAACAAAACAAAAACTGACTGGAGGGAAATGACGCAGAATCCAGAGTTGTACTGTAGTTGCCCAATATTTCAAACTATGACCCCATATATAACAATACAATCTGGACTGGACATGCTGGATCGTAAGATGTAATGTCAAAAAAAGAAAAAGAAAAAAGGCACAAATATGTTCCAGATTCTTGCAAGAACCTGCAGATTCATGGGGTTTTGGCAGAGAGTATATGGATTTAACTGGAAATGTGGAAACTGGGAAGGAACCATAGTGATCAGGGTTCATCTTCTGGGAACCATGACATTTCCACTGCAGTCCATTCAAAGTGATACCGTTGAAAATTGAAACAAGAAAAAATGAAGGGGGTATTGAGTTTCAATAAAGTGACCTCTGACCTCTCCACTCAATAAGCCTCATGATGCACTTGAATCCACCACCTGAACTGTGAGAGTAGATAACAATGGTATGTAGGCTGCATCAACTTTGATCCGTACACAACAATGTAAAAGTGCAATACTAAAAAAAAAGTTGTTAATTTCTTTGATATTTCTGTGCACACAGACCAGATGTACAAAAAAGACGTCAGTATTTATCATTTCTGAGAACACACTTCTCTTTGGAAACTTTTATCCAAACTTCACAAGGGCAAACACAATAAACAAAGATTTAACCCTCATTGTTTCATTAACATAAGTAATAAAAGGAATTGTATATTAATGTTTAGATGAAACTACTGCCCCACAGATCCCTCAGAGGGGTAAAAAATGCAAATGCTTCTACATTTAATGAGTATCCTGTCATCTGCGCCTTTTCTTTTCTAAAACAATATTGAAGAGACGCAATGAATTATTTTCCTGTTTTAAATAAAGAAAAAGAAAACATTTCCCCCCATATAATTAAAAGCTGGTCTGCAGCCTCTGGGCGTCTCAGACATCGGCTCAAACTGTGAGAAAAGATGAAAAACAGATCCTGCATAATCAACGGTGCCTTCTGTGAGTCAGTGAAAGTGCACCTTACTCAGACGCCTGTGTGGAATGCATTCTGGGTAACGTGCTGTCTAGCCCTCATGTCCGTCATCTTAAATAGCAGCAAAAGACAGAGCACTTGTGGAGCTCTCTGGCAGATTTATGGGCTGTTAATGTCTAACCCCCTTCACCCGCTGTATTCTCGCCGTATTTTTTTGTTTTGACGGAGCTGAATGCAGGTGACGGTTTTCCACCAGGCTGACTCACGTTCAGGCCTGTGTGTGTGTGTGTGTTTTCTGGATGGTCCGGCGAGCATTATCCGGCGGTGGCAGTCAGGGGTCGGGCTGACCCCCTCGGGGCGGCGGGGTCAAGTTTAGGGAGACTTTTTAGCAGATGGTGTTTAGAGTTCAGGCTGTCACTCAGGAAGAACAGAGAAAGAGGAGAAAAGACACTTTATGGCATTAATTGACTTGTGTGTGTGTCTCAATATTGACCTGGCTCCCCCCTCCTCCTCCTTGAAACGGTCTCCTACTCATCTCCAAAATGAGACACTTAAGGTCAAAACGTCAGCAAAACAGTCCTTAAATACCACTTATTCACCGCTCACTTAAATATTGATGATAATCTGAGCAGTTCAGGTCTCATTCAACTGGAAATCAATTCTTTTACCTTCTTTAGCAAACAACTAAGGCGTAGAGGCTACTCGTTAATTTATAAGTTAAAGGTCATTTTAAGTTTTAACTGACACACATTGTTTCACTTTTGTCAAAAAATCAAACTTTATTTAAAATGCTTTGTGCTATAGCATCAAAAATAAATTTGAAAACTAAAAGTTTATATGGAGCGTGCACAGGAGAACCAATCAAGTTCCGCCTCGCTACTGTGGCTTTTTACAAGTTAAAGGCACTGACGAGCCAGGAGCACACAAAACCACTGCATTGTGTAATCAAGAGATTCATCATTTAGCCTATTTCCCACGTATGAAACATGCTCCTAGCTAAAACAAAACAAAACATAGGGAGCAAATAGACCTGTTGGTCACACCAGCTAAAATTCTTATAAAACTGACAAATGTAATTTCAGTAACTAGAGTGAATCCAGATCAAAGACATAAAAATGCATGATCAAAGGAAAACTCTTCATATGAAGATGAATTTGCCAAGTGTGAAAATTACATTTCAGGTTGTTCATAATGTTTTGTAGAAGGATAGTTCATTAAATGTAAACATCTTCTTTGCACTAAAACAAAAGGGAAAAATCTTGAGTTCTCGTTATTTATAGGTTATTATTCTATTATTTTACTGGTCCGGCCCAGTTGAGATCAAATCGCGCTGAACTGTATGTGGCCCCTGAGCTAAAATGAGTTTGACACCCCTGAGCTAAATACTTCAAAATTGATGTGGTTATCAGAAATCTTAAGTGCTTTTGTACTAAATTTACCTTGAAATTGACTGTTACATTAGCTACCATGCTTGGCAATTACTGATGCTACTATTTGTTAGCAAGTGAGTTTAAAAAAAAAAAGTTTTTTGTTAGATAGTTGCAGAAAGTTTTACTCATTTGATGCAAAGTCTACCTGCTCCTCACTGAGTTTGTCTTTGCTGTGTTCTCCAGCAGACACACAACAAAGGCAGTGAGCTACAGCACTTACTGTAAGGTGAGTTTGAAACTGCTGCAAATTTTAAAATGAAATATTTGTGATGGAAAAAAAAACTGTCAAATGCTACATACGGTTTCTATGCCTGTGCAAAGTGCAGGAACTCTATCATCATGTTTAATTGTAATGATAATATACTTAGCTTTCTCACAGATCATTTGCAGTTGTGTTGTATTTAAATCCCTCTGTTTTCTGAGGAACTACACTGGAAACCCGACTTTGGAGTGGCGTTTCTGGCTTGTTCAGTACAGGGAGGATCCTGAGCAGACAGGAGGAGCGCAGCACATCTATTAAACTTGCGCCGTGTTTGTTCACACTGCAGGAATCCAGCCTCGGCTCTGCTCTGTTGAACACAGCGTTTCGTTTTCTCACTCTCATCATCAATCAATCACCTGGTTTGTTGGTGGGGGAGCCATCTTTGTACCTGGGTGTTAATCAAATAAATGGCACATGTTTTACACCAGGTTTAGCATCCCACATTCATCGCAGCATGCTCGTTTTATAATGGCATAATTATTCTAATGCTGATCAAGTCACTGGGGTAATTAGCATCTTTGATTGCGATTGCATTCGCAGGTGAACTGAAGGGAGGGAGAAATAAAAGAACAGACAGCCTGAACTACATTTAGATGTGTTGCAGAGGTTTAAAGCAGCATTAGGATTTTTTTTATTTTTTACAAAGACAGAGATTTTATGCAAATTTCTAAACTTCAGCAAAATTCAAAATTCCCTCATTAAGAGTTAAGGTTGAAATCTGGAGCAGCAGCGTAAAACGGTGCAGCTGAGGGAAGCCACAGTCTTTAGGCGCGAGGGATCAGGTTTCCTGCAGCGAGATAGCTCGGTGAACTGAGCCGTGACTTAAGGCACCCCTCTTAGTGTACCTTTTTTCTGCTTTGGGAAAACATGTCTGTTGAAACAGTCAACAGAGTGCACCGACACACGGTGGCCTTACCCCGCGTTTACTCGGGTTACCCCATATGGACGCCTCGCCACATGGTCCCCTCGGCCCTGCAGCGGCAACCACAGCTCCCTGCCCTTGAGAGGGACAGAGGATATGTTGAGGAGATGTGAGTGAGTGTGTGTGTGTTTGGGTTTGGGTTTGTGTGTGTTGTTGTGTGTGTATATGTATGTGGGTTTAGGTTTGTGTGACTGGGCTGGTGTGTTTAGCTGGTTGACTAGGTCGAATGTTAAAGTGCTATGGAAAGAAACTGCAAACACAACACTGACACTTAATCACAAATCACAAGTTAATTATTATTAATGATATTTGGTTGTTTCTATTCATTTTAAAATGTGATGTGTTCATTCTCTGTTTTCATTTTGTCATGTCTTTTTATGTCTTGTGTGATTTACATCAGCTAATGTGGATCAAAATAAAGAATAAAGAATGAGAGTTTGTTAATAATTATGTTTCTGGCTAATGTTAGTTCAACATTTATCACTCTTTTTGGCTCTGTTTTGGTCTCCACCAACTCCTGAGGGAAACATTTGGCTTTAATTTATCAAAACAATCCAACTCAAGGTCCTCTTATTCAGATTTCCCACAAACTATCACACAGATTTTGTCAAGTTGCATTGAGAATTTCTGAGTTGATCTTTAACACTTTCAAAGAAAATTTGAGAAATTTGAGCAAGACCAACTCAGTGTCCACTTACAAGCTTTTTTTCAGGAGCTTTCAGACAGAGTTTACCCACTTGTCCTCAATGCTCTGATGTTTCCACAATTCAGCTGCTCCTCAAATTCAAATATAGGTCACTACTACACCAATCAGCTCTGACAATGAGACAGTATAAAGCTGTGGAGAACTTAAGTGAAACTCAAAAATCAAGTTGATTCAGAATTAATTGCTCAAACGGGCCATAGATAAACACTCAATCAACCACAACAATAAAACCACTCAGCTGTTTTAATGAAACGACTGATTGATGTATTACGTTGCAGACAGTTCACACCACCTGCCCTGTCTTCTGCAAGTGTAGTGCATCTAAACAATGTTCACTATTGCACAAAAAAAAACACTGTGTGAAATGGGCGTTTGTCATGATCAACAATGTGTTTTGGCATCAAACCTGCTGAGGTTTCACAATATCTCATGCACTCACGAAGATCATGTGTGACGCTCTTTTAAAAAATGAGAGTGAAGACGGAGAAAGAGGAGACGCAGTTGAAGGGTGCTGCTGGATGCTGGGGGGGTTGGTGCTGAAGGTGGTGGGGGTATGATGAGCTGCAGCGCTCATCCATCAAGACCACTTACACGCCATAGGATCTGCTCTATAGCTGAGGGGGGAAATTAAGTTATAGACCCACATCTGCTGATACCCGCTGGTTCATTAGAGGATCCGCCTGCTTAGACAGCAACTGTATGGCACTGAACACACTGCAGAGAGTGAGGAGGAGGGTGCACCTTATCTTGTCTGGAAAAAAATACCTGAAGATTCACTTTAGATATCTGTGAAGACACAGTCCAAAGAGATGTGAGAGCTTTTGCTTGTGTCAGGTAGAATCAGCGAAAGTCTCATTTAATGCAACAATCCAGTTTTTTCTTTGCAAGAAAATAAACAAGGAGGACAACAATAAGATGGTACGGCTTGTTTGGAGTCATTTCTTGCAGCACAGCATCTCCTGAGTAGCTGAGCTCTTGAGTTTAGAGAGGAGGCGAGGAAAGGGAGGATGGGCAGAGAGAGAGAGGAGAGGCCTCGATCAGGAGTCATGAGTCCGCAGCCGCAGCCACAGCCCGGTGCGAGTTAAATTGGATGCAATTGTTTTTTGCCGCTCATGTTGCTGACATTGACAAAAAAGTTAGTTGGCTGCTGTTTCAATTAGTGGAGGTTGGGTGCTGAGCGATGGGAGCGGAGAGTCAGCTGAGGGAGGGAGACGGCGGCTTTTACTTATCTTGTTATGAGAATTTGTTTGTATTGGAGATAATCATGTATCATACAGGTCTGAACAACCTCACTTACTGTTGCTGCTGGGAAAATAATGGGTAATGAATACTGCTGGTTTTTCCCAGAGAAAGTCAAGTCTACATTTTGGTTTCTTTTTTTTTTAAACATGACTTTACATCTTCATGAACGTCAGTGTTCTGCCGCCTCCTGTATGTTTTCTTAGAGCTTCTGTTGTTGCCTCTTGTTCAAAGCCTCCAGTGTATTATAGAAGAATCCAGTCTGTGCCTTCAAAGACCCAATTAAGTCAGATATCATTACTGCAACATCTGCAAAGTCTCACGTCCGCTCATGTTCAGGAACACAGATTTCAATACTGATTTTATGCACCTGCACATGAAACTTCATAACAAAAGGGAAGTGCATATTTTGAATGAATGACACGTGACAATCATTGTTTTTCACATCAACTGGCAATAAATCTGGGTTACAGTTGGGAAAAGAGAGTAATTTTGGTTGCATAGACTATAAATGAATATGTTATGCCTGAAGTTGCTGTGAACTTTTTCTGTCTTTGCCACTTTACTACGTCCACCTAAACAAAAAATGTTGGTGGTGCCATACCCATTCAAAAATGTGACAACACTAAAATTTACAAAAACAATGTAGAATTCCTGTGACTATCTCATTCATCTAGGTCATTGTTATCTCTTGGCAACAAATTGAATCGAAGGCAACTGGACTTGTATTTGTCCAGGAAGACGTTTAGCCTCTTATCCAAGATTCTTCAGCAGTTCAGACTAGTGAGGACTGATGAAGCCCCTTGGATAAGAGGCGAAACATCTTCCTAGACAAATACAAGTCCAGTTGCCTCCGATTCAATTTGTTGCCAGGAGAATGTAGAATTCCTGTACTGTAGCCTACATATTTAGGAATCACAACATTTAATGTCTTTGCTGTTTACCAAACCAAACCAAACGTTTTGCTCACTCTTATGAAAAACATGGATGATTTACATCCTTGTCCACAAAATCTGAACCTAAAATCTAACTGAGATGATCTTGAAGGGAAACTATGCAAGTCTGGTCACCTTTTCAGTGTTTTGCTAACCCTCCTCCCCCTCTCACCCGTCCATGTGCCTTCATTTTCAACGAGGTCGGTGTGAAGGCAATCAATGGAGCGGTGGATAACGTTATACTGTACATAGGCTATATGTGTTACGATGTGTATGTTTGTGTAGTCTTATCTGTCATAAACAAGAGATTACAGATTACGGAGCATGTTTGTGTCGTGGTGCCGCCGAGACGAGATCTGGGACATCGGGTCGGCGGCACTGATCTTGGTTGGTTTTCAGCCAAGAGACGCTAGGTGGAAAGCAGAGGGCCTCCATTCTCCCTGTAACAAGTCGTTTTACCATCACAATTACAAAATCACAGCTGTTTGTTTAAGGTGAAACTCTTGCATAGCTTTTTAATGTCTCAATTTTCGCAAACTAAAACTTGTCCCTCGTATGAATCCTTGCGATGCTTAATATCCACAACATCTAAACCTAAAATCTTTATGTCTTTCAGGACTCAACCAACTATAGATTTCATGTACCTGGACACAAACTAATGGGAGACCAGGTTGCTGCATGCAAAATACTTCCTACTCCTGGTAGTGCAACAGGACACTGATATAATTATAATACGAAGAATAAGATAATTTTCTTGCAGGAAGCAGTTTTGCTTTCTGTGAGGTGTCAAAAAGAGATTGAACACAACAACCAGCTCATTCAAAGGTTTACTCCATTTTGTGGATTCTTGTATTAAACAGTTGCTTTAAAGTTGCCAACAACGTCTTCATTGACAAAAATTGAAACCCTTATTGACTTGAAGGACCCGTTGAATCCGTCCTTCACGTCGCTCTGGACTGTGGAGCATTTATCAATTAAGCATTTCATTTCTGACAGCTGAAGCGAAGCCGCTGAGGCCTGAAACGTATGAATGATGGCACTTAGTGAGAAACTACCGTCCACACACCATTAACCACCATCATTCATGCAGTAGATGTGCCGGATTAGGACCAGTCATAAGTCAAATGTGAAATTCAACATGCCTTTCTCTGGCCCCTATCTCCCCCTCAGCTCTTAGATGTGCGGCGGCTGGAGATGTGAGAACCAGAGGATGCTGGCTGCTTGGCTTCGTCGTCCCATGAGGGTACTTCCTCCCTAAGTATTGCTTTTCCCCCCTTATCTAGATTCTCCAGATTAGCCAAAATGGAGAATAAACAACTGTTAAGAGGGGAGACCATTAATCACAGCAGGGTAAACTGATTGATGTAAATTTACTGTAACTACCACCTAGTTTACAGTTCAATTCTAAATATCATTTTAAAAAAAGGTTTGGTGACGTTAGAAGGAGGTCGTAGTGAATATGATGAGCAGGCAAAACACTGAGCCTGTTTCCTGCATGAAACAGATCAACATTTTCTTTTAACCAGGACATTGATGCACCTCTAAACGTAATGAAATACTTATTTTAACCTAAACCACTAAGATTTCCTACTCTAACGAAGTAGCTTGTGTGCCTAATGTGTATACATCCTGTTTTTTTATTTGCTTAGAGCAGTTGCACTCAGACAACAGTGAAGTTACCACGAGGCTACTGAGAAATGTAGTTTCTGGTAATGTCTCTTGTAGTGGCGCGCTACTGCTGGACACTGGTGATGCAACAGAGACAGGTTTAATGTCTCAGGGTGTGTTCAGCCTATTTAGAGGCTCATGCACTCCTGCTGCACAGAAAACGGAGGCAGAAAAGAGGAGCAAGTCCAGTTGCTTTTCCGCCATTTTGCTAACCCTCTGCCTGGCCATGTGCATTTGTTTACAACGAAGCCGGCGAAAAATTGGAGAGGTGGTTAACATTAGGACAATGACAAGTCATGTACTTAACTATCACAAATACTCCAAAACTTTTCAATTAAAACTTTTCAACATTGACTGGGCTGGAGCCAATCCCTATACCGACACAGGTTAGGGTGGGCTAAGCCCTGGACAGGTCACCAGTCTATTACGGGGCTGACACACAGTTCAGTTTAGAGCTGCAAATTAACCTGTTGTGCATGTGTTTGAACCTACACAGAGAAGCTAACTCCACCCAGAAAGGCCCCAGGCCTGGGAATCAAACACGGACCCTTCTTGCTGAGAGGCAACTGTGCTAACCACCACAACACTGTGCCACCCACATATTCACTCTCTATTCACTATTAGCAATGTAGGTACGTTTAGGAAAATGCACCAGCAACATCCCTATTAAGTTGTTCACAATAATTACATAATGACACAGTTCTGGATGATAGGCTACAAGATTGAAGCTAATGTGAACACACTAATAGCATTAGCAAAGGTACAGTAGCCCAGAATCAGTGAAGAAACAGCAAGTCCAGCTAAGATGGTCTTTACAACTACCAACACTCAAAATGAAAAAAAAAAGAAAAGGAAAAAGAAAATGTGTGGCATTTTTGCCTCAAACTTGATCAAAGTTGCAGCTATTTAGATAAACTTAACCTCTTCATGCAGAGGCCATTTTTGGCAATTTCCGCCTGTTTTTGTATCACTGCAATTAAAGCTTTTTATTTACAGAAGTACTAATCCCACAACTATGGTTAATGGCTTAAATGAAAGAAAACCTTTGTCCCTTTACATCTATATCTATAAAATATTGAAGTGAGTCATTCCATAAAAAAATGGGCTTCTGAAATTACAATTTTTTTTTGAAAAAAAAAAAAAACGAGTTTGAAAGTTTTGGTGAAAAGGTGATATATCAAAATCCTAATTATAAAACAGGTTGAATTTTACATATATGGTTCACACACTCCCTGTCCACATATGTACCAAATTTTAGGTTGATATGTAAAACTACTGAGGCACTATAGAGTTTTTCCAAACAGTGTCCCTTGGCGATGTACAGCGTGCAAAAACTGTCCAAAATTGTCCAATTTGGCTAAAATGCACACTGCAAGATTTTAGTGAGATTTTTTTTTTTCCAACAGATAACTTACTGGGGCCAATCACACACTTGATGGCTTTTAGGAACACCAGTTACATAAGTAAAATGCCATTTGAAAATTTAATTTATGGGGATGAATATTTAGTGTCCAAAACCCATCCAAACATGAATTTACCTATTTTCGCCTGTATTATATTGTTATTTTCCTTTAAAACTCCAGAAGTAAACATCCCACAACCATCAGTGATGGCTTAAATTAACAAGGACATTTGAAATAGTTCATTTTGTCTTTTATTATTATTTTAATTAAACTTGGGGCAGTAAAAACACACTTTTTGTGGAGACTTGTATTGCTTACTTGTTGACACTAGGGGGAGAGGGAACCACATGAACCAGCTGGGTGCAGGCTTAAGCTTTGCCCAATCAGGGATCATTATACATCAGGTCACACCTTAGAGTCTCTGCTATTGGACCAAAAAGTTTTCACCCCCGTGACTTTGATTGACAGGCGACGAGAGATGCGCAAAGCGGGTGCGCAGTCTGACGGATAATAGCTCATAGCATTAGCACTGCGGGTAAACGTAACCATTGAAGGATTATCTGGTCACGATGGATTAAATCACCCAAGCCGGTTTTGTCGAGCACATCTTCAGCTTGAAAAAGAGGGTAAGCTTGTAATTTTATTCAGTGTTTTAGTGGGTCTGTGACTGTTTATGTCCGTCTTTTTCGGCACTCGAAAATGACTTCCGGGTTTGTTTGTGTAGAGTGAGCAGGCTTGTTTAAACCTTTGATGGGGTAAAAACTGCATTTTTGTGCTTTGCCTTTGTTTATATGACAGTTTATGATTTTTTGGTGGTGAAAGAAGAGGTGTACAGATGGTACATATATGTTTAAATCACCTTCGTTGTTGACGTGACGTCACTTGCGGGCTGCCGTAGTCTGATATTGTTTGAGACATTTTCAGTGACTGTGAAAAAACCGTAGCACCTAAAAGCTTCATTTTTTTTTCTACGTGTTGCCGAAAGTGTCCTTAAAAGGTCTGTGGTGGAGTTTTAATTACACCAGGCCTACTTTCGTTTGTATTAAAGGTGTACAGAAAAGAAAATTGAATTTGAGCCCACTTTGGGTGATAAAATTAATGTGATAACTCATCTTTCAGACGTTGTAGGCCAAACTTTGTGCAAAATTCTATTTTTGAGTAAATCCGGGATGAAAGTGTGTATTTTTTTTTCTCGCATTGGATAATGCAGGCGCACGGATTATACGTCAGCCTGTACACGATTCACCAGCCACTGATATTGGATCCGTAATCCGTCATTCAACGTCTGAGACACGCACACACACACGGAGCTCGGGCTCGCCCCAAGCTTTGAATATCCCGCCCGCTCGATAACGACCAATCAAATTCGTTTTCCTCACTCGGGTAAACTCGTGTTGCAGCTCGTGACAACTCGGCGCGACAAACAGGACAAACGGCCATTTCTGTACACCTTTAAGGACGCCGTTCGTGTGTTATTGATTTGGGACTCCGGCGTCCCAACCACTAGGGGGCCTGCGTGAACAGGTTAAGCTAAAGTGTTGGCTAATCTTTCCACCACAGTGAACATGTTAGTCACTGTTTGTGCTGTCGTTTCATAATCCATCACCGTTTTGTGAAGCTGTGAAAACAACAAAATTGATGACTTCCTTCATTACGCAGCACAGCTGTTGGATTATCAGTGAGCAGAAAAAGCTGCAGCGACCGCCTCTCGGCCTTATCACGGCAGATCAAAGGTTTCACCACTATAACCATCTTTACTGTTAATGGCCATTAACCTGATCTCCCCTCAGCATCTGTCAAGGTGAGGGTAGAGCAACTCAAGCAGAAGATCAGAGATAGGCTGACGAATGAATGAACGAATGAATGAATGAATGTGCACGGGCTGTATTGAAAGCAGAGCCATGGTGGTAGTATCCAAACACTCTCAGCTTTGTCTCAAGGATTATTATGGGCTGACATCAATGGTTTGAACTCCATACATCACCTGTTCAGCGATGGTGGCTGAGGGCGTTCTCACATGCTGTGAAGGAGACATCCTGAGAAAAAGCAGGAGATCCGTATCAAAGCCCTATAAAAGTAACAACACGGCAATGGGTCAAACTTAGATTTCCCTGTTGAACCAGGCGAATGTTAACGGCTGCAAATCTTGTCCTGGTCATGATGTGTCGAATGTACTTATGAGATTCTTGGATTTATGTTTGACCCCTGTTGGTTTACATGCTGTGTGATTATCTAGTGAGAGCCTAAACAGATGTTTTTAGTAGTTGTAATTGTTCTTCTATTATACGTTGTGTTTTCACCGAGGAACCATGGCAAAGACAATTTACTGTCACCTGCAGAGAGACAGACATTAATTTTTTGCTTATTCTATTTCTAATTATTCCTACTTGGAACATTTGGAATAAGACTGCCATGTAATGCAGTTTCTTCATTACTAAAGTTTTGCACCAAGGTAAATTTCGCTGTTGTTGTACTTTAACTAGGCAATATTTTTCCGTAAAATTACACCCAGCTGGGTGTCCTGCTTGGTAGGCCTCATCACATGACATGCATTCGTGTCAGCCCCGGATCACAAAGTGGGGATACAAGCAGAGAAATGCTTCCCTTTTCTTACTAATTGAAATACTGTAGACCCTATTGCCCAAATGTAATTATAGCATCTAGGATGGGCACTTGAGAAAACAGCAAGAAACAAATTGAAATTTAAGAGTGAAATACAAACTGTCTCCAGCAGTGCAGTAGTGCTCATGGTGCCCTCAAGACCTGGCCTGGAAAACCTGGTGTTTGTTTGGAAAAATAAATAAAAGTGAAAAAAAATATGGGATGTGTTTATAAGACAAGGATTGGAATAAATATTTTTATGTGACATTTTATTATTATTATTTTGAATATCTTTTTGATCCCTCCTGTTGTTTCTCATAAAGACAGAGAAATGTGCTGCCACATTATGATAATTTACGTGTCTAACAAAGGAGAAGCATTGCATCGTGGGCGTTTTCGTCTCAACTACATCTGGTTCTATTGTAGGTTTTCTTCCATGTCCAAGAACAGCTACAATTTGTGAATTTACTACACGACTCAGATAGTAGTATAGAAATATTTACTTATGTTGATGTCCCCTCTGCTGTGTATTATACTACTGGGCTATTAATGCTTCATACTGCTGAAGTTGATCATGCCTTATATAAAGTTATGATTTTGAATCAATAATAATCAATAATTAAATAGATATAATAATATAAATATATATAATAAATATATGTTATTTGTCTCCCTTTGAAATGTTGAATTTACAGTAGATTATTAGAGGAAAAACTATGAAATAGAAAAATTAAGAGTAAAAAACAGTACCACAAAACTGTACAGAGCAGTGTTTACTTGAGTGTAATTTGCTTTCTGTAATTCCACTTAAAATACATGATAAAAATGCACAAGGCAGAATAGAGCTGTCGCACCGTTTCCCACTTTATCATTTCTGATGATTAAGCCTTTAATTTCTTGACATCTGGGGCCCGAGCTTCGACGATCATTGATATTCTCCTAAAACCCTGTGCCCCGCTGTAACCTGCAGACAGATTAGTTCCCACAAAGGTTGCTCTTAATTGTATAAAAATAATGAGCACTCCATCAGCAGAGGAACATAATGACAGCTAAATACAATATGTAGGCTATATCAATACGCCTGTCCCCCGGCGCTGCTGTTGTGACTCCCCTCACGTTCAGGAGAGCTGTCAGCGGGTCGGCCGCAGGGAGCTCAGAGTGCAGATGACAGGTGGAAGAGCTGAGCGGCTGCACTGGAATGAAAATGGCAGAGCCCCGGACAGCATGGCGACAAAATGTTTCAAGAGGTTGGATGGTTCAGAGGATCCAGGCAAAGAGAGATGCTGTCCAGACGCCTCTGTCCTGCCTGAGCTGAAGTGTTCGTGGCATGAGTCAGTGTGTCGATCACTGGCTTTAAAGGGGAGGGAGGAGGAGGAGGGGGAGATGTTAGGTCAGTGTTTTTCTCCCAAACTGTGATCTCCAGGCTTCTGCACAACAGCAGACGGGAATGCATCGATACTCGCTGAGGCCCTGGTGCGTGCTCGGACACGACGTGCAAAGTTCACCAGTGTCACACTGTCTGTCTCTGACTCTGCTGCTGCTGTGTCATGTTGTGTGTACGGCTTCTTAAGTAGCTAAAAACCTGTGCCTACATGTTCTTGTATTTGTTTTCCTTAAAGAATCCCCAGGGTTTGTTCCAATAAAACATAATTGCTTTGACGGATATTAGCTTTATAATCTTTGGAAATGAAACCATTTTCATTCAGCCTTGAGAGTCAGTTGTTGTTGTTGTTCGGCGCTTAAAAACCCCACAACACCTGCTTCGTCATTAACATAAGAAGCAGCAACAGGCTTATTTTAAGCTCTGACATAAATTAACTTGCGTCCTTCTTAATAAAAGCAGCATATCTGGTTTCCGGAGCACGACGACCTGTTGGGACTAATGCGTTTTCCTCCTGCTGGAGGGCCGTGCCGCAGACGACAGAGACGTTTCACACGAGCTGTTGAAAATGGCAGCCGCTTCACTCGACTCGCTCTCTCAATCCAGATATTTCAAATCTTGACACTTTTATGGGTGGACAGTCAAAAGGAGAGGAGAAGTTGCACTGCCATGGAACAAAACAATCCCCTTAGTTACAGTAGCAAGGAATTTGGCCCCGGTTGAATGACGCAGATGTGGAAGATCACATTTCAGATGAGTGCTAATGCACCAATAGCCCCAACAAGCCTCTGCAACAGCTCTGCTCCGAGGTATGTGCCACACTTTCCACGGCCGATCGAGTTTTTGATGACACATAAATAAATTTCATCTTCTTCTCTTCTCAGGCACATCCCCAGGAAAGAAGGAAAAAAAAAAAAAACTCCACATAGACACAGCGAGACAGCTGAAATCTCGATATAGCTGCCGTGGCTGCGTGTTTTCATCCACCTATGGCCCCCTCACCACTAAAATCTAGTCACCGCAAGTGGATTGACCTCGCTTTGTAACCGGAGATGTAGTTGTACTTTGGAATTCACAAACTTTCATCTCGGCAGTCAAAACCTTTCATCGCAAGTGGCTCAGCGTCTTGATCTGCCGTCAGTTATCTGCCACGAAAAGTCAACACCAAACAAAAGGCCCCCACACTTAAAGAAATATGGGGTAACGGAGACGCTGAGAAACATTTTAATTATTGGGAAGCTCCAAGACGCTGTGGGACGTGTTCAAGAGTTTTCTCAGCCATGCACGGTCCGGGAGCAAGATTCAGACAATGAAGGAAGAAGAGTTCAGATCCTTTGTAAAAGAAGGTTTCTCATAATCATGATGTTTTTGTAATATATAATAACATAATGCAATCCTATCAGCAGACTACAATTACACTGAAAGTGGAAGCATCATGGTGATTATATCAATTATCCCACAGGTGTTGCACAATTTGACTTGTTCAGCTTGGTTTTCTAGACTTATGAACCAGTCGATGCTCAAAACCAGTGTGCTTTTCCATCATACACAAACTGTACTATTGCATTCACACACTGATGATACACCGGGGGTAGTCTGGGGTCGGTGTCTTGCTTAAGGACACTAGGAAATGCAGGAATCAAACCATTGACCTTCAAATTAAGTGACAACCCACTCTTCCTCCTGAACCACTGTTTTTTTTTTAAATATATATATATATATATACATAAATATGACAGGTTATAAATAACTATGCACTGTTATTACTGTTATATTTGAATGTAAACTGTTTTTTTTTAAATTAAGCTGGTTGAGGTAATTAAAGCACTTTATAAATCATCAGGTAGTTAAATGCGATCACATACTGTAGCTCACTCTCTCTGCCTCTCCACTTCCACAGACACACAGACGCCTGCACATCATCTGATCATGGTTTTAACAACAGGCCCTTGACTAAGCCACAGTCACGTGCACATATACGTGCACACACGTCCTCATTTGTTTTCATCTTATTTGGACCAACCTCGTTTGGACTGCTGCATACGAGCAGCTCGCTGCCTTAAGATTCCTTCTCTTCTCCTCTCCCTGTAAAAGAGCAATCATTTCTTCATTAGCCTTTTATTTGTTTCTAACTGTTCCACTTCAGGGGTAACACACACAGTTTATTTGGGTACTCTTAATTACAAAAGGGAGATTGTGTGCCCTCCTCACTAAAATGAATGTCTCTCTCAGCCTCCCAGAGGGCAACAGCAGCTTAGAGTTGCACTATATCTGATTGCATTTTCCAGGATTGATGAAGTTATCGAAATACTGACCAGACTGACTTGGACCTTATCTTGGTTGTATACGGCTGTGAAGTCTTTAACCTGTGTCTTTCACCCCTTGAGGTGAGGAGGATTAAGAGGAGAAATGCCTTTATTTCCTATTTGTTTGTTTTTGAGATTTTTTTTACTCTTTCGCAGGAGAAGCCTCGGGGCCGGGAGCTCAGTCACGATAAATTACATTGCAGTGCTTTCTCTCTCTCCAGATAGCCGTTCAGGAAGTATAGCTACCTTCAGGATCTTTTCATTTTTCGTGCTGTTATTAAACACAGTGATAGAATTGGCTTCCCCAAGTTGATTCAGAAATGTCAGGGCTGACACCAGAAGAAGAAATATGGTTTGCTGTTTGCACCTTTTACAGTTGCCTTCAACACACGCAGAGTCAAAATAGAAAACACTAGTGCTAGTCAACAACAACAACAACATATAGCCTATGCAGACTGGAAGAAGATCTGCAGTAGTAGCACAACCAAAAGTAAGTGTGTGGAGATCTAGCAGTGGGATCCCACTGACTTTCTGTATTTAGCAGCAATCCTCTTTTTGAGGATGCTGTAATAGCACTGACCAACATGGGTGGTAAATTTCCCGAAAGCAAGGTTTCAAGGCTTGAATATATTCTCTACAACATCAAATATGCATTTGGCTAAATGAGTAATAATCATTTATGTTAAATCAGAGAACTTGATGTTTTGGGAAACAATGTTGTTCATTTTTGCAAACCTTTGTATGCTTAGTTAACTAGTTGTTATCTCCTGTACAGAAATGAAAGTGCTATCAATCTTCTCATCTTACTCTTGGCAAGAAAGGGTGTAAGCAAATTTCCTAATCATTCCTTAATGGTTGGGGATGAAAAACATAATTTTTCATTATTAGATTTGGATTTTTGACATTTGATCACAGATTTGTTTTTCTTTTTTTAAGTATAGATTTTGGGCATTTTTGGCCTTTCTTGGATAGTATAGAGACAGGAAATGGGGAGGCAGAGAGAGGGGGAAGTAAAGGGTTCCACCTTTTGACAACATGGAGGCAGAATAAACCTAAAACAAATCTGACACAGCCGCCACATATGATTGCTTTTCAATGTTGCCGTGACTAACACACTAACAAACGGTTAATTGCAAGTTTTTCTATTGCTACACAGGCAATGTAGCATAAAGCTGTTAACTTAGCAACCAGACAAGAAGAAATAATAAGCTTTGCTCATTTACTCACCAAGAGATGTCTACACTCATGCCCTGGAAAGCAACACAAATCTTAACTTTTGTTTGCGTCAGTTTCTATCACTAATTTTCTTCTACTGAAGTTAACATTCTGGCTGGCCGCTATTGAGTCTGCCCTTAAGAAAAAGCACAACTTAGAGGATGTATTCATTATAACCTGCTGTCTACTAAACACCTTAACAGTAAGTTAACAATTGTTTGCGCTAATATTGGCTATACAGCATTACAAATAAGTCAGGTTTCCACTCTCCTGCTGACAGACTGTATTTACTTTGTCAGCTTTTGTTTGTCAGAGCTTTGTTTGGTGAACATGGCCGCCTGCTGTGCCTGAGAACAATGTTTATTGGAGACACTGAGAATGAACCTGCAGAAGGCTAAATGTGCTGTAAAACTGAAACGCGATCTAGCTGAGGTGAAAAAGCTGTGAGTAACCCCCCTCTTCACATCAAGAAGCATGTTATCTGACTCTGTGTTTCAGGGATAAATCTGATTAATCCCACTTTATCCACAAATACCTGAATGTCAGTTGCTGTGAGTAAATACTTAGATAAACATACTGTGAGCATCAACAGTAAACATTTAGTGTACAGTATGTTGTAGCATCAGCAGGCTAGCACTTTCCAGATATCTTTGATACAGGGCATGTTAGAATAGGTAGTTCTGTCAATTTATAAAAAAAAACACAACAACCATGGCAAGTTTCACTCCAAAATCTGTTCAACCAATGCAAAACAATATATCAGCTCACTCTGTAAGCAGTTTCAGATGCATGCTCTGTGCATATAATCACTTACAGTGATTTCCTGGATGGCATCGTTTTTGATATCCATCCAAAATCTTGGAGGGTGAGGCTAAAAGGCCTTAAATCTCATCCGCAATTGATTATGGGCATCGAACTCAGTGTACATTAATTCAGTTTACGGCCATTAAAAGAAGAAGAATGCTTGGGCTTGCAAATGGCAAACTACGACTGTCAACGGCATGATGTATGGTAGCTTATTATATTCCCCTCATTATGATTAATAACATAGGAAGGGATCCTCCATTCTTGTTGAGATGGAAAATGTAATTAGCCGCCTTGGCTGGCGTTGCAGCCAGGCCTCCTCTTGGCTGCTCACTTCCCCAAGATAAAACACCCGGTTTACAACAGGAGATTCAGCATCCAGTGTGTGAAAACCTGCAGCATATGCATCCCTTTTTTTCATTGTTTTCTCAACAAACTGTTGTCTGATGTTGTATATCTTTTTATTTCTCAAAGGATAAAACCTGTGCCATTGATTATTAGGCATATTTTTGAGATTTTAGAGCATTTGGAGCTGATAAACTGTGAGATCTTTAACAATAAAAATGGATTTCAAGGGAGTAAAAAACCTAATGGCGATTGTGTCTCTAATGATGATCACATACTGGAGGTCATATAGCTTCCCCACGTCTGGGCAGAGGTGTGTGAGAGGTGGGCGGAGGGTTAGAGAGGACGGTGGTGTTGGTGGAAGTGATGGTGAAGAGCACAGGGAGGGCATTCTCATCAATTCTGCTACAGCACCTGCGATCAGCACCTACGAGACTGATCGTGCTAAACATCAATTAATGCAGAAATATCCTCACGGAGAGACCCAGCTCACTTTCACCTGGACTCACAGCAGCAGCAGCAGCTTTCTGATTACAGTAACGACCGCGATGGACCAAGAGACACTGATGGATGAAACAGGGTTTCAGAGCTGGGCTTTAGTCTCCCTGCGTTTTTTGCTTTGTTTGCTTTGGATCCTCCGACTAATGAAATAAGAACAGATTTCATTTAGTTAATGTCCTCTCTGTTTCTAGTGTGTCATGTATTTGCAAGTAAACAAGACCTCCCAGGTATACTTATGTTTATGTATTGTTTATTTATTTTTAAGACAGTTGATATGGGTCATCTAAAATCACATGGTCGAAATCCGACCATTGGAAAAACAGTCATAGCATTACAGACAGTCCTTTTATTATCAAGTCAAAGTGAGATATGCATATTGATCAAAATAAAATTAAAATGTTCACTTTCATTGTTAAACCTCATATTTTAAGGTGCATTGTGGGAAATTAAAGGCCATTTAAGGTTGTGATTTTGTATATTTTTGCAGTAAATCATGGTCCCTGATCACTGAACACATGGTCAAATTACTTAATGTGCTTCACTAAGTCATCTCAACTCTTAACCAGTGCTGAAGATGAAGCAGTACAATGGAAAAATTAGTATAATCAGGTTACATGTTTGAGCCGTGAATCCAAATGGTTTAAGTGGATGATTACAGTTTCAAGCAGGTATTCATTACTAAATCATATACTGACAGTAACAACATGGATCCATCTTATCAGCTCAGGCTGTAAGGGAAGAGATGGTCCTGTAACCTAAAGGTCACGGGTTGGTTTTTCCCCAGTATTAGTGCTTCATTTAAATGCTGAAACACACCAATATTTCCATCATGCAAATACTGAGCGTAGCATTGCTCCATCTGAGCAACATCTCTGGAGGAAGGGGATCAGGGTGGAAGTCTAACAAAGACTGCCCTTGTCCGCACACCAGAAGTCATTCTAGTCATTGTTCAATTTCAACTTCCACTTTCCTAAAATTAACCAAACCACAGCCATAACAACACAAGATTACAAAATGAATAGTTCCTCATATTGGACTTATCATATAGGTATGGACTTGTTGGGCATGTCATCCTGCCAGCTGTGGCGCCAGATCAGGAAAAGCTCATACGGGTTGTTTTTTTGGAAGCTGCATAATCTCCAGGTAGGCTACAAAACGTTGACGCTGGATGATTTCTAGAACACAACAAGTCCCCTAACCTGTTCAACCCACAGGAGAGTTGAATGAAAGAATAGAATTGGCTACCGGTTGAGTTACCATCATAAACACAGCACTGTAACCGGCGTACAGATCTTCGCTGTTACAATAGTCATGGCTTCCGTAGGTTTATGGGCAAAAAACAACAAACTACATGGTTAAGTTTAGGAGAAGATCACGATTATAGTTAGACCTTGTCAACATTTCGCAGTGTTCGCTGTCGTGGTTATACCATAATACTGTAGTGACGGTGGTTAGCTCCTAGAGAAAACAAACAAAACGCGGGTTTTATATGGAAATCAAACATCACTGTTGTGTTTTGTCCATCCATCCCTCCAACCCAAACTCCCCCTGATATGGAGTTCACTCCATCACCTCACTTTTCCCTTTGCTGCTGTCTGTGGAGCAAAAAGAACAGCTACACAAAGGACTTAAAAGCTGTGACCCCATTCAGGGGCTGGATCCTTCGGTGGTCCCTGCTCAGCGAGCGACCACGCCTCCAAGCTGTCCAAGGAGCGGGGATACCATGGCTACAGCGCAGAGCCGTCTTATCATTCTGGCATGCGAGGTAGCTAATAATTAAGGTCGCGCAAAGAATCTTGGGATATGGGAGAAGGCTGCTTTTGGAGGACCCTTCAAATTGGGACAGGCCTTGTCCAGATGCTTTGAAGGATGCAACCCCTGAATTGAGACACAGCAAAAGGAGGTTTATTTTTCTACTGTATGAATTTATTATAGTTAGTAGGCTATATATAAAGATCATGGTTGTGGTAAATACATCACAGATGGTTTAGGTTCAAGAAACTAAAACATAAAGGCAAAGGTGTCAAAAGTACTCACATTCTGTACTTCTGTACAGATAATTACAGAAATACTTGAATTTTTGCCATCAATGATACACAGAGATGTCCGGGCAAGGCTCCATCCAGCATGGACCAGAACACAACACGGATGGTTCAGAAGCAGTTTGAAAGATCAAGTGGTGTTTTCACACAGGCATCAGGTCGGCCCAGCTCAACTGTGGTGGGCACCAAAACGACCGCATGGGGCGGTCACGGTCCGGCTTCAGTCGAACGCAGCCTGACCTCGATCCGCTCCAACTGCCTGATGCCTGGGATCCACTGGTGTTTGTTGCATCCGCCGCGACGCAGGTCCCTGTTCATTTTCTATGGGACGCGTCAAACCGTTATTGACGCCCCCACACAGCAACTGCCGTTTGAGCAGTTGTGGTGTGTACAAAAGTCGACCGCGGTTCAACTTTGTGCAAATGAATCCACCAGACGCAAGGTCACTGTCCAATGGGGAGCGAGATAGCGACCAGCTCGGAGAGGTCTGTCTGTGGTTTATGGTGTTTATCCACTGTCTGTGCCTCTTCCGTAAACAATCTGTGTTCCCGCCTACCGTAAACGTTTTAGAGACGCGTCGTGTCCGGCAAGAAATCTCATGAGCTGTTCTCTATCTCACTCCCCATTGGACAGTGACCTTGTGTCTGATGAATTCATTTGCATAAAGTTGAACCGTGGTCAACTTTCAGACGCACCACAACTGCTCAAACGGCCACGCCGCCTACCCAAAATGCTTTGCGGGGCGTCAATAACGGTTTGACGTCCCATAGAAAATGAACAGGGAGCTGTGATGCAATGAACGCCAGTGGATCCCAAGCGTGAGAGTAAACATGTAAACATGACGCGTCTTTGTCCGGTCAGTCAGCATAGAAATATGACGCTCTGCCAGTGGTGTAGCGTTTGGACCAGAGTGAGTGACACAAACGGTGTGGGCTGAAAAACGCGTCAGCTGCGCAGCCTCGGCCTGCACTCTCACCTCAGGTCGTCACTCGTGGAGGTTGAAAAACTAACGAATAGAAAGTACAGATAGGTGTGTTCAAACGTAGCGAGTAAAAGTAAAAAGTCGTCAGAAACCTACTCAAGTAAAGTACAGATACCTAAAAAAAATCTACTTAAGTACAGCAACAAAGTATTTGTACTTCATTACTTCCCACCTCTGCATAAAGGAGGCAGAGTCGTTCCTGCAAGGCTAACATGCTAACACGCTACAAATCCATCGCACTGTCTTCACCTCCATTCCCTAATATTTCTATTATCTTGATAGGATAAAATAAGTTTATGCTCAAATATGTAGTGGATCTGCAGCTTAAGTGTCTTGTTCTCTCAATCAGACACAGATTAGACTTTCTGTAATAAATAGTCCAGTAAAAAGCTAAAGAGCGCCATCCTTATAGTTTCTATAGTAGCATGGAGTAATCTCATTCTCATGTAATCGAATCTTTCACTTTGAACTTTAGCAGTAAGGATAGTGAAAAAGCCAAATAGCTTTAGATTTACAGTAACTGGTGTTTAGTCACACAGGATCAAATTGTCGGTGCAACTGAAATGTGAACGAATGCGACAGTTGTATTAAGTCTGCTCATGGTTGTTTTGCCATTGTCGTCGGCTCACACTGGATTTGGAGGACGGATCGCGCCCCGAAAATAGACGCGAGCTGTGAACACACAACAAAATAAAAATAAAATCTGACACAAGCAGCAATAAGAAAGTGAACATGAAGTCCTGCAGTGTGAACATAACTGCAGTTAACACCTTACCGGCTCTGCAATCACATCCGCCCCTTATTGGCCCGGGTTCAGCCCTCCCATCAGCCCCCTCTGCACCGTCTCTCCCTTTCAGCCTCACAACAGCCTTAATAAAGAAAATGTAAGGTGTGTACGTGTGTGTGTGAGGACTGACCAACTCCTCCTGTTAGAAAAAGGAGTGGAAACACACACAACAGCAATCGACTAGCAGCAACTTGAGATGGCGGGCTCTCATCCATCACTCTGCATGTTTCACGGACACCATATGAAAACACAAACAAGCAATCAATTGTTTTGCGCGCAGCTTGGGGCCTCCTAATAGAGCACATTTATCTGACGCCGTGGTGGTAGCCCCAGCAATACTTTAATTTGTGAGACATTATGTTGAGTTAATGCCTACCAGGTTGCCGTTCAACCGGGGGGACTTGGCACATTTGGCGGCGTTGTAAGAGCCGGCTTCGCGCTGTATTGTTCTGGGACACCGGTGATGTAAATGATCTCACACCCGCTGTATCTTTAATGGATTGTGAAATGAATTTATGTGGGAATATTTTGCAGAGGAATATTGCATTGTATCATGGCGTAATGAGAGAGTAGGAACTGCATGGAGGAGGGCGGCTGCTGCTGCTGCTGCTGCTGCTAGACGGCCGGCGCTCTGTTTGTCCTTCGACCGCCTCTGTGATTGGATGGAGAGAGTCTGGTAGAGAGAGAGAGGGAGAGAGAGGGAGGGAAGCCAGGCTCTCTAATAATGATGCACCCTCAGGCCTAATGTGCCATCTCTCTCTCTCTCTCTCTCTGTCTCTCTACTGGTCTAGTCAACACACACACACACACACAGCACATGTTTCATCCTTCCTCTGATGTATATGATGCCAATAAAGAGTTCATTAACAAAAGACTGTTTTTTCACACTTTTTTGCTTCAACCATAAATTATGGCACATAAACAAGGATCCACTCCACACACGCAGGTTTTTTTCTTTTCTTCTTTTTTTTTTTTTTTTTTTTTACCACTGAAGAACTGAAATCCAGATGTTTATCTTCCTGTGATGTTGAAGTTTCTAATTTGAGTCACATCCAGAGCTTGACCCTGGTGGTGGTGGTGGTGGTGGTGGTGGAGGACAGGATTTCAGAAAATAATTGTTAGAACTGAAAAATAAATAAATAAATGAAACGTCTTGTGATATGTAGGTCACACTGCGCCACAGTGACGTCACTGCCCTGCTGCTCACCCTCTCTCTATGTCCACAGGGAAGTGTCCCAGCAGCCTTGAGACTGAATCTAGTGTAGTATGTGGTTGAGCCACTATTATTAATTGTTTTCTCTGAATAATCACAATGACTTTGGCAAAGATGTGATATTATGTTGATTATAAAAGCATAACAGCATTAAAAAACAAACAAACAGAAACATGCAGTTTTCCACTGTTTCAGTTTTGTACCTGTATAAATCTATACAAAAAAGGGGTTTTGTGACCTGCAGCTGATCAGCACAGTCTAAATAACAACCAGCATAAAAATCACTTGATTTTTTTTAATTATTTGTTTGTGTTTCCCCCAAAATGAAACCACCATGGCAAGAAATGTGTCAAATAAATACAAAACACTAAATAAAAGACCAGTTTACAAAAATGAGGAACAAAAAGAGAATTTATATGAATGGAATATATAAATATAAACATACTGTTGATGATTTAAACACATGTTAATGTAAATGAAACTGAATATGATGCTGATGAGGATGAGAAATTGAACAAACATGAATGAAAAATATTGAAGATATCTTCAATTAGATTGAATGGATGAGTGAATGAATGAATGATTGTTCCACTATCACTGTAATAAATACTCATAAATTACCAATATACTATATGTCAGCCGAGCCACAGGGAGGGGAGTGGGTCTTCCCTCCTCTACATCCCACTATATCATTCATATACACTTTTATCTGGAGGCAGATGTCTCTCCCCCCTCCCTCCCTCCCTGTCTCTCCTCCTCCTCCCTCTCCAGAATCGCCCGGAGCCACTCTCCTGCCCCGCTGCCCGGGGTTGGTGGAGGCTGAGCTCGGCCCTGACAGGCGGCTGGTGGCTCTTCAATGCGGCAGAGGAAATTAAATTACCGCTCCTGTTGCCCGCTTTGTAAACAAGACAAAAGCCAATGATACGGCCAATTACACTTGAATACGACGCATGTGTACAACAGGCTCTCTCAGAGCAGCCCCGGTTTCCAGGCTGGAACCAGGGATGGATGGATGGATGGATGGATGGAGAGCAGGGTGAACAGACTGTGGAGCCACCAGCGTTTCCATTAATTATCATCATCTGCAGAGATCTGTCACAGATTTATGGCTATTTTATTTTTTCTTGAATGCATTTATCAGGCTTTTTGGTGCATTTTCAAACAAAACAGGATTTTCTTTTCTTCAAATTTAGAAAATGAATAGCCTACAAAAAATCACATTGATCCAGTCTTCATTCGTTCATTTTGACTTTTCGGTGGTTGGATTAGAAAAATAAATAAATAAATAAAGTTTTAAATGCATGCAAAAATATTCATTATAATAATATGACACATTTATCTTTAAATATTGTTCAGCTTAGTGAGACTAAAAAATATATATAATAAAAGGAACACAAAGTCTGTTTACAAAGCAGGAAACAGCTCTTCTTATTAACCCAACAATAATAATATTATTAATAAAATAAAATAAAATAAAATAACCGGTGCATCCTGCAGCAGGTGCTCATCTCTGGACCAAACTGCTGCTGTTTGTGTCTCCTGCAGACAAAAGAAGAGGAATGCATATTAAAATCTATAAAGGCTCGTTTGCAGATGTTATTGATGTCTGCTAAAGAGTATTGATCGAGAAAATATTATGAATCGCTCCATAGCAGACATCATTGACTTGGGATCTGTTGCAAAATTATAGCTACATAGGAAACAAAGACATAGCTACATGGGAATTTTAAGGATGACAAATAATAAAGAAATAATGTGCATTTTCTATATATTATTTACAGCTCTTATTGTCAGTCGTCAGTTTCATCTCCACCCTCCACAAACTGCCCCCTCACAGTCTCTCAATAAACCCCCCCACCCGATGAAAATGGCGATCAGAGTAAATAAAATAGATGGTCTTTATCAAAGTAAATTAGATTCACCTTAAATAGTTCACCGGAGGAGCAGAGCAGTTCCTGTAATTCACTTTAAGGTTCACCAACTTACTCAATAAAGCCCTGGCTAAGGAATCTAACTGATGTCTAATCGATAGGTTTATCTGGGGCCAACAGCTAGGAAGAGCGAAAATGAATCGGTTTCATGCATTTAAAGGGAGAAAAGAGGAAAAGATAAAGTAGAGTAATCGCAGGTGCGTGGAAGTAAATGAAATGACGGGTTTTAGTTTAACTTCCTGTGTCGATTTATTTTTATTTTTATTTTTATTTTTATTTTTACAAACCCACAACTCTCGAGGAAAAAGTTATGAATGAAATTTTTTTTTCAAACAAATACAGATCATATCTGAATAATAATAATCAAAATAATAAAAAATAAATCAATATTTACCTGTTATTCTTCCGCCTCGAGGCCTTTGACGCTCAGAAACATCACATCCCTCCATCCTCCCAGTCACCAGCATTTCACCGATTTCCCCTCTCTTTTTCCACTGTTTTTACCCCCCTCCCCTCCTCCTCCTCCTCCTCCTCCCCCCCTTCCTCCTCTTCCTCCTCCTCCTCCTCTGCACTCCGTCCAGTTTCGAGTCGTCTGATCCGGGCAGGAGGCGCCAGGTTTTCCCCTGAGGCAAGCGAAGAGTCAAGGACTGAACCCTCCAAATGCAGAATAATGTAATTCCACACTCTGAGTAAAAAAGGGCTTCGCGGTGCAGGATGGTTCTTTAAACGGGGGTTGATGAAACTGGTGTGTTGCTGTAGCCTGTAGCTACAATGGTGGCTCCTCTACACTCTGAGAAATAAAGGTTCAGCCAGCCGACAGAGGATGCTTCATAACAACCCCACCACATGGACCCTGATGGTCGGAGCTATATAATATACACACTCTGAAGAAACAAGATCCCACAGGCTGCAGCACCGAGAGTGGAGGAAGATTAAAATAATTCAAAGTGACGTAGGATTGATTAGATAAATTGGAAATAAACCACCACAGCTTATCTAGTTATATTTAAGGAATTTGAATGTTCATGTTCATGTAAAATATCTTTGTAAATGTAAATAAACTGCTAATGGCTCTGCAATAATGAATCTTTACTGATAAGCAAATCAATCAAACGATCTGGCTCAAGGCTTCAAATTCATTTTTTACATGTAAAAAAGTTTGGAGCTGATGTGCAAATGTTCTTAAATGTTGTTTCGTTGTTGTTGTTTTTTATACCTCGGCAGGATCTGATTCAGAATCTGTAAATTTCTAAAGTCCAACAAGTCCAAACAGCTTCTACAAACTTGTCGAGGCAGACGCCGTATTTAACTCCTCTCATGTGTGTTTCCTCAGTTTTTGTGCCCTCATCAGGGCCGTAAACATGAGTGAATAGGGGAAAACAGTTGTGCAACATATTAAATTATTTCTATCCAAAAACTCAGGAAATGGTTTCAGATATTAATGTAGTGGAACGGAGGCAGCCACACAGGAGGAGGAGACCATGATGGGACTCTTCGAGCTGTAGCGCTCAGTTTAACTTTTTCCACATGTTTGTTTGAGCTTGTGAGAACGTTAAATACAAATAACCCATATTAATTTGTCTGGCAGCCATCCACCACTGCCGTTTTTTCGGTTCTTGATCAAGGTGTTATGAAGTGGTTGATCAGAGTTGTTCAGAGTGTCTTTTACCATCTTCAGCATGCACCTCTCCACCCCGTCCCCCAGCGAGTCCATCAGGGAAACATGATTGAAGTCTCCTAGTATTATTAAAAGTGTCCATATTCCATAGATGAAAAAAAACTGCAGCAACAATTATATCATTATCAATAGAGAGTATTTAACATGCATGTGGATACACAAGTAAATCTGGTCACATAGGATAAAGGTTATTTTGGGTTATGAGCATTATTTCTAAGAGGTAGCCATATTGTAGACACGAGGTCATGTCTTTGGGATTTTCTCTGGGGATTATAGGAAATCTTAGCAACATTACTGGGTTTAAAGTCTTTAGTCTATTATTCATATAGGATGAGTCCTGAGCTTTTTACTTTTTTCCATTTCTAGGTTAATAAACCAGATTTTTTCTGAGGAAAAATACAATAAAGGTGTTGTCAGTTGGGGAATTAAATACACAGAAAATATTAATTAACTATTAATTAAAAATAATGAAGAATTAATATTTTAATTTTTGATTATAATTAGGATCCTTTTACTGTGCTGGTTGACCCAGTCCCACTCCTCCACCACTGGACCCAGTTTTTTCTGGGTGTATTTTGTGAAATCCAAGCTCAGCAGCAGCAGCAGCAGCAGCAGAGAGGCGCGCGGGGCCGGGGAGGGATGACAGGCTTCGTCACACTAATCCTCGACATCCTTGATTGCAGAGGCAGTTTTTTCTTTCTCCCCAGGTCTGGGATCATTTCAGCTGTCAATTTAAATGCGTCCGTTATCGGACAACTTAGCGGCCAGACGTCCATTATCGGACGCCCTTGCTGTCTGGTGTGGCTTTGGCCCAATTTCCCCCCCCCCCCCAAAAAAAAGAAAAGAAAAAAAGAAGAAGAAAATGCACTAAACTCCACAACAAGCTGACAGCATCTGAATCAACAACGTCTGGCTGTACTTCTCTTGATGCACACATGATTTCTCTACAAATGAAAGATTTTATGAAGAAATGAATGGAACCAGTCTTTCCAGAAAAACAAAATCCATGGAAACGCTTCCATTGATGTGGTGTGTAAACCCCCCAATGACCAATAGAAACGGAATCAACACAAACTGATGACGCAAAACACGTATCGACAATCATAACAACAACACAACAACAACTACAACAGGCTTATTCATATTGATAAGACTGTGAGCCACTATAGCCTACACTATATGAGGCTTCTTGGCTTTTTGTTTTTGTTGTTGTCCGATTTTACCCTACAAAATTCCATAATATTATCTAGACTATACTTTTATCTGATTATTTTCCAGAATATCACAAATATGAAGGGAATAATCATTTCTAGTTGTGGACATTTTTGCATGATGAGCACAATCTTTCGTATATAGGCCTAGATTATATATTCACTCAAGTTAAAAGTGCAAAACTTGTGCTTGAAATAAAGCAACCATTTATACATTATAATAACGTCCTCCACCACACTCAGTGTAAAAACCAGCCTGTATAGAAATGTCCATGTAAAGTAGATTGACTTTATTTCTATTGCTAATATTATCAATAACACTGTAATAAATGATTCCCTGTGCGATAATACTGATATTCATGTTAAAAATGTGTGACAATCAACAGAAACCTACTGAATTAATTCTGAGCTCTGATTGGTGCTTGAAAGCGTCATTGCGCACCTGCGTAAAAGTGATGCGTAAAAACAAAACAACAGAAAACAAACAGATTCAGATTAATTTGGTGAAGTCAGCACGAGCTGACAGGGCGGCTGCAGGGCAGCACGAGCTGAGTGATGGTGGTAGTGATGGTGTAGTAGCCCTGTGATGTTTGTAGTCCCAGTAGGAGGTCTGGATCAGCCTGAACCAAACCATCCAACTTTACATGCGTATTGCAGCTTTCCTCTCTTATTTTTCCTTCTCATTTTAATTTGGTGTGCAGGCCCCCGGCTCGGCCCACCGGCTGCCCCCACCACCACCACCACCAAATGAAAGCTAAACCGACCGGTAGGTCACTAATATATCGGGGAGGCAACTGTGACAAATTCCTTTTGTCTCCGCTTTGCTGGTACTTTATTACCCACACGAGCAGCATGGCCTGGAGATAACGATTCATCACGCACAGCCGGCAACCATAGACAACGCCTTTGGGCAAAGTCAGCAAGGGGCTTTCATATTGAGAGAGGGTGTGTGTGTGTGTGTGTGTATGAGTGTGTGACTGTGTGTGTGTGTGTGAGCGGGGGGGGGGGGGGGGGGGGGGGGGGGGTGCTTTAATTGGCAATGGGGTTTTATTGCATTAGTAAAATTGCTGATTACAATCCCGCACAGCATCACGTCAAGTTTGCATTAAAGAACCTATAGTGGACCTGTTATTGACCCGTTTTATAGTGGCAGCCTATAGGAAGGCAGGGATCTGTATTTAAAAATAATAATAATAATGATAATGGTAATAATTATAATAATAATAAAGATTCCACCCCCTTGTGATCTGCAGCTATATCTTATTAGATAAAACGTTAATGATCCTGATGGGAGGACTTCACGGGTCGGTGCAGCGTCAGATTGAGGGATGTGTGAAGATTGGAGTCAAAAGCTGATTAAGATACTTCAACAAGCAGTTTGAGCACGAGGATGTGGAGCAAACAGAGTCTCATATGTCTCTTTGTGCAGAATAACACATCACACAGATGGACCTGGTGTAAAAATGTATTAATATAACATTTTGCCTTGATTATTATGTCACTAAATTATCTTTCTGAGCTCTATATGGTGGTGCAAAGAGAAAAAGGCTTAAAAAAAGAAATCGTGGAAGCTCATTTAGACATAAAAACGAGCTGATGAGTAGTGTAACCAAACTGAAACATTAGAAACCAGATAACAAGAAATAATTTAAATTCCATCGATGCTTCATTAAACTCGTGGGAGCTAATCACTGCAGCAGGAAGCAGCAGGAAACTGTTTGAGAAGAATGAAACAAGACACTCGCTGTCTCGTTGGGTAATCTCGGCTTGTCAGTCTCAATAAAGAGAGAACTGATGTTGCTCCTGATCATTAGAGGTTTACAGTTTTACCATTGTGCTCAAACATGTTGGCAAAGAGCCTCATTCAGGGCTGCACGTGCATGCAGAGCGTCGCGTGAACAGGACTCGTCATGTAAAGGTTTAGGAATTTCCTGCAGCACGATGTGATTCTTTTTAATACAGCTTCTAACAAAATTCAAGGCATGTTTAAAAAAAAAAAAATCAGATACAGCTCCAAATACACGTTCAAAGTGAATACATAGGGTTTAAAAGCTCACATATACTAAATAACAGACAGCAAAAGCAGCAAATTCATCTTTAATAATTAATAGTAATAATAATAAAAAGTAAGTCACCAATTGAGAGATCATCCACAGGGATACAGACGGTATAATACTTTCACATTCACAAATTACCACCATAAACCAACAGGATCTTCTGTCAGTGGTCACCATGAAGCTGCAGCAGCACGTGCAAGTTAATTTCTTCAGTTTCTCACTAAGTAAATGCAGGAACAGTTGGTTTATTGATGGGAATAAGTCTGACAGCTTCCACCTCCACAACAACAACAACAACAACAGAAAACTTCTCAACTTCTCAGCAGGACGTTGATTAGAGGCAGTTTATTATATACTGTATAAATGCTGCTCATGGAGCATATGTCTCATATGACTCATCTACATTTGAATAGGGGGCAGTAATTAAAATAATACAAAAGTAATAATTGAAAATGTTATTTATATTTCTTATAATAATAGTTTAAATAGAAAAATGCAAGAGAAAGATAGTTTGGTCTGTGTTGGCCCACTGAGGTGACAATGAGCTGAGCTGCTGACATCAGGCCAGGCAGAGCTTAGGTGTGATGCTGCTGCTGCTGCTGCTGTATGATGATGGGCCACCCCAAAGAGGCTCTCAAACATTATTTTCCGCCCTCGTGCCCATAGATCTTCCTGCTTTTGCATAAACGGCCAATTACCTTGTCAGTAAGCTGATCTGAGGCTCGGCGCATCCTCTCGTCCCCTATTCATTTTACCGTAACGCGCAAATATAAACAGGCCTAATAGCAGCTTACACTCGCACTGGTCTCGTCCCCGGTACCGTTATTGATATGGCCTTGAATTCACACAATTGATTTTTATGCTTCCCTCTAGCCACCTTGTGCAGTTGAGAGATATCTTTATTCGCACAGAAAGTGAAATAAGTGCGTAATAAAACGGTGATATATTAAATTCGTTTTTCCCCGTGTCGCGCTTTTATTATGAGCCATTTTTCATCTTTATTGAATTGAGACCCCGGCGATCCGCGTCGTCGCTCCGGGCGGAGAAAGGTTAAATAATTTGTGCAAATCAGCAACACACGCGCGCGCTTCACATCTGGCCTCGTGACGTGACTCCAGCTACTATTTATTTGTTTAATTGTCTATCTATCTATCTATCTATCTATCTATCTATCTATCTATCTATCTATCTATCTGCATGTCATTACTGTGAGGTTGGCACTTCACGTCAATGTCAGTGGATTTATTGCTTCATTGCGCGTATAACGGTGCAACAGCTTATTGCTCCAGCCCGACCCGCACACACATAAATCTGCTCCACTATTTGTTGTATAGATAGGAGAACCGCGCGCTGACGTAAAGATAAATAAATAAATAATAAATAAATATATAAATAAAGGGGGGAAACCATTCAGACCCATTCATTCTCCAACACTGGATCTGCTTCACTGTGTTTTCGTCTTATCCTCGCTCAGTGTTCATTGATTGACCAGAGTATTGGTGGGTGCCAGGAAGCTCAGCTCCATGGGGTTATAAAAGGGGAGGGGGGGGGTCGTTTTGGAGAAGGGGTGTTTGGGGGGCACGTGCTCCTTGGATCCATGGCAGGTTTGGTTTTTGACCGTGCAAGGAAGAGAGAGAGAGAGAGAGAGAGCGTGAAAAAGACAACTAATGGCCTACATCGCTGCGCTCAACCTGCTGGCTGCTGTCAAGTCCTGTACCACATCAGGTCCAACAGAGAGAGAGAGAGAGAGAGAGAGAGAGAGAGAGAGAGAGAGAGAGAGAGAGAGAGAGAGAGAGAGAGAGAGAGAGATGCCAAATAAAATCCTCTAACCTCAAAACCTTAACTTAAGCACAAAAAACAAGCCTCACAGGGAAGATGGGCACAAAACTGGTTGCATTATTGGTCTATTATTAGTTTTCTCCAATAATTAACTTATTCTTAAAAAAAAAAAAAAGCACGCACGCAAACACAATAAGTAGCTATAAATGAGTAAATAAAGTGTAGTGTGTCCAATCACCATAGACACGAGGAAGGTTTTAATGATTTTAATGTGGTGGTGACAGCTCATTTGAATAAATGGCCCTGGGTGCTATTTTAATTTAAAACCAGTCTATAAAACCAAAATGAGGCCTGATTGTCTCCATGTGATCTCCCATGGAAACCAGTTGATATTAATGCAGAGCAGCCTGGGCTCAACTGAGAGGCGTGAGCCCTACTGTTTAAAAGCAGAAAAGCTGCAGAAAATAATAATAATAATAATAGCCATATATATATAATAATAATAATAATAAAAGAGAAGAAGAGGAAGGGAAAAAAAGCTGCGGTTTCTTTAAGACATCCGAGCAAAACAACTGTCCTGCCTGGGAGGAGGAGGAGGAGGAGAGGGAGGAGGGAGGGAGGTTTGGCTGAATGACCGAATGGCAGCTTTTACGCAGAGGGTTGTCTCACCTGCTGAAACGCACTCCACCGTTCAGCACAACAGAGCCATCTTTCGCTCTCACCTCCAATTAATATCCAGCCTGCGAGGTCAGCGCTTCGTCTTCCGCTCTCCGGGTTTGGTTCTGTTTGGTTCTGGTTTTGTTTTGTCTGCTGCTGCTGTTGTTGCTGCTGCTGCTGCTGCTGTATTTTGATGCGACCAGCTTGGGTATCTATCCTGCCACCGCTCACTCGCGTATGGATCGTCTCTGCCAGAGTGTAGGCGAACAAAGCGCATCGAGCCTCTCTCCTCCACGGATCTTTTTTTTTTCTTTTTTGTGCATGTGTGTGTGAGTACTCGGGATAACCCCTCGGCGTCTTGTGCTGTTGTTGTTTTGTTTTTTTTTGTTTTTTTTTCTTGTTGGTAGGTTTCCTTGTGTCCACTTCACGGCGGGAGAAAACGCCGCTGTTAAACATGGATACGCTCTTTCTTTGCCCGGCGGACAGGCATTTAATTTAGGGAACACCCGATCCCCTCCGCTGCTGGACAGAAATAATGGCAAGATTTTGGATAGCGCCGGACACGTTATTGGTTTCCTGGGAGTAAGAAGAGGCCTGTGTCGATGCTCGAGAACAGAAAACAGCCCAGTTCTGCAGTAAATAAAAAACACACACACATCCAAACATTTCTTTCTCCAAAAAAGGCGTGAGTTACCAGATGACAAAAACACAACCCGGTGCTGCTGAAACACACTGACACACACACAGAAGCGATTTAAAAACAAAAACAAAAAAACAAAAAAACTATGGAGCACACCGGGATCGAGGAGGTGAACCAGACGCACCAGCAGCAGCATGAACCCATCAGCTTCGGGATCGACCAAATCCTGAACAGCTCGGACCAGTCCAGCGGCTGCATGCTGCCCAACCGGACTGACCCGGATTACGCGCTGGCCTCCTCCAACGTGTACAGCAGCAACGGCTACAACAGCGTCTACAACCCGGCCTGCTCCATGGCGGCGGCGGCGGCGGCGGGGCTGGCCGGCTCCTACAACGTCAACATGAACATGAACGTCAGTATGAACATGAACATGAACGTTAACGTGAACTCGGGTGGTGGTGGTGGTGGTGGCGGTGGCGGCGGTGGTGGCGCTGCCGGTGGAGTGATCCGCGTGCCGGCGCACAGACCCATGCCGCCTCCGCCGCCGCCGCCCGTCGCCGCCGCGCCGCATCCGCCCCCCTCGGCGCATCCGCCGGGCATCGCGCCGGGAATCCCCTCGATGCCCGGGATGGGGATGGGGATGGGAATGGGAATGGGGAATGCGAACTTCACCTTCCCGTGGATGGAGAGCAGTAGGAGGTTTGCCAAAGACAGACTAACAGGTAAACAGAGTGTACAACACCTGTAAACTCAGTTGTGTTTACTATAATGTACCTACACACACACACACACACACACACACACAACACCTTCATGTTCCTTCACGAGCATTTCACGCCCTTATAATGAAACAGACACTCACACAGCAGCAGCAGTAGTAGTATTATTCCCTTAAGGAAATTGAAATGAATGCAACTGGACTTGGTTATTTGTCTATGAAGACGTTTCACTTCACTTTCTTCCTATAACAAAGTCGAGTTGCATTCGATTTAAATTTCCTTGAGATAACTATGACCTGGACAAATGAGAATATTCACAGGCCCAGTAGTAGTAGTAGTAGTAGTATGGTGTTTTTCCGTCGTGCAGGGTTGAGTTGTGATTATTTTCTGACTCTGGGGTTTTTAAATCAGGGCCTGAGCGATGAGCTGCACGAGGCTCCACTGTGTCTGGGTCTAACAGCTCCACGAATTGAAGCAGCAGCTGATGATTTCATCTTTAGGTTGTAATCTATAACGAATCGTCTATATGCACACACACGCACACACACAATACACCCACACACACACACATACACATAGTCGGTTTTATTATGGTGGAAGGGCAGCCTGACAAACGAGTGCAGAAATTGACATGGACATGCTGATGAATCAGTATTGGACCATCACTCTCCATTTACAGCGGATGACGGATAACGACGTCCCCCGGTTTCTTTCTCTCTTTTTTTTTCATGAGGATGAATTATTTTTTTTCTTTCTGAGAGCCGCACAGTAACAATATGGCATTTAAAAACCTATAGCCTACTATTGTCATTAGTATTATCATTCTTATTTTATTGTTATTATTCAGAGCAGCTGGAATTTAAAACAGGCTAATGAAAGATTTAATTCTTTTTTATTCTTATTCTTATATTGGACACCAAATGCATTATATTAAAATAACTTAGCACCATTAATCAGCGTATTTCATATTTAATTATCACTATTTAAAAGCTCACATTTGCATTGGTTTATTTAAACTGAGGATTTGGTTAATCAAGATTTGTTTTCTTGCCTGAAATGACTCAATTACTTCCACAGTAAGTTTGTGAATTAAAAAAAAAGTCACAGAATTACTCCCAAAGTGTCATAATTAAATAAAATGTGCCAAAATATAATACACAATCAGATCTTTTGTAGTTTATATATAGTAGGCTAGTTCATATTTAAATGAGAATTTTCACTGTGTGTACGCTTTTTGTAGAAAATAAATTAACCAAAAACATGAATGAATGAAATAACTGTATAATCAAAAATAAACAAATACAAAAATAAAAATAAAAAGTAGGATCCACAACTACATAATAAACCTATTTTTACACACATGCTTTCTAGTGAAGATAATCTGTGTCACACAATCTGCAGGTCACATGTAGGAGGTCCTAGTTGTTTACATATTTGTATCTTCCCAAAAAAATTCAAATACCCTACTGTGTTTTTGTTTTGCTTTGTTTTGAACCTCATCTTGGTTTCAGTTTAGGATAATTTTGGATGCAGGGAGGAGGGAGCAACACACAGTCACATTATTGAACATATAAGACAGTGACTCATTCTACATGTTACACCAGACAGACTTTGCATGTAGGCAAATTTAAGATGAAGATAGCTGCTAATACAAAAGCAAGTAAAAAAAAAAAAAAAAAAAATCCTTTAATTTTCCTTAAAAAAATGTCAACCTGCCACTGTAAGCAGACTTTATCTTATTTCTATTGTATAGGCTATTATATCATATTTTATTATACTTTAGAGGAGGAGGGGGGTTCTTCCTCTGTGTGTGTGTTTTTTTTCCTCATGACCTCATCGTTATGAAGATGAAAATGAACAACAGCATGGATTATCCGCGCTCTCCCACCTCACCCACCTCTCCACGCATTAAATATTCACCATTCCGTTCTTTGGAGCTGATTAATTATTAAAAACCGGGGGACGATATGTCAACTGCAAAAAGATCCAGTGTAAATAGGCTTATCAATTTTACTCATAGTCACCGAGGGCCTCTCGTTTAATTTCTCTCTCAGCTTTGTGTCGCTGTAATTATTTCGCAGCTTATATCTTTCCACTGTATTGATCAGCCGAAGATCAGCAGCAGCAGCAACACACACACTCTTATACACACACGTACACACACACACACACACTCTTGTAGCTTACACATACACACACACACACGCTCCAGATTTAGCCTGCTCTGTTTTCTATAAAAGGCCGTAAATCCAATAGACTATCATCTATCCTGATGGGCAGAGAACCATTTTAAATGTTTCTCTCTGCTTCTTGTTTTTCTCGTCGCTTTCCAACTTGAAACCAGAGGAGAATAAAACACACACACACACACACACACACACACATAGACACACGGCCTCTCGCAGCATTAAACAGCCCCAGCGTGCTGCTGCCAAAGAGGCTGCTGCTCCGCTCAGCTCCCTGCATGGCAGCCAGTGGAGGTGTTTTTTTCTTTAAGCTTGGGGATGTAAAAATTGCACAATAGATTTTTCTCAGTTTTCACACTGACATGAGAGCTGAAGGCTGAAGGAGTTCGTGTTTCAGCTTTTTTTTTTTTTAAAGAAAGAAAGAAAAGAAATCACTTAGAGTTGTGTGTGTGTCAGACTGACGCAAGGATTAAGATCCGGGGTGTTAAAGGCATCAATTAATCCAGCTCTGAAAATATAGACTTGTTTATTATATCGCAGAGAGCTCGTGTTGATCACCAGCCCTCGTGCTGCAGGGCTTACAGGCTTTAACTTATTCACTTCATTTATCTTTTATTATTTCTCTCACATTTCACCACTAATTTGATCCAGTTATTATTATTATTGGTTCATGTGGATTAATTGCAGTGTCATTTCTTTGTGCGTCCAAAATAAATTTACTTAATTTTCAACTAAATCCATGATTTTTGATTAAATAAAAACAAAAAAGTAAAACACAAATAAAGAACATATACAGCAACAAAAAAACAAAAAAAAAACAGGCCACAAATAAAAATAATAGAAAAAGTGAGCAATTTCATAGAACAGAATAGAATAGGAGTTTACTGCGGATTTAAATACGTTGAAACAAAACGTAAGAAATGTAATTAATAAAATCACAATTTGGGCATATGTATAGCTCACCAACGTCCAAAAACAAATGCATAATAACAACAAAAATAGCAATAATGTGGACCGTTTTGGGCATCGTTGCAATAAACAGAGCCATAATACAGCACGTGCAGCTCTACAGGCCACGTAGCATCAATAAAAAAACATAATTAAACCTTTTTTTCTCTCTCTGTCTTGGTTTTAATGGCTCAGAGCATTAAAAAATGTGACTTTATTTTCGTTTAGCTCGAGCCCTCGTGTGTTTTCCAGCTGCCCTGATTCTCGCTCGTGACATCAGACAGTCTCTCCCTCTCTGCCTTTTTTGTCCCGCATAAGTGTAATAAATAGCAATATATGTTCATGTTATATTTCAATATCCCCTTTAGAAGAATCCTTCACGGATATATTTATTAGATTGCTACAAAGGTAATATCCGCAGTGGGGAAGCGAGGCGCTGTCACAGAGAAGTATTATTAAGTATAAGTGGTTTTATTATGGGAAACATATTCTCCACGGCAGCATTTTATTTTTTGATATGCTTATGCTAAATTGTATTAACCCAGGCAGCAGATTTACTATTCCAGAGCATTTTTTTTCTTTTTACATGAACAAGCAATCACGTGGTTTAGTTTTAATTTTTCTTTATTGTTAATTTTTTTTTCAAGTCTAAATGATCCGATGTCGTTCAGTTAGTTCAATGGGCTATAGGCTATAGCCTACATGACCTCTACACCAGTGTGAGTGGGATTTTCCACATCATCTTCATTAACTGTTTAACTGTTTTCCAGGCTGTTGAGAAAAACTATTAATGCTCAGGAAAAATAATTAAGTATTAAAGCAATATTTAATAATAGATTTCACACTTAAAGAAAAAATGCTTATAGGTATAATGTACAGTGCACAAACTGGAACAATATAACAACATAATATAACTTTTAGTGAATAATGTGGACTGGATGTGGATTAACTTTATTTTTATTGTCCTATGTATTATTTTTTCCCCTGTCTGGCTATTTAATAATGGCAGAAGAGGCTTTTATGAACAGACATATGATCTGACTGTAAGAATACAGAGATATTCTGAATAGGATTTATTTTGATTCATGGTTATTTCATTAGGACTGATGCGGTTGAGCAGGGACAGTCTTTCAATTTAGATGCCAAGTATAAGTCAGTGCTGGACGACATGAGCTCAAACATTACATCATTGTTGCACAGTGGTAAGAATAGAAAGGAATAAATCTGAAGGCATATAGCCTATCTGATTCCAGGGCTTCGTCCCTCAGTCAAAACATTAAACATGACTGATGCAGCATCCGAGGCATCTTGGGATCATATATTCTACCAGCGTTTTCTTTTTTGCACGTTGTAAAAGTGAAAAGCCTCGATCGCTGCAAGTTGGCAGGTCCAAAAGGGCTCCTGCTGCACGCTGCATGTTGGGTTGCCTCTGAACGTGCTTCAATGTGTCTGGTCCATTAGTTAGCCCATATACAGATGGTCTGAAATAGCCATCTTAATGCAGTATATTATTCAGCCAGACCTGCCACTGGCAGCAAAACAGCAGGCCTGCTCGCACTCAAGGCTGCACATAGTTTTGCGCAATGAGAGGCCGATTGAAATGAAACAACTATTGGCTATATTTAAATCTATATATAGAGACAGAAGCAAGCACAGGAGGTTTGAAAACACACCATGCAGTGCAATAAGGTCCCCTATAAATCCACCATTAAGGGCCACAAAGGTGCTACAGTCTGTTGTGAGCACCTATAGCAATATTATAGAAACATAATACAAATAAATTCACTATAAACTCATGATTAAATACCATAGATGCCTGTCTGGGTCCCAAAAGGAATATTAAAAGGATACAATTACCATTTTATTATTATTGAGCATCAGAGCAACACATAATGTGAAACATGATAATAATGTTATATTACTGTAGGAGATTAAAAATAATAATGAGAAGAAGAAGAAGAAGAAGAAGAAGAAGAAGAAGGAGGAGGGGGTAAAAAAAAAAAGAAAAGCAGAAAAAGAAAAGGTCCCTATAAAAGTTGTGAGTTTTCATTTCAGGCACTAAATCTGCATCGCTAATGGGTTTGACGTTAACTTTGTGTGACCTACTGTAAACTGCACACTGCAGCAATTTATCTTTACTTTACAAATCATTTGCTCGTGTCGTGTGTAGTATAACGCCTCAATTTGCCACTCGTGTGTTCAGCAGCACCCACCAGGGGATGTCGTCGGCAGCATGCACGCTCCCTGGAAACGACTGCCGAGCGCATAATAACAGCTTCATGTTCCATTTTCCATCCAAATTGTCATCGTCTGTGTGGCAAAATGAATTTTTTAGGTCGCTGAGACTCTGAGAGCAGATACAACAACAGCAGCTACAGCTTCAGCAGCACATGGCCCTGCTCCATTCCTCCCGCCTCCCAAGGGGACACCTATTGCAGATGTTTTCATATTCATTTTGGCTCCTGGTGAGCTTTTCTGACAAAACAAAAACAAATAAACACCCTGTAAGACAGCAGGAGAAACAGCTTGCTGGGGAGGAATGACACACAGATGCAAGGAGAGAGAGAGAGTGGCGGAGAGTAGTTGATTTCCATTCTGCCTTGAAAAATAGCGAAATGCGGCTGGGGAGTGGATCTATGGCCAAAAACGATCTCATTACATTTATTGATCTTCTGTTTACCCATGGCTGACAAAATAGACAGGATTCATAGATATTTTATGATGCTGAAGATAAGTTGTTATTAATACCCAGATATATGAAAGCGAGCCACCACCACCAACGGGCAGTGAGGTAGAGACAGGAGTATAAAAAAACACAATATAGACTATAATTATAATGACTGTGTGCACTTTATACATCTGTGAAATAGACACAATGACGAAGCAACTGCAGAGAATATAATCGATACATGTTGACCTGTTTATTGCTGCAAATGTTTGATTTCTGTTTTGTGCAAGCATTGAATGTTTTAATTTGACAGGATTGATAACTCTAGGTTATTTTACTTTGTTAGGTTGAATGTCTGAATAGTTTAAAGTAGCTTAACATTGTTACAGCGGTTGTTAAATTATATTTTGACCTTCATCACATTATCATTGGATGACCCTGATTGCCTGTTTCTGATTTGCTGACTAGTATGTGCCTGATTTGCTTTGGTAACTCTGCTACATGTCATTTATTCTTTCAAGTGGAAGGTATTTATCTTTTGTTTTTGTTTTTTTAAGCAAACCTTTTCAAATGCTAACTTAAGAGACTAGCAGTAAATAACATTAAAGTAGCCTCTGTTCATCATTCAGGCCTCCTTCATGTGATTAGCTGCTATGCGTCGGTGCCGGCCCGGCGGCGGCAGCTGCTGCAGCTGCTGCTGCTGCTGTGCTCCAGATGTGGGACCTTACTGTGTCTCCCTTTCCTTTAGGGGAGCAGGCAGAGGAGAGCCGAGCTGGAGAGGCGACAGGGGGCCCGGGGGCCGCCGGGTCCCTCTGTCCTCTCCCCAAGGGAGACATCGGCAGGGTCCCTGTCTGGAGCACTGTGGAGACATTAGCCAAATGCTATTACCCCGAGCTCGCTCACCTGCGAGACGGCAATGGCCTCCTAGCAGACTATCCTTTCCCAAAGGGGGGTTGTGCAGGTGAGTCACCCCCTCCCCCTACCTCACCCATCTAATTTTTGTGTGGTTTGTTTTGTTTTTTATTAACACAACTCAACCTCTGAAATTTCAAACTGTCTGCTCAAGAATACGTTTTCATTTGTTTAGATTTGTACTTTTATTTCTAAGAGGTCAATTTATCACCAGCTACAAGCCATATCTCACTCTGAATTGTTTTTGGAAACTATATTGCATATCTAAGCTCTCTAAATGTCCCCGTATGACTTTTTCCCTTTGACTTCCTGTCGGTATAATCCATCGTGCTGTTTGGTTTTCACAAATCTGGCAGGGGAATTGAAGTCGTAATTACATTTATCTTCTTCACTTGGCAGCTTCTGGGCCTTTTTCTTAGACCCCCTGACTTTTTTTTTTTTTTTAGAGTTGAGAGACAGACTAGGAATTAATTTTATACAACCATGGCTTTGGACAAGAAAATAATGTGAATGTGTGCAAACAAAACCTCAAGGGAAATAAGTTCATTCTTCAGAAACACAGATCAGTGCTGTTTAGAAATGGGAAAACATTCATTTTGCTTATTGCTAATGCTAACACTGAAGTGTGCTGTGTTTAAAGCTCTAACCCACAACACACATAAAGCTCCATGCTTGATTAAACGGCGCCGGCTGATGTCAAATACCTTCTCTCTTTTTTTCTGTCTTTTCAGCTGCCCTCTCGCCCTTCTCCGTGACCCGGCGTATCGGACACCCGTACCAAAACCGGACGCCGCCCAAGAGGAAAAAGCCTCGCACCTCCTTCAGCCGGGTGCAGATCTGCGAGCTGGAGAAACGGTTTCACCGGCAGAAGTACCTGGCGTCGGCAGAGCGCGCCACCTTGGCCAAGGCCCTGAAGATGACAGACGCACAAGTCAAGACCTGGTTTCAGAACAGACGGACAAAATGGCGGTAAGATTGGTTTCACTTCGGCATCCTTTTAAGGCGGAGGGGGGATAGTAAAAGCCAAAGTGTCATAACTCTCTCCTCCAGCCATCATATTTTTGCTCATTTTCTTCTCCCACATGATCTACTTAGGCAAAACAAACATGTCCTGGTGGATTGTTCAGGAGCTATTTGTCTTTATGAGCGCAGGATGCAGCAGCAGCCACTCCTTCCAATTTTTTTTTCTTGCGCCCATAAATCGACGGCAGTGAATGTGTCTCTGTTTTGCTCTTAACCGTCCACAAAATGCTCACTTGTGTTTTACTTTAAACACGAGTAAAGCGGTCCGCAGCCGAAGCCGGGTTTGTACAACACAACACCTATTTTGCTTAGCTTAGCTGCCAGTCGAGGCCAGTTCACTTGACCAAGCACAATCACTTCTGAGCCTCCTGAAAGGGCCTTTTAGAAAATTGCTGTCCAAAGCAATACTGAAACACTCACAGGAGGAATTGACTGCCAAGTCCATAGACAGAAGAAAGAGAAAACACACGCACACACCAACACACACCAACACACACACACACACACACTCCTTCACTTCATTCTAACTGTTGTTTATAGCCATTTGGAAGTAAATGAGTAGGAAATCACATTATGATGCCCTGCCCTTAGTTAAAGGGGTAGGATGCATTTTTCAAAAGGCACATTACTGCAACAGCTGCATTAAAGAGCTTTAATATTTACGCTTTTTTAAAGCTTAAAAGTGAGCTGTATGTTTGTTGTAGATATAAAAGTTTGGTTTGATTATCCTATTTAAAAAAAATCATTAAAAAAGGTGAATTCAATCCCATTAGTTGCCAAAAAACAAGACAAATCTCTCTTCTATGAGATTTAATAACAATAAATTTGCCTAAAATAAACACGGCCAAGCCGAAGCTACTGTAAGACCGAGCGGCACATCAGGAGTAACAAGGGAATTGGCTTAACTCGTTTTTCTGATTTCCTAGTTTTGCTGAGATTTATGCCTCTCCCTGTGTAGTGTGTGCACCACCTGATAGGATGAGCATGAGGGATGTCCTTTGCGTGACGACTACGCTAGTAACAAGAGGATGATCGAATCAACAGGCAGCGAATAAGATTATGATAATGCTGTTAACAATAATGTGTGGCTAATGGATGGAGGTTGGTGCGCATGAAAGAGTGTTTTAGAGGTGTGTTTTCTGCTTGCATGCGACTCCTTCCTGCCATTTTTAGGTTTGGCAGCGATTGTTTGTTTATTATGGTTTTGTGCTATTAGCAAACACTACAATTTCAAAAGGAGCCTAATACATTCCCCATTCTGCCTTATTCTGTTGACATTTATGCAAACGATTTCCTGTCGTACTCTGTCTGGAGAATTGATTTGAATATTAAGAAAGTTCAACTCAGGAGGAGGAAAAGATTATGAGCAAAAAGCTGCACCCAATCCCTTGAAAGGTGTTAAATCCTCATTCTTTTGCATTCAGCATCTCAGTTCACGTCTTTATTTATCTTGCGGCCTCACCTGGAGCGAGTGCTTCTCTCTGGATACTTTCCAACGCAAACAACCAAACCAAAAAAAAAGCACGTATCAATGTAGCCTGCTACTGTACTGGCTTCAAGAAGAAGAAAAAACACACATCTGGGCCACTTTTCTTCAAAGCAAACGCTGATATCAGCACCTACTGACACAGCATACAGGGTGTAAGTTACTGTGAACATATGCTGTGCTGAAAAGGAACAAAAAAAAAGAAAACACACACAGATGTAACTTTTCACCTTGAGGCAGGACGTGTACTGTTCCTCCTCCCCCTGCGCTAGTCACATTCCCCCACCAACACCTGTCACTCATCCTGATCAGCTGTCATGTAGCCTGCAGCTGAAGCAGCGAGTGCCAGTGTTTGTTGAACATACAGTGAAAGCAGCCGGTTTGCAAATAGTGTTTGCGGGGAATAATGTTTTAGATACTTACAACTGATTTTACAACTGTTTTCTTTAACTTCCTTACTCAGCGGCTCTAAAAAAAACAACAACATGTAACTGACAATTCAGTTTCAGGTATCATTTTAGTCGCATGTTGAATCTTTTCTGCAGCAATTCACACATTTTTCAGCCAACAAATCCACCAACCTGCAGCCTGTGATCTCCAAAAACAGTTCCATGCGTAACATGGGGTTGAGCTTATGTTTGGTTTGGTTTGGTTTAGGCACAAAAAACTGTTGGTCAGATTTAGGAGAAGATTGATCTTTGTGATCGAATAGAAATCAAACAGCGGCACCGAAACCCACCCATGCACCCTTATCCTCCTCCTCCTAGTGACCTCCTGTTTTGCTAGTGTCATGATTACTACGGCCACTAGAGGTCGCACAATAAAACGCTTTACGAACTATGAGTCGTAAAAAGCTGCTGACACAGGCGATTGAAGGACACGTTCTTACCAGACACTCTAAACAACTAAACTAAACAACATATACGTAAGCCTCCCTGTATTTAAGTAAAACTATTCAGGTGCATATAGGAAAAAGTAATTACAAGATAACATGATTCTCCCCTATTTTCCTAAAATGTTAATCACCTTATAAACCCCTGAGATTCATCTTGGTTGTTGCAACTACTGCATAAATATAACCTGGACCCTGCTGTTTGAAACTGAAAGACCGTTTTCTTCTTAATGAGGATAAACATAATGCTGTGGCATCTATGTTTGTGCACATCCATAAGAGTAAACATAATATAGATCCTTAATCTCTCCCTGCTCCCTTTTTGTCTTTCCTTCCGCCCAGGAGACAGACTGCAGAGGAGAGAGAGGCAGAGAGGCAGCAGGCCAACCGGCTGATGCTGCAGCTTCAGCAGGAAGCTTTCCAGAAGACGTTGAGCCAGCCGCTGCAGCCGGACCCGCTCTGCCTGCACAACTCCTCCCTCTACGCCCTGCAGAACCTGCAGCCCTGGGCAGATGACAATAAGGTGACCTCCGTCACCTCCGTGGCATCTGTAGTGTGAGCGTGTGTGCGTGTCTTTATGTGTGTGTGTGTGTGTGTGTGTGTGTGTGTGTAGGAGAGAGAGGGGGAGGGACAAAGGGAGGGATGAAGCTGGGGATGAATGTATCAAGTTTAGGGCTGCAACTAATGATTATTTTCATAATCGATTAATCTGTTGATTATTTAAACGATTAATCGATTAGTTCTTAATAAAATGTAAATAAATGTTGAAAAATGTCAATCAGTGTTCCTCAAACCACAAGATGACGTCCTCAAATGTCTTGTTTTGTCCACAAACCAAAGACATACTCAGTTTATTGTCACGAAGGCACAAAGAAGAGACTTTTTTTCTTAAAAAAACTACTCAAACCAATTATTTGATTATCAAAATAGTTGACGATTAATTTAATAATCGATGAATTGTTGCAGCTCTATCAAGTTGTCGTCAGTGTGAATGGACAAGGAGGAGGAATCTCTCGTTCTATTTCTGACATGGCTGACGTTCAAAAACGCAGCATCATTGTGGGATTGTTGTAGATGCAGGAAAATTATGCTTGTTTTGCTTTGGAAAAAAGAAATATTTGAATGGACATTGCGCCTCTTCACTCATTGATCGTTACCAGCAATATGATGGGGGGAGTATGTGTAGAAAAGAGGGAGACACAGCTATGTGTGGTGTTACTGCCAAGACCTACAAAACACTTGTATATGCAGACTTCACAGCACGGGAGCCGCACTGACGTGTTGCTGTTTGTCAAAAAATTAAGCAAGTCTTCAACTGTTATCTTTACTGTATCTTACGAATGTTGAATCATTTTCCTGCCTTACACCAAGTTTTCACTTTCCCTTCAGCTGACGGTCTAAAAGAGAGGAGGGCACTTTATCCACTAAGTGCCAGGAAACAAATGGACACCTCTGTACATGCCCAACTATCAAGACTGTCCCCTCTTTTGCCTCTGGATCCCTCACGAGGCGGCAGAGACTTGCTGCCACAAATGGCAAAAAAAAAAGACCTCCTGTTTTTCGCTTTTGACTTTGTACAATGTAGTAAAATGCATGTTTCAACCATTTTCTGTGTGCACTCGGAAGTACCATTGAAGCCAGCTGCCGTTGAGGTGGAGCTCCTCCCCGACCGCAGTGCTCAAGTGGTAGTGGATTGGTGGAACTCCTGATCATGGATTCCTCATTATGTTCAATTTAAAAGGTGTTTTATATTAAATGATATTGTGACTTTTTGAAAAAGATGACAAACCTCACTGGTTTTCTTTGCCTCCTTTTGTCTTGTTGGATTTCTTTTTCACACGCCACCTTTTGGGGTGTTTGTCACTATTATGAAAACCATGCAATAATACTTTACGATTTCAGTAGCGGTGGTAGTTAGCCTTGTGGGATTTAGCTATGATTACACATTAAAGTTTCAAACCACCCAAAGGTAAGATACCATCAAATTGTTTCAGAAGGACAGCGCAATACCTTCTTCTTCTTTTTTTTTTTTTTATACATAAAAATTGATGACTACAGCTCCCAGGTGTGAATGTGAAACAGGGCGTTGCTGAAAAACAGCAAGTGTGTTCAGCAAAACTCTCCCTGGATAAAGAAAAACAAAGGTTTGAGAAGTGATGCCAGCTCAAATTAGAAAGGGATTGGTGTGTGAGAAAGTACAAGTTGTGCAGCTGCCAAATTTGAAAACGCACCGCTCTGGGTCTTGTTTATGTTATGTATTTTTGTTTTATTCCAGGCAGTCACAGAAGTCAACTGTCGGTGGCGGGAACCGAAATGCAAATGGGCTAACATTAGGATAATGTTGTTTTTTAAGACCATTCTATCCAGACAAGCGTTTCAAGCTGTGTATCAGAAATAATATCGCTCCATACAATCACACCAGAAAATACATTGACCAACACTGGCCTTCATCTACAGTCATACAGGAAGCTGATTGGTTCCTCTGTAGTAGCTAAGTTGCAGAAAATAGAACAAGTAAAAGCAAAGGAGGTTAACTGCTACCAAAGATAACAAGCTCACTGACACATGTAGCTAATTCAACATCCAAGTTGTGTTCACTAGGCCTACAATGTTGCATTCACCACATTCATGACTGATAAACACTCACTGGTCCAAACACACAAGCCTTTGTAAACATTTACATTTTCGTCAATATAGACAAGCAGTGTCTTGCAAGATTACATGTCTATAGCCTACAACCCAAATATCCAGTTAGTTAGACAGTTAATGCTAACCAAAAGCACATAGCCTGAACATGAATGATCAATATTTCTGCACAAACCAGCACAGTGGGGTTGGCACCTACCTGTTAGAAGGTTCTAAACATTTCTGGAAGTCGGATTCTGCGTTTAGTCCTTCATTGTTTACACTCCTTTAGGCGTATTAATCCATATGGGCCACATATCACAAAAATCATTTAATAAAAAGAGTAGGCCTCTTCCAAGTTATTAAATAGGCCTACATCATTACAAATCTACAACAGAGGCCTGAACCATTCTCCCTCGCTTTTTCATTCAAACTTCTTCCTTCCTGTTACACCTGCAGCTGCGTCGTCAACGGTTGTTTTTGTTTAAATTACCTTTCCAGCTCCAAAATGGCCGCCTCCTTTATAAACCCAAAGATATTCAATAAATGGAAAGATACTCCATGAGCGGCTGCTCCAATGATATGAAATGGTTACACTTCCTGTCTCTCTAAGTGGGCGTGGCCAACCGTCACCCCACCTCGTCTGTGATCGTGTGTGTGGATTTATACAATTTGTAGGTAGATGAAAGTGAGATATTTATATTTTCTTATGATAACATTAAATATTTACACTACTAACAGTCATATTTAGCATGCCAAAAATAATTTAAATCATTTTCACGGGAGTTCGCGGCCGTTTGTTTGACGTTGCCTAGGAGATCTGTGCCAAATCTCGCGAGAGTGTGTCGTAGAGACAGAGACAGGTCTTGAACAAAGTGGATTTTCTCCGGATCTCTCCGTCTGAAAATTACCATTTTGGTGTCAAACTGTTCAGAAGAGATGTGGCTTGTGAAAAATGAGTCCAAATTTTGCTTCAGTGACCGTGGGGAGAAAGGCCCGACCATAATCGGTGTTCACATTAAATTGTCCCATAGGAATCAATACACTCCAAGCTGCCTCTGGTCTCTCTAAAGGGGCGTGGCCGTGCAGAAGCCCACGTGACATGCATACAGGAAGCTGACTCTCATGAAAGGTCTTGGTTTATAAACCGTCTTTGATAAACCGGCTTAGATTTCACGCCAGGTGACGCCAGGTAGCGTACCTGAGCGTATGACGTAATGACGTGTTCTATCCTGGTTCTATCACGGAGGAAAAAAAACTTCCACAGAGCTTTTCTGAATGATTCTATACGTCCCTGCTGACCAATCAGAGCAAAGTAAGGGGGCGGGGCCTTCTCTGGACCGGAAGGAGTCTTTTATGGGTCAAACTGAGTTCAGCTCTGTTTTCATTGGATTTCAGTGTTTTATTTTTTATTTCAGATTAAAGAGTCTCCTGGTTTTACTTGGAGAGAGGTTTATGGGCACCAGTGAAACAATAAACCAAAAATGGTAATTAAACTAAACTGGGCTGTGAAGCTTCACAGCTTTTTTTTTTTTTTTTTTAATTAAATAACTAGGCTATGACATTTTTATAGTTCAAGTAGAAATAAAACTTGTTGAGCTCATGTAGATCAGGTTGTGTTTTAGTCCCATGCAAAACAAGCAAATATTTCAGAAACTACGGGATCCCTGGACTCTTGGACTCTTGCATACACCTTGACTTTTACTTTTATTTATACGTATGATGCTTCTTTTTAATGTATGATTTGTTTAAGTATGATATGTGTTGAGTGGGACTGTGATGATTGTTGAGCTGCTGTGCAGCACAAATTTCCGCAAGGACAATAAAGGTCTTTTAAGTTTAAGTTTAAGTTTAAACTAGACGATGTTCCCTTTCAAATGAGCATTTTGGTCTTACAGTTTACCAGTATTGCAAGTGAATTAAAAATAGGTCAGATGATAAGAATCTATCAGGAGGTGAACATGGGTGTTGTCTCTGAAAGTCTTTGTTTTTTTCCCACCCAGATTAAAACATCACCCTGGACTATCAAACTAAAAACAGTTCCTGCAGCGTCTCCAAGAGTCTCAGGATGTCAGCCTGTGGATGTAGTGTATAGTGGCTAGTACTGGCTGAATTGCTTCCTTTTTCATTCTTTCACTTTACCCAGAGATGATCAGTTATAGTAAACAAGAAGAAGCTTCATTTGATGAAAGTTGCTCTGTTTTTTGTATCAGCGCTACATCATGTCACAGTCTGCTTCCTGTCAATCAGCTGACACCTATACAGGAGGATGTTCTCTGTCCTCAAAAAAATTCCTTGAATGCCAATCACCCAGCATGTGACACATTGAAAAGTCTGAGACATCTTCAGACTTTTGGACAGGTTGATGTTCTTTTCGTTGGCACTGGAGTTTGTTTTTTTGAGTTCAGTTGAACAAGTTTTTTAAATCCTATTGTGGAGGATGTTTGCTCCCACATCGTTTTTTTTTTCGCCATTGGCTTACATTATTTTCTCAGTGAATCATGGCCACCTAGACACCAGACAGTCATAAAGATTTGTTATCACCATATCCACCCTATCATGCAAATGCTTATCACCTAAGTCATAACAAAGACAGCCCATCCAGAAGCACAGTAAACACATCATTCAGGTTCCTTGCTCGTAAATGAGCCTTCAACACCATGAATGTCACAGGAAATGGACCTCGCTGCGCTCCACCCCCCCTCTCATCCACGTTGAACCTTCTTTAAGCATAATGTTGGCTTGTTGTGTTGTTGATCTTGGCCGCCCGTGCCTGCTACTGACAAACGCCCATCACCGGCCCTCTGTGACAGTTTGTCTCACAAACGGCAGGGTTAAACCTCTTGTGTCTTTTGTTTGGATTTCACTGGCATCTGTCTTCTGGAGCCTCCGAAAAGCCTTCTCCTCGGTGCAAGTTGATGATGTGGTTCGAAACAGCTGTCTGCAACTGCATCCAACCTCAACAACCCCCTCTGCCTTCCACTGAAACACAGTCTTCTATGTTTAGCCAGTTTTTCGGGCGTCGTGCCTGGTTGGGATCCTGTCAGTAGCAGACAGTTCTCCAGGTGACGCCTCCTCAACCCCCATTTCCTCCGCTCCCTGCAGCTTCTTTCATCTCTCTGTCTCGGGACGCCTTGAAGACGTGACTTGGCCCATTTTAGAAAAATTCCTCCCTTTTCTGTTTTCAAAACGATGCATTGTGTTTTACTACAGGTGCTTAAAGATTTTTTTTCTCCTCCCTGTAGTGTGTTTTCTTTCCTTTTTTTTCTCACCCGCTCTCTGTCGCCACCGCAGAGCCCTGTCCTTATCCAATAAAATGTCACCACACAAGATGAACAAGAGCAAGAGTCTCAGGGTATATCAGACTTCCTATCAAACACTTTGTTTTGAACAGGGGCACCAAAAAGACAACAAAAAAATCTATTCAGCACATGCACCGTATAGCGTTGTGTGTCACGCTCCGTCAGGTCCCATCAGTTGTTTCCATTCTTGAGAAACACGCTGAAGATTTCAGTTATTATGAAGCAGCTGTCGGAGCTTCAACGTGTCGTCGATACTGGAAGTTTGATTCCTAAACACACACTGAGCTGTCAGATAACAATAAAGTGATGATCAACATGATCAATGTTTTTTTTTTACTGTTCAGTTTATACATGATGATTCAGTGTTGAATTAGTGCAACAGGCTCTGTGTAATAGGAAGGATAAACATTTGGCTTAACCTGATGCTGATAATGAGTTTATTCAGGATTCATTGGATTCATCTGTTTACTGTAATCTAAGGAGTGTTTGAATAAAGATTAGCTGTAGTTTACTGAAGAGTCTGGTTGATTCAGTGAATGTGTGTGTGTTTTTTTAAACTCATGTCTGCAGTGTGCACATAATTGTACAGCTTTTTTTTTTTTTTTTTGATGGCAGATGGAATAATATCAGTCCTAACAACCGCTTTGAGGCTATGACAGCTGCTGTAACCACCAGATTTTTTTGAGGAAAGGACCCGCCACCTCACGCTGCCAAACTCTATTAGATCGCTGCTAATGTGCTGACATGAGAGGCTTTGTTGACGAAAGGCTTTTACGGTTCCTGACTTTAAAACAAAGCTGCAGCCCCCTACTTGGGAGAATATCTGTGTGTGTGTGTGTGTGTGTGTGTGTGTGTGTGTGTGTGTGTGTCTGCTGTGGACGGACAGTGAATATTACTGACCTGACTGTGATGATGTTTAATGACCTGTAACCTTCTCCTGCACTGATATTTTGGTCAAGTGTGAAGTATTCATGAACAGGTTCATGCATGTGGGTGAAACCAGAGATGTCAAAATCTCCATATATAAAAAAAAATCACAAACAATGAGACACAATAATGTTGAAACTAGTTCAAACTCACATCAGCTTCACATTCAGCCAGTGAAATGAAAACATTTGACCTCAGAGTGTTTTTAAACCTATTCAGTAATCAACATTAGTAATGACTCAGAAGAACCACAAAGCTCTGCTGATAGATGCAATAATCCCACTTTGTTATTGGTCTTCAAATGTGTAATGGAGCGGGAAACAAATTTCAAAATATTGTTCTTCATGATGTCATTTGGTTTCTTTTAATTCATATGATGTAAACCTCCTGAGGGGAGGCGGTCTGTTTCAAATAATGGTAACTGGTCTGATTTTGTTTTTGACTTACGACACCAGACTTGGAAACTCAGATTTTTATTGTTGTAAATCAAAATTAAACAACTCAAGAGTGATCAGATTGTAGCAATATCTGTATTATAAAATCTATAAACATGTCAAATTAAGTGATAAGATGGAGAATATCTAACAACATATTCATAAGGGGTGGAATAAATTTGTAGTAATGTACTGTAGATTGAGGTTGAATGTGATTATTATTCATAAACAACTTGACGACTGTTGTTGCAGAAAAATCCTGGAGCATGGAGTCACTTCCAGCTGAGTCAAGTATAAAGAGCGAGGATCTTTCAGCAGCCGCAGAGTCTAAAGAATTAACTCGACCTGCTGACGTGACATGCTCTCATGACTCCCTTACTCTCGTCTTTCCTTCAGTTACACACACACGTGCACACACACACACACACACACTCTCTCTCATGTAGGCGCATACTTGCTCACACATGCATGTGCAAACAGTTTTATGTCTGCATGTGAGAGTACATGAGGACAAAAAGCAAGCATGCGCATACTTACACATAGGCAATGAGACAACATGCACACACTAATATGAATGTCATCCCATTACAAATTGCTGGGAAGAAAGTTAGATGATGCTGAAAGTGACCTTTATATAAAGATTTGGCCATAGTGACAAAAAATCTGATGTAACTAGAGACAAATTTTCAAATTATCAAAGAAAATTTTCACATAAAGAAAATAAAATATATGCTCACTCTGGAAAAATACAACCCAAAACTTTCAGTTATCTAATGTAAAGCAAATTCATTGAGTAAATTCATGTGCATCAGCGTCATATCGGCCATAAGGGAGGAACTGTGGACATGTCCTGGCAGTGCGTGACACGTTAAACCTTTCTCAAGCTGTCAGTCGTGCATGAAGACGTCTCATTCCATTTGAATAATACTGGTACTGTGGCTCAGTGACTCAACACCTGCTCAGTATGGGCCAGATACTGACACACCACGAGGCACTTTGAAACACATTTAGCAACTCAGCTGCTGTTTCACAATTAGATTTCATACATTTTGTTGAAGGTGGCTGAGGTCTTTTTTCTCCTGCAACACAAATTCATTAATGTCAAGTTGGGAGGATTTGAGGTGAGAGCCGGCTTTTCTGCTCAAGACAAATGATGTCAGTGTTGAACTTTTGGAGAGGTCACAACAACAACACGTCGGGGGGAAAGCAGAGTGTCCAGCTACAAAACAGACTCGATGCAAGTTCTTGCTATTGTTCTGTAACCCGACCTGCTGCAGCGCCTTTGAGCAGGACATCTCTCCTCCAGCTGGGAGTGAGATAAAACTGTCAAAATAAATAAAGTTGTCTTCACGTCCTTGGTGTCTGAGCAGCTTATACAATTAATCATCTGATTTATATTACACTATAATTTAAAAGACAATACTAACTCATATCTTAAATAACCAAACTAAAGAGAAGAACATGTTTGCACACATACAATTGTCCCCAGCGTTTTCCTGAAAACAAACACCACTAAGTTTCCCAGATTAATTTCTCCTGTAATATTAGAGCCTGCAATGGCTCTCCATTTTATTATCAATATTTTTAACAACCACCGAAGACTCCTCAAAGTCTGCAACTGCCCCCAGGGCTGGACTTTTAATATCACTGGCCAAAGGCCTCTTTTATTTAGTCCAAACAGCACGTTAAGTGATGGACATAAGGGAGCGTATCCCTGTGTTAATATAAAAGCTGTATCAGGCTTATTTGGGGGAACCAGTTACAGTGCATGAAGTAAGAAGAAACAAACAAATAGGCCCATATAAAAACCGTTCAGCGGGTCACTAAAGTGATCAAGCTGTCATCTCTATGAACTTAGATCCACTTATGTGCCGCTATATTAAACATACCTTTGTCCTAACAGATTCATTGTGATGGTATTTTTAATACTCATCCATGCAATTCAGATGAGACTCCCTGCAACAGATACTGAAGCAGCGAAAATATTATTTGTCATCTCTGCTGCCATCTTGTTGTCTGTCCTGATCAGTCCACAATTCTCTTTTTGAGTGGGAATTGTTGGAAATGTGTTATTATTATAATAATGTTATATCATGGGTGGATGAGTACTATTGTGTGTATATTGATTATTGTGCCCATATGATTTTTGTGACTTAGATTTTTTTTTAAATTTTGGCTCAAGGTGCCCCATCATCATCATTTATCCAAGGAGAGATCAGTGAACTGATCTGTAAACATAGTCCCTAAAACTAATTAAAAAAAATAGATAAATAAATTCAAACAAACACATGGCATCAATATGAAGTATGGAGTAGCCTACTATTTATGGTCATTTTAAAATGTGGCACTGGATTATGATCCTGGAGTTTGTCTTTTTTGTGTTTCCTCCCTTTTTTTGTCTCTATTGTGGGCTGAGTTTAAAAAGGCAAGCATCCATAAACTTCAAGTTGCCTATAATGATTGTTTGCATATTTTGCTTGGAAAGTCAAGATGGTGCAGTGCAAGTGATTTGTTTTGTAATGTAGGCCTACGAGTTAATTCGGCCCTTGCTCTTTTGAGAAAACTGTCGACTGAATGGTTCACATAATGCCGTCATAATGCTGTTGACAAATCCTGGACTCAGTAGTAGGCTACTGTGCGATACCAGTCAGCTATGTGGAAACACTGGTATGATTGTCTTTTTTAAATGTAATGCAATGTGTGTTTGTTTGTTTCCTTTTACTGGTCCTGGAGTTAAGTTACTAGCTACTACTATTGCGTCTTGTAATTTGTCTGTGCAAGTCCAGGTCAAATGCATCTCTAGGCAATTGAATAAGGTCAACTGGACTTAGTTTTTGTCTTTGAAGACGTCAGACTAGCCGGTCTAGTCTACACAACTGATTAAGATACTTGGATAAGGGGCAGAACGTCTTCAAAGACAAAAACTAAGTCCAGTTGACCTGATTCAATTAGAGACACCTTGTAACTGTGTTTGGAAAGGTGCTATATAAATAAAGTTATTATTATTGCTACTACTAATACATCAAATGCCTTTTAAAATATTTTATTTACGATTTATATTTTTGTTCAACCCACTACTCGAGTCTAATCTCCTGTTTCTACCTCAATCTATAAAACGACGGCGCCATCTAGTGTTGAATCAGTAGAACGTTCAGTTTCTTTTCTCCCGCCCCCTCTGTAATCCTATTGGCTGAAATGTTTTCAACGTTCGGTGACGTCTTCCATGCTCATTGGCCCGTCGACGTGTCCCTCTAGACCAGTTTACGGAAGTGTCGCCGCCCACTTCAAAGATGGAGGACGATATCTCAGATTTGAGCCGACCACAAATGTACTTGTTTGGTGAGCTCGCTTTACTCCGTTGCAACACTCTGAAATTATTCGGTTTGCACAATCAGATATTACTGCAAAAATATAGCCATTTATAACATTTAATGACGAGAGGAAGTTAGCGGAGTGGACCTGCTTGCCCTGCTCTCGGCGCCAATTCAGCTCTATTGTTAGCTAGCTGAGCAGCGCATGGGGGGGTTGCATGGTGCACACAGTGCCGTTATGTTTTAATGTGTGTTGTTTGAGATAAGTGCAGGCTGATGACTAATTAAACGTTGCATGTATGTTATTTTTTTGTTTGCTTGTTTTTTTACCCCCAAGGTTGCACCCTCAAATCGGACAGACGGGAGTTCAAAGTTGACGTAGACGACGATGATACGGAGCAACAGCTGTCACTCAAAGCGGTAAGGCCTCTCTGCACGTTCCCTCTGCACGTAGTGAGCTGAACTGTTAATATTATAAAGGTGTGATTATAGCTACATATTGCCTTTGTAAGGGCCTATGTGTCGGTGTGATTTGCTTTTCTGGCAGGAAAGGTGAAAACATTTATATTAGAAAACAAAGGGATAATGTCAAATGAATTACTGCTGTGTGATGGGAGAGATGTGAACTAAAATTGGGTGATATTTGATGAAGATATAGATGTAATCTGATTGCATAAAAAAGTCAGGTTTGAAGGGTTATGTATAGTGTGAGCATCCTGGTTTCTGGAGTGTCAGACAAGCCCTGCAACAAACAGACAACCTTTATTTATAGGTTAATACTGTGTTGTTGTTTTTTCCATTGTGCAACCTTTATTAAATTTAGCAAAAATAAACAGTTATGCCGCATGTGCAAAAGACAACCACATCTGATCATCATGAGGGTGCATGATGACTAAATAGCACAGGAGACATTGCACTGGTAGGTTGGCTTTCCTGAAATTTGTGCATATTCTAAATGTGAATGAGAGGCTTGTTTCTGACTTCTCACTTTAAATATCAGCAAAATAGGATTTGCAATTTGTTCAGTAATGCAGACAAATGTATTGTTTTAGGTTTTTTCCCTGTCTGATTATTGTATGACTGACATGTTTGGTTTATTAAAGACATGTGCTGCTGTTGTAGGTTTGTCTGGGAGCTGAGGCCGAGGATAAATTCCACACGGTGGAAATCGAGGGCCTCACTTATGATGGAAAAACAACCAAAGTGCCACTGGTCGCCCTGAAGCCGTCCGTCCTACCATCTGTGAGTCAACACACCACCAACACTGACAGCAATTTATAAACCATTTATCACTGTATAATCATACAGATTATATTTTGTATAGTACAGTAGTCTTTCTTATTTTATAATTGTCATATTCTTATGTTGTCCAGATGAGTTTAGGTGGCTTTGAGATCACTCCTCCAGTTACCTTCCGTCTCCAGTCGGGCTCTGGACCAGTTCACATCAGCGGGCAGCACTTTGTCAGTGAGTATCAGTGCAACAGTTGTTATTCCTGCTGTGGTTCCCTCTCCTTCTACTACAAATGCAGACATACACAGGGTTCCCACTTGTCCTGGAAAAACTGAAAAACACGTGGAAAACACGTGGAAAATGAGAAAAAAAAGTCAAATGTCCTGGAAAAGCTTCAGTTGTCCTGGGAAATTATTTACCACATCAGCTACCAGAGCTCTATTTGCCATTTTCAGACCTCACTAAGGATTTATTTTCTAAAAAAAAGTGCCTAGTGAGAAAACTAGAGGCTTTGAGTTGATGAGTGTTTCCAGTATTGGACCCCATGTTTGTGTTGTTCTATGATAAATTCATAGGAATTTCTAAGCATGTACTGTAAGAGATTATTGCGTAACTTAGAGCCATAGACTGCACATCTTTAAATCAGACTTCTGGGGAGAGGAAGAAACATAGAAACAAAAATGTACAAAATCAGGTACAACTGTCGAAAAGAACACTTCTCCAAAGCATGAATGGGACAGAGGATGTATAATAACATGTCTGTCAGACTGTAGCCGCTGAAAATGTCCTGGAAAAGTCCTGGAAAATGATTTCATGAAAAGAGTGGGAACCCTGATACACGTATAAACTCTCAGGTAACAGTTAACCATATTATTTAAATCGAGTATTTACCCGCCACAACCAATCAAAAACAATGAGTTGGAAGCACTAGAGTCTTGTTTATTATTCATGAAACATGAACCAGTTACTAGTATTTGTTTCATAGGTGTGAAGGAATCGGATGATGAAGAGGAGGAGAACAACACGTCACCAGTGAAACGACCTGCGAGCCTGATGACGGGGAAGAAGCCTGCTCTGGTAAAAAACTGAGTTTGTTCTTTCAATTCATTTGGCAACAGAACGGTTGTGTCTTAAAGTTCCCGAGGCTGGTGGTTACTTGTTATTAAGGTTTTTCTAACGGGTTGATGACTTATTTTATTGTAGAAAAAACTAAAGATGGATTCTGACGAGGATGATGAGGACGACAGCGACGAAGATGATGATGAGTAAGTTTGTTGTATTATACTGAACTTCTCTTCTCATAGTTATCTGCCTTTACTTTCGGGAAGAGAGAGTTTAAAAAACATGTTTATGCACCTATTTTCTTTCTAGCATCTGTGCAGGGAGGGGATTGATGCGTTTTTTTATGTAACGTAACATCATTTCTTTTCTTCCTGCTTCTTTTGTAGTGATGATGACGATGACGACAGCGATGACAACGCAGTGAAGCCGCTGAAAAATGTTGGAAAAGAGCATGAAAAAGTAAGTCTGACCTGTTTGTTTGTTTACTTAAAGGGGCAGTTCAAAATTTTGTCAAATTGGCCCATTGGCATAATCCCTATAGTCATAGCAGTAGATTTGTTACCTTTAATTGTCGGTGCAAGCTATTTTTAGAACGGTGGAGCAGAGCCACGAGCTGCTCAGAGCTATGCTACGGAGGCTCATGGGATTTCTTGGTTTCCCTCATCAAACTCATCAAATACACAATCCAACAACTCCAAAACGCTCTGGTGGACAAGTTGTGACCTGCACATCCACCACGCTATGAGATAATAACAGAACGTTACGAGACAGAGTTGTTTTAGAGGCAAATGCAGAGACTGCTTGCCGAAAAACTGCCCTCGACAGGGCAGTATCTCATAGCGTGGTGAATGTGCAGGTCACAACTTGTTCACCAGAGCCTTTTGGAGTTGTTGGATTGTGTATTTGATGAGTTTGATGAGAGAAACCAAGAAATCCCATGAGCCTCCGTAGCATAGCTCTGAGCAGCTCGTGGCTCTGCTCCGCTGTTCTAAAAATAGCTTGCACCGACAATTAAAGGTAATGAACCTACTGCTATGACTATAGGGATTATGGCAATGGGCCAATTTGCCAAAATGTTGAACTATCCCTTAAAAGTAAAAACTTGTTGGATCTGTTAAAAAAAAAAAAGTAGCTTCAGGATGTTTTAGAGGTGATAAAAATGGATTAGGACCAAACGGATGCAGTTAATAGGCCTTTTAAACTAGGTGAAGCAAAATTAAGCAGAAAGCCTGGTGAATTGTTATGGGTATTAGAGGACTGTTCACATTTGATTCATTCATGTTTTGAAATGGATGAATCAATAGTATAGAACTGACGCCCCTTCTCCTCTGTTCATTGAGGGATTTCAGATGTTTTTGAGGTCACAGTTGTTCCTACAGACAGTATTTATAAACTAAGCTAATCTGCTATTTTTTATTTGTGTCATTTTTTTCTTCCTTTACGGTAAGTGACCAAACATGACTTTTACCAGCAGTCTGTGTGTGTTTGGAGCATCTCCAGTCCTCTGCTGTCCACAAGGTGTCAGGGCAGCCAAGGCCTTTGCCCTTCGATTTTCTTTTGTGCTGAAGGAATTTCTCTCTGTGTTGCTTGCCGTCTGCCCACTCCCCCCTTGAGTTTCTACCACATCATTTAAGCTCCCACAGACTGTACCCTATAGTAGCATTTCATTTCAGCAGGCCCTTCCCATTCCTGCACTCGCTGACCGTCCAGTTTTTTTTTTTTTTTTTTGTATGAGACAAAGCGTGGAACTTTTTCATCCTGTTCTGCTCATGTACCCACCTGTTTTTCCCCGAGTAAAACACAGGGTCTGTGTGGCGTAATGATCGGATTTCTCCTCTGTAATCTGCTTGAATTCTCACCGTCTCACCAACACGACGGCACTGTGTTATCCTACACACACACACATGCATGCACGCACACACACACATAGTCAGATATACTGTGGACACGTACACTTAAAAGTTTAAGCACACATTTGCAGAAATGCACCCAGTCTGCACAATTATCTATCCATGCATATATCTACAGTGCCCGTGCAGAGAAGCTCCCTGCAAAGTCGGTTTCATAAACACACACACATGCGCACACACGTACACACACGCATCAGTTATGGGAAAAAAAAAAATCTTCCCCCCATTTTTCTGAAACGCTGCATATCTTTGTCCCTCTGTCATCCCACTGTTAATATGATTGCTCCTTTTTATCGTCTCATGCCATTTCAGCTTTGCACCTGGACTTTGCCTTTGAACACTTGTTTTGCGTGTTACCACAATCACTTGCAAGTGTGTGTGTGTGTGTGTGTGCATGCATGTGTGTATTTGCCTCAATTTCTCAGGTCTGTTTTTTTTTTTTTTTTTGTGAGAAACACGCCATCCAAGTGCAAACTGTGCCAGGCAAAAGATCAAAGCAGGGCAGATGCGCATACCTGCGACGTGAGCGCCGAATCCTTGCCTCAGGGTCAGATGACAGCTGAGCATTTCTGTCACCTGTTGATTTATTCTGTTGTCTTCTCTCCCAATTTCTCCACCTCCACCTTCTGTGCCCCCCCCTTCCTCCTTCCTCCCTCTCTCTCATTCCTCCCCCCCAATGACCTTAATCCTTTTTTTCACCCTTCTTCTCTTTAGCTCCGTAGTTGTCCTGTCTCATTCTTTAGTAATGAAGGCAACAAGTTCTAGAAAGAGCAGCACGGCTGGGAACAGTTATGTTTTTCTAAACTGCTAATTCAGCCAGATTTCAATAGTTTTCTTTTTCTTTTTTTGTCATATCTTACTTACTCAACAAAATCTGTCACAGACATCGACTTTTGAAAGATGCCATGAAATTCCTGGCTCAGATTCTGAATCTATTTTATTGGTTATTTGATCAAATGTATTTGTAAATCTGTGCAACTCAACTAAAAATATCTTTGCTAATTTTGGTGCAGAATAACACTCCTCAAGCACCTTGTCTGAGCTCAATTTCAAGCGCAATTACACCCAGCTGAAAGTCCAGGCTTTTACTTTTTTTTATTTTCTGGGGTCACATGTGACACAGGTTTGATGTTTTCTTTCCTAGTGCGGAGAGAAAACATGTTTTATAGAGTTGCATAATTTTCAGTTCTTATTTGGACCAGATTGGAGTTTCAAAATAAGATCCTGAGGCATATGGCTTACATGTGACTCGTATTTAGATGATGGAATAGCAATTTGAAAGCGCTGCCTTGACAAGTAAACCTTGCATCATTACTTCAGACAACGATCATAATTTGGCAGCTGAACAGCCGCCCCGTGCCAGTGTTAGCATGTGAACAATGCACGTCAATATAACAAAAAAAAGAAGTGATAATACTTAACTTCAACAAACCTAAGGAGACTGTTTTCAGTCAAAAACAGACACGGTCCCTTTTATTCAACAGGATCATTCCCCAGGAATCTCTCTAGGAACTCGTTAACTTCACCTGTTTCAATCAAAGGAATAATAAATATTTTTTCCTCTGGGTTCTCCATAGTTCAAGTCTGCAACAAATTTCTGATCACATAATAGAACTTTTTTTTTAACATATAGGAACCTGGACTGAGTTTGCAGAGCTGCAGCCGACTAGTTGACCAGTCGTCATTAGTTGTTTTGATTTGTAACACATTTATGATGTAATTAAATGATTTAAACATGTTTTTTCGGGGCAATGTTCTAAGAAATATTGCTAAAACCAACATAATAATGACGCTTTGGACTCCAGCTGCCTGGTAATGACATGGGCAAAGGGAGTAATGATTCTATGTGTCACATTAACCAGCAAGGAGAACATTAAGAGTGAAAAGCCATATTAAGTAGCTAATAACAGCTGTTTATCAGTTTATTACCAAACATGTAATGTCGCTTGAATCCAAGGCGCTTGATTACATGAGTACGACACAAATTTATCTATAAAATGTAAGTTTTTACATTTCAACCCGTCTGAAGAGTTAATAATGTGACTACAGGATGAAAGAGACATGTAAGCAGTGAACACTCGGCAGATCTGGCGATTGTGGCGAAGCTTTATTGCACCGGCCTCTGACTCAATTCACTTCTCCTGTCCAGTTTTCATCCCAACATCATTACAAAGAGCCGAAGAGTTGCGTTGATATTTAACTTGTCACATGGGATAATTGTGTCATACTTTCCTGTCATACTCGGTGACGGGAGATGGCCACCCAGATAACTTCACCTCACCTACATCAGTGTCCTTTCTATGTCGATCATCCTGATTTAAAAAAAAAAAAAAAAAAAAAAAAGCGCTCTGAAGCCTCCCAGCATCTTGTATTACCAGGCATTGCTCTAGGAAATTACATGTGTAATTGCCTTGTAGCAGTTATGTCAACACAGGCAATTACACTTCTAGCCCATTCCAAGGCGAATACCAGTGATTGCAAGGAAAAGGGTTGGTGCTCAGGAAATGCAGGTACTTGCCTCGGCTATTACAAGGTAATTACACAGGTGCCTGAGAGCAATGGAGACCTGACGGGAAGCCCCCCAGTGTGGAGGGGAACAATGACAGGTCATCGGGGTACTAAGTATCTGATCAGTGAGAAATTACCCAGCGTGTCCTGTGTAATTTCATATATCACTGTGGTAGCTTCAGCTTCAGCTTTTTTGACACATCATTCCTCATGTTATTTTTTAGCACCGATGGATTAACTTTTTATTTTATCTGAGGTCAGAATAAATAAGTCATTCTCGCCTCCTTTTGAATGACTTATTGCTGTTTTTCCTTTTTTTTTTTTTCCTCATCTTGCATTAAATTACCTCAAAGGAGTCTCCACATGCAGCATGGATATTATTATTATTATTATAACATTGCAGGGGTGAGAGAAAATTATATGAACACCTCATGGCAAATTTCTTTGAAGAAAACTCACCACAATTGCAAACAAATGTGCTTCACATTACGGTAAATGCCAATTATAATTTGTCAGCTATAAACGAGGCCGGGGCAAAAAGTGCGTTGATATCTGAGATTTGGAAACAATGTGATAACACTAGAGAAGTTTTTTATATAGAAGAGCAGACCTAAAGTCTTATTGTGAGAATAACTAACAGAGATGTGAACAATGTGTTGTTGGGTATAGAAGTGAGTCAGCAGTATAAACTGTATGACCTTTTGCAGGAGAGTTTAAGACAAAGCACGTTTTGCATGAAACACTCACAGGTGCTTATTGCTCATCTCGCTTTAGTTTTTTTTACTGTCATCTATAATCAAATTAGTTCATTATCTAAACCTTTAAAGACAAAGACAATGTTCGGCGTCTTGTTTCATCTTTCTTTTTTACATGTTTTATGAGCAATTCAGTGAAACAGACTGGTAAATTAAACCGGTTTATTTGCTTAAAAACACAGCGGTGTCACCGTGGTGATGTCTCGCTGATGGATTTTGATGTTTGTTTCTCTTTGTTTTCTCAGAGGTCGGAGTCTGCGGCGAAGAAGCCCAACAAGACTCCGGTGAAACAGAACGGCCCTGCAGGGAAACCAGCGGGATCCGCGGCCAAACCACAAATGAAGGTATGGAAAAAGGCCGTTTCACCTGCTCGGGCTCGGCTCGGCTAACTTTGTGGTCGGCTTTGTTGTTATTGAATTAAATGGTTGACAGCCAACACACTGCAGACTGGGGATCGGGTGTTAGGTTCAACTCAGAGCCAGTTTTTTGGTTTTTTTGTGCTGTGTTTATTGGAAGGGCACTGCAGGTTTATAGATGTAATAAAGGCCAACTTTTTTTTTTTTTTTAAAATTCTGATTTAAACAGTGTAATGGGTTTGGATCAATCAAGAAAACAATAATGAGGATATAAATTGCACCAATTCCTTTAAAATTCCTCTTAAGTTGGACATATTTCTTCTCTTGCTCCACATTATATCAGAATTTGCACAGCTAGATGTGTTGCAGGTGAGTTTAGACTTGCATGCATGGGACATTATCTCTTTAATTATTACTGATTGATTATGTTTGCAGTAAATTCAAGGTTAGCAACTCTGTTCCAAGTGAAAAAAAACATCACACAGGCCAGAAGGTACTGTTGTCAAAGAAGTATACTGCCTCAGTTTGATAGATGTTTATCCTGTTTCACAGTATGAAGTGAAGAAATTAAATCCCATTGGACTAAATTCAAAACGTCATTCTTTGCAAACAGGTGTGAACCTCCTACTATTTACAGTTCCGTCTGAAGTGACAGCGTAATGAGGCCTGCAAGCGAAACTTGGTACACAATTAGCACACATCAAAAAAAAACAAAACCCTAACGAACAACTTGATCCTTTTTCTGTCAAATGATTTCACAAGTCTGAAAAGGCTCAAAGCGTCCGTGACGTAAAGAGAAGTGTCAGTGTTTTGCATTTATTGACATTCATAATTGAAATGGGCCCAAAAAAAATAAATAAATAAAAGGGAGAAAGGGAAAAACTTGGAGAGCTTTGCCATTCCAACGCCAAGGAATGTGATAAATGCACTTTGCAATTAGCTCAACCTGATAGTTAATTTCTTGTGCAGGAATGTGTTGGACGGCCGCCGCCTCCAAAACCCCAAAGCTTGAACTCTGCATCTCTTTAAGCAAACACACCTGACCCCTAAACGGGTTTCCTGGGGCAAGGTTTAAACCTGCGACCCCTTGGCCTGACCCCGCCGCCGTCTTGAGTTGCAGCCACCTTTGATGCCCCCCCAACCCCCCACCCTCCTCCTCCTCTCCTCACCTCCACACGGGGGATACAAATTGCCAAAGGCTTCTCTCCAAGTTTACAAAAAAATCTTCACAAAGCAAAAAAAAGTGACTGTGATTAAAAATGAGCTCAGTTTAGATAAGGTGTTCGGTGTTGGCACGCCGACGCTGGCTGGCTGCTCCTACGATGCAACGCAGCTTCTGCCAATTGTACACTCATAAGAAAATTGTTGTTTCTCGTGTGACGTCTTGATGGAAAGCTCTGTGATTTATTTATTTTTTTTCCTTCTTCTTCTTCTTCTTCTTCTTTAAAGCCACTGAATTGCTAAACTCCCGAGGAAACAAGAGGGCGATTCCCCTCAGGGTTTTTTTTTTTTTTTTTTTTTTTTGCTGCTGCTGCGTGGGAGAGAGAGAGAGTGCGGCTAATTCTGCAGTGGCCGTTGTCCAGACATAACACAGTGGCTCTTGAAATGCTCGGGGGGATTAGCCGATGGCGCGGCTGAATTTGCCGAAACCGTCCCCCCCCGCTCCCCCCCAACTCTCTGCCAGTTTTAAACTTTTCTGCCCCTCCTCCTCCTCCTCCTCCTCCTTCTTCCCCTCTCCCACTTCTTCTGCACAACAACTGTTCCCTCGCTACAACCTCTTCACACCCCTCACTTCCTGGACACACCTTCTCCCAATTGCTCTCATTACCAGCGTTTGATGTCTGGTGCAGCTTGCGCTTCCAGATGCCCCTGAGGAGCGAGGAAGCGGGCGTGGATGTCTGTTTTTTTTTTTTTTCTTTCTCTCTCTCTCTCTCTCTCTCTCTCTCTCTTTCTCTCTCTCCTTAAACGCAGGTGACTGGTCATTAGATTGGCTCGTCAGATCTGCTGCCAGTACCGCAGTTTACACCTTCTCGCGGGCCCAGCGTGTAGCTGCAACCTTCTTGCGTAACGAGCTCGACGTGAGAACCAGCTAACTCGAGTTGCGCTGATCTTAAGTCACTTTATCTCGCAGCTGGTGTCTTTTGATTGATGGGTTTTGGAGAAGCCGATGCCTTCGAGCGCACGTCACAGTCGTAAAGTTGTTAACCACTTCACTCAGGCTTATCCCAAAAGGGTGTGAGTCATTGTTTTAACGACTGATTGACATGTGTTGCAGCAGGTGCCTATCTTGTTAGTGCTTATTTACTTTGCATGTGCAGTTTTAGGGATGTTTGCATCTTACGCTAAATGAAAAATATCAGTAACGCCCATCCTTCGTACTCACGTATAAGTCGTCGGATTGGTCGGTCACAAAAAATCCCAATGTTTTCCAACAACATGTGCCCTCGAAGCCCTCATTCCAACAAAATGATAATTACCATGCCAGACAGACCTGATGAGCAAAGGTGTGACAACCATGTGTTTGCACTGGATTGAAGACAAGAGATTGCATCAAATAATAGTGCGCGTCTGATTAAGTTCCATGTCTTGTGGCATCTGTAATCAGTGTCTGGCCCAGATGAAAAAGCTTGCTGGCTTTGTGTGTTTATCAGCTGTTTCAGGTCCACAGCTGTCCTTTGGAAGTAGAGAGCTTGCCCGTAAATAATAAATACGTAGTGCATTTGTCTGGCAAGGAGCCAGCGGCATATGTGCTCTTTTTTTTTTTTTTGTAGTGTGGCATGTGTGTCAGTTTTTTTTTTTTCCACTTTAAACCTTTTGATCTGTGCTATAAAATGCAGATCTCTGAGGGACAGGGACAGATTATTGCATTTTTTTTAAATTAGAGAGATAATTTACTTTGAAGGATCATTCCACTCGTTTTTTTTTTGTTTTTTTTTAACCATTTCAAGTCCAGCTCAGCTTTGCTGGAGAACTAGAAGCTCTGGATTTGAAAACAGTTGCTTAAGTGTTGGGAGCAGAGAGTTTATCAAGGATGTCTGTTCCTACGCTCTACGCTACTACATCTCAGCTGCCCAGTTGCAGTGTCAGTGGTGGCTTTGTGTTTCCAGATGTGGTTAGACTGCACATCCAACTTGTGCATGGCAGGGTGTCTCATCTTTATTCTGTTTATTTGTACTTTGAATAAAACAAATGACACAATACAAGTTTTTTTTTGTGTGTTTTTGACAGTTTAAATCTGCTGAACGTGAGATGAGTTTTTGCCAAATTAATGTATTCTGGTTTATTTTCTTATTTAAATAAGGGTTGGAGTCAGGATTTGATCCAAACTGGAGCAGAGCAGATCAGATCAAATCAAAAATGATCCTTAACCCACTTACGATGCCGTTATCTGGCCCATCGGCTTTATCAACCAAAACAGAACTCACCACCGGCCAAAAAACAAAAAAAAAACCTGCTGTTTTTTGAGCTGCTTGGTAAAGACTTTGTGTTTGAATCGCTCCTCTCCTCGTTCACATGTGTCTGTGTGAGACTATCAATGAAACCCTGCAATTTCACTGGATTCCACACTGACTTTTTACATGTAGGGACAAGCTCCGCGGCTTGTGTAACATGCAGCCATGGCGTATGGCGTGTGTGTGTGTCTCTCTGTGTGTATGTGTGTGTTGTTCTTGTTGTGTCACATTCAGACACTTCCTAATTGAGGACCTCTGAGGGAGAGGGTGGGGGGGGGCGGTGGGTGGTGGTGGTGGTGGTGGGGTATCGCCTCCACCACTGCCCCGGTCTGGACTCACCTGACTGGCTTCACAGTCGTCTGCTGCTCCGAACCATGAACTCATTGCCCCCCTCCCCACCCGCTCCCCCCAAAAAAGAAAGCTGTGACAGTATTTCTGTTTAGTCGTGACAAACCAAGTGTCCTGTTTTCTCGTGGCAGTCGATGTTAGTTTAACTTGAATCATAAAAACGAGCACAACAACACAAGTTGCACTTTGACCTTTTTTCTCAGCTGTGAGGATTTGCCTCCAGTGGAAAAACCCATTTGACAAACACCCTATTGCTCATTGGAGAGTCGGGGCTTGCCCTCTCCTGCTTGCAAACAATAAAAAACATAATTTGTACCTGATGTATTTATAAAAAAAAAAAAAAAAAAAAAAGATGGTGTAATTAGGGTAGAATTTGTTGTCCTTTCTTATGCTTTCATCTCCATCCAGCTGGCTGCCCAATGCCAAGCCTGTAAACACAGACCTGACTAAATGGGTCACAATAGGGTTGCAGCCCAGACTGGTCAGCGCGGATGAATTCATCTCCAATAACTCTGAATTGGTAATTTTGTGTGTTGAGGTCAGACGGGAACACAGAAAAGCAAGAAGGTTATAGCTTTAAGAGCTGAAGCCGAGTAAAAGAAGAAATATTGTAGTGTAATATGAAGTTATCTCTCCGTGTACAGCCGTATAAATCTCCCTCTATGTGACAAAATCAACCTGTGTTTCTTATCTGCCTTGATATATATTTCTTTTTCTAGACACCTGCCGTGGGAAAAGACAAGCTCCAGGCCGGCCCGTCGAAATCTCCCTCTCTGCCTGAGATCAAGAGCAAGTTGTCGACAGCAGCTAAGGAGGTGAGGAGCTGTCATCTTCGTTTACTACCCACAACTCTTAATTGAAAGATTTGTCTGACGATTTAATGTCCTCGTTCATCAGGGGAAACCTCTGCCCAAGACGGAGCAGAAGTTCGAGAACTTTGTGAAGAGTTCCTTCAAAATCTCAGACAAAAAAGTAAGTGATCATGCACATCGTTTGAGATCCTTTGTGTCCTTTTTTTTTTTTTTGCTTTTGCAATCTGTGCATTCAGTTTCATAAAGATCCTGCACGTTAAGAGCTCTTTGCCTTGATCGATACCCATCAATGCATCATTGTTCCTCGCCGTCCAGTTTGCTCTCTCCTGCAGCACAGCATGTTCTTTTTGAATTATATTCATTTTGTGTCAGCGGGCTCTTTCGAGATGGAATGGGAGTACACCTGCCAAGGCAAACTCTTTTCCTGGTGATTTACTGGAGTGTGTGTCTTTTGTAGCCTTAATGAAGGGACCTGTGGTATGTGGATGGTACCAGTCTCTTTCACATTCAAGGCCTTTGACCAAACCCCACAACAGGGTTTTTTTCTTTTTCTAAATGCAGGACTTAAATCTTTTCTAATACTGCTTGTCATTTCAGAAGATAAACAACAGCCCCTGCACATTGTTTTTGCAGAGCGCAAATTAATCACCACCACAGAGCCCGCTTTTTTTTTTTTCCTCTTTTTTTTTTTTTTTTACATTATCGCATGGTTCTCGGCAGCGTGTCAGGTAGCAGTGCTGCGTGTTTTCTGGCACTGCAACATCTGTTTGGTGATCACACGAAAAAAAAGGCCCGTTTGAACGTTCATTTGTGATTTCATTGCAGTGTTAAAAATGTTAACTGTACAGTTATGAGAGCAGGTGAAAGCTCTTTAGAGCGGAGCGAGCGAGCGGGCTGGGGCGGACAAGGGAAAAGAGTGGGGGTGGAGTTGGGTCGGGGCGAGCTTGTTGATCCCAGTGTGTAGAAACATCTGTGGAAGTGCTTTGGTTTCATCAGCCAAGGCTGAGATCTGTCAGACCTGGAGCACCTAGTCATATACTCTGGTATGTACTGCTGCCCCCACCCAACCCCTCGTCGTTCCCCAACAGCCCCATCTAAACTCAGCGTTCCCACTGCTGAGACGCACAAAAGCATGTTGTAGTAAAAGTGAGTCATGTGTCTCGAGCCGTATAGCACTTCATTTAGATGATTTATAATTTCTGTCTCTCTCTTTCTCTTATTCTGTTGTTACCCCCTCTCTTTCTCCCTCTCCCTCCCTCCCTCCCTCCCTCTCTCTCCTCCACACCTTCCTCAGGTGGTCAAGGACCTCTGGAGTTTTGTACAAACACTGAAGATTGAGAAGAAGTAACAAAACCTTGTGCTCTGGAGCATTTGTAATGTTTTGCATCCAGCAGGACGTTTAAAGGCACAGTCAGTGAGATTTCCTACTCAGCCTTATTGTATCATCACCAAACCATCGAGAAGGACTGAAGTGGAGGGGGGGGTGAAGCCGTTAAAAGATTCAGGTGTCAATTCTTGTTTTGATGCGAAGCACCTTCTGGATCTCGTTTGTGGTCACTCACAAAATCAAAATCACTGAGTCGTGTTTAGCAGACTGTAGATTATCCACAGGCCGCCGGCTTCATCATCACACGCCGACCTGCACCACCTACAGGAAAGGAACATAATGGCAGCGCAGCGCCAATTAAGACCCGCAGATGTCTGATGGTTTCTCACAAGGACAGAAATAGCTGCTGCAATTTTAACACTTGTCTCCTCCTGCAGACAATAAATGTTGCACCTGCAGTTTTTTATTGCTGCAATAAATGAGAGATATGTAAATTATTTGGTAACAACAGCGTTTGAAATCAAAGTATTCAAGGCTCAAGATTAAACCAAACAGATCAGACTTCGCTTTCTCACAGAAATCCCAGCTGTCTGCAGCAGTGTTAGTATAATTTCTATACTAAAAGAGATTTAAAAAGTCAAATTCTGCATGTGAAATAGCAAAAAACGTACAATATAAAGCAACAGCTGTAGTAGTTCCCTAGTACCCCTCGCTGTCTTTACCTGTCGGTGGTGTCTGTCGTGTGTTGCGTTGGAGCTGCAGCCTGGTTTCAGGTGCTTCGCATCCGAGACACTGTGTGTCCTTTTTAAAAAAAAAACAATAAAGCAATAGGAGATATTGCTGAATGTGCCTTTAAATATCTTAAACTATAAACAACTGATATAAGTCAGAGTCCCATGTTGTGTGAATTTAAGCAGTGTATACAATGATAGTTGAGACAGCTGATACTTGGGGGACAATGTTCGATCATCAGCCGGTAATGATGCGTTTTTGTTTGTTTTGTTTCTTCCTGTTTTTGTTATTTTCCGTTTTACATCTTTGCATCTTTAGATTGCATCAATATTACATATCATTCTGTTAATTTGTAAGGGCCGGACTTCTTCATATGTAATGTTGCAGCTCCGGCATCAAACTGTACCATCAACACCAAAAGAAACTTTCTCTGTTTCCAGCTTAAACATACAGCTGCTCATCTGACACATTTAATTTAGAAATGCAAGTTCGAAACAGCCGACTCACCCTTAGTACTGTTGCATATCTTCACCAGTTAATCTGTTGATCAAACAAAATGCTTTTTCCAGTAACATGCACCTGACGTTTCTGGATGAGAACAGTGTTGCTCTTAATGGGGCTTTTTTCCCCCAATACAGATGTTTTTAAGCTTACATTACATTAGGTTCACAACTTGCAAATATTACAAACCTGTGGACTGGATCGATTTCAGAGGGTTTTTTTTTTTTTTTTTTTTTTTTTAGGAGGATGAGTTCATATCAAGCCCATTAACTGTCCTGACCTGTGAGGGAATACATTACAGTGATTACAGCCAAAAAGGAAAATCATCTGTAGCTACAGCACTCGGTACACAAAACATTATCAAAAGTATTATGACCTCTATAAAACCAACACAGATGCGCTGACTGAATTGTTGTTCTTTAAAGTAATATACATTACATACAAAAAAATACAAAAAAGTTAAAAAGAAAACAAATAGACTGTTAACTAGCTCCAGGAGTCTATTTACGAGTTGGCACAGTTATCGTTGTATTTACTGCACTCGAAACAGATGACAGGACCATGATGAACACAGGTTATCTTATTTATTACAACATAATCATAAAGTATGTGTCGGAAAATTACATCAGAGCCACGACATCACTGTTTTTTTTTTGTTTTTTTTAACAGAAACCCTGTGAAGAGCTTGACCCCTGTAACTGTTTGCACTACACCAGTACATCAGTGCTCTGATGATGACAATAAGCAGGCGCCCGCTCTGCCGCTTATAATGTGTTTATGATCCTGTATTTCGCCTTTTATGAGCCATATGCTGGCAGTCGGTAGATACCATCCTTAAGCAGGCGAAACACTCGGTCGAGCCGTCCCGTAGTCTGTAAAGAGAGATTTTGACGTTTCTTAGGTGTAAACTTTACAACTTCAGCAGATTTCAGGTCGTTAAAGCCTCCCTGATAAAGTCCCGCAATCTAAATATTAGATTATGGATATGCGTAGTGTCTCTGTCCTCTCTCTGTAGTGAGGTTAGGATTTAGGTTTTTGCTTTAAATAGTGAGTCTTTTGTTAATGATTTTTAACATTTACCTTGTATCAAATGTCATTTTTTTCCTTCTTTTTTTTGCTTATTTGCAAATACGGCAGCTGAACAATTATATTTCTAAATGTTTGCTTAATCTGAACTTGCTGATAGCTGGTTTTGCAGCTTTGATCTGTTGTTATGATCTTTATTTTAAAACATGTTCCACTTAATATAAAAGTGTTTTTGTGTTCAGTATAAAACCCCTTTTTAAAATACTACACAGTCTGTTTTTGTTAACTTTTCAGTTTCAGTTTAGCACTACTGTGTAGTTTGTTATCATTTGATTCTGTTCTATATAACAATGCAGTCGGCCCCTAAACATGTCGTCCAGAAATACAAACAGACAGATTGTGATCTTTGTTGATGTGATTTTATGGAAGGTCATTATTTACATTTTTTCTTATTAACAACAAACATTGGTTGAAATTTGGGATTTCAAAATTGCAATTTGTAGAAAGCATTTTTCAAAATTAATTTGTAGATATAGTTTTTTTCTTTGTCAGATGAGCTTTGTTCGAAATCTAAAAAAAGTGGTTAAATGTCACACGTAGAGCAGTAATATAATCTTATCATAAGGTTTTTTGGCTTTTTAAGTAGCTGTATCTACCCAGATTTATTGATTAATCATTGAGTCTTTATCGGTCCCTCGAGACTCCCTCTGTGTTTTGATTTCCTGCTGTAGAGGTGTCATCAATCTGAACTGAAAAGAAACAAGGCTTGTGCACATTTGCTGCATGTCGTTGATGCAAATGAAACTGTCAAAACGCTGTGAAGTTGAATCTGAGAAAACGTCTCGCTGAACATGTGCTGTTAAAGAAGAAAATTAATTTTGACCGTTCAGTTAAACTTTATTGACGAGCTCATGCATGACCAGCCGGCAGCGGTGGTGGACATTCATTTCATTCATTTGGTTTGTTCAGACGAACTTAACCATTCGTTTATTTTTTTTACCTACTACCTGTATCATTTACCTGAATAAAGTGAATCCAGGCGGATTTGAGTCACAACTCTGAAGTTTTTGAGCCACAGACCAGCGTAAAACTTTTAATCCTCTCAATGGACGTTGCGCTCTCACCTAAAGACATCACTTGGCATGTGTAGATCTTTGATTTCAATCTTTTTTTTCCTATTGTATATTTCTTTTTATTTACATATGTGCATTTGATTCCTGTTGTTAATTTGAAACTTGCTGAATTTGGTTTTTAAAAGGTCAAAATCATCCAACCAGGTGTTGTTGTCGATCATTTTTAATGTCATGTATTGAACTTCACTTCACTCGGAACCTGCCATTGACTTCTTGACTGATTTAAATGTCACTATATGGACTGTTTAGATACATTTGCCAGTTTCCTATATATTGTCAGTCTGTGTTTGTATTTTACTGCAGCTTTCTCTACAGGGATTTGCTGTTTAGTGGCGGCTCCCTGCTCGCCTGTGATGGATGTTTTCGTGATGCCCAACAACATTTGAACAGGTGACGGAGCTAAATGAGCCAGATTCAGGATTTATTTCCCTCAGTATCATAATCATATAATAATCTTTTCCCTCCTTAATTGTAATTAACACCCATGTATGCTGTCACCACTGGATGGCACTGAAGTCCAGCCTTCCCTTCAAAGCCTTCAGCCTTCATAATGATATAAATTGATTAAGCTTTTACCTGAAGTGTGAGTCAAACATTACTTCACTGCCAGCTGAACAGTTTTTTGCCCCGTAGCCATGAGGAAGTGAGGCGCACTAGCGGATGCAGCCACGGGATGACGCACAATTTTATGTTCTGCACAAGATGAGTGAGAGGCACGTGGAAATCCCCCCCTTTGTGGTTGACTTGAATTCCAGTCCAGGGTTTGACTGAACCCGCCTCAAGGTATTGACACGCACGCACACACCGAAAACCTACAGTGCACACACATATACATATAAAGAAGTTACTACAAGTTATTATTTGTACCGTAGTGGAGGAGGGAGAAAAAAATGGTACTGACACCTGCAGGGTTTGGTTTGTTGGTTTAATTCTGCTTGAGCAACTGATATGCAATAGCAATTTTATATATGTTTATATCCATATACGTATATACTGTAGATACAAAAGTGTTCAAACAGCTTCACTTTCTGTTCATTTTTGTGATAAATCTTTCATTTCTGACCATCAGTCTACAATCAAACCTTTAAAGACACAATGAAAACTTAACTGCTTAGGGATATTTTTGCAAGTTTATTAGTAATCGGTCACTAAAGTGTCATTTATAGAAGGTTCTGGACCATTTGCACTGCTCCAAACAGCTCAGGTGCATCAGCTTCACCTCGAGTTGTGTTTAGGACTTGACTGTAGTTCACCTATAGGAAATAGAAGTGATTAGATAAAGTGACAAGTCTGTCACAGCGGTTCAGATGTTCTCTGCAGAGATAGAAAAACATGACAGAAAGCATCCATCCGTTAGTCATTCATGATGGAAGCCACTCAGTTAAAGATACAGGACATCTCACTTTGTTTAACATCTAAAGAGCATGAGGACAAAGCACTGAATTAAAGAACATAATTGTTTTTGTTTTAAAATTTTGATGTTTAATGACTTTTCTTCTTTTTGTCATCTACACTAAAGTTATAGTGTAGTAGATTGATGACCCAAAATTACACTTTAATCCATTTGCAGTTGAATCTACAACACAGTAAAGGGAAGCGGTCTGAACAGTATAAGGCCATTGCATATTAATGTTACGGCATGTACAAACCAGTACACACCGTATATTTTTGATCTGTCATTGGGCAGTGTGGGCATGAACGAAATACAATTATATATCAACTTGATGTAGCTTGGTTTATCCATATTACATAAACCTAGACTCACTGACTCCTTGCAGTGTCCTGCTTTGACCCCTGTGCAACAGCAGTTCATATGTCATGCACAGATGATTGTAAAAGGATTTTTTTCTTTGCTCAACGCGATTCTCGATCTCCCGCTGGTCTGAACGATCCACATGACATACAACCGTCGACAGTAACTGGGATTAATAAAAGCTCAAAAGAGTTGAAGGCTGTGTAACCAATGGGGTGAGTGAGCTGGGTCTTTAATGTCGGTCCTTATTCTGCGAGTGCCCTAGAGTAACAGTTAAACCACACAGGAACGAGGCAGGTGCCGTGTCCATGTGAGACCGCAGGTATCTGTGCCCTTCATGTGGCAGCCAAACACAACATTAGGCCATTAGGGAAATATCGCCCTTTTCTCTAATCCAGCTGTCACACGATATGGGATAGGACAGTCATGACAATGTGTTCTCAGTCACAGATGCCTCCATGCTGTGTCTGTGTGTGTGTGTTTATGTATGTGTGTTTGTGCGTGCTCTTTTAGGAGAACAGGTGTGTTTTGTTTGTGAGCATGTTTGTGCCCTCTGAGAAGAAGAAGGAGAGTGTGTGTGATTGAAGCACAAGACGGGCAGTTTGTAAAACCACCTGCCTTATTAAGAGCCTGAAGCCTGTGTGTGTGTGTGTGTGTTTGGGGGGCTGGATTAAATGATCTTTTATCTATGGTGAATCATTTGTACTGTTCAGAGTCCTCACAGCATAAACAAAACAAGATTTAAGTGCGATGTTTGTAGATTACATTTTTAAAAAGTCGCTGATTCATGGATGTTGTGTTGTGTTGTGTTTGTTGCAGAGACACAGCGCTGCACACCATGCATGATCACAGACTAAATTTAATTGTTTTTACAGCACTTATTGTAAGTGGGGGAGCGGAGGTACAGTAGATAACATCTAATAGGCTCAGGCTGTTCTTGTACTTTTCAAACAGTCGGTTTAAAAGCAGCAAAAGACCATCTGTAGATCCTTTTTTACAGTTGTTAAACACTTCTTAGACCTTTTTTTTTACTTCTTTTTTTAAGGATTTAAAACTTGTAATACAAACCAGTACATCATGTTAAACACATGACAGATTGTAGATGCTAAGATTAAGAACATACAATGACTAAAAATACAGAACATGAAGGAGATTGTTGTTTAAACGTTAATAAAACATTCTTACTATGATGCTAAATGTGTAACAGGGCAGAAGAAATATTGGTAGGTGTATTAACCACAGATTTAACTTCTGGACATAACCAAAACGTCTTCCTATGTTATGCCACCTTGTTTTGACACAGTACATTTCTCTGGACTTGGATGTTTCCTCTTTTTCCAGTCATATTGTAGTGGATTTATTTAATAAAATCAATAGCTTTCGCTTGGATTTGCCTGGTCAGTGAGCCATGACAGGGCTCTTTGCGAAACACTGAAAACTTATTTATGAAAATATGAAAATACTTAAAAAACGATTAGCTTTTGGCGGATACCTGGACATTCCTTGGGCTTTGTATGATAGGATCCTTACTAATGTTCAACCAATTGAGTTTGAATTCCAGTGATGTTCAAGCTCTTTGTTTTATTGGCACTGCTGTAATTCCATCTCAAATTAAAGGTGCCCTGTGGAGTTTTCTTGTAAAACTGATGTTTACATAGAGTTTCCCAAAGTGCACTGTCTCCTTGAGATGTAACAAACATGCTGAATGCATTTCCTACCTCGTAAAACATTTGCGAAACAGATTTCTCTTTAAAATAATACTTTTAACTGTGCATTGTTTGTCTATGTTTTCGCCTATCTTAAAAAGTCTGCGCTGATTTTGACAAGACATTGCGGCATTTCTTGGCTCGTTACAGCCACCAACTGTTGGTCAACAGGACAACCTGGACCGAATGTCTACAAAATGCAAACCCGCCCATAACAACACTGCTCTGTAGACCAAAAAGTGGTCAAAAAACTTCACAGTGCACAAAGTTTTTCTGGATGCCAACAAAGGTTTCTTGCCAAAAGTTGGTGATTGACACTTAGCAAGACCTTCGACTAATCGTTTACGGGCCAGTTGGCTGAAAAGACGTGATAGCGATGAACTAACATTGACACTGATGGAAACAGCTCGTAATTAAGTTTGATGCTGAACCTGCAACGTTTCTTCTAGGTGACTAAACTGCTATTGATGCTAACGTTGGCCTTGTAACAGTGTTAAGTCTCCTCTAAGCTCATTTGATTAAAGATTCAGGATTGTTGCCCATTGCGGTTTAGTTATTGACAAAAAAAAAACCCCGAACAAAATCTTGAAAATCTCCTCAGGTATGCTCATGGCATCAAACTCTCAAATCTCCATTAAAAATCAGACGTGTGTTGTCACCACCTCATCACGTCTTTGTTAGTACGGCTTGTAGCAACTAGTATCAATTAAGCTACAAATTTCCATTTGATACAGTCGCCCTGCCAAGAGTTTTTACTCACATGCTTCTCTCCAGACGTCTTGGAAGTGTCAGTATATCTTTCTCAAAGACCAGGCATTCTTTTCCATGGATTTTGAGGCGCAGATTATGCAACCTCATCCTACACTGTTCTTTAAAGTGCCTTCAGGGAATGCTAACACGACTGTCAGACAGACTGACTGTATCGCTCTATTCACAACAGCTCAGCCTGTATTATTTCTGCCCTAGTTTTGATAGCTAAAAGCAGAGATGGCAAGTTCAGCCGCTCCAATTATTGACTTGTTTTGTTTTCAATGCAATCTTTGAGGATGTTTCAGCCCTTTTTTTTAAAATCTTTTCTTTTTGTTAGTGTTGATCTATGACCTTAAGGTTCACGGATACTGTGCATTATCGGTCAGATTGCCTTTCTAGAGTTTACTTGCAGACCTTCAAATTGAAGATATTTTCAGACTCAATCACTGGTGGAAAGAAATGTAAGGTCATGTCTCTGCAGGCATGTACATTTCCGCCCTCTTTTTTCTCACGACCCAAAGGGATGTGTGATCTTAAACACATCTGTGTATCTAGTTTGGAAAAAAAAAAGTCAGTACACAACAACAGGTGTTGTTAACATGTGCTAATACTATACAATAATTCTGTGGTTAGGACATGTGGTCAGTTCTGTAACTGGTGATGAGTGTGGTTGGAAAGCAACTCTATGTTTTGCCCTTCAGTGCAGATGTGTTGAAAATATGCATTCTTTTTTATGCTTTCCTGAACTTCCCCTCTCTTATCGTGTGTTATTTAGCTTTTCTTCATACCAAAAGTGAGCAACTCTTGTGCATTAATTGTGCATTATTAGGGATCCTGACCTTACTTCCTAGACATAATGATATTAATACCTTCCTTACTGCTGCCCAACCTGCAACCTGGACACCCCCTGCAAGTTGGGCACACCATATAAATACTTATAATGGAGTTTCTGTAGTTTTGTAGCTATGTCGAAAAGACTACACGTTTCTCTGTTGACTAGAGAAATCTACTTTCCACAGTTTTTTTCAATTGCTTCAAAGATTATAACGTGAGCCCTGCACTTTGTGCAATGTTTCTGAAACAAGTCCTCCTCAGTTTGGTTATTTCTGTAGTTCACACTTAATATGGCCGAACAGGAGACATGGGTTCACAGCCAGTCTGTCTGTATTATTATTGGCGATCTGTGAGGTTTGGCTGCGCCGCCTGCAGCCCCATCACATTTGAAAGAAGCAGCAAAGCAAATATTTGAATGTTTGTGATTATTAATATGCTTTACCCTGTTAGCAGAGATAAATTATCTACAATGTAACTGCTTTTCAATCAACTAATTAATTAACTCAGATGTACCAGCAGCATCGTAAACCAGCAGTGAAACTCCACACCTTGATAGCCAAGCCTGAAGTCTCAATTTTTCTTTTTCTTTTTGTCAAAAGTCCAAGTTATGAATGATGTCATATCAAATCTTTGCAGACTCTATAGAAACTTGGATTTCAACACCTCTCTTCACATTTCTGCCTCTTTACACCTTGGCTGCCCCAAGTGGCAGTGAACAATGACTTAATTTTGCCTTTTTTATTCTTTCTTATTACCCTCGGTTAGCCGTATAATGTGATGCAGTCCGGTTGTACAGATGCATTTTTTCCTTTGGGTCATGGTTAGTCACTTTGTGTTCGCAAAAAACAAACCAGATGAATTTAATGCAACACACAAACACGCCAAAACATTGTCTGTGTTAAAGTGTGATTTAATGTGAAGTGAAGAATGTCACAGTTTTCTTAGAATAATCAGGGATTCGTGAAGATTTCTGCCAAAATGTCAAAATATTTGTCACAGGCATGTTTGAGTGAACAACAGTTTGTACTCGACATGTCAAACTAAAACTACCGAGTGGGTTATATCAGCCCATCCAAACACATACGCACAAACATAAACGCCCATCCCTCCCATGACGATTGTTTTGACCTTTGCTCTAAGGAAATAAGGCCGTCTGTGCTTGATGTGACAGGTTGGCACATCACCTGGATACAAGCAAATAAACGAGCAGAGGGAAAAAATATCAAGGGAACATTTCAAGCATTCACAGAGAGCTTTCAAAATGGAACAATGACTTTGCCCTGGGGGAAAAAAGTGATCATGCTGGTATGTTTATATTAGACGGAAAGGAAGCCATCATTGTCATCGCCGGTGATTTTCTCTTTCACGGCGCGATTTTGACAGTTGACTGTATCTTAATAACAATTCCTTCTATGTATAAGTCAATTGTCATGGATGATGCCCTTATGTAAACATTTTTCTTAACCAAAAAAAAGGAAAAATGCATTTAAACCTTTTTTCCTGTCAGGATTTGTGAACTCTGTGGCATTGTCATGAATTGTGTGAATATTAAACAAAGCTATATTTAACTGTTCTAGTCACATTCCAAGGTGTCTTTCATTGCCTTTCTTTCTTTCTTTCTTTCTTTCTTTCTTTCTTTCTTTCTTTCTTTCTTTCTTTCTTTCTTTCTTTCTTTCTTTCTTTCTTTCTTCTTTCTTTCTTTCTTCCTTTGTCATAATCCCATTTCTGTCTTGCTGCAGTCTCTTGGCATGGGGAATCTGTGGTAAAGGTTGTTCACTCAGGTATTGGAGGAACACCTCAGTAAAACAGACATCGGTGGGGAGGTGGGGTGGGTGGGGGGGGAGTAATTGTGTAAAATTAGAGGAAAGAGGTGGGGGAGTTCATCATCTATCTTTTCCCGTAAGCAAACCCAGGCCCAGTAAAACACAGCCCAGTTGGTACAGCAATAGGACATGCGATTATTAATACAGAAGAGGGAGGTGCGCTCACCTCGACAAGCGCCAACACGCGAGCGCATTACCTCTACGGCTGCTATGGCAAAGATGTGAGCTGCATTCCTCTGCCCACAAACTCTGAGCTTCTTTCCCCCGACACAGAGAGAGAGAAAGAGAGAGAGAGAGTGTGTAACTCAGCTCAGATCTGGGGGAGTTTGAGGGCTCAGACTTTTGTGAAAGGGAACTAACCAAGACTTTGTTGTAGGATTACCTTCCACATAGTCGTCTCTCTAAAGATTATAGCAGTAAGATAATTTAGTAAAAGTCCCTTACATTTTCTTTTTGTTGTCATGTCACTGAGCACTGACAACAGCTGTATGGAGGTGTATTGAACAATTAGATATTTAGCTATTCCTGTCTGCTTTTCAGTAATGGTTGAACTAGATTAGAAGGAGTATGAGTAAGAGAACGAGTCATTATGCAGCTCAGCTCTTTTCAGAAGATGAGCTGGTATTCCAAAAATTTCACATGGGTTGCCAACTTCTATATTACACAATGCAATGTTTGCTTTTCCAACCTGAACATATCTGCCCCATCACAAAGCTCGTCATGATCACCGGAGGACCATGAGGTCCAGTCGACTTGTAACCACCTCAGATTTTGTCTTTGTTCATGCAGGCGACTGAGGAGGTAGAACCAGTCGTCCACTAATGAGACGGTTAGTGGTTCAATCCTCAACTCCTCCAGTCCACATGTTGAAGTGCCCATGGGTAAGATCCTGAACCTTGAAATAGGAAAGTCCTGCATGAATGGGTGAAGTGTTGAGCACTTGGATCAGCCGTTAAGGACAGTCTGCTTACCGTGTAAGAAGTGTAATGAGCCATGCAATACACACAGCTAAAACACATCCAAACGATGACTATATTAAAACACCAAGATCACAAATCAAAGAAATGGGTATTTATTTAAGAATTTAACGGTATAAGAGCCTTGTATAAGTCTTCAGTAAATACTGCCTTGTAAGTAGGCTACATCTTAGATTGGGGCATATACCAAGTATCACCTGGGGCTTTTTCAATGCAAGGTTGGACTGAATTGATTATCTGCCCAAATGATCCAGTTAAATCCCACCAGCTGGATCAGAGTCTCCCTGATCTTATAATATGAAAATAAATAACAGTTGATTATTGAATGCTGTTAAATCTGTAGTTGTGTTGTCCTTTTTTCAGACTGTGATGGTAGGAGATGACTGGGTTACTGTGCTGGACTTAGACCAGGTGGGGATGAGGAGTGGAGGCTGGATGAATGAGCCACACTGTTCAGTTTTTATGTATATAAAAACATCCATTCAAGGTAAGAAATGCCGATAATAATATAATAATAATCCAAATAAACCACTGATTCCAGATGTGTAACAGATATTATTTATTTGCAGGGTTTGTCTACAATCTGAGAGACTCTATATACTAACAGATGTCATTGGATCTCCAGATGTCCATGAGGAAGTGGTGAGTAGTTATCTTAATGTCTGAAGCAACCTGGTGACCACAGACAGGGGTTTTAACTTTATCACCACATCGCAGCTTCACTCCGCTGAATGCACATTTATCTGTTTCACACTCATCTGTCCAACAACGGCCTGGAGCAGCACTTTCACCAGACGTCTGACAGACATGTCTCACTCAAATCTGTGCAGTTCAACAAGGTAATTTGTCAAAACGCTGATATCTGTGATGACTTCAGCCCCCGAGCTCTCGGAGGCCTTCATGCACCTTGCACCTTGTCTCACATGACACCGTTTCCAGTTTCCCCAGCATAATCTCTGAGCTGGAGGCTTTCATTCTGAAATTTACTTTTACATGAACTGTCTTCTTACCTGTGAGAAAAAGTAGGAGAAAGAGGGAGGACATGACCTCTCCACATGCCTCTTGTAATGTTAAAAACCTAATACACACATATATATGTATATATATAATACACACAGTTGCATCTCCATAACTTCACCATTGACTTAAACGCATTTCCTGGAGTCTAACCTTAACCATACCATAACTATTTTACTAACCCTAAATGTCCTAAATGTGAAAATGTAATGATTATATTACATTCAAAGTAAGACAAGTTCCTTTAATATGTTTAAAATGATAAATCACGACAACAAGAGTAATAATTGGACCACAGACACAGATGTAGGTCAAGCTACAGCTACAGACAATTATGATTCAAATAGAAAAATGTTTTCACAAGATTAGAGAGACCTGAGCACAATAAAAACATCTCACTCTTCATTTGACTTGACCTAATAATACATTTCTTCACCTACAACACACTTTTACCCATGATGCACTGGGCTTAAACCGGATGTACTGACTGACAGTCAATCAGATAATCCAGTCTGCTCACTTTCAGATGTCTCATGAACAAAACATTAATGTCACAAACATATTAATCACCATAAACTTACTTTTTGACATTTTAATGTGTCAGTACTGCCAGTGTGAGTGTTTAACTGATGCAGTCTTTTTGCACTATTTGCCCACAACAAATTTCCCCCAAGGGACGATAAAGTACATCTTAATCTTAATCTTAATCTTAATTAACAGTCATAATATCAACAGCTTCTACCTCATAATGGACAATGATACAGTGAAATATAAGCACATAAACGTCTCATAGTGTGGCAGTAAATTCACATAGACAGAGTAAGAGTGGTGGTATTGTATTCACAGATCACTTGGCTATACCTGACGCAGGAGGTAAAATCCAGCACTGTGAGCTGTTACCTGTTAGGCGACGCCCACTGTGTAACCTGACAGGTGACCGAGCGCTGAACAATAAACAACCATTGGTTTTGTTTACAAGCCGTAGCTCGTGTTTTGTTGTGCACCATGAAACCAAATGAGCCAAATACACAAACACAACTGAGTGAATTACTCCACCGAACTACTCCAACAGTCTGCTTAGATTTTACAAATGCATGCACTCAAGCTGCTCAAAAGACACTTCCAGGTAATATCGACGTCATTTTCTGCTTTAGAAAACAGCAGCAGCAGCAGAAAAAAAAAAAAAAAAAACTTCTTGAATGTGTTTTCATTTGTCTTCTTCAGACCTTTGACCCAGATAGGAAGTCATTTGTACAGTCAAAGACATCATTGTGGATTTTCTTGTATTTTGCAGAGATGGATTGTACTCAGTATAAATCTCCTCTCTACATGAATATTTATATACTCTTTTACCTGCATAAATAATCCAGAAACACTCCCGTGTGAAGGTCGGAGCCAAACGATCCTGTGAGATCTCAGCGCGCTCGACAGTCAGACGGCATCAATCATGGTTCATTTTATCTTTCATACTGTCTAAATTTAGTGAAAGCTGATGCAATGCATCACATACTTGTTTGAAGGCACCAGCGTAGGCAAGAGCAAAAAAAACCCAAAACAACATCAGCCATATCAAAGCTGGGATGGGTGTGGAAGGGTCCAGCCTTCTTCTCGGTGGGTGGAGGTACCAGCCGTGCCTTCCCTTTGTACATCTTACATCTGGAATGGGCACATTTTTTCCCCTCCTTTCCAAATAACATCTGCAGCTAAAAAGCCAGACAGGTAGTTAGAGTTGATTGGTCATGGATGGATTTTCTCTCTCTCCTCTCTTTCTATGTCGCTCCCTCTCTCCCTCCCTTTTTTTTCTATTCTACAAAGCCCAGAGGCTAGTATTTCACTGATTACAGAGTCCCTCCATTTGAATGGTCGTTTGTGTATTGTCAGAACAAAGGGGGCGAGCGGCCTCTGAAGAGGTGCTAGACAGGGGAATGGATTGGGCTCAGCGATTAGGATGAGTGGAAGTGCAGGTTCAGGCTAGCTTAGCAGAGCAGAGACAGATCAAGGAGGGACTCCACTCCAAACCGAGGGGACCTTTCGTGACTGGGAAAAGAGGGACTGGCCGGCAGCAGCTGCACTCCGGCACAACTTACTCTTGAACTTAAATTGGAAAGGAGAGGATCAGGGGTTTTTATAGCCGACTGATGACTAACATAGCTCTGGATCTCCGTCCGTTGTTGCTCTGTCCCAGAGGTGCAAAGCTAAAAACTTGGGTTAGGGTCAACGTTAAGCCCTGATTATTACTTTGAGCCTGCACAATAAAAAAAAGTGACATAAAGAATCAGTATCAGTCCTGTAAATGAAAAAGGCAAATTTTTCACTTTTGCCTTTATAGCTTAATCATTTGTTTTCCTAATTACGCGCAGTAAGGAAGCTGGATTATGTTCCCCGCTGATGTTTTTCCTGGTGCAGAAAGTGCTTCATTATTCTGCATGTGCAGTCGTAGGTAGGTGGTCGAGCTGGATAGTGAAAAGTGGACTTTCCTGCTCTGTCCCCCAGTTGCCTCTTGCCATGATGTTGCTTTTGGCAACACGTTTTTTTTATTTAAAACACCAGCATCAGACAAATCTTTTTTTTAAATAAAACATATTTTGTTATAACTAGAAGGGAGAATGTAGAATAATTGGATCTTGAATTTATTATTCTTAACAAACCAGTGCAGTTTTGACTAATTCCCCAAATCCCCCACACGACGACGAGACCAACCTCAAGTACACAACCGGCCACTTGCACCTGAGGAAGTGGCTCTCAGACAGCGCGGTAATCAGATAAACATTAGCCTGACAGGTTTCAGGGCTTTGAACACTCACTTAGTACTTCTCACCCCTAACATGAAGGTAATGGCTCGAAATCAAAGTCCTCATCAAATAATGTTGGGTGAGCACGGGTCACACGCTTGGTGGGCTTCCTTTTGATTCTGCAGCGCCACCTTTTCAAAGCTGTTTCCAAACTGATTTTTTCTTTTTTCTTTTTTTTTTTAAATTTACTTTGGGCCCTTTGTGTGGCTAATGAGATCTATAAACTGCCGTCCATCAAGGAAGGTGAAGATGTGTTTAAGTGCAGCGAGGCATTTCGGTGTGTTTCAGTAACTGCCAAATAATCACATTTTTGTGTGAATGAGTCAAAGTTTTTGGACAGTGTTGTGACTCTCGCTGTAATTTTATGCCACATTACAAACAACCAACCCCCATAATTTGGTAATTATGGACCATCCCAAAGAAAAACAACAAAAAAAAAACAATTATGATGCCGTTCAATTCAGGGAGGAAAAGAAAAAAAACTTAAAGAGCTGACAAAAAAACACTTACATCATTTCACTTTCCAAACTTTCACCACCAGTCCGCCCAGCTCTGAAGGCTTATTATGTCATTACGGCTCTCATATTGTTCAGCAGAAGCCTGAGAGGTGAAACAAGACTTTCTGATTACCTCTGCTCGTCCAAGGGAGTTGACATTTATCTGTCAAACACGGGCCAAGAACCTCGAGCACATGGGGTCTGTCGGGCCGATTGTTATTCAATTGTAGCCGTGTGACACATTTTGGCAGTTTCTTCTCCACTGAGCAACGGCCAAAGAATTCGATGTCTTCAAAATGCATGTAGTCACATAAAGTTATTGCATGTGTGTGAGCAATAGCAACAAGACAGCCCCCCCTTCCTTTTTTTTTTTTGTTTATGTTTTTGGACAACTTCAGACTCCCTGCTGGACGGAGATGGAGCAAAATCATCATTAATGTCAAACAGGCGACTGAAGTTAATGGAAACATTAATATGTTCTTGGTGCTCAGAGATGATTTGTTGAAGAGCGATGCTTTAATTTTCACCCTTCACTCCCACATTGCCCCCCTAGCCCCCACTCCAAAAAAAAAAAAAGACTAGGCTACCCGCGCCCAAACTCTCTGGCCTCTTCCCTTGAAGGCAAAAACCTAAATGGCCCTTAATGACTCCATGCAAACAACGTGTGACGGGGGACAAATTACTAAAACACTTCCCGCTTTTTTTTTTTTTTTTTCCTTTTCCTCCTCTCTCTTTCCTCCTCCCCTCTCCTTCAGGTGATACTTGAAAGGTCTCCGTGGTAACTGCCCCTCTCTCTCTCTCTCTCTCTCTCTCTGGCTCCTCTCTCTGTCACCTTCCACAATGTCAAGGTGTCGCGACCCCGTTACGACCCGACCCCAATGTTGGACTTCGGTAGCCTTCAGAAGGGAGGGGAGGGGAGGGGGGGTCGGCCGGTATGTGTGAAAAAGGGGATGTGAGTGTGTGGTGGGGGGTGGGGTCGGCGTATACTAATGGAGTGAGGGTGATTCCAGGGAGATGAGAGGAAGAGGGGACGTCCTGTTCAGGTCTCACGCGCTTGTCGGCCTGTGACTTCTTGGCTTCTGGGTGGTTGATTTGAGTCGGTGGTCACTCACCCTCTGCATCAGTCGCCTCACCTTGGGAATTGAATGGGACACATGCATGCACACCCCCCACCACCACCCACCACCACCAAAACACAACTACCCCACCACCCCTCCGTCCCTCCCTCCCTCCTTCGCTGCCCCCTGGCACCCCTCCTTTCCTTTAAGTCAATATGTCCGTGTCAGAGATGAAAGTGCAAAGTGGGAGGGACGCGGAGGGGGTCCTGACACTAATGTAGTACACTGGGCTTCACTTACTGATCTGCCAAGTTCCTTTGTCGAGCCTTTAAATGCCTGCTAGGGTCCTTTGAACCGCTTGAGCTGCTTTTGCCCGCCTTCAGATGCCTCCTCCTTTAGCTTCAATGAGATATCCTCGCTGACATTCCCACAGTCCCTGTTGTCGACAGTGGCGGCGGCAGCAGCAGCGGCGGCGGCCATGGACAAGACACAGAGTACAGAGCCGCCGAGGTTCAAATTCAAAGGCTTGAACAAAACAAAAAAAAGAGTCAGATTGGAAGTCGTCGTTTGGCACCTAAAAGTAAAATTTGCCGCTCTTTCTTATTCCTTCTTCTTTACTTTATCAACCTCCTTATTCTCTGTTTTATTTCCAATATACCTGCTCAACACCCCCTCTCATAATCCCACCCTCCAATCTCTGGTTTGTTCTGTCCCAGTTTGTGTGTTTGTTTGTTCTGTAACCGCCCTTCGTCCCATACGGTTTTGTACGTGTCTGTCTGTGTAACTGTCTTGTAATTAGAGCTGCAACAATTAATTGATTAATCGAACAATAATCGATTATTAAATTAATCGGCAACTATTTTGATAATCGAATATTCGTTTTGAGTCGTTTTTTAAGAAAAAAAAGAGTCAAAATTCTCTGATTTCAGCTTCTTAAATGTGAATATTTCAGGTTTGTTTTTGACTTTATGACAACAAACTGAGTATGTCTTTGGTTTGTGGACAAAACAAGACATTTGAGGACGTCGTCTTGTGGTTTGACAAACACTGATTGACATTTTTCAACATTTTTTAACATTTAATTGACCAAACAACTAATCGATTAATTGTTTATATAATCGACAGATTAATCGATAATGAAAATAATCGTAGTTGCAGCCGTACTTGTAATGTGTGTTTAAATGTGCATTAATAAAGACAAAAAAGAAAGAAAAAAAAGTTAAATTTGCTCTCATCAAAGGCTGAAACAGAATGTGTCGGCAGAGAAGTCGCCGTTTTGAATCTGTGGTTATTTATTTATTTATTTATTTTTAAAGCACTTTCATTGGCTGCCAAGTAAAAGCCAGCCAGGTAAACTAAGACCTTTAACTTGCTTGCTTGTTTTTCTCACTCCCTCACTCTTGTCAGCTAATCTCTGTGGGTAACCTTATCCCAACTCTTGAGTGCCCCCCCACCACCACTACCTCCCTCCTCCTCCACCCCTCTGCACCCCACCCTCCTCCTCCTCCTCCTCCTCCTCCTCCCAGCCTCAGAAACTGGACTGAAACAGCTCTCCCCATTCATAAAGCTCGCTCTTGTTCTGCTTGACCAGCGGCAGCCTGCATTTGATTAATTCTCGCTGTTTTATCAGGCAATTTTTTAACTTTTTTTTTTCGAAACAGTGTCAGCAGGCAATTTGTAAGCCGCAACAGCTCGTTTGACTGATGGTGTGAAAATGTATTTTTGCCACCTATATCTAAAGGATCAATTCACCTAAATCACACACACTCAAATGCAAAAAAAAAAAAAAGAAAAGCCACCTCAAACTTTACTTCTTCTTCGCCTTGCAGGTTGTTTTGATTTTAGCTGCTCAGGTTTTGAGTTTCTGCCAAACAACCAGAACAAAACACAGACTTGGAGCTTCCTTTCGTGGAGCTTTAAAAGCATTTGCAAAATGACATTTAATAAATTCAACAATAAAAAACAGCGACTCTGGACAATCTGCAGAACACACTGTCAACAGTTTTCATTGGAACTACTCTCCTTGTTTGCGGGAAGTGGAAAGAAGAAAATCTCAAGGACAAACAAAGCGAGGCCAGGAAACGATGATGATGAGGGATAATTTAGACGATACAGAAGTTTTTTACTGAGGCCTTCAGAGGAGATGTTCTGTTTATATACCCTACACTTTATTCTCCACCTGTGCTCAGGTTGTGGGAGATGATGCAGAAGCTTTAACAGCATCAAAATGAAACAGATGCATGAGTACAGGACAGGTAATAAGGATATTTAGGTCATTATATTGCTTGGTGCTGACACTTTGCCTTGTTTGGCATCACATACTCTGTTGCAACTTTCCCTCTGAACTCGACATGTGGTTCAGACAGTTGTGTGGAAGACTCTTCAGAAACATTGTCTTGTTGTTTCCTATATTCCTATAAAATGATAAAAGGCCCCTTAAAAGAAAAGGAAGGGGGAAAAAAAGCAGGGCCCGTCCTCTTTGCCCCCGAGCAGCGATGTGTTTCCTCCTCCTGGTGACTCATAGGTGGCCACATCCCGGCTGCTGCTGCTGCTGCTGCTCTCTCCTCTCTCCTCTCTCAGTTGTGGATTTACGGCCATGCTCCGAGAGGTTTGTGACAAACATGTGCTTAAGAGGCGATGAGTGACTCCACAGTTCTGGCTCTGTCACACTCGGCCGTGGTAATTGCTGTTTATCATCCCCGCTTTCTTTTTTTTCTTTCTTTTTCAAATCAGCTTTGTCAGGCGCCTTTATTATTATTATTTATTATATTTTTTGACTTCTAGAGAAATCTGAGCAGCAGCTATAACATGAGCCCTCATCTCGACCCTGCGCTGCTCTGTGAAGAAATTCGTCATATCATCTTTTGTGGATAATTACTATTTGCTGCATACGTTTTGCTGTGATTTCCCTCCCTTAGGGGCAGACAAGGCTAAATTAGTCATGCTTTAAATGACATTATACATCAGTGGTGTTACAGGGATTATTAAAGTGCACTGTGGTTGACAGGATCAAGCCTTCTTGTTAGGCAGACAGCCATGAATCACTAGGTAAAACCCACATCAACCCACTCTATCCACATGTGTACACACAGAGAGGAGATAAAGGGCTGTGTGATGTGTAGGGTTGTCCCCCCCACCCCCCTGTAAACCAGAAAACACTAAATAGGCCTAAAAGCCGTAAATGAATGTTTTTTTCCTTGTAATAGAATTGATTTCTGTTTATTTTGTGTGTGTTTGCTGATCAGGGAGCTGCAGCTCTTCTTTAAACACTCCCCACTAAGCTCCCCACAGGAGGCCCTTTGAATCCCCAACGTGGGGAAGTTATGTATGTAATCATTTAGGATCATTTTGAATATCAATGGGGTAGGAATCCCGAGGATCCAGTTTTAATGGGACAATAAAGACGAACCACAAAGGTTTTCTTTTCTTTTTCTTTCCTCTTCTCTTTTTTTTTTATAATGGCAGCAGGGATGTGGGCTCACTTTACTGCTGCCAGCTCTGAAGCGCTCGTAAACACATTCACACCTCTCTTTCATTTAAATGCGGGATAAGTTATAGCACATTATTGAAAAAAAAAAGAAAAAAGAACGAGGTCGACAACAACCTGCATTTGAATGGTGTCTGGAGGAGCCGGGGCCAATCCACAAACCAGCAGCAGTTAAACAGGCACAGAGAGGGAAGCAGTTTCTGTAGCAGCCACAGCACTGCAGCAGCAGCAGCAGCAGCTCGCTTTATTTATCACTGAAGACAACGATGCAATTATGATAATAATACTAAAAGATAATGATAATCAGGCATAGATTCTGTCATAACCCGAAAGTAAAAGTTAAAAATGAAATGAAAACGTGAATAAATAAACACATAATTCAGATCATCCCATGTCTGCAGGAAGACGCAGGTCTCCATGTCCATATCTGCAAAACCATTAAATCCTCTCCCAGTGTGAAAAAAAGTGACAAAACAAAAACAAATGAAACCCGCTCTTCTCCTCCTCCTTCTTCTCCTACTTCTTCTTCATCTGCTTGTTCTACTTGAGCTCTCTGCGCCGCGCGCTTTGCCCACCGAGAGGAAAAAACCCTCTCCAAGCTGATGGGTCTCTCCAAGATTACCCTATCAGGTGCAAACCGCTGACATGTTTCCACCCACCAACAACAAAAAAGCCTCTCTGTGCCCAAATCTCAAGCCACAGACGCACAAACACCACTGACAGGCACTGCTGCGCCATCATCAGCCCCTCGAAAAAGCCTCTCCAGGGACCCGCTGCTGCCGCCGCTGCGATTTCTACACAAAAACACACAACTTTGCGCTCTGGATAACTTTGTTTCCCCCACAATTTTTTTTTCTTCTTTTTAGCGACTTTTCTCATTTTTTAGAGGTGGAAGGACGTTTGATCATCCACCGCTGATCTATTATTCCTTATCTTTTTTCCTCCACCGCAGCACTTGGTAGAATAAAATGACCCATGCAAGGTGTGTGAATCCCCCGCAGGTACGGACGGAGCCGGGGAGCTGGTTGTGATCTCTGGAGCAGCAGCAGCAGGATTTTGGGATTTTGGGACATCAGCTCGGCTGAGGCTGAAGGTGTGCAAGACGCGGAGGATATTTTGTTGTTGTTTTGGAAACGAGATTTTTTTTTTTTTGGAGAGGTCGGACACTGAATCCTTTGCGCGCTTGGCACCGATTTACGGAGACGTTGCGGGATTTTGCGGATCCGAGGAGACTGAGCCGAGAGAAAGAAATAATCTTCTGGATAATTCAAACACAGACACACATATACACACGCGCACGCGCGCACTACCCCCCCAACAAGGAAGCACCTAAATGTTGCACTCCGTGACTCTGCCACTGCTCTCCGGCGATCTACCCTCATACTGGGATTCAGTCTCCTACTTACCCCCGGAGGTGTGTGCGTAAAGGACGCGCGAGGGGAGCGAAAGCGAGAGAGTGAGAGAGAGAGAGGGAAAGAGAGAGAGAGGGGGGCGATCTCGCCAACCTTTCCCGGGGCCCTAAATCTGTGGAAGCAGGTGTATTTCAGGTGTATTTCTGCAAGTCAAGATGTCTCTGCTGCCTTCGAGGTTCATATACCTGTAAGTGTCCCACATCTCCGTTTCTTCCTCTTTTTTTTCTTTTTTCTTTTTTTTGCTTTGCACATTAAACCTTCGTGCATTCTTACCAATAGAAGTCGCTAAAAGCTTCATATTTGCGCATTGCTGTCATTCAGGTAACAGGCTGCGTTTATACTTCATGTAATTGCCTGTGTGATTCACTCCCCTCCTCCCTTCTTCTCGTCTTCTCTCTCCACTTAGGTGTTTACATTTTCTGGTGCTCTATTTCCAGCTACAGGTATGTTTACGCCGTCATTCAACTTTTTTTTTTTTATATGTGTGTAAATGTGTTTTGCATGTCTGTGTGTGCAGCTTTTCACGCTGATGATGTTGAAGCTACAGGTTATTTTCAGGGTGGTCCCCTTAAAGTTTTTTAAACTGCTTGGTTGGTTTAATTAAATCCACTTAAATTCGGCTCCTGAGGAAAGAAAAAGTCGCTCCTTGCTTTTTTACCCCCGAAAATACAGACCAGAAATAATTGAAAATGAGTGCAAAGAGTCAGAAACCCACTGTTAAACAACATGATATCATTAAAAAAAAAAAAAAACTACTTTGGGTGTTATCAGACTGTTAGTTAGAGAGGACAGCTCCCAGCATTAATCATACAGCGGCGTTGCTGAGACATGATACAGGAAATAAAAATAGTCTAATTATCGCAATGAGCTTCCAATAAAATTACTAATGCAGACAGACTAACACCACGTTGTGATTAAGATCAAGAAGAAGCATAATAATAAAGAAAGATAATAATATTAGTCATAATAAAAAAAAATAAAAAAAACGACAATCTGCTGTTTGGTATCCGGGTTCATCTCCAGATATCAACAAATAAACAGAGACAAAAAAAAAAGTCTTCTGCAGAGTTGAAGTAGCAGCTTCAGTGTTTTACAGCAGAGTTGTGTAACAGATATTCTGATCCCCGGGGTGAGGAGTTTTTTGCTTTGAACAGATGGGCTCGTTTGGCGCTTGTTGCCTCAGTGTTTTTTTTTTTTTTTTATTAGTTGCGTCTCACTTTGAACAGTAATGATTTGCAGGCATCCACTCACCTAATTGACTGAGCGAGAAGATGCAGGGATAGCATGCACGCTCCTTCTCCCGTAAAGCTACATATATACTATCTGACCGGCTTATGATGATGATGATGATGTGGTGGGATCATAATATTATAGCTGCACGTGCTTGTTGTTGTTTTTAAATTAATTCCCTGCGTTATGATCTGAGATGTTGTTAAGGCGTCATTCCTCAGCTATTTGTCTCTCACAGTTGGTAACATTTTAATTGTAGTAGTTTTTATGTAATTATGTCTTTAACAGGTCACAAAATAAGATTGTTTTATTTTTTTTGTCAGAGAACACTGAATCATACCAAGATGGGGAGTTTGGGGTTTGACTTTTTTTTTTTGAGCCAAATAAAACTCTGTGTAAACTCTGTAAAAATAAATAAATAAAAATAAAAATACATTTGATCAAGTTGCGCAACTGAAATAACAGGCCTCAGCCTCAACACAAACTCAAGTGCATCTATGGGATTCCCCAGAATTAAATGCAATTTCAGAGACAAATAAGAATTTTTAAAAAAAATCCCAAATGTTGAGAAGTTATATAAGTCTATACGTGCTCGGATTATTCCAACAGAGCTGGCACAAACAAAGCTATAGTGTCGACTGACCACTCCTCACATGTACGACAGGGCGAAGCTCACGCACAATATGTATGAGGTGGTATTTCCTGTTGTTGCTCATTATAATATGTGATTTGTTTTTGTTTCTGGTGGTTTTATTATTATTATTATTATTATAGATAATAAGATAAAGGCTTTTGCATATGCAGTGTAATCCAGCTAAACATAAATGCAGGAACTGCCCTTTATCTGCCTGTCAGCTCCCATCTCTGTGGTTGTGATTTTCACAAGGACAAAAACACAAAAAGGAAGTAACCACAGTTTGGATGTTAACTGTGAATCCCCCTGCCAACATGTGCGCGTTTCCCCAATTTGTGTGTTTGTCTGACCCTCCGTCTTGCTTGTGTGTGTGTGTGTGTGTGTGTGTGTGTGTGTGTCATGTCAAGCAGATAAAAAGGTGTATCTTAGATGGATGCGACGACTAAGCTTCCTCGGCGAAGATGAGCACCAGACGTTTTTGAAGTTGCAGCCGTATCCGTTTTCATGCTATGTCTTTGAAGAGAGGAGACGGCGTGATAAAAAACTTTTTGTCGCTTGTGCGCTCACCTCAACCATGTGCTTAGGCTTGCCTTCTCCCCCCTCGACGCAAAATGCAACTGTCTACCAAACACACTTTTATGTTTGTTTAGAGATGGGAGAGATTTGGGATAAATCCCTCAGCAGCCCAGTGAGGCCTTGTTTTGTTTTGTTGTGTGTGTGTATGTGTGTGTTTGCTCGTCAGCTTTGAGGTTCGTTTTGAGCGAACTGACAACATGATGATGCCAGTGTTTGACTTTTTTAAGTGGACACATAATTTCTGTTTGGGGTGAACACACACTGCTGTTGCACACATGTTTAACTGTGAAGCAGCGATGCAGCTTCTTTCTGCTAGAATAACATCTCCAGTTTTTTGTTGTTGTGGTGCTGCTCCAATCTCAACACCAAACTCAGACTGTGCAGCAAACAAATATGTCACAGACGTCTGTTGGACACGACAAACGCTCGTCTAGAGTTACATCAATTGCAGTGAGCTATCAGCCCTCTGATCTCGACTCCAACGTGCCTCGTCGTGCAGTAAACGGTCTATCTCTCGGTTCAATCCTGGTCCTGGTAGAGTTTGGGATTGACAAAATTGTTGAGGGAGCGACAATAGTGCTCCAGAGAGGTCTAGGCTTGATGCATTTTGTTGTCATAATGTGTTGTAGTGGAAAAACACACTTGTTATGGCTGTGTGGTTGTTTGATGCAGAGCGACGGTACTGGAGGAATCATGGGAGGAAAACTTGAGCCAACAGGCCGCAGTTGATTTTGACACCATTAAAAAGAAAAAGAGAAGCTCATATTCTTCTACACTCATGAAATATTGGTCAGAAAGTTGATTTCCCAAATAATAAAATACCATTAAAGCAGGTGGAGTCGAGCTCCCAGCAGGTTGTGATGCCTTGATGTTAACACTGTGAATTTGTTGCATCAGTAGGTAATGCATTTTGATATCCAGCCCCTCATTTTCTACACTGCCCCGCTGCCAAAAGTAACATTACGGGGTGTGTTTTCTAAATGTCAAGATACAGAAGCTGTGTGTCCCAGTTCAGGGGCTGGATCCTCCGAGGTCCACATTTCTAGACCGAATACGTCATCTAACAAGGCAACAAGTCTTTCCTAATCCAGCAAAATTGCTGCCTAACGCTGTATCTTGACAATCTATTGGGGCGTTTTGACGAGTCGATGCTTGAAGGACGCATGAGTTTGGATGCATACAGGACAGCGTTTCGTGTTTGGTACCTGAACTGGGTCACAGCTTGTATGACTGACACCTGGTTCAGAGGAGCCGTACGTCAGGGTTTAGCGTCAGGTTCTTCTTTTTTTTGCAAAAAAAGTTTATTTTTCCCCTCTTTGAGATGAAGTTTTCTTCTACTGTGGCCACAATTTCCCATCATGTTCGCTACATGTCATTAATTTGGTGAAGTTAGAATAACAAGGACTCGGGGTATGTAATGTGTATATAATTAGCCACCTGAGAGCAGCCACATAAAAAGCCATTACTGTGCAATTACCACACCATACAGCTGGGGAAATGGGATCTTGGCGTGAACTGAGATTCCAAGGCTTCTGAAAGTATACGTTCCCCCCCCCCACACACACACACACACACGGTTGCTTTTCTGACATGCCGATGAAATCCACGATTTGCAGCGCCGGTTTTGACGTCAGGTTTAAAGATGACTCGTTTCAGAAAGGCAGGTTGATGAAGTTTAATCAAAGAATTCCCTCAACGCAAGTGTTTTTTTTTTTTTTTGTGGCTCAAGCCAAGGTGCCTCATGCCATCTCTGGTCTTGACTTCCGCCTGCTGCGTTTCCTAATTTATGGACCCTGCTTCGCCTGCAGGCAGATATTTGTTTGATGATAGTGCAACAGGTCTGGATGCTTCGGGTGTATAATTGCTAGTGGCTTGCTTGCTTGTGGAAATGGGAGCAGAGGTTTCTCAATATCGCCCGGGGCACATAGTATATATACCATACTGCTGCCTCTCTTATAGAAAGCAACAGAAGAAGGCTGCACCCGGAGACTTTACACTTGTTCTGTTGGGGATTTATGCTTCATTAACACATCTTTGTGTTGGAGATCTGGGAGCTTGTAAATGCAACGCACATAAAATAAAATATAAAGTGCCAGTTCGTTGCAAAAAAAAGAGGAAAGAAACACTAAAATGCCACGGTCGTAATTTCCAGGTTGTTGTCTTGGGTTTTTAGCCCCTGAAGCGCAATTTTTTTGACACAACCCCATAAAAGCAACAGCACACATTACTATCAACACCTGTGTCCTGACAATCTCTCACTCTTCTGTCTCTCTCTCTCTCTGCTTCCTCCCGTCTCACGCCTCCGTGCAGGAATCCCAACAGAGTCCTGCTGATTTCAGGTTTTACATCGAGAACCACACGAGGAACCCGGACGACCTGAGCCGGAAGCAGGTCCGGATCTACCAGCTGTACAGCAGGACAACTGGGAAGCACGTCCAGATCTTGGGGAAGAAGATCAACGCCAACGGAGATGATGGGGGCAAGTATGGTATGGGAGAACTCCTGTGCATCTCACCTGACACTTAAGCTATTAGTCTTGTCAAAAAAAAACAGGATGAGGAGTCTCCACCAGCTACCGGCCCGAGCGCCCGGTGCTTCCCTCGAAGGTTTTACTCTGTTTACTACCTCTTTGTCTGGAGGTGGTTTTCCATGCTCTGTGTGTTTGGCTTGGGCAGGAGTGGATGGTGACTTATGGAAGCCACCAACTACTGGTTGGGGAAGATGCAGATGTGTGGAAATTGCTGAGCTTGCAGTGGATGTTTACTGCAGCGTTTAGCGTATCCAGAGCAAGTCTATTTTTTTTCATCCTGATAGATTTATAGGCCCTGCAATGTGAAATTATTTTGTCAGAATAACGAATATGGACCAAATACTTCACTTGTGGCTTTTTTTTGTGGAGTTTGGGGGTTATGAGCTTGTAAGGTTGTGGTATTACTCAACTTTATTGAGCCTGACAAACAGGACTGTGACTGTCCACACAAATCTGGATCAATCTCACATTATTGTCTTTTAATGCCACATATCTGCCACCATAGTGATTATGAATTGGTACAGTCTAACCAGTGGGAACCAAATCGTCTTGTAAATATCAAGCACTAAGCATGAAGATAACGCAAAGTATTTGTTGAATTTAGATGTGGCAGATGAGTAAACCGATGGTCACTGACGCCGTCTTTGATGTAGTGGCACAAACACGAGAAGGGGAAAAAAACAAAAAAAACACTTTGTGTTGTGATCTCCTGCAGATATTTTGCTTATAACAGCTGACTCACAGCTCTAAAATTGCTGCTCTTGAATGCCTCTGAGTGAGTGTGTTCAGTCACAGATGCGCCGAGGCGAAGTTTCCTCACTGCTTGTTAGAGCTTGAGTGGAAGCAGATCCAATTTTTCCCATGAGGCCTTGCCAATTCCACCCTCCGCCCCTCCTCCCGTCTCCTCTTCCTCCTCCTCCTCCTCCTCCCCATCCAGCTGCAGTACCTGGCACCTGTGAACTCCTTTGCACTCACTAATAACGCTCTCCTCGCTCTAATCCACTCATTCACTGCAGCTCCACGAGGAAGTCCCTTAAAAAAACCAAGCGCAGAGGAAAATTTATCTCCTCAAGTCCATATCTGTGCAGCTAAAGTGAGGGGGGGGGGTGGGGCATTGTAATTCTTCTTAGGGTATTAGCATCGCATATTCATTATTTTTAAGAGACTAGAACAATCCTTTTCCAGAACAATCCGTCGTGTCTGATGTCTGTTGTCCACTTAGAGCTGACGGTGGGTCACAGCAGAGGCTTTTAAAGACATAAAAGTTGTTTTCAGTGTTTCTGACAGGTGACCCCACAATGAGGTCGATAAATACCCCCCCCCCCCCTCTCACGGCCCCACACTGTTCACGTTGCACCAATGCACATAAAGGAAAAACACTGAGACATTGAGTTTTATAAGTTAAGTTAAACTGAAGTGTGCGTTAAAAAAAAGCGGACATCTTGTCTGTGGTCAGTTTAAAAGATATCCAGAAGTTGCTCTGATTATTTTTAGCTTCAGTTTTGTGTTTTTATCACATAAATTCACATTTTTAATGATATTACATCGTCACCACAGACCAACCCTTTAAGATCCCTGCACTCAAACGTCTTCCAAGAGATTATCAAAGAGAAGTCTTCATCCATTTACGTATTTTTTTAAGGTCAAGGATTATGTGGATTATGGTTTTCAAGTGCTTCACACTGTAAATAAAAAGCCACCACATTCCCTCCTTTGTAAACTAAATGCCACTTGTTAGCGGTATTGATGACAGCGTGGTTCTTCTTAGTGTTTGTGTTTGAATGGAGCAGTGACTCAAGGATTTAATTAAGTTTTTTTTGCTGAAGCCTGCAGCTGCCAGACTGGTTGGTTGTCAAAGATCAAACCATCAGTGGTTTTAAGTCTGAAGAGAAGAGGAGATGGGGTTTTCTGGTCCATGCAGGGTCATGGACAGAGGGAGATGTTGTTTTATCAGATGCTCTGCGTGGAAGCTTCATACCTGAGGTTGAATGTTTTTGGGCCTTTTCTGCAAAAGAAAACCCACTCAGAGTGAAAAAGGCCAAAGTTTTGTCAGATGACTCCTGATTTGACTTGGAGAGTAGAATTATCTTTTTAAAACATCAGTCACTTCATGAGCCCGTTGGACGAGCCTCCATCTTGAGGTCCACAGAAAAAAAAAAGTTTGGACAGATCTTTCTAGCGATAAATGTGTTTGGATTTTTTTTTTCTTTTTTTGCAGAAAGAGAAGGAATAACTCCTCTCTTCCCTCAGCTTCACCTTTAAGACAGGTTTCCTCTTCACTTTCCTCCCATGGTTGGATTTGAGGGTTGTCTGTGGGGGGAGGAGGAGGAGGAGGAGGAGGAGGAGGAGGAGGGGAGTTACTTCTTGCCCCCAAGCCCGTCCCATCCCCTTGGTCTATTCTTCCCCTGCTCCCTTGAGCGCTACTGAATGGCCCTGTGTGTTAAACAAATGGATCATCTTAACTTTTTGATTGAGTGAGCACAGACTAAAGGGAACTTGAAACCTAATCCTGAGGGGCACATAACCGCTCCACAAATGTTTGGCAGATCTCTTTGCTGGTCGAGGGGCGAGCAGAGACAAAGGTGACCTCGCAGGGGTTAACGTTCAGGTCGGGGAGGAGAGGGGAGGAGAGGGGAGGAGAGGTGGGGAGGGGGGGGATGAGAAGAGCCGCCGGGATATGTCTTTAGAGTGGATTACTGCTGTGTCAGGACAAAGTGATGGTGGTTGATGTTAATTTGATGCATTTATAATATGATATCTTAAAATGAAATGATGTTTGACTTCTTTGACCTGCTCTGGCGACCCAGAATTAAACAATTTTTTATTTTTTTTTAATGAAGAAAACTGACTAAAACATCATATTTTGCCACATTCACATGTCAATTTGCTGATTTTCAATTAAGAAAATCAATTATTTCCCATAATCCTTCATGGAATTAGAGGGGATTTCATCTCCTGTGCAACTAATACTGGTGGATGACAGCGTTGTGTTGGTGAATGATGAAATTTGGCAATGTATCATGAAATATCATGTGAAATAATGAACAGTTTCATTTAGCACAATGTACTTGTGTTAAATATTTTAAGTTTTTTTTAAGAAGTTCTGGGTTAGTTCAGTTTAAAAGCTTTTTCCCAGTACTGGAAATTCAGTTACATCATTTTTTTTTTAGATCTTGACCATGTTGGGAATTTCTGTTCAGTTTTGTTTAAATGTATGGACATCCTTAAGCCATATTTATGTGAGTGAAAAGATTTATACTACGTGCCATTAACAGTCTACTTTTTCTTTCCTTTTTTTTCTCCAGCTCTTCTTGTGGTGGAGACAGAAACTTTCGGGAGCCACATCCGAATAAAAGGAAAAGAGAGCGAGCATTACATCTGCATGACGGAGAAAGGCAAAATAGTTGGAAGGGTGAGCGTTGTTTTTTTTTCTGGTTATTATTAAAAGGAAAAAAAGACAGAGGTTTAAGGTAGAAGTTTGATACTTAAAGTGATGAGACCAGACTATCATTTTCTTAATATCAAATAAATATTTAAAGGGAGCTCTTCATTCCAAGCTGAATTGAACGCAGCGTCAGATCTGCTTTCTCCTGCTGTTTTTGTACACCCTAACAAAACCCCTTTGATAACTCACAGCCATTCTTCCATTACGTAATCGGCCTACTCCTTTGACACTCGATCAGTCAATTACGGACTGCAATCACCACAATGCATTGAGAGACTAATGGTCACTTAGGAGGAATGCCATTGCAATTATATCACTTAGTCACACCAGGTGGCCACAAGCGCAGGATGTGACTGCATGTGACTCTGTGGACGTTCGGCGTCGATATGGAAAACAAGTTAATATTTTGAAAACGCACACTGTTCTGCAGAGGCACACGTGTGATTTTCTCCCATTAATAACTCATGCTGTCAGCGTTGGTGGGGCTGCAGCAATTCACACAAGTTTTCACTCTCTCATCATGGTCATCTGTTAGGAGCATGCATTTTGAGTTTTAGTTGCAGGGGCCTCATTTGTTTAAAAAAAAAAAAAAACACTGCAGGATTATTTAGTAACAAAAACAAGATAAAATGACTTTGAAATTATTGATTGTCGTTGCTTTTCAACTTGAATCATGATAGAAAATAAATTGCGCTGTAAATCACAGACATTTGGACAGAAGGAGTTTAATTTTCTGGTGTTGGAAACAAGATGTTTAAAGTGAGTTTTCAACAAAATGATTTGGCTTATTAGTTATTATTTCTATAGCAACAGAGTCCTGTTTGTCTGCATCATCCTTAAACTGCAAAGACTGAAACAACCTAATGAAAGCAGTTGACAGTAGAGTTGTCCTCATAGAGTACTGAAATAATAAACAATATTTCCAGAGTTTTAATTTCAGACTTTTAGTATATCAAAGCACAGCTGCTACTCCGTCAGTATTTGACATTAAATCATTTGATTTCCCAAACAGTTGATTAACTTTGCACAATAATTTTTATCAATACACGTGAAACCAATAAATATCTAGTGTTAATATAACTTAAAGTAACCACTTAGCATTTTGAGGAACAGGCCTCACTTTTTAATGTTAAATGCTAAATGGTAATATTGATACCACTTATTAATCTGCTACTTATGTAGCTATACAGTCAGGAAGTAGCTGACTTAGCTTAGCATAAGGGCTGGAAACAGCAGGAAACGGCTAGCTTGACCAGTAGCAACCAGCAGTCTGGCATATACTATAACCCTCCTCTAAAACTACAACTTCAGAGTGAGTCAGACTACAATAGCTATTTCCATTGGTCTTTATGCAAGAGCTAAGCTAACCATGTGCTAACAGTAGCAAGATATTTGGCCCAGTGATAAAGAACTTCTTTAACCTGGATAAGGAACAAGTTTAGTACCCAAAATGTTTGCAGGTAAAGTGATGGGCCACTTTCAGGTTTCATTTCGTTTCGCTGAAAATTTAGGGTTGATCGAGCTTAACTAATCTAATCCTTCAATGATGTTCAGTTTACCTAATTGTATGTTTGTAGCTAACCTTTCCAAAGTTACAAACTTATATGTACCATCATGTAGGCTAGCTAATATGCTAAAGTCGCCAACAGCAAAGCAAACTTCTCTGAGCGACAACGCGCTGATGTAATGGAAATAAGCCAGGGCAGGCTGTTAGTTAAACAAGAGACCATGCTGCTTCGTTAATAATTAATTAACAACCTGTTTTACCCCCACACTCCTCTCTCTCTCTCTCTCAGCCTGATGGAAGGAAGCAGGAGTGCGTTTTTGTCGAGGAATTCCTGGAGAACAACTACACAGCTCTGGTGTCGGCCAAGTACAAAGGATGGTACCTGGGCTTCAACAGGAGGGGGCGGCCCAAGAAAGGCTCGCGGACCACGCAGAGGCAACAGGAAGTCCACTTCATGAAACGCCAGCCAAAGGGCAGGGTGGACCTGCTGGAGGAGTTTCGTTTCACCCCAGTAACTAAGCGGACACGAAGGGCTCGGCGGTTAAAACCCAACCCCAAGAGGAACTGATGATGGGACCAATGGGACAGCACTAAAAAAAAAAAAAAAAAAGTTTTCCTCAAAAATGGGGAGGGAAAGAAAGAAAAAGAAAACGATTACAACAACAAACAAACTGTATCTGAAAATCTCAAGCTTCTTTGTCTTAAAAGAATCACCTTAAAGACTTCACTTCTGTAAAAGAAAGAAAGACAGACAAAAAGAACAAAAAAAAAAGTCAAAGATGTTTTATTTTTGTATTTCAGGATGACTGAATATTTCCTAACTCTTGGATTCTTCTGGGTTGATGTCATTGTGCTAACGTGTCTGTCATGTTATTTATACTGGATAAACTAAAGGACTTCTGAAAGAGCTCCTGACGCCGCCACCACCACCACCACCGTCATCATTGTCGCCGTCGCCGCCGCCGCTGCTGCCGTCGTCATCGTCCTCGGCTGCTGCTGCTGCTGCTGCTGAACTGCGAAGCTGAAGGCATACTTTTTCTTTTTTTTGACAGTGTGGGGGCTGGAGCAAAAAAAAAAAAAAAAAAAGGAGCGGACGCAATGTTATAAAAATCAGCCAACTAGAGATTTATTGGAATACCTGTCGGTTTTTGTTTGTGTTGCCCCTGACAACGCGGATCCCATACTTTCCACTGGAATCAGACACCATGGAGACGGAGCGGAGAGAGGTGGCAGTCGCAGGTGACACTGTGCTGCCGGGATAACTGTGTAGCTTTGAGTGCAATATTTTACAGGTCTCTCTCTTTCTTTCTTTCTTTCCCTCTCGCTCTTTCTCTCTTTCTTTCTTTCTTTCTCTTTTTTTCCATATGTCTCTCAACCTCAGCTTCACTCGTGGCTCCAGGAATGCGCTGAACCCTCTGAGTACTGTGTGTGTGTGTGTGTGTGTGTGTGTGCACGTGTGTGTGTGTGTGTGTGTGATTTCCTTGACATTTCCATGCAGCTTGTGATTCAGCTAAAACACGACATGCTTTGACTAGTCAGGCACCAGCCGTGGCTTTAGAGTCTTGTTTAAACAGTCGCACACACAAAAAAAAGAAAAAAAAAATCCAATATAAACAAAAAAATAACAGCTGATGATGTGATTCATAATTCCACAGAGTCTTCCAGCTTCTTCTTCTTCGTCTTCTTCTTCATCACTTCATTGTGAGCGATGGATGTTAATGTTAATCCCCCTGTTTCTTTCCTTTTTTTTTGTTTTGCTCTCCCTTTTCCAGCAGCTCTTCATCACAGTTGTTCTTCCAGAGAGCGACGCCTCTCGATTCGTCTTTGAGCTATAAGCTGATTTTTTGTTTTTTTTTGTTTTGGGGCTGATGGGTGATGAAGACGTCCTCTACCTCCTTGTTCCTCATGTCTGTCTTTACCTGTCGTCTCCTGACTGCCTGGGTTCAGTTCATCTCAAGAACCTTTCAGTCGACACTGAGCTTCAACCTCTTCTCCTTCTTCTTCCTCTTCTTCTTCCTCTCTTTTTCTTTATCTTTAAGTCTCAAAGATGCTTTTCGCCCTGTGTTTGTTTTGTCAGCTCAGTGATCCAACACTGTAGCTGATCATTCATAACTCCACATGACACCCCCCCCCCCCCCCCCCCAAAAAAAAAAAAAAAAACCCAGGTGACCCAACTTGTCCAGGATTCAGGGAGCGTTTCTTTCTTCTCTTTCTTTTTTGTTTTGTTTTGTTTCAGCAACATGTTGGTAGAGTTTGTGTCTGAATCCTAAAGGGAAAAAGTCTGTGCTTCTACCATTCCTCCTCCTCCTCCTCCTCCTCCTCCTCCTCCTCTCACTGACGACCAACTCCGGCCTCTTCTTCTTCTTCTCACCAGTAGTATGTATTCACCTGTCTGCAGGCAGGTTTTTGTATGAGTCGCTACTAACAACATGACACATTTATGATTTTTTTTTGGTTTGTTTTTTAAAACAAATGTAAGCAAAAATAATTTTATGACTATTATTAAGATATTTATTGCCTCCCTTTGTAAATAAAATGTGATGAGTTTTATTTGGCCTCTGTTAATAAAATGAGGACTTTATTTTAAAAAAATATATTTATATATGTCTTTTATTATTGCACTGTGTGGTTCAAGAAAAAGAAAAAAGTATAAAATAACCTTTAATGTCCTGGTTCAGGCTGGAATTTGATGACGTTGAGCATCACACTGCCTTAAAAGAGAAATGCTGCAGGTAGCAGCGTTTGGTTGGACATAGAGTACATTCCCTTCTCCGCATACTGCCAAGGTATGCATTTTTATATACAAACCCAAAGCGTGAAGACTGCTTTTAAGGTCAGTGGTTTTTAAATTGAGAAAGGTCTGTTGCAACATCCCTGAAGGCTTTTTATATCTCAGTGGAAGGGCAATTGAGATTTCACAGTTGGTGCTCTTTTTTTTTTAAACACTTGATATTGTTGCATAATTATACATAAGTATTTCTGGCAAAGGAAGAGAAAAAAAAGAAGCAATAATTTATCTTTGTACATGTCAAAAACTAAAGGCACATTAATTCCAGCTGTAGTCGGTGGCGCAGAAGTGACAACGCGCACAAGTGTATAAACTTCACAAGGACTCTGGATCTGAGTTGTAACCTTTTTTTTTTCTTTCTTCTTCTAACCTTTGAGCACTTAAAACACGACACACTTTGATGTAAATGCTCCGTTTTCCAGACACAGTAAACACAGAATATTTTAGACAATTTTTTCCATCTTTTAAAAGCGCCGAAGGAATGTGGAGTAGCATGTCTTTATAATGCTGTGTGCTGGAATGATGTTTACAGTAACCGTCAGACTGAAAGATGGCAGCTTTGAGAGAGAAAAAAATACTTTTGTTTAAATTCCTTGCAATGCTATCAACCCCCCTCCTCCTCCTCCTCCTCCTCATCCTCATCCACCTCTTCCATCCTTCTCCTCCTCCTCCCCCCCGCCATCATCCCTTCACTCTGCTCCGGTGTAGTCACCTCCAACAGATCCAGAAGTTCCCCCCGCTCCGTCATGGGGATTGTGGACGTCTGGCCTGCTTTTAAAAGGTGGAAACATAGTGCTTGATGTGTGACCCAGAGATTCACCATTAACATAATAGATCAGCGCTGAAGATCCCGCTTGTCTGGGGAGACAGTGGAGGGTGGAGAGGGGGTGCAGTGGGAGAAGAAGCTAAGATGACTGCGGGATGTTTTATGTTCCTCCATCTTGCCTTCATCTCCGTGGGGCTGCTTACTATCTCTCCTCTGTGCAAGAACGATGACAGAAAAGAAATCCTGCACACAATGATATGAATTAAATTCGTCCCCGGCAACAACAATTATAAAAGCTTTTAAAGCTCCGAGGCCAAAGTGAAGAAAGCTGCCAAAGTTTTGACTTGTGCATCACTTTTGGCAGGTGTTTGGTCTGCAGAGGGTCTGGAAGTTAAAAATCAGCCTTGTAGGCTACATGGTCAAGGAATTTAATCAATGCAACTTTTGAAACCCTTCAAAATCTATTTATGCCAACGAGAAGCTTTTCCTTTTTTCTTCTTCATCTTCTTCTTCCCCATCCACATACTTCAAACTTGACCAAGCAGAGCCAAACTGCATCTGGATATATTGACATTTAAACGAGCACCGATGGTTTCCAACGCGTCGGGCCGATTCGCAATAAGGAGACGACATTTTTGCATAAGCCTCCCGCCAGGCTTTTCTCTGACTCGACCTTTGATCATTGGAGGCTAGATGGTCTTGGAACTGGACCAATAACTTCAAAATGAAACATAGAATTCCCTTTTGCAAAGCCCAGCCCCTTTTTCAAAGGAGGAGGAATCTTTAAATGCAGTCCTGCTTGCCAAGTAGTTTATATTCTATTATTAGAAAATGTGAGCACATTGAAACCGTGCACAATGGGGTACAGTATGACCAGGGAGCAGTGTCAATGTAGAGAGAGAGAGAGAGAGAGAAAAAAAAAGTCTGTGGTTGTGAATAAGTTACACACATTTTTAGTGGAAGAACCAAAAGTGGTTCTCTGGCCTCGGGATCAGCAACCACACACTTAACAATTAGCCCTGTCAACAGAAATCTGCTCTGTTTGAGACATGAAACAAGTTTTGTCTCTGCGAATATCACTCAAATCATGCCTCAAGGTCAGTGAAAAAAAAAAAAAAACACAGCCGCCAAACAAAACACAGTCCAAGCTGGAGTATACCTTTGTCCCATTAAATGCAGTTTCACGTCATGTCATTTACTGTCAAAACACGACTGCTGCTGCTGCTGCCACTGCTGCTGCTGCCGCCCGTCTCACTCCTTGTTCAGGCTGAAAAACCACAGTCGACTGGTCGCCCTTCATGACTGTGAAATCCACAGGGGAAACACTGTGATTCTCAAAGTATTTTTGAAACACACGGCTGAGTTGTGTTTTTACAGGATTACAAATGTGCTTACTGTAGCCTACATACAGTTTCTGGAAAGCCAGACCTCTTCTGTGTTCTCCTCATAACAACATGTGGCCAGCGTGTTATGAATAAGGGTCAGAGTGAAGGTCAGTCCTTTTCCATCTCAGTCAGGTCAGTATGAAATATTATTATTAACTCATTTGATCCCATTACGTCATCCTTAATCCATAATTTGTTTGATTAAATTAAATATTATCTTTTTTCAGCCACATTATTCTGATAATAATCACAACATTATTCATTATTTTGTTGTCCTGTGTTAATTGAGAAATTTAAGAAATTATAGCGGTAAGGTCACTTATTTATTGTTGGATAGCAATATACCATAAAATTAGAGTTTAAAGGAACATTGAAAGCAATTTTACGCATGATGATCAGTTTATTTATAAGGAGAAGACCTGCACAGGCTGTGAAAACAACACCTTTCTTTGGGGAGATTATAGAAATCTGAGAAAATAACCTCCAAAATATCAAAAACATTTCAAAATTTTGCTCCATAAACCGAGGGAATAAAGTTTAAAAGCCTAAAAATAAACTTCTGCTGCTTCAGTTACAGACATTTTCTCCCCCACAACTTTATCACAACCATTGACTCTTTTAATAAGTGTATTAATACTTTATATCACAGCACAAGGAGCTGAAATGAAACAGTGCAGCTTGCTGGGAACCACCATGGTGTCAAGAGGATGTTGGAACAACGTCTGGTCTGATATGTTCTTGGATTTGTCGACTACACTGAGGTTTCTGATCTATTTATCATCATTACACACGAGCGTGACAGCGGATGATGAAGTAAGAGCAGTGGTATTAGTGGCAGCAGCAGCAGCAGTAGTCGTAGTGATGACAGCAAAGAAAGACAGAAAGAAAACACACGATGAAAAACCATGACCCCAACAAAGACGTTGCATGCCGAGATAAAACAAACAAACAAACAAAGTGAAGTCAATGGGACCAAATCACAACAGAGGGGATCTCAGGGCAGATCTCGACCGTGTGCTTTATAACACTGATTACCCAGAGCCGACAGCTCTCAGCTCCCCTCCTGACCGAGCACTTGGCCACAGTGTTGAGGAAAAACTTAGTTTTAAGAGACAGAAACCTCAAGAAGCACCAGAGTCAGGGTGGGCGGCCGGCTGAGATATCTGCTGTTAAATGACTGTGTAGAAATTTTCTTTTTTAAAAGCCTCATGCATCATTTTCTCTCACTGTGACGTAAGTGGTGAATAAAATAGCAACAATAAAATATACAGTGAATACAAAATGCATGGACACACGGAACAGTTGGCTCAAAGTAAATAAATACTTTTCTACAGGCTACTAAGATGTTGCTTTGAATGATGAGCACTTTCTGATTGGAAGACAAACACAGTTGGAAATGAATACAATTAGACAAAAATATAGATTTTAATGCAGACTATTTATAATATTTTTAAAAGGCTGTACAAACTAACAAAAAAAAAACACGTAACATGCATGAAGACAAATGGGCTAGCCATTAGCCACTGTTAGCAATAGCTGTTATTTTGATGATTGTGCTCTTTTTACAAACACGTACAGTGTAGAAAAAATGTCTGGGGATAAAAATTAAACAATACTATTTACATGGCTGACTTTAATGTGAAACAATTATGAGAGAAATTAAATAAACAGTAAAACTGAGTGGCAACAGAGTGGCATCCATCTTGGATTTTTATGTCCGGCAGGCTTCGTCCGACTTCGGGAAGCGTTTGAGATTAAAATTTCCAACTTGGAGCTTGGAAATCCCGACTTCTGAGTACAACTGGAACGCACCGACTGAATTCATGACTTTCACCTGCAGCATCATCGTCTTCGTCTGCGCTGAAAAGAGGAAGAAAGGGGAAAAATGGCCGGCGCCCGGCAGTGATGAAACCACAGTTGGAAAAGTTTGTCTCCCACATACATGTATGTACACAAACAAACACACACACACAAACATACACACAATAACACACACACACACACACACACACCAGTCAGGCCCATGGTCCCAGTCAACAGATGCCAGGTGACACAGCTCATTAACTTCTCCTTTCTCCTATTCTTTTGGCTCCTCATTGTCTTGAGATATGAGATGATCCTTTGTTGAGAGTTTTGCCCCCTTTTCTCTCGGCCAGGCAGGGCCCGTAATTAGTGCTTTGCGCTGGGCGTACTTTCTCACAGGGCTACGACACAATTAATCAGCACTTTCCCACCAATGGGCAGAAGCCGCTTGATTCTATCAAGGCCAAATTTTTAAGTTGTGACGCCTTTTTTTTTTTTTTTTTTTTTTCCAGTAATGGATGTATCAGGACACAACAATGATCCGTCAAACATATTATTTAAATGTTGCTTTTTTATGGTGAGTTTTAGTGTCAGATTTGAGGTTTGTTATGTAAAATAAAGTGCCAGAAAGTTTGTTCACATCAGTTCAGGATGTGACACCTCACCTGACACCTGCGCTCTGCTTATCTGCCGCTCCACCTATCCACACCTCCATGCTGGTTGAAACAACGCTAACAAGTTGTTTGGCTCAGACGTGTCTGATTAGACGATGAACAGTTTTACGCTCTCTGCTCTCTCATTATCTTCCCCTTATTCGCCTTCTTCTTCTTCATGTCATAACGCATCGCCCTCTTTCATCCTCAGCTTGTTTATTTTTTTTCTCAATCTGTGACCTCTGGCTGTTTTGTTTTTGTTTTTTCTTCATCAGAACCGCCGGGCTTGTCGTAAATCCTTCAAAATACAACATTTAATGATTTTGTTTTTTTTTGCAAAATAGCACTGAGCAGATGAACGCTGACGACGCAACAAGGAGTGTGCGTGTTTGCATACATGTGCATGTGCATGTGTGTATGTGTGTGGGTGTATGAATTAGAAAGTCTGAAAGAACTAGACAAGAAGAGGGATGGAGGATTACATGTATTGATGTGGTAGACAAATATTGTAATTGTTTGTTATACGGTTGGCCAACTTACTAATTTTGTTTGATAACTGTTTTCAAGACTCACTCGATTAAAAATGACATGAAAAACACAAGACAAAAAGATTTAACAAGATACAGATTGAAAAACAAACAAAAAGACTGCTGTTTATAAAGGTTGACAATAACAACCTTTAAATTATAATGAGTCATAATAAAACAGGTACGTGTCAGCCTTAATATATTAATTATTTACTATATTGATTTGTACATAAGTAGTAAGTGACATATTTTAAATTAATATAAACAAAACTAGACATAATTTTAATCAAATCTAACTTTAAATACGAAGAAGAAGCAGAAGCAGCTGCAGTCTGTCTGAGCCATGAGCATAAACTGTGTTGTGATGTGTAGGCTACGTACCAGGAAGTAAGATTTATGTAAACACCAGCAGCAGATAATCATATTACACTCACTGTACGTTCATTCATTTGAGTATCAAAGTGCTTCCTGCTTTGAGTTATGTTCCCTGTCACACTGGAAAAACATCACCTTTTATATTTTATGAATGGGATTAGTGCAGTTTACGACACCGTCTACTCACTATGACAACCAGGATGTTTTTTTTACATAATGGTAGTGCAACAAACAAATTGCTCATATATAATCAAATTTTTTATGACATCTTTTCTGTTACACTTGTTTTTAAGTCACAGTATACACCAGGGCATCTACTGTACTGTGATAGGATTGGGTATGTTCACAGTGCGGAGGCCCGTGGGGACCTTTCAGTTGATTTCTGCCCCAGGACCCCCCGGTGGGTTCATATGGCCTCATAAAGCTTCAAAAGAAAGCAGTTCACATGAGTCTGGTCTGTTTACAGTGGGAGGACAAAGAGGAGACACAAGCCACAAGCCAAACTCTATAAACTATTCAGCCTTTGAATCGAGGCTGAAACGTAACGTAAAGAATCATTTCTCTGACCAGCATCCAGTAGGAGCAGCGAGAGGAGGAGGAACGGTCAGAGGAAAAGAAAAAAAAACACTCATAAGGACCTTTCACCTGAGGTCGAAGCACAGGTCCTCTGCTGCTAATCGGACATATGTTTTCATGAGTCAAGACAAGCAACCCTGCCATGGTGGCCGCTCTCCAAAACTAATGATGTCAAGTGATTCCCTCCAACAGAATCCCCTTTTAAAGCAGAATGAAAGAGGCAGAGAGGGAGGGAAGTGCGGGGGCTCAGCGGGTCCGGCCAGGGAGATGGAGTTGAAGAGGAGGAAGAGGAAGACAGGTTGGAAGAAGAAGAAGAGGACGAAGAAGAGGAAGAAGAAGACAGAGAGACGACTCCTCACCTCATCCAAAAAAAACTCCACAAAGCGAAGCTCAAAGACCCTTCGGCTGCTTCCTGTGCCAAATCTTACCCCTTGCCACTATCATATCATTGTACACAGAGAAAAGGGCTCACTTTTTATTTACACCATCGTTATTGCCAGAATATTGCTTTTAATTGCTGTCCTGGATTCCCCGCTGCGGTATAGGACGAGTCTGAGACGATTACTCAAAGTAATGGAGCATAATGATGTGTCGGAACAGCCCCTGAAGCTCAGGTCAGGGGTTGGACAATGTGAACATTCAGCTACTTAGCTTCCTTTGCAACTTTGTGACAAAATCTGTTTGCCCAACACCAATTAAGATGCCTCTCCGTGCGCTCTGGTCAATGGGTTTGACGGAGGGGGTCGTCCAACGAGTTGACATGTCCCTGAGCAGGAACAAGCTGGCCTGTGTCCTCGCCTCAATAATTGGTGTCCCTTGCAACGTGCCGCTTCCCAGGGTTGTCTTTTGTGTCCCCATGGCAGTCCTAAATGAGGGGAGTCAGGGCTTTAATGGGACTCCTGTTAGTTTTAAACAAACACAGGGTGACCCCCTACTGTTCAGCATGTTGCATAGAACAGCTGGGAGTCCACGGGGCTCTCACTCGAGAGTCCGCAACCCCCAACGGGGGGCCCGAGGGCCCGCTGCCCGCTCCCCATTGTGCCTCTGATGACGTCCTCTCAGGAGCTCGACACTAATTCTGTGTTCACACCGCTAGCAACCACATCGGCGTTCCACTTTTCAGTGGCCTGATTGCAAGGTGTGGTGCCAACAGAGCGACAGGGGAGGGGAGGGGGCGGAGCGTCGTGCGGTGCCCGTACGGGATTGGCCGCCGGAGGGGAATGTCTACCAGACGTTTACTGTCAGACGAGGAAGAAGGAATGAAGTGTGGCTCAGGCAGGCTGCGACGATGGGATGGATTTCTGCTGGCAAGAAACAGGAAACGGTTTGTGACAGATTCCTCTCAGGATTAGTGAGCCCACCGACATGATACAGGCCCAGAGGTCGACACCACAAACACTTCACATGTTTTCATCTGTGCCCCCTTTAATTATTTTTATATCATGTGAAACTGCAGCTTTCACACTTTCACACCCTAAACTGACCAAAACTGGACCACTAGAGTTTCTTCTTAGGACGATTTATTACAGAAAGTGTTTGAAACCCACCAACAAAATAATGATTGTGTTACTTATTGATGAAAATGTATTGAAAATAAATTCAGTTTTCTTATGGAGACCTACTAGAACCACATCAACGGCCCCACTTGGAAAACCACAGGTGTAAACCAACTACTTTGGAGTAAAATTTGAATTTAAATTTAAATTGAACTGAATGTTTCATATTTCTTCTGTCAACAAGCTCTTCCACAAAGAGAAAGTCAACTCTGATAATTACTTAGATTACATAACAGATTACAACAGGCCTACACTAAAATGCATGTATCACTTTAAATATATTTGCAGAATAAAAATGGGTTTTACTTCATGAACCAAATCCTGGCAGAGTAAACCTGAAAGTACCGTGAAAAAAATGGACATGCATCCAACCACGTGCGACACGAGGAAAGGTTGAAGAGGGGCCCGTAAGTGTCTGTGCACAGGGGCCCATTGTCTCCTAATCTGTCCGTGGCTGAATCCTCCATTATTTCTATAGTCGAACTGTAAGCAGCACCATTAAAGCAACAATACGTGGCTTTTTTGGCCTCGGGGCAGGAAGTTGATTGTTAACTCCGCCTCAGTCAAGTTCATGCCCCAGCACCTGTCACTCAACTTGATGACCTGTCTGTGTCTTTGAAACAACATGTAGCCCGAGGCCGAGCTAACGTGCAACCGTGATGCCTGGCGGAGGAGGCGACAGGCAGGAGGCAGCAAACGCAACAAAAACACAACACAACAAACAGCAAGGGCAGTTTTCATGTGGGGCTTTTCATTGTTTGCAAGGAAATCCACCGCAGCGTCATGTTTTTCTTTCCATGTTCAGTAAATGCATCAAAAACACAGCGACTGGCGATATCTATGAGTCTTTTTTAAGTTATTGTTATTCTAAGATAAAATCTGTGCACGCTGCAGCTTTAATTATTCTTCACAGCATCTTGAATTTCAACATCCGAGCCTGTTGATTTGCTGGGAAAGGAACATCGTGGCTCCCTGTCTGAATTTCATTGAGAAAGCAGGGAGGATTTGTCAATGGGGCTCTTGAGTGCAGTGTTGATGTTGTGTGGCTAATGTGTTTGCGCTGGCTGTGATAGAGGGGATTAGCTCCTTTGTGGTGGTCTGCTGGGACCGCAGACTACTGGACTTTGAAAGCATACTTGCCAACTTACTCACAGGCAAATCAAAGCTTGTGAAAAATTGTTCCCTCAGCACCTAGTTGACTGGTTGACCTTTGTGTCGGAAAACGTACAAGCACAACACACACACACACACAACCTCATCAGAGCCTGTTCCTCATAGTGTTTGTAGAACAGCCGAGGGTCAAGGTGACAAACGGCAAACACCAAATAAATCTTTTCTAAGGCGTTCCTCTGCTAACTATCCAGCCGGCAATTAACCTTCCTCTTCTGGATATGCGTTGGGTCACTGCTCCAGCTGACAACAGGGTTTTTGTCCTTTTACCACAACCTTACGTGTCAAAACCAAAAATAATACACCAACAGTCTGAAGTAGTTCTACAACTGATGCCAAAATATGACAAGAAAAACAGCAAAAAAAAAAAAAAAATACAAGAATGTGTTTATTCAAAAAATGCACCTAATATATGATAAGATGTGTCACATTATAGAGGATGTATCCCTCAGAGGACGTAGTTTATTAGGTGTAGTTGACATATGTAGCTGTCAAAGACATGAAGGCCAAACCAAAATGATATAAAGGAGGATTTTCACTTTGCATTACCACCCCTACCTGCTTTTATAATTAATTTATTCTTATCAACAATTGTACCTTTAGTTATTGAACTGAGCTGAAGCCCAATACTTACATTTAAAAATTGATCCTCAGGGCTTTTCTGTCAGTCTTATTTGCAGTTATATTATTTTGATTGATAGTGCACAATGAATCCTAACATACTGTAGCTTGAGCCTCAGTTGCTGCCTCTAAAAGGATGAAGCTCTTGGGACAAAGCAGAAGTATCATACTAGCAAAAATATCATCATGTCAAAAGAAATAGAAACTGATAACATCTTAATATCGCCATCAACAAAAGTGGATCACTTCCCTTACATGTACCTTCTAATACATCTTCTAGATTTCTAATTTCAAGATAACTTTACAACAAGATAAGATAATGTATGGTAATGGGAATAATCATTACTGACATTTGGCAGATGTCCTGTATAAGTAAAGACAACCTCCTGCTCTCCAAAGAGCGTGACATCACACAACGTGAAATAAGGCTTTTGGAGGATCCTCCTGGGATCACGAAGCCCCCCCACCCCCCCTCCCTGCACTGCAACAACAAAGTCTGGGAGTCACGCTGTAAAATGCTGGAGAACTTCCACAGCGATCAGTCTGGGTTGTCGTGTCTGACTGCAGTTTAAAATTTTTAAATTGAGCGTTTTATCAGCGTGATAAGAGCTTGTTTCTGAGAACTTAAAATGAACAATAACCACTGTCAGATTTATGAACTCATGAACTCACTTGTGTGATCAAAAATAGTCCAAAATCTAAACTCTGCCTCCTCTACTCCTCCCCGGGGTGTTTTCTCTCCTTCTTTTCCTTTCTCCATCACTAACTGCAACCTAAAAGTGCTGTGACAAAAGCCTCCTCCCCACACACACACACACACACACACACACACACACACACACACACACACACACACTCATACGTGACCTCTGCGATGCCCCTGCCCAGTGTGTTTACAGTAAACGGACCCGGTCCTGAGTGTACCCCACAAAGGACCCTGTAGCCTTTTGTTTTGCAGCGCACTCCCAGGAGACTCAGTGAGGATGAAACAGAGATATGAGCAGCTAGAGTTACCTCTTAATGAAACGTATCAACACCAGCAGCCACAGCAGCGCACACACTGCCAACAGCACTCTGCCACGACTGGACGAACCCGTGTGAAGGGAGTCGGCAACACAACAGAGGACTTATTCAAATAACAGTGATTGGTTCCGAGTGGTGTTTCAGAAGTATCTTTGAGATGTAAATCAATGGATAAGGCTCCATATTGGTTTTTATTTGGCTAAATTATACTGGAAGTTTTCTTCATTTTCAGTTTTTCAAATAATTGATCAAGCATTCACAATTTTGATGGTTTAGCAATTCTTCAGCTCTTTTATTGCAGCCCATAACCTTACTGTTGTTCTTCACTCTCAGTGCTCTCAGGCTCACTTCAAACAGGCTGGCACAGTGAACAACAACAGGTTCATGATGCATTTAGCAGTTCAAGAGCCAAGGATTTCCCACAGTCAATGCTGCTCTGTAAACTGCTGGATGTGTAAAAATTTGCAGCTTTTTGCAAACACGTTGCTTGTTCTGCTGCCACCAAAAGGCCAAAAACTAAATACCAACCGATTAACATACAATAAACTTAATGTTGTGCACTCAACACACTAAACCTTTGTATTAAGTCATTATGGTTCCTTGTTTCTGCAGTGTTTTATTTTGAAGAGCGAGTTGTGTTTGCGCCGCAGAATTAGTTCTTGTACTTACCAGTTGGGCCGACTTCCCAGGGAGGGTATAAATGAAAACAGGTGTAGGCTTTACAACAGTTAATCCTGTTTAAAAGGTGCCTTCCTGTAACTCCCCTTAAGTTTAGATCAAGTGATGTCTTAACTACAGAGGCCTGGACTAAGTTAAACAAGAGTAATTTCAATCACCTGTGTTAGTCCTCATTAGTGAGCGTATGGCCCGAGGCTGCGCATCAAAGCCGGACTATTGCACTAAAAGCCTGTAATTTTATGGAAAAGAGTTAAGCAGGTTGTTTAAATTGTCTTATCTCAAAGGAGCATTCATTTATTTTTTGCCACTTTGCAGTGGAAACAAGCAGAAATCACAATATGGATTTATTATCAGGAAATGCAACAAGTGTCCTTGGACATCCATGATACATACACAGCACAAGATTAGCATGTAGTTGCAGTCATTCTTATGGATTATCTGATGAGTTTAGGTCCAATATTCATGTTTTTTTGGGCTCCATCAACTAACAAGGGGAAAAATCTTGCATTTTAAGTGTTTTTTTTTTAACAAGTTGTATTCAGTGGATTTATCAGAGCTGTAAGATGTGGTGGCTCAAAATCAGGTTGATGATGATGATAAGTGGTCGAAAAACTATGCAAAACAGAGTTAAACAAAACCAAAACAACTGGCTGAAAGAAGCTATGATGCCCTCCAAGGTTAGTTGGACTCCAGCTGAGAGCCTGTTTCCTGGGAAGGCTATAAATGAAACCAGGTTGAGGCTTTATACTCTACGACACATAATCCTTCCTGTGAAACCTATTTTAAGTTTTGAGTACCGATGTCTTAACCATGCTGTCCTGGACTAAGTCAAACAAGATTAATCTGAATCACAGCAGAGCTCATCAAAGCCGGAACAAATCACTTAAAGCCTGTTAATACAATAGGAGGACTTAGTTTATCAGAATGGCTGAGGATTGACGGTATATTTGCAGATTTGTTCACATTTTATTTGTTTAGTCTGGCAGTATCATTAACAAAAGCAAAATCTTCAAAGCATTTGGTGCTTTATTAGTAAATGTTTACAAATCACATCAAAAAAGGAGACAAAGGCTGAAGAGGACGCCGTCCTGACAAGATCTCTACCAACTCTTGTATAGCCTATAACATATATGTATCGCACACTGGGGGAAAAAAAACACCTTGCTCATTTTGGCGGCGTATGTGTAACTCAAGATCACAAGATAAAGAAAGGAATGTCAATGTTTATTATTGTAGCAGCTGAATCATCTGAAAAATTGTCTCTACCTATTCCAAAGCCAAAGTCTTCATGCCGTCTCGTGGCATAATAATATTCTGCAATATTAAGCTTCTTGAGGGAAATTCCCAAACAATGCTGAAATCACACAGTCTGTTGTAACGGGACGTGAGTTATTACAGCTATTTTGCAGCTGTGAGACCAAAAACCACAAAGACAAGAATGATAAGAATCCCTGTCTGTTGTTTTCTTATTATTGACATCAAGGAGTTTTGAAATAAATTTATTTCAAAACTCCTTGATGCTCCTTGATGCTCCTTGAACACTATTTTAATGGTGTTCAGGGAGCTGTGAGGATCACAAAATTCACTCAGTAGATGGAACCAACAAAAGCAAAATCAAAAATGCAGTAGCTTTTCAACTTTTCTTTTCTCTTTGCAAAATATCACTCCTTTTTTTCTTTTCCATGGGCCTGAAATCAAAAATGCTATCAGACCACCCAGGTTATGTGCTCAAACATGGCTGCCATCTGGTTGTGGAGGAAAGTTTGTAGATTAATTTTATTTCTGTTTATAAACTCTTAACTCTTATTAAATTGCTCATGTGAAACTCATATTGTCCTTTTACAGACTCCTGGTTGCATTCCTGTACTGTCAAGTAAAGGACTTACATTATTCTCTTATAAATGTTCCATTAATATTGGATATTATTACTTCTACTTTTTACTCTAATTTAAAGGTGGGGCTGCCTTTCAGAGCTGTTATCCCACTTTGACTGTACACCAGTGAATAAAACATGCCAGTTTTTGAGGAAGGAAAGAAAACACCCTTGTTTTTACCACTGCATGGTGGCACTTTTGTTGTAGGTCCATTGGTGTGATACTGCTTTTGTTTTGTTTTTCATGCAAGTACTGAGTTGAGTTTTCTCCAGTTTTACACTGGTAGCTACTTCCTGAAAAGAGTGTACTACGAACAGGTCATTTACACAACAGACATCTACAGACTCATCACTGTAGGAAATCCCCATGTGAATAAGATGAGCAATGATCCTGTGTAATTCAAGTGAGCTAAGACGCAAGATACCCTGAAGTGAAAATGAACTACAGTCAAATTGAATCAGACCATCATTAATTTTTTATTATTTACACCTGTGGTTCTTCTGCTGCGAACACATGAAATGGCCTTTTATAACAGAGTTGGCTTTAATCTGCAGCAGTTAACCATGCGAAAGGAGGTATTTATTATTTTAGCATTAGCACTAGCATTGACAGCTGTTCACTTACCTGTCTAGAAGAAATGTTTGCATCAACTTCCCAACATTTGTTCACTGACTTTTCTATTTCACTTCAATTCTTTTCTAGTAAAGTTAGCATGCTAACCAGCCCCAGCCAAGTTAGACGTCCTTGTCACTGAGTTACTGTACGATTTCCGGGTTTATGGTGAAGACATAACATTGCTCAGAGAGTTTATAACATTTTATCATGTCAACAATTAGCCTACTATTATGACTGGAGCATTTAGCAACCCTGGTAAGTAAACAACTACATGTGCTAAAACATCTCTTCTAAGCCAGGAGGACCTTCCTGGCCTACCCATTTTAAATCTGGATTGGTGAGGGATTACAACACTTTGTTCAACTAGATTAATCCCTGTCACCAGTGCTAGTCCTCATTAGTGAGTGCAAGTGTCCATAGATGTCTTAATTTGATGGAAACCATTGACTGTAGCCTAATCTCAAATGCACTTTAACTGTCATGGTCTGATATGTTTGTAGTTAACTTCCCTGAAAACACTGACACTGAATATCTTCCAGATATCTAATATGAACATTTTGCTTGTACTTATAAAATACTAGCCTATAATAATAAATAATAAAATAAACGTAGCACTTTTCTTGTCAAAGTCCTGCATAAAAGAAATAAGAACAACAAAGAAAGTAATGAAATAAACAGTTGATCACTAAAAGAAACAAACTATGTAAAACATTTCTGAAATGGTTCCCAAAAATACACGGCTTTCACTGGGTGGTGGTGTATTTGTGGTTATAATAATAGATTTTTCCGTCCCCACAGAAACAACATTCCTTGCAAACACTGAACAATGGCATTGTTCAAGCATGTTTCTTTTTCTAATTCAAAGAAATGGGAAATACCAGCTCTATAAGTGACTTCATTGTAGTTTACAACGAGGTTATGAGTATGGATTCAATAATAAAGCAGCCGGGTCGCTGTACATCTTCATCTGACATTTCTTTTTTTAAACCTTGTTGCCATCTGTTTCCACAGCAACTTGTTAGATTTCTGATAAAGCACAGCTATTGTGAGAATTACCAGCATGACTGGAATGCATCGTTGACCAATCACCTCTGTTGGATGTTGTATAATAAGTGGTATGGTCTGTGTGGTCTGACTGAGCATATTAGGCTTCATAAGGGAGGAAAACGGCTCTGAAAGTATGACAGGTATGATAAACCTTTCTCTAAATGTAGTCCAGTAGGAATGCTCGTCTAAATAAAACACAGACGAACGTGTTGCTACAGGTGACAAATAAAATAAACCGGTGAGAGTTTAGCGAATATGAAGAGGTTGTTTCCAAACAGCTCTGTATGAAGTCATGGTTACTATCACAGGCGCCGACACCAGAAATACCAGCGACTTTTTATAGTTGAAGATGATGATTTCATGTTTAACAGCTATAACTCTTCAACTGTAAAATATTCACCGAGCACTGAAACTTGTGGCGAAGCTCTGAAACAACACAGGCATCTTTAGTTTACCTGACGGTAAACCACTTTAACTCCACTACCGGTAATACCACACAAATGGTATGCTATTATCACTACTGCTGCTAGCAGTGGGCAGCAGTATAATCCTTAATATTGCAATATGGTTTATTGATGTTTTCTTTTATTACCGAGTAGGAGAAGTTGACAGCAGTTTAAAATGCAGTATTCACGCAATCCCAGTAACAGTCCGACACCTCGGCCCATGGCATCAGTGACACTGTTAGGTTGCCCAGGGTGCAAAATGCCAGAGGACGCGGCGCAAAAAAAACAAGGGGCACTTTTCTTTCCTGTTGCAGTGGAATATGCCATTAGAACGAATATATTTTGTATTATTCATTATTACACCAACCACAAAAAAAGACATTTAAAGGCAAAACCCCCCCCCCCCCCCCCATGCACTGCAATGTTGCAACGTTATGCACTAACCAAGATCATTGTCTAGGTTTGCCTTTGAGTTGCAGCTGCAAAACGAGTCGAAAAAGGACAAAATTATCAGGTGCACATGGCAGGAAGTGGTACAAATAAGAGGAGGAGAAGAGAGAACAAGTTTTACCATTTGTGACAGTGTGTTAGCTTCATTCTGCTGCTGCTGCTGCTGCTGTTGTTGTATACAGTGACACACACATACAGTGAATGTGACACATGCAATCTGAGGGACGGTCTGCATCTGCAGGGCAGGGGCGGCGACCATGAACTGCGGTTTAGGTTTGTGGACCGTGACGCTGAAGGTCATGACTTCTCCAGTGCTACTAGTTGGACAGTAAATGCCACTAAATTGTAGGACTGCTTGTTAAAATGCAACGTCTTGTTTTCTATTTATACTTGGGTTAAATATAGCTGATGATGATGTGGAGAATTAAAAGGCACATTGATTATGTGTTTCTGATTCCAATGTGAGCTTCATCCAACTCCAGTAAATCAAACTTTTGTTCAACTTTCATTGTTTTTAATGACATTTTTCAACTTATTTCACTATTTTGACTCATGAATATTCACTTTGGAGCTGTAGAACATGTCAAATAGAGGCAGAACTGCTCTGTGCACTGGGATGTCTTAGTAATGGCGGCTCATGAAAGCAGGAATCATATCACGGCACAATCAAAAGTGAATCATCACACTCTAGGAGGCTTGTATAAATCTTCGTTTTGTTGTAAAACAAGCTTCAGTGTGTTTCTCTGCTGGTTTCATCAGCCTTACTTTCAACAAACAGTGAAATTTTAATCCATCTGTTATTGTTTTTGTAAAATATCTCCTCACATACTACAGCATTAGTCCTGCCTTTGCTCATTTTCTCTATGTTTAGTGTTTCTTTATTATTTCAAGTGCACCAGACCCATGACACTGTTCTTATCTGTCCTGGGTAATCTTGCATACTGTGATTTTTTTTTCTCCCTATAAACACTACATTAATATCCCCACTGCTGTTACGAAACGGCTATAACTTCTCCAAAGTGTTAATACAGACATGACAAATTGAGCATTTTGTTGTAACTGTAGGCACAGTTAAAATGACAGCAGCAAGATTTAAAGTAAATTTCAAGGTTCACATGAGGAGAACAGGCTGATTGCATGTCACCCAGCCAACCTGTGTTCAACGCCAGGACACACATGAAGAGGCTTTTCTTCACTGCTCCAGCGCTAAACAGAAATCTTCAAACCTGTCTGTGTGGGACTTTCCACTGTGACTATAGCTACACTCATTAATCAGCCCCAAAAAGCAACGTCAAGCCATATTTGTCATATTTTTATGATTCATTGCTTAGAGGGAGGAGGAGACAAAAACTACCCTGAAGCTGGGATTTCACCCGCAACAAGCGATTCAAAGGCAATTTGTTGCTTTGTCATGTACAGGTTGCACAGATAGTGACGGATTGCCCGTCAGGGGATTTTTGTTTGCACAGAGTTCACTGTCATCCGAGGAGCTGGAGGAGGTCAAAACTGAGACGCCTGTCATGCAACTATGATGTATTAGTCTCACAGATTATCCTCAGATTATCTACGATCAGATTACAGCAGCTCCTGCTGATCCATCATCTATTATAGAGGAGAAAGCACAGAGCTGATAAATGGCTGAGTTATGATGAATGACTACTAGACAGAAAAGTAGGTATGACGAAGATCTTTTGGAAGTTGTTACTTTGCACCAATATCTCAGTGTGTGAAGGTAAAACTCAAAGGTTTGATTTTATCTAAACTGTGCACAATTCACATGTAGTTCAGCATTCCTTTGCTCTATGTTTAAAAGTTTGCCCTATTACATTGCTATTCAGACTTTTAAACCCAACAAAGTTCTCTACAGAGACAACATGCGAGAACCCCAGCTGTGGTACCTGTGACTTGGTTTAGCAACACACTTGTTATTCCAGAGATCAGACTGTCATGGTGAATGCCTGTTGATCTGAACTGACATACTGTAGCTGCTGACACACAAGCACTGCTCTGCAGAGGAAATACCATGAATTAAAAGAAGCATTGAGGAATTTTAGGTAGGTAAGTATGAATGAAAAACTAAATAGCAGAGTGAAAGACAATGAAGCTCATTTGAGCTGGGTGAGAGTGAATGAGCACCAGCAAGCTCTCATGATAAATCGTTTAACTAAAGGAACACAAGAGTGTTTTCACATCTGAAAGTCCAAACCAAGGTTGGTGTTTCTGCTACACTGTCTACATTTGATCCGGTTGGTTCAGGTTTCACTTATGTGTGAACACGAAATAATTTTGTATGACTTTGACGTCTTGTCTTGTTTTGCACATATTATTTACAGTCAAGCATCAATCACAATCAGTCGACCGTCAATAATACATTCCTTACCTACATTGATTGACTTGATCCTCAAATTAGCTCCTTAGCAAAGTAGTGATATAGGAAAAATGTATAAACAAGTTTGCATGGTGGCAACCAAATTTTGGGTCTTTGGTCTGGACCAATGTCCAGGGAAGCTTTCACACCTGTAACTTTGGTTTGGATCAAATGGAAAAGTCAAAAAGTTCGGACCAAATGAGGAAGATCTGAAACCTGAGCACATTGGTGTTGCTTTCCACTGCCGGAGACAAAGAGTAAAGGAATGAAGTGTGATGCTGCTGAACTCTCAACGTTTGCTCTAGACTGGTGAGTAAACTGCTGTTAATGTTGGCGATGCAATGAAAGCCAAACTTACTGACAACCATTCAAACCAACAGACCACCTCTAACAGATACACAGTGTGATGTACTGTACATACTCTATCTGAGGTGCTGGAGGCCCCAAAAGTGGTCTCAGACTTAAGGACCCCACTGTATACGAAATATTCACAGTTTCAGATTCTGACGGCGCCCTGTGTGTCCTCTTCCTATCATGTGAATGCATGCTGAAATTCTTTCTCACAGATTCTTGGGCATAAATATAAGCATAACCACAACAGTGTTTTAACAGCATCCCTTGACAATGTCAGAAAAGCAGTGCAGATGTGTGCCTGTGTCATCTCCTTCCTTTCCTTCGTCTGGGGAGGGAGAATACAGAAGTGCCTTCGCAGTTTTGAAGGTGGACTTCTGCTGTGTGTTGTCTTTTCCCACAGTCTGGTTTACACTGAAACGCGCCCCGTATTAGTAAAAAAAAAAAAAAGAGAGGGGTGGGGAGGGGGGTACTGTTTGACTTGCACTGAAAAAAAGAGATATTCAGTCGCTTCCAAAGTGTTTGAGTCTGGTTATTTTATCAGATTTTTATAGTCGAGTGGAAGAAGGACAAAATAAGAGGAATGTTTTAAAGGCGCCAAGAGGTAATAAAAGAAAACGTGTAGGTCTTAAACAGAACTTATCCTGTAAATGATAATAATATTTGTCTGTCATCATCAGCTACAGCAGTGGTAAGTGTCTATTGGCAACGAAAGCTTCACTCAGGTCACTGACTGGAGAAGGAGGGGAGGAGGAGGAGGAGGAGGAGGGGGAGGGAGACACTCCGAGGTGATGAGTAACATCATCAATAAATGACACATCTATCTATCTATCTATCTATCTATCTATCTATCTATCTATCTATCTATCTATCTATCTATCTATCTATCTATCTATCTATCTATCTATCTATCTATCTATCTATCTATCTATATCTGATAAAGAGCCTGGTGACACTGAGACCCCAGAGACACAGTGTAGTGTAGTGTTCCTCCATCCAATAAGCTGTGGACAATTGCCAGTTGCAGCTTATGGGGCGGGTGATGTAATGTTTATACAATATAGGACCATTTCTCTTCCCTGTCAAAGCAGCAACTCACCTGCATTTATTCAATCCCCAAAGAATCCTCGGCTGCAGCAGAGGTGCAGAGACAATGATCGGTCTGTCACTGGGCGGGGTGGGGCTGGGGGTTGGGGTTGAGGGAGGTGTAGAGGGTCTGTCGGGGGCCGAGGCCTCCACCTGAGTGTTTGGCTAATGGGGCGTGTTAGCCCGACTTAACCAAACCAAACTCAACCAAGCTGAGCCGAACACAGGCCTGTCTGCAGTCAGAGGATAGAGGCTCAAGAGGTAGAGCTAAGAAGGTCAATGGTCTAAATGTCCTTGGGCAGGATACTGAAACCCAAATTGCCCTTAATATATTATCAATGTGTTTGTGTGGGTGTGTGCGTATGTGTGTGACAATATAAATGCACTGTATGAGTGTGTGAGTGAGTGAGTTAGTATGAACTATGAGCTTCTTGTGGAAACTATGAGCTTGGATATGACTAGAAAAGTGCTATATACTGTATGTGCAGTCCATTTACTCTACACACACACACACACACACACACACACACACACACACACACACACACACACACACACACACACATGCACGCACACACACGGCTCCTTGTTAGACGTCCTTGAATATCCTCCATCTTGGCCCTCTGGTGCAGCTTTCTGGGGCCAACAGTATAAAACCTGATTTATGTTTCTCTGCTGAGGTATTTTACCTGCTGGTTTTTGTAGCACCACTGCAGCACTACATGAACACATCAACTAGCCTACTATATATTCAAAGTAACTGGGCTTACTGTGCGTCATTCGTAGTATGAAACAGAGAGACAGTCGCATGGAGGAGAAGCTGCAATTGTGACCAAATGCAAATTATTGTAAAGGAAACAGCTATTGAGCCAGGCAGTCACAATATATACTGCAAATAGCCTATCTGTATTTATTTCTTTGAGCCATTCATTCACTGCAGATTATAACCATATCATATACAAATATATTTATCTGAGGCTTTGTATTGAAATTATGAGGGACAAAAGACAAGCTGTAATAGTAGTAAGGCTTGATGGGTACTTCTGTGTTAAGACAGGTGAATTCTGGGTAACTGTGTGTGTGTTTGATTAGTTTAAATATGAAATACTTTCTCTGTCCACTATCTCTCTCAATCTATAAAATTGCATCTCTGCTCTGGGCTTCCTATTTTACATATCTAGAGTGACAGTCAGCGTTCGGATGACTGAAATCAGTATTAGCTGATGTCACTGCAGCTACTTTGCTTGGCTATGCACCACTAAAAAATATGCAAAGTGTGCGGACAAGAGCGTCATCTGTCTTTATAACAACAGAGCGGGTGACAGCGATGATATTTTGATATGATTTGATTTGCTGTGATCAAACAGAGCGGCCTTTGATGTGTGATTAAATAAATGACATAAAAGATGTGAGGACGAGCGTGGCAGCGTCAGACACAAAACAAATAGGATGAGAAAGATTTGAAGCGGCGGTATCGCAGATTATGTTATGGTACAAAGTGTACTGGCTGGACCTGCAGTACTGCAAGTCTTAGCAGGCAGCACGCAGATGAAGCCAGACACAGAAACAACAACAATCATGATTTAAAAAAAAAATTGTTATAGACCTACAACTAAAATCACTGCTGTCACTATTACTCATATCCTGCTACTCTCTATGAGCAGCTGTCTTTGTTTGTTTTGTAACCAAGTTGAAAAATGATCATAGGCTATTGTTTAAAATGATGTGACCTGATTAACAATTAGAAATATACATATATTAAAGGTTAAAATATTTATCATAACGTTGATTTAAAATGTTTTTTCATAACAGAGTAAAAAGGTAAAACATCATTTATAAAGTAGCTTTATTTTGAAAGAGCGGTTAGCCGGAAGTGGTATTTGTCCGTTCAGGAAGTGGTTTCCTGAGCTAACGTGAGCTAGCTTGACAGGCGTTTAAAGTCGCGACCAGAGGAAGAAAACGTAAAGTTAGTGTGTATTTAGATTCACTACTCCATAGTCTGTAAGATATATACGCTACACTTATTTTGTGAGCAACTACAGGTACTTTTATTCAATGTGTGTTGCCGGTGCATTAGCATGTCTCATTAGCTTAGCCATAGGCAAGCCAAAGCAGCTAACGCCAGAGGCTGAAGTTTAGAAACTATTGTGAGCTAACACGACAACCATAAAGACATTACTCAGTGTTTCCTGGACCACACTGGATGTCTAAGCCAGGCATGTCCAAACTATTCCACTTAGGGCCGGTGTTATGCCGAGAAATGCCTGCTTGCCGAGATCTGCATGCCGCACAACAAACGTGGCTGCAGGTTTTTTTTTTTTTTTTTCCCCAACCAAGCAGCAGCACAACACCAGACTTGACTCATTTAACCAACTGATCTCAGTCTTCAGGGAGTTGATTGGTCAAACTGTGTTGCTCTTGGTGGAACAAAAACCAGCAGCCTTCGTGGGATAGTTTGGACCTTCCTGGTCTAAGCTGTCCTCCACCATGCACCCTGTCCCGCTGCTCCTCACCAGGGTCCGGGCTGCAGAGAGACCACAGCTGCATCTTCACCTGCCTCCATCCTGCTCCTCTTCTGAATCTGAACTCATGAATAAGGTAGTACCACTTTTAGTTTTTCTTATTTGAATGAACCAGCCGTAAGTTTTGGGCTTGCACCGCATCAGATCAACATAGATTTTTGTTGTTTGTGGTATATAATGACTTATATGTGGCTAAGGTGTGTGTGTAAATTGAGTGTGGGGCCCTGGGACTGCAAATTTGGGTGGGTAGGTGTGTTTCCTGAACAGAAAACTGTGACACCTGAAATGATCTAATCCACTTTGATCCAATTCAATTCCATTTTAGTTTTTTTATTTTATTATTTAAAAAAAATACATGATGAATATCATATTCCTAAACTTTTAAACTAATCAGAGTTTTGTGTTTATTCATATTGAATGAAAGAGGCCCAAGCCCAATTTCATTCGGGAGAAGGAAGACTTTAAAAGTGTAAAATATTATCGTTATTAAAACTCTATCCTGACTAGAATAGGGTTAAGTGGCCTACCTCTAAATATGTTGACAAAGAAACCTTTTCTTCTGCCAGTGTTTGGCTCTCTGTTTATAAAATATTTGTGTGGTTTGTTCGTGTGGGCTGTTTGAGGTGGAGCTGGGTGAGGTAGGCTACTCACCCACAGTCAGTGTGTTACATGCAGTAGTAGATATGGATCAGGGAACTGCTTTACAGGAGGTGACTGGAAGCACCAGTACAGAGACAGTGATGTGTTACTGTGCACAGGATCAGGAGTAAAAAAAAGTTTTAGACACTGAAAGAAAAAAAAAAGTTATTCAAATATGTGCTTAAAGGGATAGTTCACCCTAGAATGATATTTCGCTCATTATCTACTCACCCTCATGTTGACTAAGGGCTGGAAGAATTATCAGAGTCCACCCTCCCTTCTCTTAGTTACAGGGGGTCTCGGCGTAGCAGTGAATTTCAATGCAACGGTTGCAAAGGGACACCGGAGCTCTTCGTAAAAAAACACACACAAAAAAACATCCAAATACCTCCATGATGCTCGTATGTAATGTCCATCTTGTGCTGAAGCCCCAAATTGCGTAATTGTCCCGAAAAAAATTAAATAAGTCTATATTTTAAGCTTGTTTGTAGCGGAAGCTTCTCGTCTTCTTCTTCTTCTCCTCTTCCTGGTCCGTCCAAATATCGCGTGATTTGCGCCGGCGTCAGTGCGGTTACTGCGAATCACGCGATATTTGGACGGACCAGGAAGAGGAGAAGAAGAAGAAGACGAGAAGCTTCCGCTACAAACAAGCTTAAAATATAGACTTATTTAATTTTTTTCGGGACAATTACGCAATTTGGGGCTTCAGCACAAGACGGACATTACATACGAGCATCATGGAGGTATTTGGATGTTTTTTTGTGTGTGTTTTTTTACGAAGAGCTCCGGTGTCCCTTTGCAACCGTTGCATTGAAATGCACTGCTACGCCGAGACCCCCTGTAACTAAGAGAAGGGACGGTGGACTCTGATAATTCTTCCAGCCCTTAGTCAACATGAGGGTGAGTAGATAATGAGCGAAATATCATTCTAGGGTGAACTATCCCTTTAATCTCTTCTCATCTTTGTGTATTTTTGGATTGTAATGCATTTATTATGATAGGACGGTGTGAGAGACCGGAAATCAGGGGAGAGAGAGACAGGGATGACATGCAGCAACAGGCCATGAGTTGTCTTCATGGGCTTAATTTATTAGATTTTATCTTTTCACCAAAACAAAGTGAAATTGAGTCCTCTCTGATTAACTCAGCTGACCTGTAGCTACGTAATACCAAAGTAATACCAAAAGAAAAGTGCTGTTTGGAGAGGATCAGGAAGTCACAGGTGATGTGGTGCAAGGGTGCAGGTTGCCAAATCTCCATGGTGTTGAAATGACACCTGAATGATACAGAGAGACAAAGAAAACAAACAAACTCAGAAGCACTTGAGGATCTGGAGGAGACAAGCCTGGTCTCAGTAACAACTATTCAGTATTAAAGAAAATCAAAGGAAACCTCCTTTAGGCTACTAATCAACCCAGTGTGACTTCCCCCACTGATGGTCTTTATAACCACACTGTTGCCATAGCTACTGTAGCATGAAATATAAAGTTATTAAAATGCTACAAATATTAAACCCTAAAAGCATTCTGTTAAAATATCAGACCAAATTAAATTCTATATTGTAGGGTTTTTCTGTTAGGCATATGCATTAAATACAAGACACATGTGTTACAACAGCTTCCATGTGATTGGCTGAAGATCAGTGTGTCAGCTTGTGATTGGATGAAAATGAGAACTGTTGGAGTTACATGTGTGTTAGAGATATAATATACTATTTGAACTTAAAGCTTTAGCTTTTATTGACACATTTTACCACTACAGGTACTACTACTAATTGTTAATGTTTATTATCACTTCCAGTTACTACTTTTTTTTCTGCTAGTGTTGACCTTCAGTTACTGCTTTTGCTACAGTTAAAGCATCCTAACAACAGCAAATACCACTTGTACTACTAACTACTCATAATAATGAATATATTATTGCATTTTTCCATAATAATGTTGCAAACATCTTCAGATCCACTGAGAGGAAAAAGCGAGGGAGAGAGGGAGGGAGGAGACTGAAACGGAGAGAATGAGCTGTCGCGGGGGTGGCGGCGGGCAGGGTGATGTGGGGTACGAGCAGCATAAGTGGGGTCATGGGTTTAGCATTGCTCAGTCATGTTCTCATTGAGCGTTGTTTTGCAGGCGGACGATGCCAAGTCGAGGCTCACGCTTTATGTAACGCCTGGGAGGTGGAGTGCCGAGCTCTGCTCACAATCAAACCCACCTTTGTTTAACAAAACAGCCGCTAAATCTGTGACGTCGTCGGGAGTATCTCAGACGTCTATCCTGATGGAGTCGGACGCTGCAGGTAAACCCGATGCACCCGAGCTGCTGTTTTGACAGATTCCAAGGTTACTGAGGTATTTTGATGAAAGGCGGGGCAAAAATATTTTGATAAGCCGAACGCTCTGATCCAAAATTAACGCCATATTGTCGGGCTGGGTCTTCAGCCTTCTGTTGCTGGATCGGTATGTGAACGGTTTTCACTTTGGCCCGTCTGAATGACATAATCATTACATTGCATCCATGTGCGGATGTGTGGATTTAACTGACAGTGACGACTCAGACTGTTTGTTGATTGGGTCATAATTATAAAACTGCAGGCCAGCTTTTCTCTATTAGCGTAGAGTGTGAATATGGTTTGGCACAGCGTGGCCCCCGATCAACCTTTGTTTTTATGGTTCCATTTTTATAATACGGTGCCCTGAGAGCATCCACACGTTGTCATAGCAACAGCACAAGCAGCTACTGTAAACAACAGCAGTGTGTATTGGGGAGTTTTTGGTTGTGTGTTTGTTTTTTCTTTTAGTTTTTCACTGGTCTCAGAGCAGTGATCCTGTAAAAAGTTTTTCCTTATTGTTAAATCAACGTGAACATTTGCGCTTGTGCTCCTCATAAATTCCCTTTTATCCTGTAATTCAGCATCATGTCATCTCATAATTTTACAAAGCTGTCTGAGGTAGTGTGTGTTCATAATGTTTTCAGGCCTCTGTGTTGACAACAGCCAGAGTTGCATGTTGTTTCTCAGGTTTTCCGCACATCCGTCAGTACGTTCATCCCATTCTTGTGGATCCAACATCTCAGTAACGCCATTGATGTAACCTCTGGATTCAAGGGATGGACTGATACGAGGTTTGGGGTCAAAGGTGTTGTGACCTCAGTAAATCTATTTTGGCCCTGTGAATGCACACCTCAGTGAAACCTGTTCACCAAATGTTCACCAGTATGATGACCTGATTAGACTTTGGTGGGCACATGCTGCATCACTTCCGGACAACCCGAGACATAAAATCATATAATTCCTCTTACATTATTGGACAACCTGATTAATCCAGGTGTGTCTGACCATTGTGACTACTCAGACACACCTGGATTAATCAGGTTGTCCAATAATGTAAGACAGGAAACAAAGGAGCAGCATTAAGTCCAGGAAGTAGTGGAGCTGTGCAAAGAGCCCATAGGAAACAATTCCCACCACCACGACTCCTCCATCTTCTTTGAGTATGGGATCATCCCCTCGTCGTAGGCGCATCAGATGAGGGATTTCTCCACCTAGTCCTATGCAGAACGCACTCCTGCTTAGGGAAATGGACTTTAAACCACAGTTTTAAAGAGCTAATAGCAACGTTATAGTACTTGTTCCTCTGTAAGTGAATCCAGAATTTGTATTTTATGATTTATATCAAGATTTCACTGAACCAGAACGATAAAATACATTGTTCATGTACATCGTTCAACAGAACAGTCGACCACATTTGAACACAGTTAAAATTTGCAGGTGGTCTCCAATGAAATCTCGGCACATATATGCTTTATTACAGCCATAAAATCCAGGAGAGGATTCTCTTAACATGATTTTGTGAACAGCAGCAACGAGGCTTCGTACCGTTTCTTAAAAAAAACTGTTGGTGTGAATGAATTACAAATATGAGACCGACACAGTGAGGAAAACAAGACAGATTTGTCTCCGAGCTCCCTAGTTACCAAGAGTTAGTATCAAAAACCATTTCCATTTCTCATAACCTCCAGCCGATGCGTTGTGGGATTACGGCACGGCTGGAACGCCTCCTCCACCAATCAGGTGTCTTGGCTTCAGCTATGTGTTGTTGTATAAGAGGCTGTGTGGTCTCATCCTGAGAATGCGACGGAGCATATTAGGCTTCATAAGGGAGGGAAATGGCTCTGAAAGTATGACAGGTATGATAAACCTTCCTCTAAATGTGGTCCAGTTGGAATGCTGCTCTAAATAAAACACAGGAGAGACAGTTGCTACAGGTGAAAAATAAAATAAACCAAAGCGCTTCGCTGAAATGCCACGCATCTATTTTTGTAAAGTGAAATATCATTACCCGAATTTCATCATTCATAATCTCTGAATTATGCCAAATCCATGGACGTTGTTTTGAGAATTGAGGACTGATGCGTTCATCTCTTAATTTTTCCTCCCCGTTGAAATACGCGCTTTGTAACATAGCGAACCAAATCTCACAGTAAAACCCTGTAATCTCACCCATCACGCCTTGACAGGGGTGGGTGGGTGCGTTGGTGGGGGGAGTTTGCTGCAACACGACACTGTGTTGATGGAAAAGAACGTTATGAATGTGGCGGCACTTGTAAACCACATCATCAGGTCTTATCTGGCTGATAATTTGATGCTCGTCTCCTCTGAGTGCTTCTTTTTCTCCACAGGTTTGAAATGTTCAGGTAAGTACTAGTACTGTTAAAAGGCGCCAAATCTGCAGAGAGATCTCTCCCTCCGACTGAGATGGATGTCCTCCTCTAGTCACTATGTGAAATCTGTCTGCTGAGCATGTGTTTCCCAGGATAAACACTGGGGTGATAAAAACACCAGCCCGCAAGAATTATGCTCCTCTAAAAGCAGCATAAAGCACCGAGGATTTATCATGGATGCGCTCGGTTCTCCACAGGCACAAAGATGAAGAAATCTTTTGGAAGAAATCTGGACCAGACTGACGGCAATTACTCACTGAATGAAACACTGTTTACTGAGCAGATTTTTTATTTCAGAACAGTGAAGAAATTTAAACACGTCAAATGTTTTTGCAACAAGGTGTAATATGAATAGTTTATCTAACATCCTGAGCCGTCTATATTTAGTTTTTTTTGGTTTATTACATATCAGGAGGACAGATCTGGCTGTTTGCAGGTACATATTTCAACATTTTAATCACGATTATGTTTCACTGATGCTAAAAGTTAGTCTGACCAAGATAGAACAGATCAGAATGCTTTTATTGTCATTGTATATATTAAATACACCATATGCAACATCCAGGTACTAACATATACACAGTTCCATCTACAAATAGTGAAATAGACATAGAACAGATCGTCCTCACTCATCAGTACACATTTAGCGGTATAAAGTATAAAATATTAAAATATAAAGGTACTAAAACTAGATGAGGCACAAATTAACCTTTTTAAATACTTCATGAACTTAAATCTATTTTGTATCTTTGTAACATGTGAAACATAAATTTACACAGTTAAATCTGTCTCACAGACAGTTACACAAGAGATGAGAAACAAATGGGATGATAAATAATTGTTTTAGTGTGTTTTCCAGCTGATTTAAGACTCGGGTCAAAACTGACCCTAACACCATAGATGATAGTGGAAAGCTGACAAGAGGAAGGTTCAATTGAATCCAAGGGGTATACTGACAAAAAAGGCCCAGGGGCCCACACCAAAAATATTTTCATGGATAGGAAGCCTAACAATGTAACCAAGAGAAGAAAAACAAATTTGATGAAAAAAAAATGTTTTTAGTGTATTTTACAGCTGATTTAAAACACGGGTCAAAACTGACCGAACACCATAGATCAGGGGTTCTTAACCTTTTTGACCTTGAGGCCCAATTTTTATAGTACAAACTGGCCCATTATATATATATATATATATATATATATATATATATATATATATATATATATATATATATATATATATATATATATATATATATATATATATATATATATATATATAAAATTAACTATTTAATACTTAATACTTTTTATTGCAAATGGCATTCTTTTCATTTCTTCACAGATAAACAAATCTAAACAAGTTTTTACCAAAATCACACTGTCTGAAATTTTTTTTTTTTTTTCTTTAAAAATCAAAAAATGTTCTTATTAAGTCTCAACAAAATAGCACTTCAATAGATATTGACCGTGTGTCATCACAGTAGATGAGGTGAGTAGTGACTGAGCTGAGGCTGTTTATGTCGCTCTGTGTAATGGGGGTGTCAGCGGCATGGAGTGGGTCTCTGCAGCGGGGACAGCTCCGTGACACCGCCGGCGAGTGCTGTAGGGACGGGGGCGGGGGGCTCACGGCAGCACCGTTGAAAACAGCAGTGATGACGTGCTTTCACGTCCGAGTCTCCAAACCAGAAACGTTTACAGCACCGGAAAAGTCGCTAGATTTGTCGCTAGTGGCTTTTGACTAAAAGAAATTCGTTAAGAGGGTTTGGAAAGTCGCCAAATTGGCAACACTGACGTTACCTAGCGTTGCTCCTCACAGGTTCACATGCTGCACTGTGTGTGTGTGGTAGCGGCCCCGCCTCCCCCCACAGAGACAAAGATCCTGGATGACTGACAAGAGGCTTCACTCCCTCTTGTCATTCAGCCTGTTTGAGGCCAGAGACGCGGGCCGACTTTGGACATGCCTGATCTACGCAGTCCGCGGCCCTAGCGGCCCACAGGTGCAAAACTGAAAGTTTTTTGCGGCCCTCTGGGGGGTGCTGGCGGCCCAACCGTGGGCCGCGGCCCTATGGTTAAGAATCACTGCCATAGATGGTAGCAGAAAGTCAACACAAGACGAAGGTTAATTCTCTTATTTATTGTCATGAATGTATGTCTATTTATTAAAGGCGCTATATGTTAATTATCTCTGCCACAGAGTTTCTCGCTCACAAGGGGCTTTCAGTCATTTTTGTATTTATTAGACAAGAGGTTATAACAAGGCCGTAACCATGGAGTCAACATTGGGGGGACCAAATCTCTCTCTATCTATATATAAATTCGCTAACACATGGGATTTTTTAATCAGCTAGCTATATATTGGGGTGGGGGGGGGGGAGCGGGGCATTTTGAGCATATCTGAATGTACATATAGTAAGTAATTTCGGCCTCCGGTTGTAATATGAACTCTGAGCAGTTTACTTACACAGGGCAGAAAGCTAGAGTGACACAGTGGTGGATAGTGACAAGACAGATTGACAAGGAGTTGCTGTCAGTAGTAGTTACCAACTGCAGTAGAAGAAAAGAAGAGATAGAAAAGCAGTGGTAGCATGTGGACAAGAAATAACTGTTGGTGAGTAAAGGAATGAAGTTTAGGACACAGGAAACAGCTGTTAATGCTAATGTTAGCTTAGGCCCCGTCCACACGAATCCGTTTTTTTCGAATCCGGATAAATACTTTATCGGATCGGCCTCGTGTCCACACGGATACGGCATTTTTTTGGGGGGGTGGAAACGGTTTTTTTTGAAAACGGGTCCCAGAGTGGGAAAATTTGAAAACGCCGCCCCAGCGTATCCGTCTGGATGACTAAAACAGATTTTTTTTTCTGAAACAATGATGTCATACCCCTCACCGCTCTACCTGTAACCTGAGAAACACACCGCTACAGCTGCTACACAGTCTATGGACGTAACAACAACAACGGCCAACTACCGTCGGGTCGCTCAGACGCTGCGGCTGAATCGCGCCTGTTTAATCATCACTGATCGTCATATTTACTCTGACACGACTCCCTGTCAACATTTAATCCCATGTTTGAGTTTGAATACAGCGGGGGACTTCTTCTTCTCTTGAATTTCAGCGTTTTCTTCTCTGTCTTAAGTGTTTATGCCTGGAGTATGTACTACAGCGTTTTGGGTCGTTTATAGTGGATCCGTGTGGACGCAGATATTTCTGGAAACGATGCCGTGTTTACAGAGATTTATTTCAAAACGATTAAGAAAAAGATCGGATTCAGTGAAGCCGCGTATTCGTGTGGATGGGGCCTTAATGTCAATAGCTGAGACTTGGTTGAACAACAACATGATGATTCAGGTATCAGAACACATGATCTGGGAAAACCATGTACGTTAACAAACAGAGAAAATATCTATATTAGTACTTGCTCAGTTTTTAAGTGAATGCTTTGACACAGTAGACATTTCACTCAATGTGTCAAATTCACAACTGCCAGAAGTTACTGAGAATAGTTTTTATAACTTTTTATAAATGAAACCTGTTTTCAGTGAGGTGTATCAAGAGTAATTAAGACAGTACTTATGGAGTTGTAGTGGTAGCAGAGTCTCAACAGTGATGTTTCCAAAACGTCAAAATCAAATCAAAACTATTTCCTATATATACTGTATATATATATTTAATTTTTTGTGTGAAATTGCCTTTATAAACAGCTTTATGTAATTCACCGTTATGTTAAAATATGTAAAATAGTACTGTAGTATCTTCATTCTTCTTATGGTCTCATAAATAGGTTTTTATGTTAGTAAATCATTAGCTACATTGATTATTATTTTAGTGAGTAAATGCCAGCCATTTTTTTTTCCACTTCAAATAACACATCTCACTTTCCACTGAGACGTGTCTTTCTGATTTCTGATCCTTTGCATTGTGTTTTCTATGAGAAGCACTTCTGGGGCTTTTTTCTCATCGAGGTAACTGGTCGGATTCCTCGGCCCAGTGGCAAACAGTAGCTTTTGTGTTCACTGTGCTGGATCACTGAGCAAGGAGAGGGAGGGAGAAAGTGTATTCTCTCCTCTCCCCAGTTCGTCTTTTTTAGCCTGTGTGGCATTCTCCTCGCTACCTCATGTATGGAACCTTTTCAGAGACAAGGCTGCCTTCGCTTTGGGGAAAAAGACACAGACACTTGTTTTGCATATTGTCCGACTTCTGCCAAATTCCTCTTGCTGTCTCTTCGTGTCCCGCTGCACACGGGACACTCGACGTTTTTAGATCTTTAGATCTAACTTTGATATCAGCGCAACTTAAAGTCAGTCTTGTGAGCAGCTTTTTTTTCTCTCTTTTTTCATCCATCCATTGTGAAATCCAAAGAATCACAACTTTTTTACTCATGGTTTTTAGACGCAAACGACAGAACAAACAGAGAAGGACTGAGAGGAAACATAGAGATGATTACACACGCAAGCACTTCCTGTTGAACTGTTGATAGACATGAGGTAGGAAGACATGATGAGCTTTAAGGTTCCTAAGTTAAACTAAACATCCACTTACTAGACGTCTCACTCATACTTCATTAATATAACAGATAATTGTATTAATTTTAAAATGATAAATTGATATGCAATTTTTCATTCAGTGTAGTTTACATAGTTTAGTTACAAATGTAGTCACACTTTTTGACGTACGCTTAAGATCTTTATCACTGACTAAAACAGTATAGTGTCTTAGACACAATTTACCTCCAAACTAGGGATCAACGATATGGTTTTTTCAGGGCCAATGCTGATACCGATTATTAGTAATCAAAGAATCTAATAACTGATATCTACAACCAATATTCATTTGCAGTAAAAATATTTTTGGTGAAATTTTGGTGTCAAAACACCTGGGATTAGACTGACTACAGTAAATTGTTAGTTTTTTGTACACTGTGAAAATCTGATAAAAAAGACCTTACATTTTTGTAGAATAACACAAAGGAGTGCATTTTACAATAGATTTATTTTATCGGTTATCGGTGAAAAAGCTGTGATTATCTTAAAAATGACAAATATCGGCCAATATTATCAGCCGTCATGCCAATAATCAGTTCATCCCTACTCTAAACCCACTTATAACACATCAAACAGCTCTTTCAATAGGTATAATATGTTGTTACAGACACAGTTTTTAGCTGCTTTCGCTGCAACTGTGTGTGAAAATGCAAACGTTCAAATCAGTTCTATCGAACATTAAACAGACTTTAACCTCACAGCTCCTTTGTTCAAAGTCTGTGTAATGTCCGACTGAGTAGAGGAGTCACAGTGATGGTGTGTTGATGATGTTTCTAATAAACGACTGGCGCAAAAACAGAGGAATATAAAAATCAAAGGGTGAGGAAAATGAAGGGACATTTACACAAAGACGCCAATGAACATGGAGACACTGCGATGTATGTGAAAGGGCAAGGATGTCCGCAGTTCATATGCAATAAGCACAAACCCTGTGATTATTTGAATAGTAAATTGCTTCCATTTTAAGGAAGATGTTTAATTTCGGAGCCGAGCTTCCAGAGTTCAGGCACCTCACTGTGTCCAGCTCTGCTCAGGTCCATGAGTGATTCCTTCAGTGACTCATATGTTGAGTGGAAACCCTCTAATCTTGTCGGTCACGGATTAGAAAGAGCTTCGGATTCTTGATTCCAGCTTTAGTTAATTTGGTGACCTTATCAGTGCATGCTGTTATTCAGTGGACTGTGTGTCTCCAAGCAGGGCAGTTCCTGATTAGCTGAGAATGTGTGGAACACGGCGGCGGTGAACGCCCTCTTGTTTTGCCTCACAACACAGTCTCGCCTCCCTCCTGGCTTTGGGGGTGAACGTGATCTGACGGCGAGCTGAACACATGTGCCGGCCGTCAGCGGTGTCAGAAAGTGCGTATGTGCAGTGTCACTGTCAAGCGAGGCGGACACTGCCCAGTGTGTCGGTGCTTCAACTCTGCAGCCGCCCCTCGAAACGCAGTCATACCGTGGAAGTCGTTTCCAAATCTTCGCATGCGATTACCTGTTTTAGCAGAGGGAGTCTGCCAGAGAGTGATATCACACTGTGCCTGACTGGAGAAAACAATACAGGTCACATGTGAGCAGCTGCTGTAAGCAAACATGAAAGAGAGGAGCCACCTCTTTAGGCAAAGGATCACGGTGCAGCCTCGGTGATCAGAGGTTCGTGCACCCTCACTGATGCTTCTTACATAACAAATGACCTTTAGAGTGAGTGCAGGAGAGTAGATAAAAACAAAAAGAATGTTTGAAAATGAAAGAGAAACGCATGATTTTGATGAAGTAAGATCATTAAGATGAAGTAATCATAGATAAGATGATTATTAATGATGAAATCAGGTCATTGCACCCAAGAGGACTTGTTGGCGATAAAGCCACGTCTTTGTTTTAACTGTCAAGTCAACATGAGCTGAAAATCTGGAAATATTCACGGTTTTCTGATTTGCATATGAACGCTCTACAGATTTTGAATACACACAACGCTCCAGTTGTATCATGTTATGTGTACTTAATTTACAGCAAAAGAAAGGAACTTGTGCATTAGTAGTTGTCTGGCTTCTTTCCTCTTATGCGGTAAAGCAGCCCTGATGATGAGCAGGAGAGATAACATAAACAGATGACACCACTCAGTTGCTACATACTTAACTGAGCATGGGAAAAAAAACATTGTTACATGAAATAATTTTTCTGATATACAACAGGAGGGTGTGCACACATGTGTGTGTGTCTAATTAAATGGGTGGCGGCCATCGAAGGGGCACAAATAAACTTTTATTGTCCTTTGTCGGTGTCCAGTAGAAATTAGAGGAATATCAACAGGTCAGACGGTTCAGGATGTTTTCTGCATGACACAAACAGTGAAGTCACCTTGAGATCAAAGCGATGAGTCAGCGAGCCAGCGAGAGCAGGTCGTGTATTACCGTGCATAATAACGCATGCAGGGATGATTCGGCTGCTCTGTGGTTTCCTTTTAAGGCTTTTCAATCGCTACAGTTGCGTTGTGTGATGATTGTTGTGACCTTTCATGTTTTTTTTGTTTGTCTCTTTGCTAAAACAGCTTCCAGTATATTTCATCTTTTAGTTGCGGGGCCATCGCTTCAGCACAGAGCAGACTTTGTTTTGAGAAGAACCAGCACCCTCCTACTTAGGCTACGTCCACACAACAGCTTAAAAAACAAAAATGATCCATATCAGAAATGATCCCCATCCATACTAACTCAAACCCTGAAAACATTAATCATGACTATTCACATTAGCATGCATGTGCCAGTGTAAAGTAAACTGTCTACTCTGCAGCTTGTTAGTTGAAATACTTTGTGTGAGAATCAACAAATGCAGTCGTGGCATTAAAATGCAGAATTTAACTCCACACAACGGCTCGAGGCACGAGATGTCACAGAAACTCACATAATCAAACGTGACTTCAGAGGAAAAACAAATATGGAGGATGAGCAACGTCCTCTGTGTTTCCATTGGAGGCAGCCCAATCTGGAATCGTAAATATCAAACATGTTTGATATTTACAGGCCCAAAAATCGTCTGGTGTTTAGCCAGCGAACGCAGCCCCAGAGTTTTCCAACTCAAACCAGGGTCACCAGCTTTTCCAAAAGATTTAGATTTAGAGGCTGGGAAACTCTGAAGTCGTGAAGACACCACGTTTAGACACAGAAAAACAGAAATGTTTCAATATCAAGATGTAGTATTGTAGTGTGAATGACTAAGAAACAGGAAAATGGTTAATCATGGAGTTGCTTTGATCAAGAGCATGCTGTTTTACCATTATTGCATGAATTGTTTTAAAATGGGCCTCCCCAGAAGGAGTCAAACCCCTAACTCTCTTAGTCGTCTAGTCTTAATTTCTCAGGGTAAGAGGATCTACCTTAGCTCCTGTGAGACAGGTTATCTGGCGTAAAGCTATGTATTCATCCATGCATACACCTCTCAGGCCGACCTGCTACCTAGATTACATTGCACACTTGCACACACTCTTGCACAAAAACAGACAAACTCCTGCAGCTTCTTTTTTTATCCTTCCTCCTTGAAGCACGCCATGACCATGATTGATTGCTGGGAAACGGTGGTAATGTTGCCGCGCTGGAATGCCCATTACAGCAAAGATCCTCGCACCCCTACGAAATTCCACCACACCTGTGAGTCGAGGCGTCACAGACCGACTTGAAATACGCCTGGAATCTACATTAATTCATGTTTAAAAGCTCTGGGAGGACTTGTTGCTAACTGTTTAGAGAAAGAGCTTCAGAGAATCAGTTGTATGTATTTTCAGCCTTTCTCTCTCTTCGAGCCCCCCTCTGCATGCTGCTGCTGCTGCTGCTCTTTGCTGGGTCTATTTAAAAGGCAGCAAAGCAAACATTGTCTCTTTCATGTACCAGGCTTTTAGGCCTCTGTTCTGGGCCCTTCCATCTCATAAAGGTTGATGACACTTCACGGGCTGCTGGGTCACAAGAGAGAAGGGCCTGGAGTGCGGCGCTGCGCTGTAATCAGCAGTGTGACTGCAGAGATGCTGGGATGAAGCAGACGGTGAAACCTCCTACGCTAAGTTCACCCACCTTTTTATTTGTTAATTCATACATCCCCTGGGTTTTTCTTTCCTCTAATTTGCACAATCTGTTATTATTCTCTCTTCTACATCTGCAAATTAACAAACTAAGCTGCTCAGTGATGAATGGGAATGCCCTGAGCTTTGTCCATGATCCCTCTGTCTGGTGTTAATTAGCAACTCAGGGGCTGAGGTTGACCATGACGTGATACTGGGTCTGATGTCATGGAGTCCAGCGACCTCGCAGGTCAGACGCCACATTGCACACTGTGGCTTTGATGCTCAGAAATATTGAGTCATTTGTTACGGTCCTTGGGTGGCATTGGATATCATCTTCCCCAGCGTCCTGTGAATGTTTGTTCTCTGGAACGTGGACGTAGATGTTCGAGCGTTACCCCGCGTTCGGCTCTTGCCAGGTTGCAGCAGTGTGATTCCCCTGAAACAGACAGCTTGGTCCTTTTCCCATCTGAGTGGAGAACAACAGGGCGGCCGTAGTCACAACAGAGCTGGGAAACAGCTCTTCATTGTCATGTAGCATTTAATTACAGGACAGCTGTAATCTCATCATCTCATTTTACAGTAGGGACGGCTCTTTAATTTGTAAACAGGCTGAACATAGATAAGTAAACTTCCACAAATGAATCAATTACCTGAATTAATGAGTGGATTAATTCATGTTTGGATTTTTCAGTGGAGTTTGGAGGAATAAAGGAAACTGGAATTCTTTCAAAAGTTAGAGTTTGATAGAGGGTTGATATTAAATTTGTCTCAGCACAGTAGGCGGATAAACAAGTTTGTGATGTGCTATCAATCCTGGAGGTGGTGAAGGCTAACCTCCACCAGTACAGGGGGAGAAGTGCTTCCAAAACTGCTTGGTAGCCACCGGTATCATTTATTATGGAGGGTGTGTGAGCTCAGCTTTTAGGAGCTGCACAGTCGTGGAGCCAAGTCTTGTTTTCTGTTTTCTACAAGTATTGAATATGAGGATCCTAGTGTGTAGGTGTGGAGGCCTCGAAGTTGTCACCTTTGACACACAAATAGTAGTTAACATGAGCTGTAATAATAAGCACCAGGAACTAAATCTATGTGCACAGTAAATCTAAGGAAGATTTATACCCAACAAGCAATGACCTCACAGATAAATAACTTGATTGCACAATCAAACCAGGTTATAAAATTCAGAAAATATTTCCTATGTTGAAAATCCCCGAGATGCCTCAGACACACACACACACACACACACACACACACACACACACACACACACACACACACACACACACACACACACACACACACACACACACACACATGCAGTTATATATGCTCTGCTCTGTGTATGTGCATGCATGCATTTCTCTGTTTATCTTTGAATGGGAGCATTTCACTCTCCCTCTGTCTCCACTCTCTCTCTCTCTCTCTCTCTCTCTGGATTCAGTTCCCTCTTGTTGAACCACAAAAGCCCCTCGACTCTGCCAAACGAGCCAGCACATATCTGCTCGCAAACTATTTGCAACATTTTTTATTCAGGTGTCTGCAGTGACAGCGCCGCTGTCTTTGCTGGAAACTCGGCTCCAGCGTGTGTCAGGGAGCAAGCAGGAGCATGTGCAAGGCACCTGATCAGCGTACCAGTCAACTGATGTGTCAGTTGTACAGAAAAGGATAAAAACAATTTAAAGAGAAAACAAAAAAAGCGGTGTCAGCTTGCCACGTAGGACTAAGGTTACACGTTAGACAAGATGACTGACTGAAACATGGCATATACATTTGACTATGACAACTCATTTGGACATTTGTATTGTTCGTCTCCGAGACCATTTGTCCTGTCAAAAAGCAATGCAGGGAGAGGAGACTTGCAGAGAGTTGTCAAACATTTGCCAGCGTGTGTTTGGTAGGAGCCAGGTATGTCTCACCGAGGAGAAGTGCTTACAAAAACAGAGCGAGGAACAGACGAGTTCAGGGCCTCAGACATAATAAACTATAAACACTTTGTCTATCTTATAATCCTTACTTCGATGTGCTCCTGCATGAAATTCAGACTGTAGAAGTAACTGAGAAGGAACTTTTTTAGAGACTTGGTCTGAAGAAAGGTCACTGGCATAACTCCAGGGAGGGAAACACACCTTTTCCATGATCCCTGCAAGATGGAGGACAAAGACGATGAGGGACGTGTCTTCAGGGTGGACATGAGGCTGTATGCCTGGGCAGTTTGCAGAGAAGTGAGTGTCAACAGTTGAAATTACATATGGCGGAGGGGTTGATTTTCTTTCTGACACAGTTAACAAATTAACTTTTGTTTAATATTATAATCTTAACAAAACTGCATTTCAAGACTTTTATTTTCCATTTTTTTACCCTACTGAAATGAATGCACAAATATTTTAAATCTAAAAGACAAAAAAAGTAAAATTGAGACATGGTGACATGTCACACAACACACAACAGCATCTGCATGTGCAATTGTTCTTCTAAAGGTTCACTAGCAAGCACCACATTTCAAACAGGATATGATTTTGTGATTTACTGAAGATGTTGTGCAGTTAAATCAGATATTTTGCCTTTGCTATTCCCCATTGGTTGTATTTTCTGCAACTTGCCGACTGCAGCGCAGACAATCTGCTTTACTCCAAAGGAAGATCTTTTCTGGATGTGGTGCAGGCGACAAACCCCCTCAAGGACCTATGATTTTTAATCTCTAAAGTAGATTCAACATCCAGCAGCCGCCATCTTGGTTATCTCTGAAAATGCTTCAGCAGCCGTCATTGTACCAAAAAAGAGCGCCGGTATAGATAAAAGGGGTGATTGGTCCGACCGGTTCTTGGTGGTCTATCTGAACCATCTGCAAATAAACAAAGTAAATAACCATGAGCTCACTGATTGGTCTGATTTCCAGGCTTGTCTAAACCACGGTGGCATGGAGTATTGGAGGTTTACTGCGTTTATCATCTATGACCTGCAGAGTTCAGTGGTGCGCAGTGCTCACACGGTCCACAGGCCTTTGCTCCAACAGCTAAACGGACCGAGGGAGTGTCAAAATGTTCAGCACAACCCTGTGTCTGTCTTCTATAACGTTCTTTATGATCATTTCAGTCTGGGCAGCTCCTCCAACATGTTTTGTGATTCAGGTAGAGTTTAGGTATGGGCTGCATTAGCTGTTTCTGCAAGCTAACACAAACTGTGGACATCAAAGAGAGCAGCGAGGACATTGGATTTAGTGTCATCCAAACAAACTGTGAGAGTTTCTATTTTTCATTGACAAGCGTGGCAGCCAGCGCAAGATCACTACAGAAATATGTTAATATTTTGTTTAGCACAGGTCAAATATTTAATCTATCCCCACCCGCTTTTTATATGACAGTTGAGGTATGGTGTCAGGTTTGCATTGTAAAGATAAATGAAAGCATGCTATGTTTGACAGTCTTTTACTTTCTGGGTCAAATTCTGTCAGAGGACAGTCTTGATGTAGTGACGCTGTATGGGACGAACAATGAGGCAGTAATGAGAAGGTGAAAATATTTTGAATGTCAGAGCTGTTTTATCAGTGCTGGATGGCGGGCTGCACTAATGAATGATTCAGACGTTTGAGGTGAGGATGGGGATTTACTGTCAGCTGGAATGAGTGCCACAAAAAGGAAAGAGTGGTACGGGTGTTTCACTTTCATTGGACGTCATCAGAGAGGCCTTGTTAGCCTGGGGTTAAAAGTTGTGCGATTGCTACACAGCTATTGAGCAGACAGGACGCTACGCTGACTCGGTATCGGAAAGTGACAGAAAGGATTAACTGGACTGGGGCTAGGTAGTTCGCTAACTTCAGTACAAAAGAAGAAAATAGAACTACATGCAAATTAAAAGGGTTTCTTTTTTTGCTGCAGACAGCTCTTGGTTAGTAAAGGAATTAAGTTGTTGTTGATTAACAGTTGTTAATGCTAACGCTGGTGATAGCAAACCTTAGCTCTAAGCTTCTTTAAGGCGCAAACCTTGAGTCCTAATTGTGAAAATTGTGACCGTTGCATATCGTCCCCCATCTTTCTCTTCCCTTGCAACTACCTGTAGTCAGAAAAAATATATTTTCAATTTTCTTTTGTAATGATTGCATGTTTTTGGCATCAACTTTGGCCTTTACCCAAAAAGAACCTCCGTTCCTGGCAGCTTTGTTTGGATATGTTTGGCCTTGTGCTGCCCATGTGCCACCAAAGACACTTCTTCAGGGGGAAAAAAGACATCACAGCTTAGCTTTTTGGCTTTTTACTGCACAGCATATGCAGCTAATTTAATTCTTCACATGTCTCTGTCTGCATCTGGTTTGTCCAAAGTGTCACCTAACAAGTTATGTTGTCTTGTGTTGATTTCCCTTGGAGTTTGTTTCCTGCTTTCATGCTAACACCTTCTTGTCATATCTTAATAATGTCTGGGTTGGACTTTGTCATAGGAAGTCTGCTTTTTTTTATGGCCAACAACAAAATATTTCCAGGCAATGCTTTTGTAATTTGCTATTTCAGGCTTTGTTTCCTTTCACGCTCTATACTGTTCGCACCGTGACTGCTATAAAGTTTGAGGAAAAATTGCATAAACATATGTTTGGACTTACACATTCAATAGTGTTTCTATTTTGGGGTCAGTTCATGATTGTCTTTCCTTGTTGCAGATCTTTGAAAGCCAAGTTATTGACCTAAAATGCATCTGTAACTGTGGTAATACAGAGAGCAACAATCAAACTGGGCACACAGTCAAATAGATATGAAACTGGGAAAATGAAACAAATCATAAAGTAATCTCTAAAGGTGTTTCTCTTCTCTCCCTCCCTCTGGTTTGAAAGAACAGGTGATATAACTGCTGATTTAAAACCCCTGACTGTTGCTGCACCAATTAGTTTGGTGTACATTTACATGTGTCTGGGGCTCATGGACACTCGTAGATCATACTGACTCAAGTGGGAGCTGTTTGGCCTGGAGCAACATGAATGAATTATAACACTTTCCAGCTCTTACTTGGAGGGCCCCCATGTTTTGGGGATGAATCAAGTTCCTACGTCGCCAAACTGTCCATCTTAACAAATCACCTTGTGCTGTGCAGCCCTAAAATCATATATTCATGCAAAACAAGAAGTAGGTACTTACAGACATTTTGCCTGAGATAAGAGTAAATAATTCCCCGTTTAAATATATTTTATGGCTTTTGAAAGTTTTATACCAAATTTCATGGCAGTCAGTTCAGCTCTTTAGTGTATCTGAAGATAAGATGACTAGAGTCATTAGGATTCATCCCCTGGGCACCATGAATATCTGCACCAAATGTCAGTCAGCTGGCCTAATAGATGTTGAGACTTGTCACTAAAAAAATATAATGTCAACCTAATGGTGACACTAAGAGTCAGGGATCACAGTATTTTTCATCTTTGAACATACATGGAGCAATGTCACTAGCATAGCTACACAACAAATAGTAGTGTAGTCGTCCTGTATCTGACCTCAAACACGCCAGGTGCACATTGTCTTTTATAAAAGTCTGCTTGTGTATCTTTGTCTTTGCGTGTGTGTTTAACATTTTAAGAAGAAATATGAGAGTCCTAATTGGATGCAAAACATTTGTAGAAAGTCGAAACTTCACTGCAACATGAGTTCACAGTTCAAGAAGCAGAAATAAGCAAGCAGCAAGAAATATGCTGTAGATTATTCAGCAGTTGTAATTAAAGTCGACCAAAAATAGTCAATAATCAAAATTTACTACTTTGAAAAGAAATTCTTTGCTTTCATCCCTGCAAATCAGTTCGTAGTGGTGGGAGTTCTTGTAAACGGCAGAAATCTCCTTTAGGAATGAGTCTGTTTGTCAAAACCTCAAACTGGCTTCTTGTGAGGGACGTGGTACCTTGACCTCTGCATTACTGCGAGCGCTCTCATCTTCAGATTTCCAGCATACGATGCAGAGCCCAGGTTTCACTAATCAAAAGGTGATGTTGAGAAGAAGCCTCAAGACATGATGGGAGATAAAGAGAAGGGATAGAAAAACACTTCAACCCTCCCTGAACTAAACATCCTGCTCTTCACAAACCAAGTGGTCTTTGTCCGTTTTTTTTTTTCCTCCTCCACACTATTTGCTAATGAGGACTTGGGGTCAGTGTAATTGTTGCAGGAAACACTGCGCTGATCAGAGGTGCAATTTGAGGGAAAATGAGGTTCTGTCGGATGACCTCATCTCTTTGGTCGGGCAGGCCGAGGCCCGAGGCTTTTCTGATTTGTCTTCTTGGGTCAGCAGCACCACATATGTGAGATGTGTGTTTATGTGTGTGTGTCTTTAAGTGTGTGTGTGTCACAGACCCAAGTGAAGTCACTATGAAGAAAAAAAAATGCTTGTGAAGATGAGTCCGGGTGAGGAGCCGAGATGATTAGACCACCTACAGATGATTCAGTGCCCAGTCAAGAAGATTTACTCAGGTTTCAGGAGGTCGGCTCCTCCATCTTATCAAAGTTCTCACAGCAGCAGCGCTGATTAGGGATCTTTGGAAAACAGGAATGTTGCTTGATTTAAGTTTAGTTAATTAAGTATGAGTTAATGCACATATCATTTTTATTGTCTGTAACGACCAGCAGTTTGAAATACGACCAGCTCCTACACCAAGGTCGAAATCAGAGAGGAGTGGAAAATATAACTTATAGCTGTGATGTCAGGAGAAATGTAAATGAGGAGAATCTACAAGATGAGGCTTAACAAGATGCTCTGCTCGACCCTTTAACAAGCAGATCCAGATGTGATAGCGAGACACCCAGTGGTCACTGATAGATTGGGAACAATGCACAAGATGTGATGAAATAGAGACGTTAGCTCTTGAGGCAGTGGTCTCAAACTCAAGGGGGGGGAGGGGGTCTCAGAATAAATCTATGGGTAATAAGATAATTTTCTGTATGCTGTTGCAATTGTATATGCAATTTCCATATTGATGAGCATGTAAGGCAATGTAGTTACCAATTTGCACACGGCCACTGTGTGAAAAGGAAAACACGGGCACTGAGTTTGAACAGAGGTCCACCACCTGCAGAATTCATCTTTAGTCTGTTGGAGGGAAATTTCCCAGCCTTTGGGGAAAAGAAGAATGAGTGTGTTGCAGAAATATAGGAGTATCTACTGTACACGTGCGTAAAATACATATGTAAATGACACGTAGCCTCCAAACGCAGCATAAACTAAAACAGTTACCATCTGTGGTGTCCGAAAGTGACCGAGGCTGGGGAATCCTGAGTATTATTCAGATTACACATTCTGAGAAATTACGGTCATTCCTTGGTTGAACTGTGCAACCACTCCTTCAAACTAGGACCATATGCAGTCACAATTAGACATTCAATGATTAGGGTTTAGTTTTATCACACTATAAAGAGGCTGGAGACCTCTGGGTCTGATAGCTTTAGTAATATGTGATCATAATGATATTATTAGACCATTATGCCTGGAAAAAAAACCCTTAATGAATTAAAACAAGGCAGAAAAAATCAACGAGGAATGTTCGTCTGTGGTCTACTTATACTTAACTCACTTAATCTGGATAATGTCCACTGATTTAAATGGATTGCTTCACATTTACGAAAAACATTTTCATTTTCAAATTCTTCCTTTAAAATTGCATTTTCTTTAAATGCCATTTGGTGCTCAGTCTTGCCTCATTTCATCGGCTTGCAGCAAAGAACAGTTGATTTGCATAACAAAACTGACACTAGAGGAAGTAATTACTAGTCATTAAATAGCATTATTATAGTTGCCAGTGGCTTGAACACAGGGTTAAGTAATGATCCCGTCAATCCTCACAGAAGTCCATACAAAGGAGTCCCTTAACTAGTGGTGTATTTTTAGCTCTATTAGCAACAGCAGAGGAGTTCATGGCTGTATTCAGAGAGAAAACGCATATTTAGCTATAAAACCACTTGTTTCAATTTGACTCTGTCCTCAAAGGGGGTGACTAAATACAACAAAACATGTAATGTAAGCTCCTGAAAGAATCCCTTGTCCACTCACTTCACATGGAACAGCGTGCTTTAGTTCTCCTTTAATCATATCAAATCTTTGATCCACCCACCTATCGGAAAATTAAAGGCTTTCCCTCACAACTTCTCCATTAGTCGGGAAATGTGTGCACTGGACTGGTTGTCCTCGCCAAACCTCCACATTTACCAGCTGTGGCCGAGCCTCGCAGCAGAGGAATACGACCAGACAATAGGTACACCCAGTCTGACTCCAGGTCAGAGGCTGGCTTCGAAATCTGGCATCTTTTGATCTCTGTATCTTCCTTTTTAACAAACACAGTTTTATATCAAATAAAGGAAAGACTTTATTTGATCATTTAAAGAGACACAGATGACATGCAACGAGGATCAGAGGCCAGATCCGAACACAGGATGTTGTGATTATATGATTGCATTTCAGCCAACAGAGCCAAATGCATTCTTTTTAAGATCATTTTTATGGAACCTCTGCCCATAGAGACAGATAAGAGATGGAGATGATATGTGACAAAGATCCATATCCCCCCGGGGCTCAAAGACACTTCCACAAAACTGCTGATTGTGACTTCCGTGACACAGCAATCTAATCACCAGTCCGGCTTTCCACCTGCATGCTCATCTCAGTTACACTGTGAGTCACTTACTCACAGTAAAGTAAATGTACCACACCAGCTTTTGGAGAAGGACTTGGATTTTATCCAATTGGCCTACATCGAAATATCTTAAAAGTGATGTAGTTGAGACAATTAACAGAAAAGGGGAAACAGAAAATATATATTTAAAGTATCTGTTTATAGCGTCTCTTTGTCACCAAACAAACAAAACAAGATTATCTCAGCAGTGCTTTGTCCTCAGGCCTGATTGGAGGATATGGTGAGAAGGTGGCTAGATGGTTAGCATGCTAGATTCAGGAGAAAGCACCACAGTTAGCACTTCCTCTAGACAGGTAAGTAAACAGATGTCTATGCTGATGCTGAATAGTAGAAGTTAGATTCATGGATATAACTCCACACATCACAAGCCAGAAACTGTGATGTAAAATATAGTAAGATGTATTTCAATATAAAATCCATATGAAGTAGTATAACTTACTAAATTACAATGGTAAAGATAGGGTTTTGATTTTATTAGTACTATTTCATTAGGTTGCTGTCCTTTCCACAGACCACCTTTATCAGTGTGGGCAATGCTATGGTTTTTAATACTGTGGTTTAGGTGTCATTTAAAATGGAAAGTATAGATGCCACTCACTTTCGTGTTTAATCAGAGAACTTTATTCATGAGAACATACCACAGATTCTTGCATGCGGAGTCATAGTGAATGGGTTTTGGTTTTCAATGCTTACCGAAATATGAAATAATAATAAAAATAGAAAGATGAGATTACCTGACTTACTGCAACACTGCATCTGGTTGATAGACAGGGACATGTCAGTTTCTACATCTGAGCGCTGAACAAACATACAAACCTGAGAGCCGCCAAAACTCTGATCCCCTTTAATCTCTGAACCTACATCACAGACGAGGAAGCAGTCAGACAACCCCCAACCCAAAGCCAAGGGCAAGCAAGAGAGCACACCTTCGACCACGCAGAGCAAACAGGGGAGAGGGGAGATCTATATTTCACAAAGCGGGCCTCAGCACTCAGGGTTTGGCATAAGTAAACAATAGCACTAGGCAGGCCCATAATTGATGGCACCGTTCCCTTTTATACAGTAAATAGATGTCAAACAGTGGTGGAACGCAGCGACCAGATTACAAAAGATTTGCAACACCCCAGGATTACAGAAGAATGCTTTCCTTTGATCTTGCACCACTTAGTCTTTGATTCCCTGTAATTACTAGAAACAGCCGCTTTCTTCGGCACGGCCTTGCAAAATGATGTATGGCCTTTAACAATTTCTTAATTTTGTGAGGAATCGGGGAACTGAGCTCTGGTTTGTGTGACTAAGAGCTGAGGTAACATGTCATGCAAAAGATAGGATTTTATTTTAATTAGTAGTGTATCAGATGCCAATGTTACTGTAAAACAATGTGACAATGGGAAACAGGTCATAGCGATGAACCAACAAAGACTTTTCACCTTAATGTGCAGCTTTTTTTTTGGCTTCACTGAGGTTAGAAAAGAAGAATATACAACCACCTGATTGAACTGAACGATTTTTTACTGCTAATTTTTAGTTGAAAAGTGCTGCAACCAATGGATTAATATTCTCAGGAGAATAATTAACTTTAGATACCACATTTCCAAGGTGCTTTTAAACTATAGATACATGATAAGAGATAAAGGAACTAATTGTAAGTTTTGATATTGCTACATAGCCAACATTAGCATTAGCAGCTGTTTTCTTATCGGTCTTGCCAAGAGCTTTGATCATTGTTGCCTTTATACAAGTTACAAGTTACATCCTCTGAACAATGCTACTTGCTGAACTTCAGTGTAACTCAGTATCGGACAGTGATAGGAAAGTCCAACTGGCTGTTAGATAGTTAGCATGCTTGTCTATGGAACAAAAGAAGATACAGATATAAAAGCAAAACTAGAGGTTGGTTTCCAGCACTGGCGACTGCTCTTAGTTGGTTGAATGTTTCTTCTTGACTTTGTTTCTTCTTTCACGACTAGCTGTGCTAATTCTCTTTATGTAGCAATAGAAAAATAGCTCCTTTAAACTAGCCTACAGAGTTTGCTTGACTCAAAGATATTACTTTGCTCACAAGATGAAATGGTTTAATTCCTAATGATTATAGTAAGAAAAAGTCTAAATTCTAGAAATTCAACATTTCAAAATCTGGTCACTTCCAGTTTAGACAGCCATTTTGAATTTTGAAAATGTCAGAAATGGATTCAGCATCATCAATAACCCCTAAAACCACACTAATATTGCCCAGATCAGCCAAGCAGCTGTTGAAATATTGCCCATAGCAATTATGCTAATGTCGGCTAATTTAGAATTTGAATTTTGAATTTATTGGTTAAATATAGAGACAATGCACATTAATAAACATTTCTGTAAACATGCCGGTTTAGCCAAGTTGGCTAATTTTCAACCGTAGTCTCTGGGGCAGGTGACTTGAGCACTACAATAATTAAAAATGCATTAAAAAATAAACAAACACAAAACAGTACTATGCCTAATTATAAAGTACCGTATACAATACAATATATTACAGTGCATACAATAAAATACCTTCATTACAGTTTCAGAACAGATGGTCACATACTTGACCGTCTCTCAACCATAGCTTTAAATTTCTTTTAAAAGAAAGATAAGTGTCATACTCCCTGAGCTGCACTGGATTCTGGAAGAGTATTCCAGGTGTGAGTAGCTCTCACCGAGAAGGCTGCCTGACCAAAAGCAGTCCTTCTTTTTGGAACTACACAGTCCCCTGCTGACAGACCTAGTATGTCTGTCAGTGGATGTTTTCTGTGTAATGAAAGTACCAAGGGGGGGAGGAGCCAAGCCATGCAGGATCTTATAAGTGAGACAGGCATCTTTGAATTTAACAAAGTTGTCCCAGCTCAGTAGATTGTAATTTGAAATGCTGTGACAATGATGATAAGTATTTTACTTCTTGTCCAGTACTTTCACAGCCTGATGATGGTAAACTACTTGTACAGATTTTAATGTTGTACAAGAGGCTTGTGCCCAGCTGGTCAAACAGTATGACAGGTGTGACATAATGATAGCATTAAAATACAATACCGCTGCTTTTGTTGACAGTGAGTTTCTGATGTGGCGGAAATTTGATAAATGAAACTTTGCTGTTTTTACTACTGATTTAATTTGTTTTTTGAATGTAAGATTTGAATCAATTTTTATTCCAAGATATTTATATTCAGACACAACTGTCAACTTTTCCCTGGTAACATAGACATCGGGTAATACGGTATTCATCGAACTTTTAGTAAAAATCATGCATACCGTTTTCTTGGTGTTCAGATGCAGACATGGATTATTCAGCCATTCAACAACTGGGGTCATCGCTGCCGTTAACTTATTTGCAGCTTGCTGCTTGGTTGCTGCATGAACATAAATGGCCGTATCATCTGCATACATCTGAATGTCAGACTCATTGCATACAGATGGAAGATCATTTATGTAAAGACTAAACAACAGTGGTCCCAATATGGAACCTTGGGGGACACCAAAACTGCAACCAAGGACAGAGGATAACTCACCATTTGCCCTAACTCTCTGAGTTCTACCTTCAAGATAAGACTTCATGTATCTGATGGTATTAGGGGAGAAGTTGTACCGAGAAAGCTTAGTGAGAAGGACACCGTGATGCACAGTGTCGAAGGCTTTCTTTAGATCTAAAAATGCGGCTGCAACAACTCCCCCCTTATCAAGCTTAGATCTAATATTCTCCAAGAGAAAGCATATTGCAGTCTCTGTTGAATGGTTTGATCTAAAACCAAACTGCATGGGGTGCAATCCAAAGGGGCTGGTGTTAAGGTGATTTATCAGTTGTTCTGCTATATGATTTTCTGCTATTTTCGACAAGACGGGAAGTATACTAATTGGTCTATAATTTGATACTTCAGAGAATGTACCTGCCTTGTATATAGGGGTTATTATAGCTTCCTTCCATGCTTCTGGAAATACATCTTCACTATAGGATCTGTTAATAATAGTTGATATTGGTCCAGACAAGCACCCATTGAAAGTTTTTAGAAACATTGTGTCTAGGCCATACACATCCTTAGCTTTTGAGTTCTTCAAGGAATTTATAATTGTTGTCACCTTTGTTTCAGTGATATCACACAGCTCAAAAACAGGCTGATTGTGATCCAGATTGGTAGGGAAGCTCTGTTGCAGAGTCTGTACTGACTCCACAAAATAGGAATTAAAGCTTTCTGCAAGTTGAGTCCCATCTTGTGTAATATTACCTTTCACAAGAATTCCGAGACACTTTTCCCCCCCACTATGTTTCCCAGTCAGTTTATTCATATTCTCCCAGATTAATTTGTAATTGCTCTTTGCTTGGTCAATAATATTAACAAAAAAATTGGCCTTTGCTTTCCTTATTTCTCTTGTAACCTTATTTCGTAGCCCCACAAACTTTAATTTATCAGTAGTCAGTTTTGATTTTATAGCTGCCTTCAATGTTGCATCACGCTCCCTCATCATTTTAAGTAAATCACCTCCTATCCATGGAAGGGTGTTTTTTTGTCTATGGCTGGGTGTTATTTTCCTCATGAAAGTATTCATTACATGTTTGATGGTGGACAAAAGGGCCTGACAGTCAGAGTTTGCATCAGAATATGACAGAATATTATTCGATTCTATCCCTTTAATTGTATTTTCAAAATTATTTTGTTCCCCCTTAGGTATTCTAAATTGACTTGATTTTTTTGCCCCAGGACTAAAACGTTTTTTAGACAGTTTCCTAACAATAAGAGTTAGATTATGGTCAGATAACCCAGTGATCATGTTGGAAGGCTTAACAACTCTCTCTGGTTTATTTGTGAATATTAAGTCTATCAATGTTTTAGAGGACTAGGTTATTCTTGTCGGCCCTTTAACTAACTGTGTCAGGTCAAAGGTTTTAGTTATTTGTTTAAGAGCACTTTTGCTGCGTTTGTCTTCCCAATTGCAATTTAAGTCACCCATAGTATTACCTCTTTGTCAAAATCACACTCTTTTAATAGATGGTTCAATTGCTCGAAAAAGGAAATCTTAGACGATGGTGGTCTGTACAAGCCAAGAACAGTAAAAGACATTTGAGGAGATAGTGTAATATTCAGTCCAATGCATTCAAGTTTATTATCACACTGCCACTCGATTTGAGTGCAGCTGATAGTGTCTCTGATGTAACACATCACCCCCCCTCCCCTTCCTTCAGATCTGTCCCTCCTACAGATGTTGTATCCAGGGATGCTTAGTGCTGCACTTGGAGAGTTTTTATGTAGCCAAGTCTCTGATAGAAATAAATAATCCAGATTAGAGTCTGCAATGAGATGTTGGATTTGTTCGCATTTCCCAGTGATACTACGAATGTTTATATGACCTCCAAGTAGTCCCTTAGGTTTTGCTCTTGGATCCCAAAGTATTTTTGCTTGATTGACGGTTTGAAAGAAGTCCCGCCTCCTGTGTTTAATAATTGCAGGGTTTATGGATCTATACTTCATTTTGGTTAGCTGTTGACTCATCTCAATATTTTGATTGACTGGCACCACTAATGCTTGCCTACCACTAACAGGGTTGTTCAAATTGATTGCGTTACCAGTAATTTGTGGTGGACAGCGATCGGTGGAGGTAAACTGTCGTGTAGTGAAACAGCATTCACCAACCCCAGCAGACAGACTGCTTGTGATGTTAATATTAGGGCCAGGGCACTGGTGAATGTCCCCCGAGAGTAGCAGACAAAGTATGATGACAAGATTCTCACTTTGCTGGCTTTTTGGTGTTGTCATTGTCCGTTTTTTTATTCTGTTGTCACAATAAGATTGGATAAATGTGTCCAGCAGTATCTTATTTCCATATCCAAAATGTTTGCTAACTTTAGAGCTTTCAAATTTAATGTTACGATTTACAGAATGAGCCTGTGTATTGAAGTCACTCTGCTCAGAACTGTTGTGATTAAGAACATGGCCAGTATCAAAAAGTTTTAATGTAAAACCATAAATTAAAAGGGCTATCAAAATGTCAAGAACGCCTGCCGCCATCTTGTTATGTCAGATATAAAAAATGTAACTGCCAATAATTACTTAGCTGTTATTTCAAGCCTCACTGGCCAAGAAATCTGGTGTTGAGGTTTGGAGGTAGAAGGCTGCAACTAAAGCCTGGGCCTGGTGGCTGATGGCTGGAGCTGGAGCCGAGGCCTGATGGTCGATGGCTGGAGCTGAAGCCTGGGCCTGGGCCTGATGGTCGATGGCTGGAGCTGAAGCCTGGGCCTGGGCCTGGGCCTGGGCCTGGGCCTGGTGGCTGATGGCTGAAGCTGGAGCCGGGGCCTGGTGGTTAATTGCCACTACTGGAGCTTGGGCCTCCACAGGCCTGAAAACTCCCACTTAGACAATTGCCCCAAAACTTGGAAATGAATTGGACATAGTCCACCATAACCGGGGAAAAAACTGTTCACGGACAAGTAAGTTCTGCAATTGGCAGTAAGTTAAAAAACTTGTGAAGATTGGATCTCATTTAGATTCACGAGAGCCAGGTTCTCAGAGCCACAGCATGGCAGCCATATTACAGGTGGGCATTGTCTCTGTGTCCCCACCATTCATGTCAATTATGCTAATTGTTCACTATATACAAGTTAGCATCTGGCAGTTTCTGAATGCTGGGGACCCATACTATTACTTAAAATACATGAGTTATATGTCCAACCAGCATCCTCTAAAATTTAAGATTTGGCTTAAAATCCATCAAAACCGGCCCACTGGCAGTTAAAATCTGGTCACTTCCGGTTTAGACAGCCATTTTGAATTTTGAAAATGTCAGAAATTGATTCAGCATCATCAATAACCCCTAAAACCACTCCAATATTGCCCAGATCAGCCAAGTCAATTTTGTTGAAATATTGCCCATATAGGCAATTATGATAATTTACGCTAATTAGTATGTAAATTATGCTAATTGTCCAATATATATACATCCGGCAGTTTCTGAATACTGGGGACCCATACTATCTATTTCTAACATAAAACTTTGGGGTACTCAACATTTCCGGGTACTCATTGTTGGCAAGTAGACTATAACATTGGCTATGTTGCAGCAATTACTTGTATGGCAAATTGGTGGCACAAGCCAGATTAAACCTGATTTTACTACACACAAAAGTTATGTCACCAGAATAATTTGAATGACACCTCATACAAATGTAACACTTGAAAGCATTGGCTGTTAAATGTACATTTGGACGTACAACAGGAACCTGTAGCGTGTTGCTCAATGTCATCCGGATGAGTAACAAAGAGCGGAACTTCTGTCTGTTCACTCATGAGTACCTTTGAATCATATCGTGTGCGTGTTATGAATGTGTTGTGTAAACACAACACTCATCATCTCATCCTGTGAGTATCAGTGAGAGTGAACGCTGAGCGCCATTGAGACGACTCGAGCAGATAGACGACTTCCTCCAGCAGCGAGAGGCGGCGGCGGCGGCGCAGTGGCTTGGCGCTCTCAGCAGTTGCATGCTAGGGAAGAAGATGGCAAAGATAGATGAAAGGCTGCCTGCATGTGAGGCTGGAAGAGAAGAAGATGAGATGTGGGGGGGAGTCTCCAAAACAATTCCATTATTGACACAGTGAGTGCAGGCAATAAGGGTCTTCTCTTCTGGGTCCTCATCAAAGTTCTTTCCAGGAGGCCAAAAGGGAAATAATGCGCAACAAAGCTTGGCCCAAATCACTCTTGGGCATCAAAGGATTGCCATTATCTCACACACATCCACACAAACTCACAGCATCCTCAGGGGCTTGATGGAGTAACGTAATGCTTTGATGTGCATTTATCTGGAAGTTGCGAGCTGGAATTACTGGGCCACCATGTTTTGGACCGTCGCCCGAGTTACACTAAGTTAAATAAAGATACATACTGATTTTTGTGAAATATCATATCAACAGAGAATTGCTATTTATAAGTTAATGTCTAGCAACTCAGGGGAAACTGATCCACACCAAACCTACTGTAGTTTTTTCCACCTATACTACAGGTGCATCACTGTTCCCACCACCAGTTGGAGTTTGTCAGATTTATTTGGAGTTGAAAAAAGACAAAAAAAACAATATATATCAGCCTAACCACGGTGTAGACAGCCTTTAACAGAAGCACTCCCCTTGCCTGCATGCTCTTCTGAGATTTAGGCGACGCTTCCTCTCGGCTGAGTTTGTTATCCCTTTGCCCTTATTCTCTTAAATGCCCATGAAGATAAGATGGCTGTGCGATAAGTGAGCGTGCACCTCCCTGCACAGAGAAGATATAGCGGATGACAAGAGGAGCAAAGTGTGCCTTGGCTCTTTGTGGGTCTTAAATTTCAAAGAGGGATCAGTGTGGGCCGGACGAGTCGGGGATCTTTCATGAATGGACTCAGCGATCCCTGTGACATTTCAGTCGCATCACGTGAGAGATGAACAATCATGAGAATCAGAAGGAGACGGTTTATTGAAATCTGTATCTCCATGAATGAATTGCTCCGGGATATGAGTGGGTAGGTTTTGAGTACATGCCACAATTGACCTTATCTTAGCATGACAGTGTGTGTGTGTGTGTGTGTGTGTGTGTGTGTGTGTGTGTGTGTGTGTGTGTGTGTGTGTGTGTGTGTGTGTGTGTGTGTGTGTGTGTGTGTGTGTGTGTGTGTGTGTGTGTGTGTGTAAGAGAGAGAGAGCATGCAAATCTAAAATCATCAAATTCCTAGGGAGGCTGAGGGAATTACTCAGTACCAGGATGTAGAACAAGTATTGTAGTATGTATGTAGTAGAACAATTCAGGGTTTTGTGCTTTGCTTTAGGGCACTTAAGGCAGTAAGTGTCTGAATAGTAGCTCTTATGGTTGGGAATTGCCAGTATGACTCATTGTAGATACTTCTGTTAGTGCACTTAAAGGTAGGGGAGGAGATCTTATTTTTCTGCAGCATTTTTTATTGTATTGCTTGAAATCCTTTTCACACCCCGACTGCAACCAATTAAAAACATTCTTTTTTTTTTATACAAAAAATGAAACATGTCAGTTACCTGTGGAAACGGACAATCCTGTAAAAACACCATCCAATCATTTTGAATGCTACAAAGGAATTCATTGGATCGTGATGCGTCTATCAAACTGCCATCTGTCCCCCCTGCCCCCCCTCTGCACGTACCCTTCTTTGTGCACTAATCGTGTGTATTCTCAGAGTCTTCAACGATTTATGATACGGAGAAGACAACAGCAGAGTCAGAGCTTACGCTATCTTGCTAAATTCAACGAGACAGTTGCAGCAGCAGAATTGGTACCCAACAACAACGCAACAACGCTCCCTCCGGAACTGTTTTCCCAGGATCCCCTACTCTCCCTTTAAAGGGACAACGCGGAGTTTTGGAAAGCAAAGTGTTTTCACACTACATTTCCCATGAGCCTCCGCGCGCACGGTGAAATTCTTGGACCGGCGCAAGACGGACGAAAGCGAAAACATTTGCCAAGAATGTTTTCATTGATCAAGAATGAAAGTCGGAGGTTAGAAGACGATCAGATATCGTCGTAGTTCCGACCATAAACGGCGATTCGGTGGCGTTATTCCCATGACCCGCCGGGCAGCGTCCGCAAAACCGAAAGTAGGAAATGCTGGGCGAGCCGAGCACTAAATAATAATAACAACGTAACGATAGAGACAAAACGATATATTTATAGAAAATGGAGCCATTAACAAGTGTGGATAACATAGATTCATCCACATTAATATGAGACTTCTTTATAACCAAATACAAACTCCTCGTTGTCCCTTTAAATGTTTATGGACCTTCATTGCTTGCATTTTTCACAAGTTCAATCCCCCTCTTCTGCTACAAAGCCAAGATAGCGACCAACAAAACAAAAATTTTAATTGCAGCTTCTGGATAATTCGAGCTCACTGCATGTTGCCTTAGTTGTTAATGTGAATGCATTCCTCCAATCGAAACAGCATGTGTAAATGTGGACATAAACAAACTGAGACACAGACACTTTATTTTTTACTTTACAGTCTGTTTCCATTATTTTACATTGTAAAGGTTCGTGTTTTTGTTTTACATCCCTTGTTGAGGAAAAAAAAGTCTTTTAATAATCCCGAAATAGCTGAGAAGCTTGAGAGTCATCACGGCTCACTGCGTTTTGTGTGTGTGCTTTTTGCGTGCACTCACACACATGCCATGCAGGTCTGAGCACACAGATAGACTCTGCACAAAGCTTCACACACACACACACGCACGCACACGTGAGTGATGAAAATTCAATAGATGACAGACAAAGCTCTATTGTGCCACATTAATAAGATTTAATACGGAGATTTCTTTCTGCTCTGACACTGTGGCAGGCCAACTTGTTCTTATTGGCAAACTCGTCTTATCTCAGCATCTTCCAACAGTGTCATTCATTATTTGGCCTCTAGCTTATCTAAACTGAGGACTACAGTGTTGTAAGGCATCCCGGCTCCCACAGGTAGGAAAGTGTGAAAGTTACAGTTACGGTATATTGTAAAAGTGAAATCAAATGCATTTAGTTTGTACATTATTTTATTACGAGAGTGCATTAGCTATTTTAATTATTCTTTATTTACTTCAGTGCAATAATGACATGCAATACAATTACAGCCAATATCTAAAGTTTCTCAGACTCTACGAATAAGTAGGATAGTTAACACACCAACTGAAAAGCCCTGTTTATTTTGTTATACAAAGACCCAACACCTGTTTCTGTTGTCTATCTCTGCTCATTTCCTTCAGAGTTTTTTTTAAGTTCACCCTTCTTTAATCTGAACTGCAACAAACAGCCACTGTTGCATGATGTGCACCTGTGTATTTGTGTTTTAAATGTTTGCACCTTTCACATTTTTAGTATTACTATTATTATTCAAAGGCATTTTTTCTAGAGACATATTTTTTTTATGATTGTCCTCCACTCCAGTCCATTGTTTTTGTGCATGTGTTGGCATGGTAATACTCCACGCCACTGTTACATGTTTACTACTGTTTGACTCTGTGCTGCTTTATAAATGTTAAATCTGAATAACAGCTCCAGTAACTTTTTTTTAAACATCTAACCAGGGACAGATGATGATGGTGTTGATCTATGTACATTGTCCTTGTTTAATAAACTGATTAATTACATAATAAGATCAAATGAATCCAGTTTCTAGTAATTTTTGTTCCAGTGCAACGACCATATGAAAAACCTCCATGTCTGTCACTGTTATTTTGTTTTTACACTGTGTGTTTCTCCGTCTTTCATTGCACTGTATGTTTCTGTATGTCTCTCTAACTGTCAGCATGTCTTTTCTCAAAGGCAAATTCCTATGGATGCGTTTTTTTTCTTTTCTTTCTTCTTCTTATTGCAGCATTTGAAGTGATTCAGATTGCGATATTGGGAGTTTGGGTTTTGTGCCAGGGGGAGGCCTAAGGGCTTGCCCTACATCATTCATTATGCCCTTGCCCATCAAATAGCACAAGCTGTACTGCTCTGGAGTCATTCCAAGAGGGCTCTCGTCATTAGCTTGCCACTTGGCGGCCAATTGCTGGAGCAAAGGAGACAAAAGCTGCAGTCCACCCCTGCATGCTCTGATTGCTCTGAGAGGGAGAGGGAGAGAGAGTGAGTGAGAGAGAATGAGAGAGAGAGAGAGGATGGGGGCCTCCTTTTTGGCATGGTGGTACATAGATTCTAGTAGCAGGGTGGTTTTTTGGTTGTTTTGGCACAGGACGTGCAGGACAGAGGTAAATGGGGTCTCTCTATCAGTTCTTGTGAGTTTCCAGATGATTCACAGCACCGACAGTTTGAAGGAGTTTCCTCATGCATGATTTGATTAGGCGGAGTAACAGTTAACATCCAACTTAGGGACAAACACAGAGACTGTGTGTGTGTATGTAATTCATTTAAATTTCTGTCACTTTTACTGAATGAAAAATAATCCTCAGATTCTTCATAATAAAAAGTTTCTTTGTAGTGCTGGCAGGTGTTTGATCTCATCAGATAAACAAATCATTTCCAATCAAAGTGAAGGACGGGAGAGAGAATGAACTGGCAGATCTGCACACACTCCAAGAAAATAGGAGATCTATTGTCCGTGATTTTGACGTGAAGTAATGACAATAAATGAAAGGCTTGGATCTGTCTTCATCCTCTCTCTCCTCGCTGACTCCTTTGCCTCTTCGCTTTCTCTCTCTTGCTCTCCCAACCAGGTGGATTTTACCATGCTGTGGTCCTCCTGCGCCTCCAGGCCCTCAGGTTATTTGGATATTGCGTGAAGTCAAAGCCCTGTCAATCAGATAAGCAGTGACCTCGCAGACCCAGCAGATAAGACGTTACATGGCAAGAGGAAGCGGCAGACAGCGGGGGGGACACAAGGCCCGACTATGAAGGTTCGGTGAAGCGAGACTGATCACAACGGCTCTTCAAACTGAAAAAGGGCTGCCAAGAACGAAAAATATATTGCTTGTATCTCCAAATTTCTATTGACAAGAGTCCGATTTAGACGTCGCTGGCAAGGGCTTGTCTTTTCATCTGAAGAAAAAAAAAGAAGAAAAGAAAACCCCCGGTGTGCAAGGTGTTACAAGTTTTTCTCTCATAGGTATGGATGGAAAATGAAAGAAGAATGAATGATGCTTTGTAGAAATTAGTATTGTGCATGTTCTTGGTAAGCCAGTATAGTTACAGTTAAAGTCTGCATCAATTATGAGTCTTTAATTATCACTGATAGACACCCAAAAACAAAGCATTCATGCCATATTTAACAGTCTCAATAAACGGCTTGCACATTCTGCTTGCTGCAGACTCACTGAGGTGGTAGGAATAAGACAAACTTGCCAGTCATTCCGTTACACTGGGGAATTACAAAAGGATGAATGAAGGGCGAGTCTTTGTTTAGCATGGCAGCTTTTGGGTGGTCCGCAGGTTGGAAGCCCTCTGGGAGGGATCAAGGAGGACCTCCGCATATAATACCAATACGACGACCTGTTGAAACAGGGCAGGCGACGTTAATTCAGACGCACAACTCATCCACAACCGAGCATATGTTTTATTATTCCGCCATTAATTTTTCCGCAAAGCTATTACTTTTCATTCTTCCCATAATTAAATAATTACAAGTACGTTTTTGGAAAAACAAACTGGTTCTTGCCCACGTCTGAGTGAAAAAAAACAAAAAAACACCCACGTGCATTATATGTAGAGAAAACACAAGACGCTTCACTGGTGAGAAAGCTTAAATAAATACCAAAAATACAGCGCAACACAATGCAAACTGTTGATTTAAATAATCGTGTCCCCAAATACACAAGCCACATGATTATCTAAAAGAAATGTTTGCTGAGTCCACACTCTTTATTTCAACACGCTGCTTCATATTCACACATATTTAAACATATTTAGGTCTGGGAGCTGCCCAGGACGACCACAGTCCTCTCCTGCTGGCCACCGAGCCAGTGGTTCAGGGCTTTTCTCAAGAGCCCCTTGATGGTTGTTGTTGAGGGTGGGGAGAGAAGTACTCCTTCAACCTCCTCTGCCCACCACCACCACCACCACCACCTCTCAAACAGTCTGGGGGTTCACACACAACAGTCTCAAGCTGTCCTCGAATTGAAAAGGGTTACCGCTGCAAAGATTAGACCTGTAACGCCAATTAAACTCAGTTTAAAAACAAATTTAACTTATATTATTCCTCAGTGTACATTGTTAAATTAAATCACGCCAATATTTGCATAGTATGAGCATGACACATTTCCATTTGCACAACTACATTTTACTTTTTGTATAGTGTAAAGAAATCACATCATGTTTCCATTCATTTGGATTCGCAGCTGTTTTGTGTGATACAGTTACTATTTCATCGCCTTGTAATTCGGCCTTTTGATTCTGTGTTTCTGATTATACATTAATGGGATTAATAACAAAGTGCCTAACATAATTTAGCAGATCTAATGGGATTGCAGACAGCCTGCCTGCCTGCTGTAGTACTGTAGGTCTCAGGATGTCATAGGACTCAGGTTACAGGACCCACCACATACTCTGTGTTGCTGAGGACTGTGGTTAAGTGTTTTTCCCACACTTTAGCCTTTATCCTGGAACACCTATGAGTATGGCGCTATCTTATAGCACACTCTACCCATGTTACTGTAACCTGGGTCAGTGCCAGATCCATTTCTGGACCTTATCAGCACACTTCTAACATGCAAATAAGTTCTGTTGAACTGTGTTTAATCAAATGAACATGAAAAAAGGTTACACAATAAATATATGAATATAATTCTAACTGATTTAAGACTTTAAGGCCGAGTTTGTAGATGTCTAAAGACAACACAAAGGCCTGACTTGAGTTAATCCATATAGGTTAATGTCTTTCTTCCTTTCAACGACTGTAATAAACCTCTGAGTATATAAATGACTGAGTGACATTTCTTTATGTGATCTTAAATAGGTATCAGCAGATGACAAAGGCTGCAAAGGACTGACTGAACCATATGCCTACACTGCCCTCTATTGCCCACACTGGAGACTAACAAATGGGTGAACACTGAACTGTGTTGCTTTTAAAAAGAAACAATTTATCTTATTCCTGGTATATAAAGCTTTTAATGGCCAGGCTCTACAGTACATATCAATACTGTGGTTTCAATTTACAAACCCAGCAGACCTCTTAAGGCATAAAAAAAGTCTTAAAACTGATGAGACGGCATGTAGAAGGCCACTTAATGCACTAAGAGTATGGAATAGCTTTCCCATAATATGTTTACGGTCCACCCACATTATGTCTCTATAGAGACAGCCTTCATTTAATAGTTTAAACTATTTAATGTAATTTGATATGATTAGAGATATAGGCATACATTTCCCTGCAGTCTTTTTTATGTAAACACACTGAACTGTAATGAAATGAATTAACTGAGACAGGCAAAAGTAATTAACTTGAAACAGGGAATAAGATACATTTGTGAGGTTTATTCATTTTCTTTTTATTTTATTATTATTTTTTTCCTATGTGTCTGATGTAGAGCCTGTCACTGTATGTGGATTTAGACTAGGGAAATGTAAGCATCCTGTAGCAGCAAGGACATAAAATTTGAATATAGAGGATATAACTTATATCTAAGTCAAAGAAAATATGCACTATATACATCCAATGTTATATATAATATACTAAAAATAGAATATGTAACCATATCTGCATAAATCTGCTGTAGGCTGCAGGACAAAAATGTGTTATTGGGCCACTATATACAGTAATATACTTAATTTTGCCTAATAACCCAGAGGTGGTTTAAACACCTTGAAATTAATCTTTTTTGGAGTAAGACATTTTCTTTATAAACATCTATATTGTTATATTTAAGTTTGCATGTTAGGCCTAAGCACATATAGAAAGTGCAGCATCCTTATTAAAGTATTATGTTGTTTAGTTATTGATTTATTTTGCAAAAAAAAAAAAAAAAAAAAGTTCAGAACAGTGTAGGCCTGCTTACAATGACGTCGTTGAAAAGTCAATTTTATTTATTTATTTTATTTATGTTTCTTTTGTTTAGTGTAAGGTGGTAAAGTTACGCTTGTTATTTTTTATAAACATATCGATTTTATTTATTTATTATTATTATTATTTGTTTATATCTGTCCCAGAGTTACCCGCCTTCTCCGTTTCGCGTACAAAATACCACATCCGGTTTACCCGGAAGTAAGCATAATTCCCAAAGATGGCGGAGCAAGGTCCGATGGCCATAGCGATGCGGCTACGAAATCAGCTCCAGTCCGTCTACAAACTGGACCCGCTGAGGAACGAGGTGAGCGGCCGCGTGGTTAGAGCTCGTCGGCACCGGGGCGGAAACGTGCGGGGAGTCAGACGCGGGCAAAGCCGAGATAAACGCGCGCATTTGCGGGGAGATCGTTGTCCTCTCCGCGGCGCTGATGGAGAGAGAGACGGAGCGAGAGGGAGAGAGCGATGCTGAAGAGAGCAGAGTCTGCGCATGCGTGGTTCGGAGGCGGGGTGGTGGTGTGTGTATGTGTGTGTTGGGGGGTGAGTTGTTCACCCACCGTGTTGTTCTAGCGCAACGTGCTCAGTCCACGTTAACTCACTAATATTTCACCTTTTCTGTTGCACGTGTTGTTGTTTTTCGCCCCACGCGCTACATGAGCGGACAGGTACAGGTACGTTACGGTGACGGCGGCTCTAAGTTAACGTTACTCTCTCTCTCTCTCTCCGCTGGTTGTGTAACGAAGTAACGGTGGTTTGTTTGTGTTTAACGGAGAACAGCAAACAATAAACCGGCTGCAGTTGTGTTAGTTTTACTCGGTGGTGTAGTTGTGCATTTGTATTTTGTTCACCGCTTCTCTTTCTCCTGAAAACAGGATTTGACCTCCGACCCAGTTTTTTCTTCCTCTGTTTAATATCGCGCGCTTTGCACGTTCACGTTTGGCCTTGTTTTTGTTTATGATCAAACTGCCCCGTTGGGTTTAACGGTCTACGTTTATACAGAGGTCACTAAACAACACCTCGTGCTCGTGCACAGCAGCCAACATCTGGTCTGGACTGAGACTGACGCTGTTATTATTCTGTGTTCAGGTCTTTTAACAAAACCAACATAAATAGAGTGTTGTATAGGCAATTTATCTATTTAACCACGACCCCTGAATAGGCTACTCACTGTTAACCATCAGTGAATAAAACTAATTAAGACCAGCATGAATATGAGATAACGGCAGCAGCTTTGTGGTGTATTTGAATGTAAAATGAATTGACACCATGGAAGTTAAAGGTGACTGAAGGTTGTTTTAACTCTTCACAACCACACACACAGACATCCACCTTTAATTAAAACATATCTATTATGTTGTTGGACAGTGGAAGACCAGAGTTTTCAGCTTTGCACACAGAGCAGGCGCCTTGCAAAAAACACTGTTTGTTTGCATGTAGCCTACCTAATAAAATGGCCAATGATATTTCAAGCCTTGATATTACAGTTTGTTCTCTTAGGGCAGTATGATCTTTCTGTTTTTATTTTATAATAATTCAAAAGAGTTTGTATCGTACCAGAGTTGCTGCTCAGTCACTTGAAAACGTATTACAAGGTTAAGGTGTTTGCTTGGATCAAATTAGAGAGTTTGTGCAGAGTCACTGATTCAGTTGTTTGTTTTTTAAAAAGGATGACTTTACACTTTTTCAAGTCTGTTTGCCAATTCTTAAAACAGTGCTCACATTTCCTTATGCGCATTGTAACAGGGTTTATTTACCGTACCTCTTGATGGTGGATTTTTATCTCCAGTATTTTGCATTTGAAACATGCCAATAGGGAATCTCTCAAAGGTTGGTGTGGATGGAAATAGAACCAGCTGTGATGCACATCGGAGCACCTGCATGTTGTTTTAAAGTGGATTTGAACGCACCTTTTGCTCTCATATTAGAAGTTTGTCTTGAGTTTAAAGCTCTTCAGTGGAGTTTCTTTTACTAAACCTGTTCCACCTTCGTGTTTGTCTCAACAGGAAGAGGTCAAGTTGAAGATCAAGGACCTGAACGAACACATCGTGTGCTACCTTTGTGCGGGTTACTTCATAGACGCCACAACAATTACAGAGTGTTTGCACACCTGTGAGTTTTAACAGACCTTTTTTTTTATTGTTATTATTCCTGATATTTCACCAGAATATTTTTTTAAGTAGGATGTCTTCAGAATAATGAGAGTGAAATGTCTCTTTTATCTCCTGTTGCTCCACAGTCTGTAAAAGTTGTATTGTGAAATACCTTCAAACAAGCAAGTATTGTCCAATGTGCAACATCAAAATCCACGAGACGCAGCCTTTACTCAACCTCAAACTGGATCGAGTGATGCAAGACATTGTCTACAAACTGGTGCCTGGACTTCAAGAAAGTATGTACAGTATGAGAGAGTGTTTTAAATATGTATTTGTTTTACTTCCTGTGATGTTTGTGTGACGAGGTTCATCATGTGTTTTCTGTTTGAACAGGTGAAGACAAACGAATAAAGGAGTTTTATCAGTCGCGTGGGTTAGAGAGAGTCATCCAACCTGCTGGAGACGGTAAGTCCTCACGCAGCCACGTCTGTGATTACATTTTAGATCAGAATTTCTGTAACGTTTGTGGTGTTGAAGTCGTCATGTGCTTCGCTTCCTGTCGGCTATATGACCGAGGAGCAGCCGAGCTGTTCTGTGATCTGTCACCTTCTGATTTTTCTGTTGAAGCTGAGTTGGTTTTTGTTGGTGGTGATCTTTTCTCTGCCTCATTGTAAAAAAAAAAAAAAAACACATTTTGCACTTATGAACAGAAAGAAAGTCTCTAACATTGTAGTTGAAATGATCAGGTGCTGGTAAAATTGAAATACCAGTATAGACTTTCCCAGAAAGTCACATGCCACTATATTAATGACAGTGTATTTTATTTTTTACTTCTTCATATATATTATTTTTTACTTCCTTACTTGTAAGGCAAGGCAAGGCAAGTGGTGATGATGTGTTGTCTGGTTTGTACAGATGCAGTACCCGATGCCACAGGTTTACCTTATACAAGCTTTGACCATTCAAAAGCTCATTTCTACAGATACGACGAGCAGGTGTCACTGTGTTTAGAAAGGCTAAGGTAAGATCTGATGTGTTTATCTCCAAGTAATCACGTTTGATATGATATAAATGTGATTTTGAAGACAAGTTTTTTTTTTTACAAATATTTTTCAGTCCTATCCCTTTTGTTCTGTCTTCACAGTTCATCACTGGCTGGAAAAGATAAGACGAAACTTACTCTTCAGGTGAGTCGTCTGTGATAAACGTGGATCTATTCATCTGAATCTGTAGAGCTGGTGGTGGTGGTGATGTGTTCACTGTTCAGAACGTTTATTTATTTACAACGATGAAAAGCAGCAGGAAAAGAGAATGAACAGACATGTTTGACCTGTCTGTGTCTAATCAATCGTACGTGCAGCACAGACACACAACAAACAGCTTCATTACCCTCAGCTGACTGGAGAATGTGTCGTTGCCATGGTAATCGATCATGAAAGTCCGTGATTGTTTTTTTTTTCCCTCCTTTTTCTCTTTTTGACACCCGTTCTCATCGGCAATTGTTACATTAAAATGAGAAGGCTACTTGGCATCCTGGAAACATGCCTGATTTTGGGGATATGCAGTGTTTGTTTGCCATTACTTACATTATTTCCGCCCCCCCAACGTTACAATCGCGCACCCCGCCGGCCGCCGAAGCTTCAATTGAAATCGATTTTATGTCCGCAAAGCTTTGATTACCAAAATATGATAATCGGGTCAGCCCTAGTGATTATATATGTAAAACTGTGGCGGCACAAATTGTATTTAATATTAGTTTCATACTGCAAATAATTAGTTAAAGCAGAAGTGAGTGATCCGGTGGTTTTCGCTAATGCTGCGTTCCAGGCAGGCTTTTGAAATCGTAAATTACAGCTTCAAGTCACAACTTACGACTTTGTAGCGTTTCAGGCAACCCACTCATGTTTTTCCGACCTGTTTTACCTGTGAAAAGTCACTATAACGGCCACTCGTAACTTCCGACCTGTGAACTCGTACCAGATCAAACTGGTACAACTTCACAGGTCGGAAAAACAGGAGTTACGAGTTTCCCTGAACGCACCATAACAGTCGTCGTCCCTACGTCGCCACATTCACGGCGTCCCTTGGCTGCACACACAGCCCTGCATGCCGTTCTCTCTCCTCATTGGATAAAAACTGTAGGATACGATAAATGTTTTCTCCTCGACTCAGAGCAGAGCAGAGGGACTGAGAGACTCGTGTTTTGGTTCAAACACTCTATGTAAGTGATTGCTGTCGGAAGATATAACTATTTAAGACTTATATTAACACAAATATATCACTCACTTCTGCTTTAAAAAGGACAACGAGGAGTTTTGGAAAGCGAGTGTCTTCACACTACATTTACCATGAGCCTCCGCGCGCACTGTGAAATTCTTGGACCGGCGCAAGACGGATGTCTTGCCAAGAATGTTTTCATTCATCAAGAATGAAAGTCAAGGTTCGAAGACGATCAGATACCGTCGTAGTTCCGACCATAAACGGCGATTCGGCTGCGTTATTCCCATGACTCGCCGGGCAGCGTCCGCAAAACCGAAAGTAAGTAAGTAACACTGGTCGGCTCGCCCAGCATTTCCACCACCACTAATAATAACAAAAAGATGATAGAGACAAAATTATATATTTATCGAAAGTGGACCCATTAACAAGTGTGGGTAATGTAGATTCATCCACATTAATATGAGACTTTTTTATTGTCGCTGAATTTTTCGGTCTGCCGATGGAGAAACTCCTCGTTGTCCCTTTTAATGAATTGAATTTGTAGATAAACAAGTCAAATATCATCTTGGTATCTGTAAAGGTGTGAGCCGTCCATGATCATTTTATTATTGTTGATCACAGATGTCGTCCATCGGCACAACACTGCTTTTATCTTTAATAATTTATTTACTTGAGTAAGTGTCTTGGAGTTTCAACCTGGTCCTGCACCTTGAAGTCTGGCCGATGAGTAATGTTCATTTTTCTGTCCTGACTTCTAGGATGTAGGATTTAAAAACCAGTTGCCAAATATCACACAGCAGTTATTGTTGAGTTAATTGTGTTTCTAAAGCAGATCTAGAAACATGGGGCATAGATTTGTGAAGAATCAGTCAGGACATGTCACTATCAATGTGAAGATGTTCCTGGATTGGCTGTTTCTCTGTCATGAAACTCACAACCTGAGCTCTGTCGTCCATATTAATAAAATAAATAAGAAAGAACAAAGCTGAGACCTGGCATGGTTGCGTTCACCATTACACATGAGATTTTTTTTAGATTTTTAAAAAATCTTTCACAAGATTTCTATTTAATTTCAATCTGAGAGAAAAAATCAGTCCAGTACACCTGCTGCAGACTCAGGCTCTTTGCTGTTTGTGCATATAATGTGTGTTTACAGACCAGAAACAGGAGATAGAGAACAGGTGCATATTATTTTGCTGTTTGCCTGTTGGAGCATCATGCGTTATATATTTATTCACATAGTTTTTCCTCATGACTCTACACCCCAGTCATTTAAATGTAAAGGTGTTTGAAGCACTCGCTTACTCTTCAGTTCCAAACCCACTAAAGTGAAAAAAGTGCAGACCTCATCACCCTTTTCTGGACGTTTCTTCATGTCGTCGGACTCTCGCTAGCACCTCTCTCTCTCTCTGTGTATCGAGCTCTGACGGTGGAACTGCACTGAACCCAGACTTTGGGTTAATGATCAGAGAGGGAGCAGTTTAACTAAAACTCATAATCCATCGTGTTTATTTATTTCTCCCTGACGAAGGCTTCCAGCCGGAACGCACCAATGTGCTCGTTTTTAACTGTGTTCTGCCCATAACTTATTAAAGGCATTTTAATGTTTACATCAAGATGAGTGCCTTGGTTACTTTTTTCTGTTTTTTGCACTGATCTAGCCCATAACTAAAGAGCACTATCTTGTTTCCAGGCAGCACTCCAACTCTTTGCCTTTTTTTAAAATTTCTTCTTCCCGTCTGCTGAACCATCACTTTCAGGCCGAGCGCAGAGGCTTTGTTCAACCAGCAGAGGGCGACCTCGTATAACAAAACGCCTTTATGCTGCTGCTGATTGACTCAAGTCCAGTTTTAGGCTCAAATCTGAATTTCACATGTAGTTAAAACACATTTCCACTATTTATTACACTATTTAAAAGATTGTCAGTTCGAATGTGAGATGCCTTTTGTCATTTAAACACTCGCTGCTGCAGACACCAGAGCATCACTACACACTCTTGACCTCTTTCGCCACTTAAATGTGTTTATTGTTGTATCTAATGTTACATTATAATAATAGTAATGGGAACACGCAGCTTCATTTGTTCCATTCCTGGCACGTGTGCTACACTCTCTCACCTCTGTGTGGAAATAGATTTCTTCTTATTAAAACGTTAAAAAAAACAAACGCGTTAACGTGCTCTGGAGTCTAAAGTTGGATCCGTTTTCCAGAGGAGAGCTTTTGTCGTTGTACTCGTAACCTTGACGCTGATTGGACGTGCAGCGCGTCCATTCATCCTCATCTGTTTTTATGGAGGTGGAAATTTGGTAAATGAAATTTCTGCCTCTGCTTTTTAAAGAAATACTGTCCTTGACCGCGTGTGGAGGGGAGGGGGAGGAAACTCGGCTCTTTGGCTGGAGAGCGTGTAATAAGTCAGCTGAGAGTGGAAAGCGTCCAGCGGTAACCTGGGATTTTATCAGCAGTAAATTTAAATTGTAACAGGAGCGCGCCCCACGCCCTCATACATACTCATTATTAGTTTGCTTTTCTTGCAACATGCTTGGAAACGTGTTCAGTCGTTGGACAAAACATATTTATAAAAATGCTAAAAAAAAAAAAAAAAGTAAAACAGCAGCCAGAGCTTCAAGTGTTACAAGCAAATGTAAAGAGACATTTATGACTGTCGAGGCTTCGTACTGTAACTGAGCAGCGAGAGCAGAAATGTAGGTCAACGCCGGGCATAAAGTAAAATCTGCACGGGTCGACTCTTGTTGGAAAAATGATGATGTTGGTGATGTTTCTCCACGGTTCAGTAAACAGACGTCTGAACCCGCAGTGTGAACAAGGAAATGAGACATCTGCCTAATGAGCTCCCTGGTGACCACAAAGTGTTGGAGGCAGTAAAGACTTGATTGAATTATTGTGTTTTTTTATTTTTTTGAATGGTTTTATTGCTTCGGCTCTGCCTGCAGATTAACGTGCGTTTATTTGACCTTGTCTCTGCAGCAGAAGTTTGTTCGCTGTTCTGTCCGAGCCGAGGTGAGACACCTACGGAAAGTTCTCTGTCACCGGCTAAACGTCGAAAAACACCAGGTCAGTTGGTCCGAACACACCACAGACGTTGCAAAACACATGATTTTATGTTAAAGATTAGTCAACATTTATTCTGCTCATGCTAACGAGGATATGTTTTTCATGTTCTGTTGGAAAGATGAGCTCCATCTTTTGTGTTATTGCTGCGTTATAGAAGGAAAAACATCACATTTCCCCTAAATAATCATCAGTGGGTAACTTTGCTAAATCATCATCGACTTTTAAATAGTGTGTTGTCCTTGACCTTTAACCTTTCAAAATGAGAAACACCCTTTGACATTGATTCAACATTGTCGGCTCTGATTTGACTAATTAATAGAGATTCATGTGAAACAAGTAACAATGTAAAGTCACATATTAGGACATGCTCTCGTTAGGGATGTCACCATTATAGATTTTCCTTCTTGGTACAATTATTGTCAGAGAAATAATCATGGTGTTACGATTATAACGATTATTATGGGTTTATTAATTTCCTAACACTATGAATGTGTAAAATCTAGTCAAAATATAGTTACATACTAGTTATATACACAAAATATGTTAAGTCTCTGTTAATATCTGACCAATTATTAATCCCCCAGGGGAAATGTTTGAAATATTCAAGAAATTCATTTTTAATCGATTTAAAAAATATATATATATTATTACAAATGACACACTAACATTTCCTACCCACTCAACGTTACTGTATCTGTGCATTTGGCGTACTAAGCCGGTTGGGTGTCCCGCAGGTGGTGATAGACCTTAGACGTATTTCCTCCTTTGGCTGCTACTTTTTTGCGGCGTGTTATACAGGCCATCGAGCCGCCGTTGACTTTAAATGTTTGTTTGGAGGGAACAAGTCTTCCTTTTGCCAAACTTTAGCAGTCGGGCACGGCTCTGTTTGCAACTCACACTGAACGAAAACAAACTTAGACGATCTGCCTGCATGGCTCCAACATGATCTTACTTAGAAAAGGACGGTATTTAGGAATCTTTATGAACAATTGATTGGCGTTTAATACCGCATGACATCCCTAGCTCTCATATCAGTGCAGAGATGCTGTGTGTTAACCTGTGAGTCACCATAGCAGCATTACATATAATCTATAACAACATGACTACTCACCCTGAGGCAGTAAAGAATGAGTAAATCCTACTGTTAATGAGATTTTAATTCACTTTGTCTTTTAATTAAACCAAAGTTACGACTAGTTGAGGAATCCAAGAGCTCGTCCTCGTCCTCTTTACGAACACGCTTGTTGGTCTGAGTCGTGTTTCCCGTTGCGTTGAGGGGAATTAATGGATTTCCTGAGTTAGTACCGAGTTAAACCTTCAATTAAAGGACACAAGAGTTTCCAATATCATTATTAAAAAAAGCTTATGTTCAGTGTCAACGACTAAGTAGGTTTATTATTTAAAGGAAAACTGACTTCCTGCATCTTTGTCACTTTTTTTTTTTTTTTTTTACAAACGTTTCACACATAAAATAAAAAAAAATCATCCCAGCTGTTCCTTTCAGATTCGCCCCTCTCACATCTGTTTGTGTGGTCCTCCCTATAGGTCCAGATGTTGTTCAATAACGAGTCTCTGCCCGATCACATGACCATGAAACGACTATGGCTCTCACACTGGTTTGGCAAGGTACAGTACAGCCAGTGTCGGCCGGTGCCAACAAATGTCATACATTCCTTCACACTTGAACACATTTTCTTTTTTACTAGTTCATTTTTGAAAAATCAGGACAGAGTTCCCTGTTACTGCTGCTGTGTGACGGCACATTCTCCATCGCTAAACCTCACAGCTCTTGAAATGAAACACTAAACCTTTTAAATGTGATGCGTGCAGAAGTGATATTTTATTTATTGATGTATTGATGTGCACTTTCTCTCTCTCTCTCCCCCAGGCTCAACCGTTAGTCCTTCACTACACCATCAAGGACAAAAGGACCAGATAGGATTTGCTCTCAGTCGACTACAGCTGTACATATTTTGTACAATACATATTCTATTTTAATAGTGTTTGTGTACATATACTTATTTTCCTTGTTTTTGTATTTTTGAAAATAAATTTTAAATGGGAAAAATAATCCAGTGTGTATGGCTTGCTTGCGAAAATGTGTGTTGCATGAGGGGGGTGGAGGAGTGTTTGACCCTTTTAACCTGAACCAAATGGTAATAGTAGTTTACTGCACCTTTAAATGGAGCAGTTTGACCTTTTTTATGTCATGTAGTTTTATTAATGATGCCACGGCTCCTATATACCTGGAGTTACTGTGATTGGAAACATGCCTGCTGCTGCTTTAGTGTCAAATACACAGTTAAGAAAATTCTCTTTAAATGTTTACACTCAAGCAGAAAGTCAATCTTCAGTAACATTTACTTCTTAATATAGTAATACTTAAATGCAGTGACCCTTTTGTTTATCATGTTATTATTTAATGATTTAAACCTTTATTGAGACATTTTCCTACCAGGAACTAAAGAAAAATGTAAATTTAGAAGGGGAAAGGAATAATAAAGAATAAAGTACAGAGATGAATTACTAAAATATATTCTGTAATAGTGAATCTGTAGAAGAGCCACCTCTGGCCGTGCATCTGTATGGTTTGTCTGTTTCAGCTTCACACATCTGGACGCTGCGATTTATTTCAACTTTTCAGTGCGGAGCTGCTGAGCTGAGCTGAGGCTCCGTCAGGCTTCAGGCTGCTCTGGGACTAAGTGAGGAGTCATTCTGAAGTCTGGACTCTTAACTTGGCCGCTCGCTGTTGTTCTGAAGCCATGTCTGTCCTGGCTTCGTGTTGTTGTTGTCTTGTTGGAATAAATCTTCTCCCTGCTCCCCAGCACTTGCCGTACTGCTGCTGCTGCTGCTGGATGTTTCTGCGCTGATTTCATCTCCACTGTCCTCAGGTCAGTTTGGGACGCTGCCACCTCCAGGCTTCTTTCACTCTGTGTCTCTCTGGTGGTGGGTTTTTAATATAACCAGTAAAAACAGCAGGTTTGTCTGTCTCCTATCTGCATGCAGCTCCTCCTGTGTCCATGTAGATCTCTTGGTGACCTCTATCAGTGACAGACCCTCGGCCTGCAGCTGAGCCACATCCTTCTCCTTCACTTTTTTATATGTGATCTTATATATTCAGTCTCTTGAATTCTAGTTTTCAGTGAACGCATCACAGATCTGGTGTGAGGCTATATGTGTGCAGTAACTTCTGTGATTTAAAAAAGACTGTACGTCAAAGCAAAGACTGCAAAGATACAGGCACTACTTTCCTCTGTGAGGTTTGTGTGTCAGTATTTTGTGTTTTATCGCTGACTCTGATATTACAGAGGCCTATTTCTGTCAAAAACGCTCTTTAATGGACTTTTATTCAGTGTAGTAAAATAATGGAAACAAACCTCAGTGGTGGTCGGTTGAATACTTTCCATAGGTGACAACACAGTTTGACCACAGCAGGGTCTATCAATAGCTGTCTCCACTTTTTATAGGCACTTGTGTATCACTTGATCTGTCTTGACCTACATAGTCTATGGACAGTAGGTAGTAAAAGCTCCTCTCAAAGGCCTTCTGTGGTTATTTTTAGATTAATTAAAACACTAGCAGGAGGTCAAATGACATGACTTTTGATTGCTGGTGTGTTTGTGTGAAGTTCAGAAACTGGCAAGAGATGGATTTTGTTTTTTAAACTCCGGCCTTTTGCCTTCGTTTGAGCCCGAGCTCCAAAAAAAATGCTAGAAAAGCTCGGCAGCATCTCTCCTCAGACCCGTTGGCTGCCAGATTAAATGCCCACATCTTTCAAACTCGGTGCTCCCAGTTGTGTAAGGCCGGGCTTTCTGTCACAGATTTATGGCACTGCGAGCCCAGTTGGAGATCAGCCCTGCATGGTCAAGAAGAAGAGTTTTCTCTCGACTTTCGAAAGATCCCTCCTCCAGAGCCAAGACAAGACAAGAAAGACAACATACAACTGCTCTCCTGCTCTGTGTGTGTGTGTGTAAGTGTAAGTCCTGCTGCCCTATGATGTGTAAACAGAGCTCCGTGTGTAAAATCACTTGAGTAGTCGCGGCCCTGTAAGCAGCATAGTTGCCATTGCAAAATGAAAAAAGCAGCTTAAGCCAACTGGCATTCCTCCTCGTCTCCTACATGTTTATGTGACACACTAACTGAGCTGATAGTTTATTGCACGTTTTAGAAGCTTTGCAAGAGAAACTGGATTTGAGACTTTTCTTTTTGTAAAAAAAAAAAAAAAAACTAACATCTTATGACCACCTCTTTATCTCTGCAGGATTTCACAGGCCACTGTTCGACTGTACCAGGCTCTTGTTTTATAGCACTGATCACACAAAGACAGTCCTTCCTGCCTTCTTTCCTTCCTTCCCTTCCTTCCTTCCTCCTCCTGGACACTAGGTGGCAGACTTGCTGCTCCTCAGACATTTCAGGGACACATGGAGGCTGAAGCTTTTGATGTGTGTGATCTTGTCCAGAGTGTAAGGAAAGACTCTGATAACCTGACAGCGGCTGATAATGTACACAAGCGCTGTATCTTATTCTGTCTCTGCCTCTCTCTAAGTGGACTGAGCTGCAGAGGCCACAGCAGCACTGAGCCCAGCTGCCTGTTCCCCGTAGCAACACGCATTAATAATAACACAATAAATCTGCTTCATCAATGTGATTTAGGAAACATCTTATGGACTGCTAAATGAAAACAAACCTCCATGTTGAGTGTTGATGTGGATTTTTAAAGGTCAAAGGTTAAGATGTTTTTTTTAGACTTCAGATTCCTCGCCTTCATTAAAGTCACTATACAATTTGACATTTTAGTGCAATAAAACCAGTGAGGTTGAGATGCTTTAAACAAAAAGGAAGGTGTTTGTTGGCAAATTAAAAGCCTGTTCTATAATAACCCGAGTAATATTTTATAGAAGTTAATATGAAACGTTGGCTGTTTTTAAATTAGACTCCTGTGGCCACTGCTTTTAAAATGAAGAATAAAATAACCTCCCTCACAGAGGCAGCAACACACACACACACACACACACACACACACACACACACACAGATGCATGCTTATTCCCCAGTCACCTTTATAAAAGCCTGAGCATGTCCCTCCAGGGCACTTTTATTTTGAAAATGATGACATAAAAACCACCCAAAGCTGTGACCTTTAGGCCAGAATGAAGGTTGTTGAGTTGTTATATTATTTTTAGTCTATTTCAAAACCTCTGGGATTTAATTTATCTCACTATAATAAATAATGAAAACATGAATCTGAATGTGGATTCAGACAGAAGCAGCTGTGATTTCGCTGAGCTTTTAGTTATTTAATCTAATATTGCTATTATTGATCAAGAAATTTCATAATGGAAAATATAAAAATTATCTCACTTATACATCGAATTTTCAAAGTAAAGTTAATTGATCGATATACCATATAATATACTCCAATTTAAAAATTCAAAATAACAGAAAATAACAGAAGCTAAAAGAAGCAAATGATTATAAAAACCTCTATGTTAGTATGTTAGTTATAAAGTGATTGATCCTGTTGTTCTAAAGACGTGGTAACAGTTTAATCTTTTTCTTCTTTTTTTCCTTTAAGCCGTCTGTCCACTGACTTTTATTTAAAGCTCCATCCTCTGTGTTGTTGTTGTTCCCGCTGCCACTTCGCGGAGGCTCCGTAATAAAAAGGCTGTTTGACTTTTCAACCCTCGTGATTCCGGCCGATTACTTCTATTGTGAGCGTCAGTCTGCTGCGACTCTGTGGCCCCGGAACAAAAGACCAACAAGAACCAGAACAGGCCTAACGAGATCCGGAGCTCGCGCACATTTCAGATTTATATTTCGACTTTATTAATATTATTATTACTATTACTATTATTAATTTCAATGATAACGTCATTCATCTGTTTCCATTGTGTTTTATTACTTTAGAGCAACACGTGTCAAGACAATTATTTCAAAAAGGTCCCATCCGCCATCTAAATATTATTATACTTATTTATATAATACCATTATTATTATTATCATTGTTATCTATATGCTAGTATTGAGGTGTATTTTTAAAAATACATTTTAATTTCTAGAAACTGAAAATGTGGGAATAATTAAAATTTAAAATATTATCTATAAGTACTCACAGCAGCTTCAGTTTATGAATGAGTTATTTAAAATAATAAATATCCAAGAGAATAAAAGTCTGTGTGTCCACGTACAGAAACAGAATAAAATGAGCTCAGGCTGTAGATTTTACACTTCACAAAAGTGGATCAATTAAACACTATGGAGATATAGAGATTTGGGGGGATAAATAGTCTAACATTTTATCCCTAAATAATTACAACACAGTCCTCCCCTCACACACACATTTGCTTACACACACACACACACACACACACACACACACACACACACACACACACACACACACACACACACACACACACACACACACACAGACAGACACACACACATACCACACACACCAAGCTCTTGATCCCGTTACAAAACTGTTGCAAATGGTCAACCAACAGCAGCAGCACGTCGCATTTCCACTGCCTCCCATTGAGGTTTATTCATTAGGCTCCTCACACGAACCCATTTGCTATTCATGGCAGATCTCTCTCGCTCTCTCTTTCTTTCTCTCTCTCTCTCTCTCTCTTTCCAAACAAACCCGAGTAGTCAGGAGTCAGGAGTGGCAGATGCGTGCCATTATTGCCCACGGTGCTCAGTGGAAGCTGTTTTATGTTAAGGCAAAGGCGGGTTAACCTAATCAATCATGTCGACTAGTTGTGTTAAAAAAGACGATGCATAGAAAAGGAGCAGGGAAACATATGGCGGCGCAGGGCGCAGGGGGCGGGAGGCAGCTTCTCTTAACACCGCAGCCAGACCGGGACCTTCTTGTGACAAGATGTTTTAGAGCTCTGCTATTCAAAGCCCGGAGAGCTGAATGGGAATAAAGGCGGTGGACGGCTGCTAATTGAAGTCATGGCACTTCACGCCTGAAAGCTGCAGGTCAATTATTCAAAAGCTTTTTTTTTCTTCTTAACCAGGCAGAGCAGGTTGAGTTAAGATTTTAAGTATTTCCTGAATCTCCAAGGACAAATCTATAAGTTATTATCTCCTTATAATAATCCTAATGTGGCTCTGCATTCCTATACACCTCTTATAATACTCCATTATAAATAATCCTAATATTTATACATGAGGCGCCATCTTTTTCTTTTATAATTTCTAATTTATAGACATAAATCACAAATCTTGAAATATCATATAACCTTTATTTACATAGATGCTGATTAAATAGAATGTTACAATAAAATTATCCCATAGGATGTTTGTTTGTTCGTTTGTTTGATCTATATACAGAAACTCAGCGCGTGGAGAAGTTTGCAAGGGACGCGGCGTCCCTCGCGCCGCGCACAGTATGCAGGCCCTGCAGAGACAAACACGACTCGCTCAGGACCAAAAAAAAAAAAAAAAAAAATAGTATTACATCTTGAGGTGGGATGGACATGTGCATGGAAGAAAAAAACAAAAGGGTGGATGAGGAGGGAGGGGGGTAATTTAAATATTTGGCAAAGAGAATAAATTGCAAACAGAAATAATAATAATAATAATAAGAAGAAGAATCATTGCACAACTTTCCACACACACACCCTCCAAAATAAAAGAAGGTGAGATATTAAAAATGTTTACATTGATGTTCAAGTCTCCCCTGTACCACAACAGTCAGGTGGGTCTGTCTGAGAGGAAGGAGCGCAGTGACGGAGCTGGAAGGCTTCACAAGTCCGATTAATAAATTAAAATGAAAGAGAGAGAAAAAAAAGAGGATGAGGAGAAAAAAAAACGTTCCTGAAATGTTTATATATGTGTATATTCTCCTTTTTGTCAATATCCGTGCAAAAAAGTTTGGGAAGAAAAAAATGCCCCCTTGTTTTTTCTTTTTTTTTATATTCTTGTGTCATTCTTATGAAAATCACACCCCCTCCCCTCCCTGACTGACTGTCAATCGTCCACCTCGATCTCCTCGTCGTCCTCCGAGAACTCATCCGTGGTTTGGTCTCTGGATGAGGAGGGGGACTGTGGGAAGGCCCGGTGTCCTCCTCCTCCTCCTTCGTGCGAGGTCGGGGAGACACTGGGCGACCTGGCCTCGGGCCCCGCGCCCTCGTCAATGTTCTCCATGGTGACGAGCTTCTGCAGGGTCTGTGGCGTGATTTTCTTGAGCGACTCCACGTCCGCTTTCATCTCCTCCAGGTCCCGCTTGAGCTTGGCCCTGCGGTTCTGGAACCAGGTGATGACCTGCGCGTTGGAGAGACCCAGCTGCTGCGCGATCTGGTCTCTGTCGGCCGGGGAGAGGTACTTCTGGTACAGGAACCGCTTCTCCAGCTCGTAGATCTGGTGGTTCGTGAAGGCCGTCCGCGACTTTCTCCTCTTCTTGGACGTCTGCCTCTGGCCGAAGGCGTTTACATGCTCGCGACCTTGGAAGAATAGGAAACAAAACACATGAAACAAGGCAAAGGCTTAGGCGGAAAGGGGGCCACTTCTACTTCTTCTCTCTGCCCCCTCAGCAGCAGAGCAGCAACAGAGGGCAGTGCAGAACACAGCGGGCCTGTCCTCGGCTCACTTCTCTAAACATTATAGCTATTTAATTCACTTGATTTAAACAGGAACCTTGAAGACCAGCAGCAGCAGCAGCAGCAGAAGCTCCTGTTGGATCCAGCTGAGCTTAATAATAATAATAATTCACCCCCCTGACACATTCCCAGGCTTATTATTATGAACCAGAGTTGAATTAAACTCAAATATTTTGATAGTTAAGTTGATTATTATGCAGCAGATCAGACTCCACGTGTGTGTTTATACTGAGCACGGCACTGCAGGCACTTACTTGGCCATAATGGCTGATTGACTTTTGACAGCATGTAAGGCTGCTGGAGTAGCCGGTGTTATCAGCCACATGTGGAGCTTTATAGATCATTTGCATGAACGTTTTAATGCGTAAATATCACATTTGTATTTTGGTTTAGTATCTGGTCCACATTCCCACAGAGCTGTCCCTCCATGTCCACCCTAAAAGTCACAACAAACCCAGCTGCCTCTGCTCTGCTCACTCTCACTCTTGTTTTTAAAGTCACTCTGTCTGATGAACCTTTAAAAAAACCAAAACACACAGAATGTCAGTGTTTACCTTCCGCTGCCTGGATAACGCTGACTTCCAGACCCTTAAACGTTTTGCTGGCCAACTCCTCCAGCGCGCACAGCGGCGAGGAGGGAGTGGTGATCCCGTTCCTCGCCGAGTTAGAGCCCGTGACTTTCTCCAGCGCTCTCGGCGGACAGATAGTACTGGCCACCGTCTTCTTCACGGACGGTTTGTTTAGGATATCCTCAATGCTGAACGGCGTTAAAGGCTTGTTGGAGTTGGCCGGCGGCGGCAGCTGGTCCAGGGGAGCCCGTCTCCTCTCCTCGCCGCCGCCGCCGCCGCCGGACTGCAACACAGAACCTGCCTTCATGTCTTTACTGGAGGTCATCGCAGTCCCGAAGAATCGATCGCTGCTTCCCACAAGTAAAGAAAAAAAAAAAAGGTGGAAAAAAAAGTTGATTATTTCATTCAAATGCTCGTGTAAATGGTCCACGCTGTCTCCTCCGGTGCTCGGCGTGTCTCGGAGTCCTCTCCTCTTAGATTTGGACACTTTAAAGCCCGAATGTCGCAACTTTAGTTCGCCTGAGAGCTTTCCTCCAAAATAACCATGCTTCGGGCGTTGTTGCAAAAGGCAAGCCGGACTGTATTCCCCTCAGAGACTCGCAGTTCCCCTGCCAAGCTCCATGTAGATCTTTAGGAAGTAACAGACTGGAGGGGGGTGAATCCCTGCAAGGGGAGAAAAAAGCCCGTCTCAAGCAGCAAGAAACAGAAAGCGACTGCTAACGAGTTATTGTTGATTGGGCGAAGTTCAATTAGAGAAACACTACACTACTTGCTGACCCGCTGCTGCGTCTTAAAGGGCCGGACCATAATAACTAATTGGACGTGAGGAATAGGAGGAGTCTGTTGCTGCCCGAGGAGAAAGAGAGAAAAAAAGAAAGAGAGAGAGAGAGAGAGAGAGAGAGAGAGAGAGAGAGAGAGAGAGAGAGAGATGCCTCCTGAACTGTTTATGCATCTGTTTCCCTCTGCTGGTCTCCTCTGCTTCTAGAAAGGGAGAGTTGATGGCCATTAAAATACTGCCACCAGCATCTTTGCATTATGGGAAAGTTGTGAGGCAGAGCACCAGGGCCAACAATGGTCTCTCTCCTCTCTAGCCGTGATCCCCCCCCCCCCATTTTTTGGTGCGTAATTACGCATCCAGCGTTGTGCGTAATGTTGTGCGCATTAGACACAGTGTTTTAACACTTAAAAACAGACACATTTAGACATTTACGGAGCTGAGTCTGAAGATTATTTAACATATTTTCTTACAATTAAACACACGACAGGTGGTGATTTATGACCATATACACACGTTTATTCAGGCTAATTATATACAACTTTATCATAGGTGTAGAGGAAAGATTGGAAAGTTGATTTATGAAACTAAAGCAATATATTTTTTTCCAGATTTTGAATGCAGAAATTTGCAGAATTGAATTTATTTGTTGAGTTTTGTTCCAGTGCGTCCTTCTCTCCTCTTCCCCTGTGTGTGTCAGTGTGACCCTGTCCCTGCAGGTGAAGCCCACGAGTTACGGTGTAATTTAATGCGGGAGCGTGAAACAGGCGTCTTAACAAAGGTGACGCCGAGCTGCGGCTCAGAGACTGAGTGTGAATTTTACTGAGAGAGAGAAAGAGAGAGAGAGAGGGAGGGAGGGAGAAAGAGAGAGAGAGAGCACGGGGACGAGCTGGACGCGGAGCAGAGCAGCAGGTACGTTTTGTTTAGAGGAAACAACTTGTTTTAATTTAAGACTTGTGAGATTTAACACGTTTGGCTGCTGTCGCCACTCGGGCTCTTTATTTCGTTTTAACACCTCACAGTCAGAGATTAGACAGGAACGAAATATGCAGTTTGGATCTATTAGAAATTAAAAAAAAAAAAAGGAAGGTGTGAAATATTTTGTTGAACGGAAAAAACCACGGTGTTAAATGTCTGGATTAAAAATATATCACCAGACATTTATGTGCGTAAAAAGAAACTCCTCGTGCTGTCTGAGATATTCCAGCATCTGAATTACAATCCACGCGCCAGCTGCTGCTGCTGCCAGAGGTTGAATAAAACAAACAGTGGTGGGAGAAGAAAAAAAAAACAGCATTTTCTTTTCTTTTTTTTTTAAACAACAACAATGAGATTATTCTGAGCCATTTGGATGGAGAGGTGCTGCTGCCTGCTGCCGCCCAGGAAGCCACTGCGGAGCCGCTTCTTGTGCCAACAGGAGCATATGGTGACATTGGTTTAGGGACAGAGTTATAAAACAGCAGGAAATTCTATTAGCTGCCTTGGAGGTCCAACCTCTGTGGCTGCTTTGAATATATATTTCTCCATAACGAGCAGGAGTTTGTGGGAGTAGATTGGGTTTGGGGGGTTTGGGACAGAACCACGGAGCAGGTAGCCGAGGACCCGGTCTGAGCTGAGCTGAGTTATTAATATCACACTGATCCTCATTCACTCTGACGGCTCCAGGCTTTTACATTCAAAAGCCAAGTGCACACTAGAGCATATTGTGATTTTTCTATTATTATTAACTTCTCATTTTTGCAGATATTTATTTTAGGAAAAAAGTAAAAACAAAAAAATAAAAATGTTATTTTACAGTAATAGTTCAGGAATAAATATAGTTATGAAAGAGGAAATACTTATGCTGCTTTTAATGTCTCTGGGAATTTTATAGATTTTATAGATTTGATCAACTGCACTGACTCCTACAAACCTCCTCCTCCTCCACCACCACCGCGGCGCGCGCGCTGCTGTAGATTATTAACCCTCAATGTGTAGTTGAAGCCTGCGGGTCAGCAGCGGCCCACTGGGCTGAACTGGAGCTGGTCCGAGAGTGTTTTGATTTTCCTTTTCTTTTCTTCTTAATTCAAACGATAATTAGAAGCAGAGCAGCTGACATCATCAATCATCAGCTCTTGAGGGATTTAATTGGAGGATTCGCTTCGCTTTTACCTCCAATCAGCACCGAGATCTGAGCTCCTAAAGTCACCACCAAGCTGCACGATGACAGAAGAGAAGATCCCTCTCTCCCTCTCTCTTTTTTTATAGTTTTATTTTTCTTTTAGAGGATCAGACGCGTTTTCTCCAGCTTCACTCTCTCACATTTAAACCCCACTGCTTCTCCGTCAATAATCAGGAACGAGGCCGGAATCGATGGAAATAAATAAATAGATAAATAACCGGCCCACCTGGTAAAGGTCAGACTTTCTGTCATTAATCAACAAATTAATTCACAGAGAAAAAAAAAATCACAGAGTTTCAGTCACAGACAAGGAAACCTCGAATAATGCAACAACTGCAATTTTAATCCTGAGGCTGTAATTAGTTACAGAGATGTAACGCGTTACTGCTGCTGCTAAAGAAAAAAAACAAAACATAAAGCTTGTTTTAAACCTTTTTTTTTCGATTTCGTTTGGTTTATGGAGTAAAAACAGTTAAAGCTCCACGTCAATATAACATAAAATAAAAGCATCGTTAACCCTCTATGGTACCATGTTGCCCTCAGGCAACATACCACTTTTTGGCTTGTCACATCTCCACAATTCATCCCATTTAATGCTGTAATACTTTAAAAAAGAGAGGAGACCTTAGAGAACCAATAACAATGCTTTAATTTAACACATGACTTTCAAGAAGCCATACTGAAACCCTTTTTTGCAGACTGTTTCAAAGGAAACAGGTTTGCCATTTGCTCCACTAAAACGGTCTGAAAACATAACTTCCTGGCCCTTTTTCATCTGGAAAAAAAATATATTTACACTAATAGATTAGTAAAGTTTAATTTTTAATAGTTCCATGCAATTTATTTACTTGTTAAATAATGGAAACTTGTTAAAATGTACCTGTTTCCCGAAAGCAACAACGTACCATTATAGAAAATTGCAGTGTTGCCTTGAGGCAACAGTGGACCATTATGGAATCAATATTGCATTATGAGACTATGGTAGTGTGTGTTTAGGTGTAAATATAATGTTCAAAAACATATAATTCATCATAATTTAGTTTTTTATTCATAATAAATTTTATTTTGAATGCAGTAAAGTAAACATCAGGCTATTATGATGATGATGAGGAAGATGAGAATGAGAATTGGGATGAGGATGAGGCCAGTGAAGGTGAAAGTCTACAGAGACTGGTGTTTCTAATACAGTATATGACGAACCGTAATGGTACAATGTTGCCTACAAGCAACAAACCCCAAAAACTTCCAAAAATAAATAATTTTTAAAAATGTCTTTAGATTATGTTTATTTAGTCTATTTTGAGACATAAAAACACTCCAAACATTTTTTCCCCCACTGGCATCATAGTGCGTACCATAGAGGGTTAAATATAATTTAAATTCAAATATTCCACCACAGTTTCATAAATATATAACATTAAATTATGATAGAACCTCCTCTAAGGTCACCATTACGTCACTAAAGACCGAGGGAGAATATTAATAAGCAGGATGTATACAGCAGAAATAACATTTTATTTGTGATATAAAAAATAACATAAATATAACAAAATAATAAAGACAAGGTCGATGTTAAATATAGATATTTTGAGCCTCTCTGGTTCGTTTACGGATGTTTTAGTTATAATACGATGGGGTGTTTTTTTTGTCCCTTCAAAATAAAAGATTTACTAAATATCATTTGGGCTCGTGCGTGCTGTGTTTTGTGAAGTGGCAGCTCTCCGCGCGCAGCGTGTCGTCCTGTATTATGAAACAAAACAGCTGTAAACGCCTCTCAGTAGAACATGATACAGGAGGAGAGGAGGCTGCTGCTGCTGCTGCTGCTGCTGCTGCTGCAGGGCGCTGTGGGTGTGTTGGTTTCCACTCTGAACCGGCCTGTTTCCACTGTAAAACACACACACTGCCACTGATCAAGGTGTGTGTGTGCGCGTGTGTGTGTATATACGTGTGTTTGTGTGTGTTGATGAACAGCACGAGCACGACTGATCCCAATTTAACCTGCATGGGCCTCCTCTCTGAGTATGCAGGCCTGATGTTAATGGAGAAAATAATAAATATTATTTCTAGTGAGAGATTACTATAAGCAACAATATATAAAAAATAAAATTATATGTGTTACACTTAGAAAAATAAATAATAATTAAATATATATTTGATATTTGTCTCTTTTTTTCGTGCGTAATGGTGAGGCCTTGGCACAACGTGCTCCATCCCACTCATCCCACCATGTGTGCGTGTGTGTGTGTGTGTGTGTGTGTGTCCGTCTTAGCGCGTTACCAGCCGGATGTCAAAGCACCGGAGCAGTCGGTGTTGTCACTCGGAGATCTGTTTCTTTTCCGAGTTGTCCTCGAACGCACCGTCGCTGCTTCGACCTCAGACGCACAGGTGTTCATCCTCCGAGCCGCTTCACTCTGCGTGGAGGTGACGCGGTTCCTCCGCCACCACGCAGCGAGCTCTCATTGGCTGAGGCTTCCCATGACATCATCACCACCACCAGCACCACCATCATCATCATCATCAGCTGGCGGGGACTGGATTCCTGAGGAGATGAAGATGTGTTTTTCTGTGATTAGTATGAGACATTAAATCCACCAGACTGATCCTGAAGCTGCAGCAGCTCTGGCTCCTTCTGCTTTTATATTAAAAAAAAAAATGTGTGTGTATATTTAAAAAATCTGACACCAGAGCTGCAGCTATTATTTTCATTACTCCCTTTATTTTCCTTGCAAATCAGTCATCATTCAGCGAGTCAATAAAATATCTGCAAACAGTGAACGTGTCAATTTTAAAGCAGTTACAACAGGAAGATTTTCACTGAAGCTTTAATGAGAAGAGACGGGTAACAAATTCACCTTGGAACTGAAACGATTATTCCACTATAAGAGAGGTTGTGGATAATAATCTGTTGCTGTAATGGACGCCCAATATACTCTCATTCTGACTGTGGCTGTAAATAGGCCACAGAAGACTCACACTGCACATATAGTAACTATATGGCGCACAGGAAACACACAACAGAAGCAGTGTCCACACTCACAGCTGCAAAATGAACAGATGCTCATCAGCAGCTCAGACAGAAATAGGAGTAATATCTAGATTTTAAAGTTGTCTCCAGCCTCCCACAGTTTGACTGACATGTGTCCTGCTACTACAACTGTCACCTCTCGTCTCCACCGGCGTCTAAACAACAGCAGCACAGACGACATTTGATAAATAGATCAGAGTCTCCCCCTCTTCCCCTCTTCCTCTCTCTCTCTGTGCACCGTGAACTTCACAACTGTTTCCCTCATGTATGGATGAGCGGATGAAAGTGGATGAGTTTCTGCAGCGTGTTGATCTACCACCACCACCCACTGAACGTGTCTCCTCTGTTTAACACACACTGAACCGTACGGCCTCACAGCAGCAGCAGCAGCAGGTCTCTGCAGAGATCTCCCCAAATAAATAACGGCGAAAGTCTTTCCAAGTCTTTTCCAGAGCTCCTGCAGGCTGCAGACCTCTGCGGCTTCATTTTTTTTTGTTCCATGGCCGGAGATCACACACACATACACACCGCATGCACCACACACACACCCCCTCCTCTCTCCGTCTCCTGAGAGTGGACTGTGGTCGTCCTCGATCCTCTCTAATGGCCCACTGGGGCCTATTTAAGTCCATAAAGAAGGAGAGGTGGAGGCTTAAAGCCGGATTACAGCACAGAGACTCAATGTTTCTGCTGCTTGACTCTTGATTAGCCTCATTATTATGTAATTAGTCCATTGAGTGGAATCTGATACCAGACAGTAGAGCTATACTGTTGGTCTGTGTGTGTGTGTGTGTGTGTGTGTGTGTGTGTGTAGCCCAAAGCCAAAAAGTCCAGCCCCCTCCAAAAAAAGCAATTAAAATGACCAATGACACAACACTAATTATATTATTATTGGCTGTAATAGATACAAAACATTACATTAATACTGAAAAATGATTAAATCTGTGGATTTGCTTTAACATCCTGTTTTCGTGTGTGTGTGTGTGTGTGTGTGTGTGTAAAAGGTAAATGAAGGATTGAGTTATACAACATTGCAAACATCAGTAAAGAGGTTCATTTTTTGTTATCATTTTATTTTAAGTCAGTTGATACACAAATTTAAATAATCAAAGACTGACAGGCGACTCTTGTTGTTGTTTACCATCTATTTTTTTTAGGAGGTTTTGAAATTCAAAGTAAGATAATAAGTCACAGAGCAGCCTTTTTGACTATTCAGCATTTTGTCAAAACACACACACACACACACACACACACACACACACACACACACACACACACACACACACACACACACACACACACACACACACACACACACACACACACACACACACACACACACACACACACACAGATCTATTTATATGTGATGATGGAGGCTGCTGCTGAGCTGCTCTGTGATCAGGAACGACCACAACACGAGGACTCGATGGGACAGAGCGGAGAGCAAAGAGTCAGTACAGCTGATAATAATCAAGAAGGTAAAAAAAAAAAAAAAAAAACAGTTCTGATTGATCGATCTACTTTCATAGTGTTTTCATGTTGTAGATAAGATCCAGCAAAGAAATTTTTGCACATCCTGAACATGAATCTATATTTGTCGATCAACGGTTTCCAGTTAATATCAGAGACATTTTCATTTAGCCTCAAATCTGCTACAAAACAAATATATTCAAGGTGTCATGATGTGTTTAAACTCACATGTTACTTCTTCACAACATGCAGATAAATCTTAGTTTGTTCTTCTCCAGCTTCACTGCTGCTGCTACATGTTGTTCCTGGTGATACCTGCACATACAGAACATTAATGGTCAAATTAAACCTTAATTACTGTAATAAACATTTTAATTGTCTACACTTGTATCTATATGTTGCAATTAGACCAATGGGTTTCCACTCTCCTCTGCACATTATGACACAGATTCAGCTGTTAAATGCTGTTAAATGAACCCAGAACAGTTGTGTGAACACAAGCGACTCAGATTTTCTTTTTCTTTTCTTTTTTTTTGAACTGTCCTCCAAGATTAGAGTGAAAAAATAAAAATAAAACATGGCCTCCACTGTGGGCTCCTAGGGGCCTATCTTCTCATGTCACTGACTGCAGGCCTCTACATATCTTGGCAAATGAAGACAAATGCCTGTGTGAGCGCAGCACGTTTCCCGTGGAGCTCTGGACAAATTAATCACTTGCAATTCTATCCTCTGTCCACTTGGGCGCCCGGTGAGTCCCCGATGCAGCGTAGACCGACTGTCCGAGGGTTTAATGAGGAAGAGGCCGCAACGCATCGACCACGACGATGATGATGATGGCAACAGCGGCGTCCAAGCCTGAGCAGCGAGGAGAGAAAAAAGAAAAGTGAAAGAAAAGAAACGAGTGAGTGAGTGAAGACACCTCTCTGGAGAACCATCCTTTTCCTGGGGATGGTGTGGCGCCTTGACCTCCAGGATCTACCCCCCCCCCCCCCCCCTCTCCTCCTCCTCCTTCTCCTCTCCCTCCACCAAGTCTTCCTCTCCCTCCTCACATCAGGATTTCATTAAGTGGTGAGCAGCAGAAACACCCCCTCCCCTCCTCTCCCCCTCCTCTCCCCTTCCTCCTCTCCACCTCAACCACTCCAATTCACTCCACTCCATCACCACCACCACCACCACCTCCCTCCTCCTCCTCCTCCTCCTACTTTGCTCTCTCCTGCGCCACTTTGCTCCCAAACCAAAATGAGGAAATAGCTCGTCTGGTCGCTGACAGACCCCGGGTTCGGCCCGTAAAGATAAATGACCCAAAGTATTAAAGTTTAACACGTTGACAAAACCCACCTGATCTGTGGGATTAATGCAACAAAAAATCCATCTGTGGAAAAAGAAGGAGAGGAGGGAGGAGGAGGAGGAGGAGGAGGAGGAGGAGGGGTGACATGAGGGGGAGGAGAGGGAGAGGTGGGGTGGGGGGCGGGGGCTCACAGGAGAGTAATAGCCGGGCACTGGGAAGGTCAAACAATATTTAGGATAAGTACATATCCAGGGCTGAGAGGCAGAACTTTGCAGAGGCGTACGTTTTTTTTTCTTCTTCGGGGTCTCGTGTTCCTGAACGTCACGCTTTGGCAAGTTCAGCAAATCCTCAAAAAGGTGAAACACGCACACACAGACACACACACACACACGCATACACAGCAGAGGCAACAACACATACACAGCGAAGACTTATGATGCTTAATTGGGTCAAACGAAGAACACAAGGAGTGCTTTTACTTAAAGTCCCATCAATAATGTGATGTCATTGGGAGCAGAGGTTTCTGTTTGTCGACTGCTCCAACCACAACACCGTGTCAGAGGAGCTCGTTGGGGGGAAAAAAAGCCCCGTTATCAATGCAGTATGAATATCTTAACTTTGTGCAATTTAAAAACACTGAATAAATCATCAAAAAGCATCAAACTGTGGATAAGAGCAGCTTTTGAACACAAACCCATCACTTCCTGTACGGGCCCAGTAATGCTCCATGTGGTGTCCCTATGAGCTAATATAATAATAAAGATGCACAATGATCTTATTTGGCCTTTTAATCCGGATATGAGCTCATGTCCAGGGAACATTATAGATGTGATTGTGATGAAAGTTGAGTTAATCCCCACGAGGACACGAGCTGATTGAGTTTGTCGTCTATTATCCTCTATTAAAGTCGAGGCTAAAGGTGAAAGCTCGGTGTATAATTTACCTGGAGACGAGGAACCATGGTGGGAAACGTCCAGAATTTAAAAGATTAAATGATGAGAGTTTATCTCTCGGTCTCAGACTGGACTTGTTGGGTTGCTGGTGAACTGACCTTTAACATTTTGTCAGTGAAGAGTGAATCAGAAGATGGATCAACACCATTTATTTAGTTGGGATTGTAGCAGTTTTTAAGGCTTTTTTGAAAGGTATTTAAAGGATTGTAGTGTTTCACAGTAAATAAAGCTGATACCAATCATTTCCTCTGATGATCTGCCTGCTTTTCTCAAGGTAACGTAACCAATGTGTAATATTTTCATATTTTCAGACAATCGCATGTTATAATATATGATTCAACGCATAAATGAGTCCGGACAGTCTTTATAAAACACAATACACAGTCGGTTTTAAAGAAGTTGTGCATCGCAATAAATACATGTTGAACTTGCAATTTCAAATACTAAATATTAATATACCTCTATATATTTTTTGTTTGTTTTTAAAGTATTTTGTGGGAGGCTTCTACACCTTTAATTGACAGGACAGTCGGAGAGAGAGACAGGAAATGGGGAGATGGAAAGGGGGAATGAAATGCAGGCAGCAAAGGGTAGCCGGGGGAATCGAACCGGGGCTACTGCAGAGAGGACTACAGCCTCTGTATATGGGGCAGTGAGCTGTACAATGATCCTAAATATCAATATTAATGCTAATAAAAATCTAATTTCACTTACTAGATTTCTTCCGCCAACCACATTTTATTGCCCAGTGAATTGTGGTTATTTATATTTATCCTTTAATTCCTGCAAAATGTAACAAAATAAGTTTAAACATAAGATAAATAAGTATTTAATATTTCATATTCTTGTGAATATTGGATTAATCAGTCATTAATTCCTCACAGGAGGAGTTGCTCATGTGTCAGTTTTTGGCAAATACACACAAACATAAACATTTACATATCTTTATATCTCCTTACAACCGCACTGTAACCGTCTGTTATTAATAGTTTATTAAGTGTTTATTACTTATAAAGTATCATGTGCCTCCTGCTTCGTTACACTTACACTGCTGAACATATCTGGGCTTTAGAAAACACACCTTTTCTGATGCTTTTGAACACAGCATTCAGTGCAGTGTGTGTGTGCGATGCTATAAATAGAGGCTGAGGTAAAAGTTAAAACAGCTCGGTGAGATTTATTCATCATTCCAGGCTGAGGGAATAAGAGTCAATGTATTTATGACACATCTTCTAATGTGAAGGTGTGAATCGCCTGGATGGAGGCAGAAACCTCTTCACACCTCAGCGGGGTAGAACAAACACTCTGAGTTATATTGGCAAACAGGTTAATGATGCTGTTTGGCCTTTAATTGTGCCGGTGGAGTGATGGAGGTGCGTTCAAACACAGGTGAAATATAAGCCGTTAAAGTGCTGAGTGCAGTTTCAGCCGAGGTGCAGCGCAGCAGCAGTTAGACTGGAGCCTGGGTGGATGTTTTGCAGCCAGCTGTTAAATCATTATTATTGCCTTCTATTTTTCACACAAGATTTAAATTGAAGTTGCTTCTCTTGGAGGACGTTCCTCTCGTTTTTCTTTCTTTCTTTTTCTTTTTTCTTTTTTGTCCTGAAGCATTCAAATCATGATAACGTGCAGGACGTTCAAACCATTAGGCTTACTGACGTCACAGGCCATACTGTTGCAAACCCCCCAAAAGCAAAAAGATGTGACAGACTTTATCACAGTAAAAAACAATGATATTTAATGAGTCATTCACTTTTTTTTTTTGCTTTAAAACTTTTACAACTTTTCCCAGAAGGCACCTCTCTCAGCTGAAGTTCTTCTGCCCTGTCCTCCTTCATTTCTCAGCTCGAGGTATTTTAATGGAGAGGAAAACAGGAAAAATAGAAATAGGAAAAAAAAATGTCAGGAAGCATAAATATTAAGGGAGTGAAAACACTAAGCAAGGTCTTGGCCCTGATCTGTGTCCATAACTTAGTCTGTCACTGTAGTTCATAAATATTAAGAATAGGCTCACACTCCATCGCAAACTGTGAGCAATGAATCCGTGGAGAAAAACTCCTGCGTCCTTTTTTTGACTGTCAAAGCTTTTTGTGCCTTTTTGTGTTTTATTTATTTTCCTTTTCCAAACCAGCGTTTGACTCCAACCACCAACAGACAAACTGTTTTCCTTTGCATTTAGCAGCTGAAGAAGGAAACTTCATCCAGTCTGTTTATCTTTCTCCTGCACAGTTACACTGATCCGTATCTGACTTTTAACAGTCAGCTGTCAATTTCCAAATGATATAAGCATTTTGAAATGGATTTATGATCAACTGATGCACTTTTAACTTTTTTTCCACTAACGTTTTCCCGCTCCTCCCTGCTCCCTTTTAAACGCTGCCACTGCTGCATAAATACAAACTGCAGGGAGACAGACACACATGTATTCACCCTCCCAGTCACTTCCTCCATGAGTTTATTTCCTGCAGCAAAAGCACTTTAATAAATTTCCCAATTTCCCCTGTTTCACTTTACTTATGTTATTATATTTGTACCATATTTTCCCTATTGATGCCATTGGCACCTGGACTCCTGCCTAAAGTTTTAACTTTGTGGTTGTTTTATTGTGAAATGTTTCAAATAATTAAAAAAAAGAAGGTTATTTTTAAACAACTTGTTCTTATTAGCTATTTAGTATATGTGATTGACATGATATTTGTACATTTACTATCATCTGTAGTGTTTGTTATAATTGTATTATAATTATCTGTTGTGAAGCACATTGAGTCTGCCTTGTGCATGAAATGTGCTTTATAAATAAAGTTTGAATTTGAATTGACTGTTATTTCTCTCTTTCATAAGTGATAATATGAAGCTAACCAAACAAATAAATACAAACTCAACAAACTTCAACTAAAATAAAGCTGAAGTTTTTCCCAATTATTAAAAAGCATTGGGGCTCAAAACACCACAAAATAATATTTCAGCTCCAGTAATATTAAGAGATTAAGAGTCTTTATTGTCATATTTAAATCTGACTGGAGTTTGTTGTTCACCTTCTCACACTAAATAAATACAATTAATTAATTAATGCTTTATGTCTGTTATTTATTCCTCTGTCTGTTGCCAGGTTAGCTTTTATGTGTTAATTTAGTGTTCAACAAGACCAACAACAACACAGTTTACAATGATGAAGCCATTTCTACCTGCTGTGCACTTTTACGTCTTATACCAACATGTTAATCCAGATGTGGACACATGTGTCTCAAGTGAACACTTTAATGTGCGTTACAAACACGCAACTGCAGAAAATTTAGGGATGGCTGGCAGACGAGGTTACGAAAGATTTTCCCCCTGACACAGAGTCCACATTAACAACAACCCTCTGAATACAAAATAAATACAACACAATGGAAATATAAAGGGCCCTGGATATTTGCTGGTAAACACTCTTGCAGCTACTTTTCAGGATGCATTTTTTTCTTTTCTTTACTGTTATGTGAGGTGACTGAGTGCAGATTTATATTTGAGCTATTTAATGTGTATTTAAAGATTTATTATCCATTGTATTCCACTGTATGCAGCCTTAAAAGGTAGATTTAGTGCTCCAGGTGCATTCAAACCCGGGTGATCCCGGTCACCTCAGGTACATTTTTAGTGTCAAGTGTGAACAGGAAACTTCAATTTGCATTTTCCTCAGACTCGCTGTGACTTTGGAAACAACAAGAAAAAAAACTGCAACACTTGAACAAATCAGTTAACTTTGTGTCCATTTTTTCTTTTGGGTGTGTGTGTGTGTGTGTGTGTGCCTCCACTGGATCGACAGTCGGTGTGCGTCGGCCGTGGCACACCCCCTCAGTGACCACATCCGCCATAAGCAGCCAGAGATGAAACGATATGGAGATTATCAGGACAAAAAGCCTCCCAGCTTGTCACGGGATGCAGAGCGTATTGTACATCCACATGTATTGAACACAAACCTGTCACCGTCTGTGACAGCCCCATTCATCACACACAAAGCCAATCCTGTCAGCGGCACAATGCGCTCGATCCGTCCCTCCTCCCTCCCCCTCTTCTAAGTGACAGCATTGAAATGAACATTAGGACACCCCGGGTATGTATTCAAATGATTTGTTTTTTTTCCCCCCTCTCCTGCCTTCCAATGAAGCCAATTTCCAGAAGCTAATAAACCTGGGAATCGTTTCATCTCGGAGACGGGATGGGCTTTGTTGCTCTGAAGGCAGCATCAGGTCCCGTGGGGCGGTTGAATCTGTTATTTCACATCAGAGACGATTATCGGAGCAGGAAAGGAACTAATGATATCACCTGAGCTAGATCTTAATGGGTGGGGGTCACAGCTGGAGGTCACAGTGTCGAACCTCGAGCCAAAGAACTATGAAGCCAATTATGGAGTCTCTAAGCTGCACAGTTTGTCAAGTTGACCTTTTATTTTCAGTGGTGTGCACAGGCTTTTGATTCTGATTGTATTTTATCCTGAATGTCACCACAGTGTGGCCCGGGCTTAAATCTGAAGGGACGCTTGTGTTGCATTTTGACTAAAAAATACAACAGGAAATCCTAAGCATCCAGATTAGCCATCAACTGATTCTTCATAGACTATACATACAATATATATATATGAAGAGTTCATTTGCAAAAGCAGATAAGTGCCATTTTGAAAAAAATGAGCTGAGGCTTTGTAATTATTCTTTGAATAGTGTTGCTTTCAATAAAACTTAATTTTTTTGAAATATGTCTGTTTTGTTACATCTCAAAGTCACTCAACTTTGGTTTGACTGATATAACCTTATGTAAATAAAAAATGAAGATTCTAGAATTTTTTAAAAACGGAGTTATCTGCTTTTGCAAATTAACTCTTCTTATTGTAATTTTCAGGGCAGGTTTGGCTCCTCAGAAATTACATCACTTAAAGCAGAAGTAAGTGATCCGGTCGTTTTGGCTAACTTCCTGTCAGCCGATGGAGTTAGCAGTCCCCGCCCTCGTCCCTACGTCACCACATTCACGCACATCCCTTGGCTGCACACACAGAGAGGACCGCCCCTTTATGCCGTTCTCTCTCCTCATTGGATAAAAGTTGTAGGATACAAGGAAAGTTTTCTCCTCGGCTTACAGCAGAGCAGAGTGACTGACAGACCCGTGTTTCGGACCAAACACTCTATATAAGTGATTGCTGTCGGAAGATACAACTATTTAAGACTTATATTAACACAAACATTCCGCTTACTTCTGCTTTAATACGTGAGTGATATTATAAATGTTCTAAAGAGTTTAACACATTTTCAATTGTGTGTATTTGTATATAAGTAGCCTATGTATTTTCAGAAGATATTTGTACATGAATGGACAGAGGGAACATTATATAATACTTTTTCGTGAAGGGATATCTGAAATGCGACACAAACTTTTGAGTGAATGTTGAGTGAAGTAGCCTATGTCAAATAGATGCTAACGTGTCATGAGGAGGAAAGTGACTTCATAACCATAGGACATAATGAGCTTTAGTTCTTCCAGAAGTGTTTTCATTTTTTATTTTAAGATCATTTTCACTGTTGGTTTATAATATTGTGATAAGTCCATATGATGAAATGTGATGTTGCGTAGCTGCTGGCAATTGTGTAGACAATTAACTTTTTTTTTTAGAGAACGACACTGTTTCATTCAATGTCTTCAATTCAATTTGTGGATATGCATTAAACATGAGACTCAATGATTATATGCTAGCTAGAAGGAGTGAGTCCTTTCTGTTGCTATGCTTGTATATGTAGAAATTACTGCTAAATTAGGGCGACATGCACTAAAAGGAGTCATGATCTCATTTTCTATATCTGTGCACATATGCAACCTATTTTAGTCGTCCAGATGAGTTCATTATTTCGCCTGCTGAGCTGATCCAAGATCAGGGAAATCATAGTAACGAATTAACAAATTCAATATTAACTGGTTCATTGCTACTTATTGTTGATGTTTACATGTCTCATCACCATTAATGCCCTGTCCGCCGAAGACGTCTCCTCTGCAGTCTGAGCCTGTGCAGTGTAATCTGCTGTTTGTTGTGTGCAGGCGTTTGTGTGTTCGTATGAGTGTGTGTGTGTGTGTGTGTCCTGAGTCAGCAGAGTCCCAGTAATTACCCATAGATCCAGAGGCAGAGGGGCTTCACAGTGCTGACAGGGGGGGAGCATCATTTCCCGAGTGTTCGCAGGGACGGCAGACTGCAATAACGCTGCTCAACAGGCCCATCAACTTGATCCACATCACATTTTCACACAATTGCAAACGCCTAACCTGTTTATGCTGTAAACAATAGCAGCGAGCTAATAAAACAACTCATTGCTGTGTGTGGATGTAATCCAATGAAGTGCCTTCTTAAATAATGCCTCTTGTACTGTACACGATATTGTAGCAAAGAAACACTGGTCCCAGTAGTTCTCTGATGAACATAATGAGACTTTTTCAATAACGCGCTCATAAAGAATGTATGAATTCAGGCAGAGCTGGAGCCGCCACCGTCGACCAGCTCTGCCAAAAATGTTGGGTTCACTTTGTGTCACTGTCCCAGTGAAGCTGTAACGGTCCAAAATCTCTCAGCGCTGCTCTTATCGATGGCGACTCGCAAACCTCATCACACGAGGCTGATCTGACGTCTTATTGACGTTTGAACATCAGCTGCTGTTTGTCTGGAGCCTGTCACAGCGAGACAAGATGCTGAAGGTCTCTCAGCTGAATGACACTTGATTGGATAACGTCTGGACCCCCGACTGTTATTGCTCCTGTTTTGAAGTTATTGTATGTGTAGGTATTAAGATAATCTTGTTTTTCATCTGCTCTGCGGTGGAACATCAGGCTTTTTTTTTTTTGGTCAAATACTGGACACACATGATCAGTGTATGTTGGTGTAATTTCACACTATAAACTTGCTTTTTTGACATACTCTCCTTTATCAACTTCATTTAACACATTTAACAGCTCCCACCTGGACATGTGGGCTACTTCATAAGAGTTAACTTAAGAATAGTTGAAAATCTGTGGTCAATTTTGCACAGCTCATTTAAAGGTTGTAACTACAACTTTTTCATCAAAACAATTCATTTTTCAAAAAGGGATACAGAATTAAAGTATTAATTTTACAGATTTTTTTAATAGTATATTGTTTTGTGAATTTTGACAGGTCCAAAATATATAAGTATTTGCATCTGAAATGATCTCTGCGCCAACAGCATTAGTACGTTGATGTCACGTGAGGCGGAGCTCAGGGGAGCAGATTGTGATAGCTCTGTGGAGAAATGGCATTGTGCTAATGCTAATGCCGGTAGGCTACTGTAATGTTTCCGGTGCAGGCGTGATGCTGCGGGTTTGTCGGGTTCGTCTGCAGGTGAGTTATTGTGAAATGATTAAGATGTGTTTCCAGTCTGTCAACACCGGAGCTGCTGCTCGTTAAATACAGTTAGTGTTAGCTTAGCTTTAGCAACTAGCCGCGCCCTATAGGCGTAACTGGCAACCAGTACAATTGAAAGTTGGAGCGAGAGCGGGCGAGTGCAAAACCTACTGGCCGGGAGGAATTAAATATAGCTAATACCTTTAACATCATGCTGTTTGACTATCATTTTTACTAGGCCCTACACGATATCATCAAAATGTGCGATGACGATATGACTTGAAATTAATAAGCAAATATTCAGGTGTGCATGATAACCATACGGTTCCTGTGTCTTTCTGAAAATGACTCAATAAGCTGTAGTACATAGGCCTACACCAGGCCTGTAGAGACTCTGTAAAGTTGCAACGCAAATAGGCCTACACCAAAAACAGGGAAGAAGAGTGGAAAGCCTGCAACGCTGTAAACAAACTCCAAACATTATAAGTCGACTAAACACGGAAAGTTGTGCCAGGTTTAGCCAATGGTATTCATACGGCTCAACTGATTGGTTGATATGAAAGTGCTGAAGAAAAGAGTTGCATCTAACTTCTCTAAGCTTTTTGAAACCTGCTGTAGTTTCACGTGCTGCCTCCACATCATTTCCATCTGACGATTCACAACCAAAAGACACAATCAACAAAGTTCAGCAGCTTCTACCTGAGCTCACCTGGCTGGTCTGTTCCACCAACAACGGACAGAGCAGGAACTCCTTATGCAAACGTTTCCTCTCGGCTACTGGAGTGAGCTCATTTGGAAGTCAGTGCACTTTTCCCTGGTGAATACATCCATAGTCCCCCCCCCCCCCCCCCCCACACCTCCCCTTCCACCCCTCCCCTTTTTGCGCTTTTTATTTTTAATTAACCTCTCAAAGATACTCTGTTGTTGCTTCCTGTGTCTGTGCCAGTGAGGTTAATGATTTCACCAGTCCAGGGAGACGCTGCAGAGGACAGATCAATGCACCTCAATTCCCTGCGCCTCATGTTCAGTCTCAGCTGCCGGACCACAGTGAAAAGGAGCAGGGGCCGGTACTGATTGTGCAGCGGTGGACACCTTCCCTCTGACACGCGTGCAAGCAAGCTCTTGCATCGTCAACACACGGACAAGCACGCGAGCAAATACACAAACAACCGCACTTAAAACATATTAAATACCTGCAGAGGCACAGACACAGACGCACTCTGCAGCAGCAGTGTGTAATTAAAACATAATCTGAAGTCACACAACTCCTGATGAAATACACAAAGCTACTGCTCGAGTAAACAACAACATTATCAGTATGATGTCAAGTTAGTGGATGAGTTACGCTGATGGGGAGGTGCCTGCACAAACATCTGCATCTGCATCTGCACACATGTCATTCATTTGGATGTGCAATCAATTTACTGGTTTTAGTTCTTTCACTCTTATTGTTACAACCTACTGCAGTAATGTGGCAGGTTTATAACAGAGAAACTCTTTGTATTAAACGTCATGAACTGAATTATGTGGAGTTGAGTTGGAGACACTGAACTATACAGTGGGCAAATAATGAGTTTGAGAGCTCCGTCATAAAAAGTCTGTGAGTTATCTGCAAAGAGATACAATAATCTACAAGCTTTGTTTTTCTTTCAAACAAAACACGATACATCCTACTACAACCACAAAGACAACATTGAAAGGACATGTCTGATAAGACTGGAGACGGAGCAGAGCAGCATATTAAAAGAAGTATGAGCGTAAAATGCTTGGTATGTGATATTGACAACACAATGCTAATATGACTCAAAACACTGCAACAACCTAAGTGTTTCCAGGGGACACTAAAAAATGATGCACCTGGCTCGGACTAGTTCAGTTCAGTGCACAATGTGACATTTCAAGTTATAAGCCAGGAAAGTCAGAGAGACAGAAGATGATTTGTTGTTGAACTGATTCTCAGCTTGTTTATGTATTTGCATGTCTTTTAGATTGCAGTGTATTGAGCTCTCAGGGCCACTGTAGTTACCTGGATGATGTGAAGTCATGTTTAAAATATCTATTCTTCTTTTTGGGTGTAGTTTTGAACTGTTAGTTCATAAGGTGACCTTTCCTCACAATGTCAGGTGATACTGAACTAATTAAAGGCGATTTTCAACAATTAATTGGTGCTTTCAAAATGAGACTAAACAAGCAGATGTTGCATCAACAGACAAACTATATGGGTCTTATTTGTCTTTTACAGTTTAGCTGCAAACTGAATAGCTGTGCAACACTGGGCTGTTTGAGAGAGGGTGGAGAACAACAAATGTGTTCAAGTGTTAAACTAAACCAAATGTGATAATCAGTTGTAAGTAAACTAGAAGCACATTTAAGTCTGAAAAGAAAAAGAAAAAACTCTCCCCTGTAATCCTTTAATGGAGAGGAAAGAAAACAGGCCCTAATTAATTGTGAATCTGTCAATAGTGAGCGGGAAAGCAGGAGGTTGTGTTTACTCATTTACACGTTCAGTGAAGGATCATTGACTTTGTGTCAGCGTGGATGTTTATTTTTAAATGATATTGATCCAGAGGTAATAATGACCACCTCTGGGAAACATGCCATTAAAAAGTCACATTGATGAGGAGCGGAGCTGTTTTGTTTTCTTGTTTTTCCTGCTAAATTATGACAATAAACATAAATATAATTAGGGAAAACACTTCAAATGAGAAGGTAGGTTCAGTTTTTTGGGGGGGTGATTTGAGACAAAGCTGCAGCTCGATGCAGGATCCAGGTCTGAGGCTGGAGCAGGCCGAGCAGCTGCTTCTTCCATTGAGCGGTTGGTTTATGTTTATATGTGGCACTTCCAACGACCCTCCCCTCCCCCTCCTGTATTTACATGCATGACTGGAAAAAAAATCTGAGTTACAAGCAATAAAGAATTGAGAAATTTCATTCCTCGATTTGCACAAAAAAAAAAAAAAAAAACCAGACACAGATGGAAATGAACTATTTCAGGCCCGGAGGAGGCTGCGTCTCCCTTTGGGCACCAGTAACTGTGAAACATTATGAAACAGCGTATGATAGAGCCGTTAAAGCCCCAGAACTAACTTGGCACACTGACAAGAGGAAGGGTGCTCCCTGTTGAGTTCATCTCAGCACGTCTCCACGACTATCTGTGAAACACTCACTCTTCCACTCACAATAACCCCTTCCATCTCTCCGCTCCCTCCCTTCTTCGTCTTCTTCCGTGGGCCCTTGATATGTAACAGAACTCGGAGAAGGAAGATGGAGTTGACGTACATAATCAGAGCCGGGCCTTCCTCTCCCTCCCCCATTGCGTCTCCATCAACCCATTGCTAGCAAAACCAGCGCCATCATTCCTCGCTCGTGAACGCTTTTGAAACATCAAAACTGACCGACCGTGGGGAGCCAGGACACTAAAACCAGCACAGTGCTGCAGGTATGCAGGCGTTCTGGCCCGAGCTCTGAACCGACCCCACGCTGTGCTCCGTTCACATTTGGATGTCTCTATCTGTGGAAAATTCACCCCTTCCCCGCCTCGACCTCCTATCCCACACCAACTCTCCCCCGGCTCCCCCCCCCCCCCTCCCGCCTCCTGCGAGCGGCGGAGCTGGCAGCCAGGATGCATCAATCACTGCACGCCAGGGGGATGACATCATGGCGCATTGGCAGGGCTATCTAAGCAGGGACAGGGAGTTTTTGCAGAGGGCTAACAGAGATAAATAGAACTCCTCTTGGTTTCATCCCTCTCCATGAGAACCTCGTCTTTATCAAAGCTGGAGGACGACGAGCACCGAGCTCGTGTCCTCGGCTTTTGGCCCCGCTCTCCACTTTTCTTCTTCTTCTTCTTCTTCTAACCCCCTGAGTTTTTCGGCCGCCTGTCATTCGTTTTCATCAGCAACAAAACTTTGCTGCCCCGCCTGCCCTGCGGCTCATGTTTGTGTCTCAGAGAATAAAGTTTAATGACTCGAGAGTGCGGCCCATTTCTGCTATGTGCAACACGAGCTCGACCTCACCCCGGCCCCCTCCCGGACCCACCAAGATGATCAATAAATCCCCCTGTGCAAAATAGTTTGCAAATTTTACCCATCATCATCGCACACTACTCTTAAATGCTCAACATTGCCGTTCACGTAAGAAGCTCCTTGATTTATTGAGGAAGGGAATAAGGATCGCGAGTGTGTAGAGTGTAGAGAAATGTAGACGTTCGCCAGCTGGAAAGATGTGGATGTAAAAGTGAAAACATTTGTGATCAGCTGCTTGGGTTTTCAGCGAACGCAGCTTGCAGTAAACATACACACTGATGTGTGCAGTCGCTGTGGTTATTAGTGAAGTGCGTTGTTATTGTATGTTATTTCTTTGTTGTGGCTGTTATTTCATGTCGCTGGCTCTCCAGACTCTGCAGCCGAGCACAGGAACATGCACACAAACACAATCTAATCCTGCTAATCTGAAGTAACACATAACACACCTCTTCTCCTGAGCACTCTTACAAGAGCATGACTGACAGAGGAGAAACTGATATGGGAGAGAAAATCTGGTTTTGCTTTCGCCCCTCGTCTCTCTTTTGGCCTGTGAGAGCCAATAAATCCCATATCCAGGGCTATTAGATTGACAGAGCTGAGCGCCGTTTGATGTTCAGATGTCTGAGAACAGCCTCTGTGCATTCCAGGGGCCAAATGCAGTTTGGCTGTCATCGGCCCGGCCTAACTTTTGGACATCGGTGGCATGCATGTCAATTATCCATGCCTTTGACAATTATGTGTCGGAGATAATGCTTATCTCTTCACCTTTTCACCTGCGCCGAGACGCTTGCGAGGCCTCACTATCGACACAGGCAGAGAGATTACCCGAGCAGGATGGCCTCCATCGTGCGCTGAGTCACGACGCCCCAGGAGATAAATCATTAACAAAAACAAAACTGTGCTGTCATATAAAGAAAAAACAAGAAAGAAAATGGCAAAAAGCGAAGTAAGAAATTCGGCTAATCTTTCTTGGCTGATGCTCGCTCTAAAAATACAATGTTGATGCACTTTGGCTGAGCGCCTCCATGATAAACACGTCAAACAAAACATAACAAAAAAATCCTGAATTAATCAGAAGATAAACGCTCACAAGACCAAGACCAATAGGAAAAACATTTACAGTCCAGTGTTTGATAAGAGAAAACAAGCAAATCAATTTATGAGCATTTTTACTGTAAATCAGGCCACATTGCATGCATCCAAAAAAAAAACCAAAAAATCTTGTCTCGTGAAAAAAGCAGAGAGATGTTTTGTCCTCAGAAGTGGGAAAGCCTAATTGTCAGCGCCCCAAACTCCTTGTCCAAGCTGGACAGCGGCGCGGATAATAAATTACCCTCTCAAGTACGCCGTTGAGGTTTTAAGCACAGCGATGAGGCCAAGGGAAAAGGGAAAATCGTGTGACCCAACGACCTACAAACTCTTAACCCCTGGCCTAAGTCCTGGGCGCCTCCCTGAGAGCTCTCAAAAAAGCTAGAGTCAAACATCACATTTGGACTTTGTCTCCGTGACCTTTACACGTGCTGTCACTCCAGGTTCTCGCTGTTCCTCTTCATTTCAATACACTTACAGGGGAGAGAGGAGAGGAGGAGGAGGAGGAGGAGGAGGAGGAGGAGGAGGAGGAGGAGGAGGGAGGAGAGCTACTGAGGATGGATAGTCTTGGTGATTAAAATTAAACACACCCCCCAGGAATTTCTTGCCGATTCTCATTATTTCCGCATTATTTTCTTTCCCTCTCCGCCCCTCCTTTCTTCCTTCCTTCCTTCCTTCCTTCCTCTCTCCTTCCACTCCTCAGCATACGGCGAGGTGGAAGAGGAGGAGAGGTAGTGAACGAGTGAGAGACATGTTGACAAGAGGGTGCTAAGTGGATTTGAGTTATGGGCAGTTGGGCGATGTGTTTGTTTAACCATCTGGTAGCGACTCCCTCTGTTTTGTGATGGAGTGCCTGTGGAGGGAAGGAGTCCAGTCCCAATATGGATGCTCACAAACACACGTACGCCGTTGATTTGACGGGGTCAGGCCAAAGGAAAAGCTCTCAACCTGAGCGATGCACTTCTGATGAGCTCATTTTCAAAATATTACACACTCTTCTCGCTCTCTCTCTCTCTAAAAAGAAAAAAAAAACACCTTGCTAGCACTGAAAATTAAATTAATCCTACAGCGTCCTTGAAATATAACTTGTTCCGTGAACTTTATTCCTTTTGTGCTTTTGGCCGGAGCTCCTTTTTTCCTGTTAAAGACTTATACATCAAGAGAATGAGATCACCAGACGTCCTTAAGAAAGATGTCAGCCCCCCCACCTGCATATAAATAAACACACACAAACACACTGATCTCTACATGCAGTATCAAAGAGGCCCAGTTATCATCATCCAAGGTTTTATTTTCTATTTCTTCTTATCTAATCTGGTGTGAGTTGTGTGTGTTGTGGGTGCTGTGGGCTCCGTGTGCGCTCGGACCCTCTCTTTGTGTGCGAGACGTTGTTCATCTTCAGCAATTACGGCTGAGCTGGCAGTAACCAGATTAGGCTCCTCTTATTGAAGCGGTGACATGGAGTTCTGAAGTAATTACGCCGCCTTTTAATAACGCGCCCGGCAAATTCACTTTTTAATCTCAGCATCCTGAATTATTAAGCAGCTGTTTCTTCCCTTTTCGCGCTAGATCACTTCCTCTCTGAGAACAAACACCCACCACACACACACACAGACACAGACAAACACATATGAGGTGTTTACTGACGTACTGTAAATCTGGTTACAGAAATCCTGGTAGAAATAACTTGTAGGTGAACATTTTAGTCATTTCAAAGAGGAATTTCCTTGGATTTTCCTTTTATTCTATATTTTCTATTATACTTTATTATACAAGTTTTTTAAAGTATTTTTTGGGGCTTTTATGCCTTTAAACGCACTACGAGGAGTTTCGGAAAGCTAAGTGTTTTCACACTACATTTCCTATGAGCCTCCGCGCACACTGTGAAATTCTTGGACCAGCGCAAGACGGACGAAAGCGAAAGCATTTGCCAAGAATGTTTTCATTAATCAAGAACAAAAGTAGGAGGTGCGAAGACGATCAGATACCGTCGTAGTTCCGACCATAGACGATGCCAACTAGCGATCCGGCGGCGTTATTCCCATGACCTGCTGGGCAGCGTCCGGGAAACCGAAACTAGGAAATGCTGAGCGAGTCGCCCACTAACTAATCATATCAAAATAACTATAAAGACAAAATGATATACAGTATTTATCGAAAATGGACACATTCACAAGTGTGGGTAGTGTAGATTCATCCACATTAATATGAGACTCTTTCATAACCAAAAGCAAACTCCTCGGAGTCTCTTTAATGGATAGAGAGACAGGAAATGGGGAGACAGAGAGAAGAGGAATGACATGCAGCAAAGGGCCACCGAGTGGAATCGAACCGGGGCCGCTGCAGTGAGGACTATGGTATCTATCTGCACACTGAGCTATACAACGCCCAATTTCCTATAATACTTTTATTGTGAAAAAATGGCAAATACATTACCTTTCTTTAGCTGCTGACTCAGTTGTTGCTCCCTCCAGCTCAGACACTGTGGCTGTGGCTAATCCATATCAGTTGTTTTTTTTATGGAGATGCAGCTCTGGAACAAGATGCAAAATAAAAATTTTCAGAACTGGATGTTCTGCAAACGAAGACGTTTTATAGCCGATCTGAGGCAGGTCAGTACAACTAATCTCCCAAAGTTATCTGAGCTAGCAAGAGTGATGTCCGTCTCTGAAACAGCTCTGCCTTGAAAATATGTTTGAACTGTTTGAACCCCCAAAAATGTAGAAAAATGGTTGTCAGAGGGGGAACTGAGAATCCAAACTCTGTTTCTTTATTAGGTTTAAATAGTCATTTCATTTCATTTCATTAGTATGTTTTTTCTTTTCTAAACCGGCTCTACAGAGTTGTGTGTAAACTCCAGAAAAACCACCAACCAATTTAATGTTCACTGTTTTGTTCTGGAGGAGAAAGTGGAGGAGAGCGGTAGGCAGGAGCGTTTTCTTCTCCTTTTCACTTTCCAGTAACACCACACTGACACAAAAGCTAATAAAAGTGTATCGTGTCTACAGAGGGAGCAGCAGCAAGTTAGTTAGTGTTGGCAATCACAGAGCATCGACCCTTCGTAAAGTCCAAGAGTTTGGATCGATGAAAGTCATTCCCTAACGGGGGAGGGAGGGAGGGAGGGGTGATGGAGGGGTGGGTGGAAGTTGAAAATCCTGATTTCTGCTTTAGCACCTCATTCTGTTTTTCACCTCCTCCATCTTGGAGAAATGTCAGGAGAACAATAAATATATAAAAGGTCAGCGGCGTACTAACAGACCCTTCCAAGCTTTCATTACATTTGCTGTTGGCTATAGCAGAGGCACTTGGGCAGCAGTGCTGACATTTGGTTTGTTTTTACACCGTGTTGAGTCTCACACAGTTGTAGCTCCTAATAATGTCAGAGGGAAAGATCTCGGGGCAGCTTGGTTGTGTTTATTGCTACCGTGCGGGGGGACAGAAACAGCGTTATGACTCATATCACACGACTACACATCGACAGCACGATCGATAGCCGGGGCAACGCCTTTAAAGTCGGAGAAAATACCTTTCCCTGGTTTGGATTTCTGCTTTTTCTGTCTTACTGCTGCTCGGCCGATGAAATATGTGGTGTTGCTGTGAGGCTCGGTGCATATAAATTGGCATTAAGACTTCCAGACTTGTTAGTTTTATGCAGAAACATATGTATGAGGCTTTCCAGTTTTTTGGTGGTCTGCTTTTCTTTTCTTTGCTTTGGTTTAGTGCAGAGTCGAGCCGGGAGGTGCTGACTTGGTTTCTGCACAACGTTTTGCTTGTTATTTTGCCACTTGCTGTGATAAAACTGATTCAGAGTGATTTGTGTTTGGACACTTTTGAAGTGGGGGGGGGGGACATGTTAAAGAATCAGACGCCATGACGACGTCCATGTGTTGAGCAGCAGAGAGAGAGAGAGAGAGAGGAAAAAAAGAAAGGTCTTGTGCAATTCATCACTCCTACTGTGACCATGTGAAGACATCAGACTGCTCACTGGGTCAGCAGCTACGAGATGTTCAAAAAGACAGAGAGACGGCGAGAAGCCACGATGACAGATGGGACGACGTGCACCGTCCTCCTCTGATCCCTCTGAGATCGTCGCACTCTATAAATTAAGATCAAATTATGTTTTCACATGCGATCGCCTCCTCTCACCCTCTGTTTCCCTTCTCACATCATCCTGAACAGAACAAACATGCAACGACTCCTCCATGATCTCTGGGCTTCGCTCTACCAGCTGATCAAGTGACTGCATCAAACCGCGGCGCTGGTTAATAAAGTTTTGGGGCTGGAGCGTGTAAAATTGTCAATTTGCCTTGGCTGGAAACTCAGAGAGGAGGAGGAGGGAGGGAAAAAAAGCACAGTTGGGTGACTCAGTTGACACTCCTTCCAGGTCAGAGGTTAATGAATGATTATTTCTCTCTCCCAGCAGGCTCTGCCCGCTCTCCCGTGGCCAGGAGGGTGAAAGAAACTCAATTTAGGCGAGATAAATCCCAAGGAGATAATTTGCCGTGATTTAATCAACGCTGAACTGATTGCTGCGGACAAGGAAAACATAACCAAGAGGAATTGGTTTATTGATCCCCCTTTAAAAAAAAAAAAAAAAAAACACAGTGACTTCTAGAGGATCCAGTGGGTGTTAATCCATAGAAAGTGGTTTAATGGCCTGTGATTACTGCGCATTATCAGTGAAGGCCCGGCCTGTGTAAGCTATAAATGATACACAAGATGCAGGGTGAGTATCCGTCTGTTTGATACAGGTATCTTAGCGATGATGCTAATATATATATATATATTTTTTTGGGAACGTATAAAGACGTATAAAGCATTTTAACGTGGTTCCCTTTCATCCCGGTGATGCAACAGCTTTGAAACACATTATTGTGTGAAACTGTCTTTGTGTTTGACCTGAACTCAAATCACTCCTCCTGACTCCTGACCCAGAACCGCGCTCACGGAAACCTGGCGAAGCGAAATGAGAGGAGAGACAGAGTTCAGGATAGATTTGATTTCATTCTGGGGGCCAGGTGTGGGCTTTGTACTCGCCACGAACCGTGGAGCTGCGTGGAGCGAGCCTATCCCATCCCAACGCCGGATTATTTATGCCCACCTTTGGAAAGGCCGCGTGACGAGGTACTGTAACCGCTAACGGGAGACCTTTCTGCAATTGATGCCTCCTTAGCAACAGTAGCTAGGTGTTTACACATTTACAGGTACAGTAGACAATTCAGGGTGTCGACCACTTCTTTGATGCATATTGCACATTTTAACAATAAAATGAACGAGCTAGCACAAAAAAAAAGAGAAAGAAGTGTATTCTGTATGTCAAGTGCTGAGAGTACAGTCACAGTTTTTTGTAAGTATTAAAACACATTTCAGGACTGGTTTTGGATTCACTCATCTTGAAATCTGTTTTTTTCATCAGTTCGTCCAGCTGTCTTGGCAGATTGCGAGCACTTCAGAACATGAGCGACACATGCTAACTACATTTATTCCTCGGTGAAGTCAGTGGACTCACAGTATCATCGTGCACGGAGGTTGCAGCCACGATGTTATGCATGCAGATGCAACAGGTTGATGCTTCAGGACGACGGCCATGATGAGGATGATGATGATGATGATGATGATGCTTCCACTGCAGGCAGCTTTGGAGAAGGTGAGAAGCAAATTAAGTTTTTTTATTGCTCTAAATTTGGCAAAACTATTGATTTCTAGCTTGGAAACATTGTTACTGTTTATGAATCTGTCTTTGATTAGTGATCACATTTCTTGTCCCTGTTGAACTTCCATAGAAACTTTACTTTGCTTATAATGATAAACAGTGAATGCTGCTTACTCATGTTTACTCAGATACAGTAAATTATTAATTGATTGATTAAACAATTGGTTTCTGAATGCTGCATTGGGTGTATTTGCAATAATTGGATGAGGCAAAGCTGGGATGTAGATGAAGAAGCTGCACTTAGCACAGTCTTCTCTACACACTCACACACGCTGATGATTCATCCAGGACAATTTGAAACAAGCCCTGGAGGAATCAAACCACCGACCCTCCAAACCCTGGACGACCTCCTGATGCAAAAGCATCAAACTTGATGCAGCCTCCCAAGGAACTAGTATTTACAACACACGTTGGTCCAGAGTTCAGTCGTCATCTGAACGTCCTTCTTTGTTTAAAATCAGACATTTTACATGATCTGACTCTGTGATCCACATGACGGAGATCTGTCCTGACACCGCCCGTCCTACTCGGTCCAATAAAAGTGAGTTCCATTATTTGCTGTATAATATGTGAAATATCTCTGTATTAGTGATCAGATTTATGGAAAAATAGCAGGAAGTGTTCTCATGCAGGATGTGAACTTCACATCCAGGAGTGTTATCAGCATCTGTTTACTGAATCACACATGATCAGTGGATTTCAGAGGAAAAACACACACACACACACACACACAACCCCCACTCTGCCCCACCCTCACCAAAAAAACCCCCTTGACTCCAAATTTTCATCAGTGACTCAACTTTTGCGCCGGTGCATCATTAGTCTGGACGGGGCGTCGGTGGATTCATTTCTCAGGCCGGTGGTGGACAGTTGTCCTTTGGGTTAATGGCTCAGCGAAGGTCTGAATCAGACCCAGATGAAAGCAACCTAAAGGGCCCTCGTTTTTCCCCATTAATCATCCTTGTTTTCTTTAAGGTGATCTTTTCACCCTGTTTTTAAGTACCTGTCTCTTTTTCGAGAAGGGGGCTCGTCCAGGGTCCAAGGGGCCAACTGGAGGTCTGTCCGATCCGCGTCCCCCTCCTCCCCAAAGCAGAAGTCCCCGGAGCTCAGAATCAGGCCCCCAGGTTTAATGGCTTTTGTAATGGCAAATTATAAGCCGCTACAAGGCTAAGATTAATTGAAGGGTGGTCTCAGGCCGCTGCTTGGCTCGGGCTACAGCGTAACCTGAGACATTAGCGTCGCACTAAAAAATGTGGCCGGCTGTCCTGTCGACCAAAGGCATCACAGACTCATGAACTCTTGTGACATGACGTTTTACCGAGGTCTATATTTTGGTTGCCCGGAGGGGTCCAACTGCCTTAAAAAAAATCATTATCATTTGTAAAATTAACCAATTGTTTTGTCAGATTTTTCAGCAGCGCCATCATTCCTGTGCTAATAGATTTGCTGTGAGTAAGCGACCACTTACTTCACTCCCAGGATATGTGGTTACAACGCTCCGTCTTACAATTCAGTCCCAGAAAGCAGAAAACTAAAAAGATCCAAATCATCTCTGTTACAGTAAGAGTAGTGATTTAGATTGCGATATATGGGGGCGTAAGAGGAAAAACAACTACAGGCTCAATTTGTCAAAATAACCGCAACAGATCCCAGGACTGTTCTCATTAGTCTCAACGGGATATGAAACACAGCTCAACACTGAGTAGAGCAACAAAGAGGCCGAGGCTGCGGCGTTTAAGCAGATGATGGCTCCCACCACAGCTCAGACCTCTTTTTATTTTCCTTCTCTTTTCTTTTTTTCTCTTACGTGTTTTACTTGGACGGAGACTCTGTAAGGTCAGAGAGACCACAACGTAATGAGTTTATTATCTTTAATAAAGGCACTAATCAGGAAATTAAATGTCAAAGTCATTAGCATAACAGTTGCAGCATTTAATAACAATACCATGTAAAACCACAGTATGTGTTTGATATTGCAGAATAAACTTAACGCTACCAGAAAGAGTCTCTTCGGACTGGTTTAGCATTACAGGCCGGCCAGAAGCCTCACACAGAGACTTTTGTCTCTTCAGTTTTTTTTATTATTGTCCAGAGGCCTCCTCAGTCTTTTTACGCTGTAAAGTTATTAGCACTCTTTTTGCCGGACGAGTGCCGGTTAAGATTTGAACCACTGTTTGAGCCAATTTGCATTAGAGAAACAGTGATTGTGAGTTTATTTGAGTCTATTATGTGCTTCAATTTAGTGCAGATTTTTCTTGTATTAATTGAGTGAAAATTGTTTTTTTTTTGTAAATAAGACAGAAAAAAACGAACGTATCTGAACACGTTCAATCATGTGGTGAGTGAAGCTAATGAAGTGTCTGAAGCCGAACATGAAAGAGAAACCTCGCTGCACGACGGCCACTAAAACAGTGTGAGCTTCACCTTTTCACACCTCTGCACCGTTCCCACCTCGGTTTAAAACCAGCCGGACGCAATAGAGCACCATCGGCGTAAAAAGGGACCAGAGGGGCCTCGAACGTGCCGCCGCTCATCCGCTCTGATGTTCATACGGTACTGCTCTTTGATAAAATAAAAAACAAAAAAAAACAAAACAACAGCAGTGTAGTCTTGGCAGTGTTTGCCTCCGAACAGCATTTGACCTCTTCCAAGAATGCAATGGAACAGGAGGACGAGGAAAAAAAAAAAGAGAAAGAAATGCAAACGAAATGGGAGGCCCAAGCGCCCCGCTCATATCTCATCTCTATTAACGGGTTTACGGGTGACCCCAGGGATCCTCGTAAAAGTTTACGTGGAGGTTTCAGTTAGAGTTCCCTTTAAAAGAATGAAAGAAATTGGTTAGTTTATGGTTAGCCTTCAGAATTTTATGGCATGTTTTACTTAAGTTCCCATTTTTACAGATCCTGGTTCCAATTAGCGGAGTAGCAGTGCAGAAGGCTAAACTGAGCTCCTCTCTACTCTCGGGGTAAAACACAAAAAAAAATATGAAGGGGCACTTTAATTGACTGTTGATCTCCGAGGACACATTCGGGTCAAGTGCAAGGCGTGGAGATGGGGTTTGAGGATCAGTGTTACCTCCGAGTCGATGCCACTTCAGCAGCAACGTTGAACTGAAACTGGGCTGCAAATGTAGAACCAGAGGAAACTGATCCGCTCAAATGAAAACTCCCCCCGTAACCTGCAGCCAATAAACACAAATATAGATGTTATTAAAACTCAGCTCATTTCTGATCTAACATGTTTAGTGTGATATAATTTTCTGTGTGGCCCGTGTGTCTGTGTAGAAAAGCATGATGTCATTTATTTTCTTCTACTCTTGTACCGACGGCAGTTCATGTGCAATTTTCTCACATCAATCCGTCTTTTATCTCTCCTTAGCTTATCTTGTGCAGAGCTGCAGGCGGCTGCAGCTTTGACCCAGTGTAGACGAGAGGCAGGAAACACACAGGGTTTCCCAATCACTCCCGGGGCTAATGCATGCTGTTGAAACAGAGCAGCATTTAGACTTTTACTTCACACTTCAGCTTCACTTCACCTACACCTCTGTTGACTGTGGGTTAAAATGCAGATATGAGAACATACGAAAATCACTGACAATAATTTCATATAAATAACATATTATTTTGCAGATTTTAGATAGACACGTATTGTTTGTTTGTTGTTAGTTTTGCAGCTCTGGCCGTTGCCTCCGTCAGGTATGATAACACTGAACACCCCAAAGTTATTGCCAAGCTCTGGAAACACAGGAACGTTGCTATAAATAGGTCCAGCATTGCAGGAAATACAAGAAGTCAGATGATCACACAGTGTGTAAACAAGCTGACAGTCAGTTACCACTTTGTTTGGAGGTAAAAATGAAAGTGAGTCTATGAAGGACATGATCATTCCTCTTATTTTCCCAAATTTCCTTTAATCTTCTTCTTCTTCTCAAACATCTCTAACTGACCTGATCAGGAACCTTCGGGTCAGTGAAGCTCTCTAACGTTCAGTCATCTGCTGCCTCAGACCGCTGTACTTAACACTTCACAACAATCTGTTTTTTGTTACAATACTTTTTGCTGGACCACTGTGTTTTTCTATCACCGATGGCGCTGGTTTTAATCTCTCACTTCATTCACATTCAGCCAAACACATGCAAATAGTTTGATTAGAAACTTCCTCGAACATTCTTGGTGTGTAAGATTTCCAGCAACGCTTGTGTAACGTCCACAAACATCTTGAAGACCTTTGTAAAGAAGAAATGAATCACACATATGACCTTTTTCTAACAAAATGCCCAGGAAATGGGGTGGAGGTGTGGAGCAAGGGGAGAGACATGTTGATAAATGATGGAAGATGACACACAACAATGAGTCGGTCAAAGCGAGTGGACGGTGCGCGAGGTAAAGTGCGTCCATGCAGGCCGGTAGTGCAGCTATATGACTGATCCATGTGACCTTTCTGTAATTTGTTAATTATTAATTAATGTGTTATTTAGCTTCTACACGTGGGGAATTATTTTACAGGAAATTAAGTTAATAATCGATCAGTTATGAATTTACTGTCCGGTGTCCTCGCAGAATCAATCTGTGGTTTGAAATAATCAGATCAGCAACAGGCAGAAGCTCAGAATTTGTGTCTCGTCTGATTTCTGCTGTTCTGCTGAAATGTCTTAGTTTAGATGCATGAGAAGAAAACAAAAGAAATACACAAAATTAAGATGATTTGGTTTCATTCGCTGTGAGTGACTGTATGGCCTTGCATGGGAAACAAACAGCAGTGTCTTGCTTGAAACTTCAGTGTTGACTCAGAGCATCCGTCCACTCCGACCTCATCCTAACCTGGACTTGGTCGTTCTCTTCTGTGTAACGTCACCCGACTTATTCCTTTGCTTCCATCATAACTGCTGCAGCTGCTAGAGGTCAGAGGTTACCCAGCACCAGGTGTGTTGAGTCTCCTTTAACCTGCTTAAAGAAATTGTGAACTCATGTCGTAGGTCGTTGGAAGTGTGAATTTCAAAATAAGTCACCTCTGTGAGGGAGCCGGTTCCGACCACCTGGCCGACAACTGGAAATCCATCGTCACGTTTAATTGGAGTGATATCACAAGATGAGAAATTGGAATTTTATTTTCATTTTTATTTACACCTCACGGGAACGGTAATTCATAACTTTTTTCTGTGTGTGCAAAGCCCGAGGAAACCAGACTACTGAATCAAAACGATGTGTCACTGCTCATCTGCGGGAAGCATGAAGAAAATGGGCGTTTCACTGAAACATGACAGAAGTAGAAACATGGACGGTTTTTAAACAGGCTGCATTTTGATTTGATTTTTTATTTTGCACACATTTAAGTTCAATGGTGCAAGGACGGAACAAAGCCCAAGAGCTCCACCCCTTTAATAATTACAAACAATACAGATTTCTAAGGCTAACAAAAAATCTTTGAAAAAGGAGATAAATTGCATAATCAATGTTATACAGGCAAAAATGAAGAGATAGAAAACAGAGTAATCAATAACAACATAAAAACACCTACACAATCAAAACACAGTAAACACAAGCAAACACACATGTGACCCCAAAAAATCATTTTCAAATAGGTGCATGACTATGAAGCCACACAAATGCTCATATACATGGAAAAACATACACACAGAAGTGCAAATGGTACATGCACAAATGCAAACACACTTTCATATTCTCTCTCTCACACACACACACTCACACACACATCCTGCAGATCTCCTGTGTGCCTCTGTGCCATGCTTTAGGAAGGCGCTATACCCATAACACAGTGGTTGTTTCCTGCCTGCAGGAGCTTTAATAGGCGACGGGGCAGCTGACTCACCAGCAGGCTGCGGATGTCTTCCCTCCAACAAGACACTTACAATAGGCACTTAATCTGTTTGAAGGTTAACCGGTAGCTGCAACACGGACTGGACAGTGTTAAAAATGGAATGAAATTTTTATGTTTGTATAAATTGTGTTATTTTACCCACACCTGCAAACTTTTATTGTGGCGGTGTGTTTGATGCTCTTTCTGCACTTCTTACTGATCACCTGTTGGTCACCTGGGGATGCGCAGCGCTGCAGCATCATTTCATTGGGAGTTTTACGTCCTGTCCTGTCTTTGTTTTTGTCTGCGCGGACACAGAAGCTCTCTGATCTCACACAAACCTCCTCGTTCGTTTGTCTTTAAAAAATCATCACTTCCTGGACCTGAGGAAGAGCAGCTCCAAAAAAAAAAAAAAAATGTCTAGAGCATCGAACATCAAAAACCTTCCCTGGAAATTGCCATCAGTTACCAAGAAAAGGATTCATTTAAAAATATTTTACATGTTATTTCACCTTAAAAAAAAAAAGCCTCTGTTTGGCGTCCACCTGGTGTTTGGGTTTGAAGTGACGCCTGTAACCTTGTCTACCCCGACCCAGATGGGAGGCAACAGCTCTGGCGCGGTCCTCGGCCTGCAGTCGGAGTCCAAGTGCTGCCTGGCCTCAGCAGTTATCACCAAATCCAAACTGGAACCCAGAGAGAAATGCAATTCATGCCGGATGGCCAGACGCAGAGGAGAGCTGGCTGCAAGTCCTCTGTGTTTGTTCCTCTCTCCAATAATAAAAAGAAAAAAAGCCTGTTGACTCGACCGTAGCTCGCTGCTGCAGCGGGGATCACCTGGAGATGTTCTGCTATTTGCACATAACTGCCTTCATGATTGTCATCTATTTATTACATCTGTGAAACTGTCATGTCTGGAATTTGTAAAATAAAAATTCCATTGTCGATTACATCCTGTGTTTAAGTGATAACAGACCTTCAGTCATGATCCTGATCCGGACGCAGATCCAACTCTCAGCTGCACTTTTCCTTTTATAACTTAATTCTTCTTCCTCTTCATCCACTCATATGTTGAAATAAAAGAATATGATACAGTTGTAGTAAATGATGAAGGTCCTGAATGTATAAATCATGCAAGTGCTGGTTTTCATTCATGCATGATGTCGTCAAAGTTGCATAAGCCGTTGCTGTTAAAATGAATCAAAACGTTGTGCAATGCTTCAGGGCTACTTTGAAAAGATAACGCCACTCAGTCATTTTTGAGGTTTCAAGGTATCCCTGCCATAAGACCCAATGACAACACATAGTTAAGATCATTTTATGTTGCTGAGGTCGTAGGTTATCTCCTCTAAGCCGCCTCAGTGCTCCAGGTTTTCAGTTTTAAGCCAATAATTTATTGAAACTCGTGTTTGAAGTGAAGCTTCCTGTCTCACCGCTTGCTGCATTTGTTTCAGGCTTCAGAATCTTGAATTTATCTGTAAAACCTCAAAAATAATTCTGCCTGCCGAACATCTGTTTTAATAAAGGACTATTTCTTATGATGAAATGAAGGCTAGGAGACGTTTGCTTTGAAAAGTTAAAGCCTTGGAAACAAAACGGGACAACTGCAGAAGTCTCTCTTCTTAATCTCTTCAAATCCTTCATTACTACGGCTCATAACAGTCACAGCACCAAATATTACAACTGCAGAGACAGTGTGGGCTCGAAAAGGCAAATCATCATATGATTTGGATGAATCATTTCTGTTTGGAGGTTCATAAAGTTTTGCAAAAAGGTCTTCGAACAGACAACTCATTTGCCTCCACAAAATGAACAGAAAGAGGTTTAAACCAGAAATAGAATTGCAGGACAGCATGATGGGATTGAAGACAAACAGGACAAGAGGACAAAATGGATAATGACCTGTACCTCAATCATTTGTATGGCATCATAGTTTAAAATCTTTCCAACCAGTATCAACCCTGAACTTTTGGTTTTTACTTGTCATTTGGTCCCTTTCCACCTCTAATTTGTGATTTATTACTTTATTGATGATTATTTTTGTTTTGTTTTGCCTATTTCTTTGGTCCTAAACTGCTCCTCTATTATGTTTTTTTTGTGCAGATTCCTGACTTGTGGTTACAGCACAGACAGAAGGCTTCAGTGGAAAAGACCAATAGGATTATAAAACAACAACAATAAAAAAATAAATCTCAAAAAAGAATAAAATTCTGTTTTGCATAAAGGTGAGTGAAGCATACAGATGTCCACATTATAGGAAAAACCTCTGATGCCAAATAATCACAACCCCCGAATCATTGTAGCTTCTGTTTTTTACTGTATAATATCACCAGTGGGTATAGTGAAGGTTTTCTGTCGACAGGAAGAAAACATATTAAACGTATATAAAAAACAAAGCAAAACTGGCAAAACCATTCATTCTGGTGGAAGGGGGCGAGAGGTGGGTGGTGGAGAGACTACAGAGAGGTGGATGACAAGAGACACATAAAGAGACAGAGGTTGAGAGATATCGGGTGCAAGAGAAAAATATAGTGGAAGAAAAAAAAAAGAAATCAAAGAGGGGAGGAAAGAAAAAAAATCAGAGAGAAGGGAAGCGAGGCCTGGCTTTATTATATCCTAATATGCCTCCCATACTCAGCCAGCGAGCAGAAGAGTGCCGAGACATAATTATATCCCCCTCCCCGGGCCGTCTCCCTGTATTAGCGTCTCCTCTAGTTCACTGGCTGCGACAGAGACAAATGAGAGAGTTTTTCCAGCAGATCATTCTCATCCGTTACTGCCAGTTCCGTGTGATAGATCGTCGGAGCTAAAGCGGGGCAATAGATCACGGTGTAAAAGAGACTCGCTAGCGTACCCCAGTGGAGCACAGCTTTACAGATCATCGCCCACCTAATGCACACGGCGGGTTAAGAGTCAAATCCCGTTAGTTGTACGGGGAGGGAGGCAGGCAGGCAAACCCCTTCCCCATGCAGCTTCCCACCACCCCGTCCTCCTCCACGAGCTTCTTCTTCCCGATTAAGCCGGAACAAATGGCTGCGATTGTCCCATTGACCCCCACGGTGTTACAGTGTCACAGGTACGACTGTGTGTGCAGCCGTCTGTGCACCAGCAGCTTGTCTTCATTCAGATCTATGAACTAGGGTTTGATGGATGATGAGATAGATTTGTTTTGCTTCATATGTAAGAAGTGAAATGTTTACTGCGAAGATTTGTCTTGTTGTCAGTGGAGGAGAAGTGGCAGGTATACGGCTTTACTCTGAGGGACGCGTCCATGCTGGGTTTTATCATTGAGCTAAAAGAGTGTTTTACAAGTCTTTCTGCAGGGAACAATTTCATTTTTAGTTTATTAACACTAAATTGTGTAAGTTTTACCACGTTGAAACAGAAGCTCTTGTCCTGGCTGTTGTCTGCTGAACGTGTCCTCTACCGCTGGGCCGTGTGGTAAGACAAGACCTGAGCATCTGAAAATAGTTGATGCTGTGTTTAATGGTGCATATTCTGACATAAATCACCAGTTTATTTAGATGACACTGTATAAAGCAGGAGCTTTAACCAGACGCTGTCTGTAATGCAGCTTGTTACACGCAAAGGTAAAGGTGGTTTTGTTTGCAAGATAAGATACCACATCATGTTAGTCTGTATCTATGTAAAATATTATGGAGGATTTTATAAACCTGTAGCAGACAGAACAAAACAATAACTCACACACACATACACACACTCACATGACCCAGATGGAAAGACAGACAGGTTTATTTTCATTATACAGGATCCATGAGTGCCTGTCTGACTGTTCTGTGCTAGTAAACCATTATTAACACCGCTGTTAATCTGCACAGTAGGAGGCATCAGGTAACATGCAGGTTGTATATTACGTAAATATCATGTCAGTGCAGAGTGACAGTCATTGAAGCAGGATCTCATTCGTCATCAAACATAGAAACATGTTGGATCTATTATTACCCGAGAAGAGGAAACAATAATCAGACTAGAGATACTTCAGACTGTTAGTGCAGGTAATCAGATTACTTTACAGAGTCTGAGTCCTCCTGCAGGTGATGGTGCTGAAACAGTTTGTGTCTAAACACCTTGAATATATATATTAATTAGTGGTTTGTGACACTAGAAGGCCTGCAAACCGTGCAGCCGTCACTGCTGCAGCACGGTTAAGCGTTTAGCTCGTGTCTCAATCAGGGGAAGTGAATAGACGTCCCTAAATAGCATAATGCTTCTTTATATGCTGCGAGTAACACGGCGAATTAGCACGGCTGCACAACATTACAGATTTCAATTAATTCTGATCAGCACAGATGTTGTATCACTCTTGCACGAGGCAGGCTCATTTTTATGCAAATTGCAGACGAGAGAGAGAGGGAGAGAGAGAGAGAGGGATAGTTGGAAACTGTGAAATGGACGATGTCCACAGAAGCTCGCAGATCATTTACAGTATCTTAGCAACATTTTTGCTTTAAATTTCCTTTTTTTAAACATTAAAAAAGTCTTTAATCTAAGATCTGGTGAACTAGAGTTGATTATTATTGCGTCGTAATTAGAGGAGGAAATGTTAAAGAAGAGGCCTCTTTGATAAATGGCGTTAGAAGGATGTGTTTATCTCTGCTGTAGGGACTAATTGGAGCTCTTTAGAGGCGTCTGTTCCCCAAAGAAACTAAAAATAAGACGGGCGATGCTGTAATCCAAAGCAGAGATGAGTTTAAAAATGAGGCACGAGGCGACGGCGATGCCTCTTGTTGCTGCCCAGTTCCTGACAGGAGCCTTGACAGGAACCCCGAGAGCTCCAACAGGGTCAAAGTGCGCTCGACCTGCTTCACCCAAACAGGATACGCTTAAAGAAGGATGAGGACTTCTGTAAAAAGACCGGGCCCCACTCTTTTCTGTAAAATGTGTCAAAGGACTCATTTTTTCTCGTCCGTCTCGTCTCGGAGGTGTGGGAACCAAGGCTGCGGCGATGACAGCGAATGCGGCGTCGGATGGTTTGATGAAGTCACACCATTGTTCACTTTGATAAATCGTTCGGATGGTTGTGACCCTGTCGGACTCGGGGCTTCCTCCCCCGACTTTGATGTATGAAAGTGTGAAAAACAAAGTGGGGATATTTCACTGGTTTCTTTTGACAGCTTCCTCGTCGGACACTGAAGATTGAATTCGAAAAATACGACGATGACGTAAAAGACTTTCACGGATCGATCCTCAGTTTGCACCTGGGACTTTTGGCATATCAGCATGTTTTGGGAGAAATGGTTAAATAATCCACACCTGATGAGTCCCTTTCCTATTATATCTAAATGCTGCAATTATACGCAGAAATAATAATTAAAAAAAAAAAGTTTAAGACATATCAAGCTACATTTTCTGGCTGAAGCTGATGCAACACAAGCATCAACTGCTTTCACTTCCAGACCCATAATAAAGCTGCTATCTTCCCAGTCAAGTGATGTCTTTGTGCCCCGTCTTTTTGCCTATAATACTTTGACTCGCAGCGAGATTCAACACAACAGGTGTGGGGAGCAGCGGCGGGGTCACAGCTTTCACATTTGGCTTGCTAAAGACTGGCGACAAGAAACCTGCGGCGAGAAAAAGAATCCAGGATACTAAAGGATGTGATTTATCCCCTCTGCCAGATTTCTGCCAAGACTCTATGAAAAACAGCCAGCGGGGTTAGAAAACACAGTCTGTTGTCAGTATTTTAATCCCAGTGTGTCCACGGAGTGTCAGCCTGTACTGAGCCGTTTCATACTTCATTACACACAAATTCACAAATGCCAACGAAGGCTATAAATATCCAGTCTGGCTATTTACTTAATATAGAAATTCCATGACAGATATTACAAATAAAAAAAACAAGGCAAATTAGCTCTCATAGAACTTATCTGACAACCTGAGGGATGGGACGAAAAAGAAAAACAAGGATAAGCATTATTGTCAATCAGTTTCACAGTCTTTCTAACGGAAATGTACATAATTGATAGTAAAAACAAGGTATGGAAAGTAGTGAAATGTGAAAAAGCGGACAGTAAAGATGAGGTCAAGAGGCTAAAGTCTTGTCCTAAGTTGCAATGCATTTACTGTAATGCCAAGAAATCTGCCTTTAACCATCATGAATAATAATCATGAATAACAATTAGCTCTAATGAATCTCATGGACCAGGCTGCAGACTGATGCAGAGGTGTGTTGCTGCTAAAGTGATGGACCTTCAACCACAAAGTGACATTGAGAAGTTCATTTGCACACTTGTCTGCTGACTGAACACACACACCACACACATACACACACACACACACACACTCCTCAACACTCCCTGCAGCTACTGAACGTCAACTATCCCCCCCATCAGTCGTGGCTGGAAGTGGTGGCAGTTTGTGTATATTTGTATTTACGTGTGTGAGTGTTGAGAGAGGAGGGGGAGGGGAAGGGGAGGGAGGGGGGGTTGAGGTGTGCTAGAAGGGAACAGCCAACCAAATAACTTCGAGCTGTCACCACGGAATAACCCCCCCCCCCCCCCTCGCTGCCACCCCTTGCCCCTGTCCCCAAAACAGCGGCATACGGCTGTCATCGCCCAAAACAAGATGTCGTGTCAAGGCAGGAAAATTACACAATAACGAGCCTCGCTAGAGATTAGGCTAATGAGAAAATCAAAACACAATTTAATTCTTGTCAGCGGCGAGGCGTCTTTAAATTACCTCTCGTAGTAGCATGCTGATTAAGAGAAGTCTGCCACTCAGCCTGCTGCCCACTATAAATAGCCCCTGGGCTTTCTGGACCATAGCTGGCTTTCTTCATTGCAGGAGTATATTAAATGCAGCTATACACACACGCACAGACACACACACACTTGCACACATGTGACATATAAGTCCCTGTGTGCACCCATGAACTGAGCATAATATGCAGTATATAACAGCTCCTACTTAATTGAACATTATCACCGTCGTTTAGACATTCAACATATCATTATAGTGTGTTTATACAGTCACAGTGAAACCAAACCAGTTCAGCTCCAGACGTAAGAAAACCAGGTTTAAAATCAGGCCAATGTTTTCTAATAATCACAATAAAAAGGAAACCTCACCTTAGTCAAAAGACTACAATGTAATTATTGATATTTCAAATTCTTACTTCTGTATCTAAGTCAAGGTTTGGTGGTGTGTTGTTCATACACATTATTTTCCATCTGGATTCTTATGTAGGTGCCACCGACCCTGGATGACAGCACATATCATCTGTAAAGACTGAGGCCACGTGTCTTCAACAACTCCAAAACGCTCTGGTGAACAAGTTGTGACCTGCACATTCACCATGCTATGAGATAATAACGAAACCTTACAAGATGGAGCTGTTTTTCAGGTAAATGCAGAGACTGCTTGCCGAATAACTGCCCCTGACGAGAACATGCATCAGCGGTTTTGCATGAATTTACCTCGAAAACAACTCTGTCTCCTAACGTTCTGTTATTATCTCATAGCGTGGTGAATGTGCAGGTCAAAACTTGTCCACCAGAGCGTTTTGGAGTTGTTGGATTGTGTATTTAATGAGAGAAACCAAGAAATCCCATTAGCGTAGCTCTGAGCAGCTCACCATTCTAAAAATAGTTTACACTGACAATTAAAGATAACAAAAAATGTTGAACTACCCTTTTAAACAAACAGGAAGATTTGCAACTCTTTGTGTGAGTCAGAGTCAACTCTTTATTGATGAAGAGTACTCTTTAATGATCTAACCCTGAAGCCTCCTCCCCTCCTCTCCTCTTCCCTCCCTTCCTCCCCGAGAGCTTTTTTACCAACACAGCATCTGCAGTTTCCTTCCAGTTTTGATGTCATGACGGTAATTAACTGGCAAAATGTAAGCTACAGCATGTCATGATATGGCCACATCGCTATTCCCAAACAACCTGCAAGCATATGGCACCAAATGTTACATTTCCCTAATAGCCCCTGAGTGTAGCAGCGCTGCCACGGAGAGGAAGACAGGGGGAAGGTTGCACGAAGACAATGGTGATGAGGAAGACTCAGCGGTGGAGCTGAGAGCTGTCACTTCACCACGCCGACACCGTGAGCTCGTAGGATTCTGCAGCGCTCGGAGCTGTTTTCTCAAATTAGAGAGCCACACCGCTCTCTATCATTAATTATAATCTTGCTCACCGGCAGCACAAGAGGCGGCTCCGCTGTGGTGGAGCTCTGCCTTGCTCAAGGACGTGGCAGCAGTGTGTGGCATCTGCTGTTGGTGCATCAAGAGCACAGGAGCTCACTGGTTGACCTGTCATGAGATTTCATTGTGTGTTGATGAGGTGTACTGACCTGCTGTTGTGGCTAAGCCATTATATAATAATCAACTTTACATTAATTAATGATTTAATGAACATGTGCATGATGTGTTTCACATTTCAGGTGAGAAACCCATTCACACACATTCAACTTAAGCTTTTTCTCCTATTATTTTGAGATGTTGTTACTAGATGATGTGTTAATTTCACTTAATCAATACATTCCTTCTATATTTGAATATTTCTGGATGTTGACTCTTTCTTCCAAGATATTTTATGTATTTATATATCTTAAACAAGGGCATTTATTTACAATACTGACGAATTTTAGCTTTTCAACAGAAAAGAGACACTACACATGTAAATGACTTGTTAAGATGGATATTGGTCTCCTGGTCAACTGATTTCCCTCATTGGAAACCCGTTGGAAAGTCGTACACCACGCTCAGCAGATCAAGCGGTTCCACCATCGGGGGCAGATCTGTCACGTCTCCAAATAGAGTGACCAGACTCATGAACCTCTCCGCCGCTTTCATCTCTTCACCGGTTCACCAGGACTTTGATTGCCAACAATGAGCAGCCAAGCGGCTAACGCCATTTCCACCTCTTTACGTGCTCCGCTGCTCCTCTCGTCGGCGCTCTCGCCGAGCCATATGGCTCGCGGACACGCTCCCCATTTTTCAGATAACTTCTCAAGCGAGAGGACAGGACACAAACACAAGGAAGATGCACACACACCCCCACACCCACTCTCACTCTCATCTACCAGCCCTACACCCCCGTTACCAGTGTGCACAGTTTGGAGAATGGATGAAGCTGTTGTTATTAGCTGGTTGGGTTTTTCAGATTTTTCAGGTGAAATGAGGTTGAAAGCGATGCAGTGGTTTTAGATTTTAATCACAAAATGTCATTAGATAGACAAATATTGAATGTTCACTCAAAAAAACAAGCAAATATAGTTCTTCATATCCTCTCCTGAAGGTCATTTTGGTAACACTTTATTTGATCTCTATAATGCATTATAACCATACTTATAATTAGTTATAATGCAGTTATGGCACTGTATAACTATAGTTATAAACACTCATAAATGATCATAATGCTTTATAACAATAATCATAACACACTATAAAGCATTTTATCATGACTTCTAAGGTCAAGTATTATAATACGTTATAATTGATAGTAACTTGCTGACAATGCCCAAATCGATCAAGCACTATAAATATAGCTATAATGTATTATAATTGGTTTATGTGTATAGCTATCATGATAAAAACTCATAAATTACCATAAGGCTTTATAACAGTAAGTATAACACATCATAGAGCATTTTATAATGGCTTATAAGGTCAAGTATTATAATAGAGTTTTAATGCTCTATAATGTGTTATTCTTATTGTTATAAAGCCTTTATGAGTGTTTATAATGATAGTTATACACATTTATAAGCCAATTATAACATATAACTATATTTATAATGCATTATCGATGTGGGCATTGTCAGTGAGTAACTAACAATTATAATGTATTATAATACCTGACCTTATAAAGTCATGATAAAATGCTTTATAGTGTGTTACGATTAGGCATTAGGATCATTTATGAGTGTTTATAGCTATAGTTATACAGTGCCATAACTGCATTATAACTCATTAAAGTATGGTTATAATGCGTTATAGAGATAGGCGTCAAATAAAGTGTTACCGTAACTTTTATTTGACATAGTCCTGACTCCTTCATAGAAAACAATTTCTTTAACTTGTAGCTTTTATCTGTTTTGACTGATCTGCTATTAGCAAACAAAACACACTCAACTCACTAAATTTAGGGCTAACCAATATGAAAACCGTCTTTCCTGAAGACAAGTTTGGTGCATACCCAAGAGCTTGTATCAAATCTTATTTTCTCAACACAATATCAGTTTCTTAAAACCCGACATCAATCACACTCCATTATTCTCTGTCTTGTGACACAGCGTCTTGCTGTGGGGCACATTCACCCCTCCATAAAGATGGAAAAAAAAAAACAACAACCATGGCAAAAACCGTGAGCACTGCCAATACTTCACATTATCAACGCTTCCCACATTTCAGTTGCTTCATCCATCCTTTAAGCCGCACATTCCTTAAATAGCTGCATCCTCCCGAAGCCTCAAAGGGCTCCGCCGCTGAAAGAGTTAAGGCTTCCTCTCCTGACGGCCCGATGTTGGCAATGCATGACAGCGCCAGTTGACAGCGCCGGCTATGGATGACAGATGACAGTGGAGGAGGGAGCGGTTTGGTGTGTGTGTGTATGTGTGTTAGGAGGAGGGGGTGATTATGAAGATAAGGTGTCCATGGAAGATCTCTATGTACCCCCCTTTGTTACTCCACACACACACACACACACACACACACCATAACCATCACATCACCACAACCAGCTCGTGCAAACCTCTCACACACACCAGTGCAGTCAAACCCATATATGCACATACATACAAACACACAGCATGCATGCACAGTCACACACACATACCCACGAGCGCACACACACACACACTCTTTCCTCCCAGGCATCATCCCATCTATTTGACACAGTAATTACAGCACACACTGATTCCAATGATGGATGAACTCCCTGTCTGGGATGAGCAGTCTCTCCTTCCTCCCGCTCTCTCCTCTCTCCTCCCTTTTCTCCCCTGTGTTCTCCCCCCTCTCTCCCTCTTTCTTTCTCTCCGTCTCACCACAACCTCCAGCAATGTTACACTCAGAGCTTTAATACCTTCATAATGTTGCTGCAGGAGGGTGTGAAAGATGTTTCGTGACAACAGCTTTTTGTTCTTATTAGGAGCTTAGTGAGCTAAATTAGTGCGAAATTGACCTTGATGCTTTATAGTGAGCCTTTGGTATACTGTAACTGTACATATATTACTGTTACTCTATTATGCATTGGATTATAGAGCTATTTGCATATTTTATTTACTTTTTTAAATGATTTTAAATCTTTTTTTCCTAACATGCTCTCTACATTAACTTAATTCTATTAAGTTATTTTTATTTGTTGGGCCTCATGTCATAAATCACAGCTCTTGTCTATCTATCTATTCAAAGATTATAAGTAGAGTGTCTGTCTACATGCAGATATCTGTATCTCTGTATCTCTCTAAATTCCTGCAGTGACTGAGCACATCTCACCTTGAGGATTAATAAGTATGTCAGTGAGGAGGATTAGAGGAGCTGCACATTATCCTCTTTCTCTTCTTTTCTCTCTCTCTCTCTCTGTTATTATGTCTCACCCCCTCTTAGAGAACTATAGAGTCGGTGAGGTATTCATGCCAGACTGGCATAGCGGCAGATGCTTGCTGGCATTTAATTGAGTTGTTAATGCAGCACACAAAAGCAGAGGCCCCAGATTCAATTTGGCTCTTTCCGTCTCAACCGACTGCCCTTTGTGTTTCATTAATGGGACACAGGAATACCTGGTGGTGGGGGGGTGGGAGGGGGGCTCAGGGAGCCTTCGTCACCTTGCTCTCTAAGCAAGGTGGTGGCCTTCAACACTGGATGTGACAGTGACAAGTCCAGCTCTGAGCTCCATCTCAAATCTTTGAATACTTTACAAGCTGGGTTGTGTCTACAGAGCGCTGCGGCCAGGAATGTCTCAAGCTGCTTTATGCACATCCACTGCCAAACTGAACTTTTCTCAACATCGTTTGGAGGAGCTGCACGTGAGAAGGCAAATGTCCCACTCTGGTGAACCAGACAGTACACTGACTTTTTAGTCTGCCAGCTCCATAGAGTCTAAGCAATATCTGTTTGAGCTCGTCAGACCACTGCCCAGTGGATGAGTGGGTATGTTGAAGAAGTTTTTGTCAGTTCCCCTGCATCAACTTCCTGAACTCTACACTTCACACTCCAGTAGGTGAGGACAAGTCTCATATGGACAAATAACACTTTATAGCTTTACTCTTTCTGAGGTGCCAGATAAAGACAGCTGCTACAGTGTGTTAAGAATGAAAGCAACAGAAATTCAAAATGTGACATGGCAAGCCTACCTATAAAGTCAACAAACAAGCAAGTGGATGCAAGTGTGAGAGATGCAAAATAGGCCCAAGACATGGCCACTAGTAGCTACAGCTACAGTACAATGTGGAACAATATCAGAGAACTGGTTAATGTTGAGATCAACCAGAAGCTGTAGCCTCAGCTCGGTGTCTAGAGCTGGATTATGTGGACTGCAAGAATATTTAAAAGTCAAATTCAGACCAGGAAAACAAAGCAAGAGTCACTATGGTTGATGGTCACAAACTGATATATGAGGCCCTGATCTGTGGCTTCACTAATATCAATCTGTAAGAACTGCCTGTAGCTGAAACAGATGTGTTAAAGGAGGCATTTAAAGATCAATAAAGTGTTCTTCAAAACTGCCTACTCCCTTTAATCCCAATACTTCATCCATCCATTTAGCCACCTGTATTTGTATGTTCTGGATGTTTATTACTTGTAAGTTTATTTTGCTATTTGTATATTTTGCTACTGTACTCTTCTGATGTTTTCTGTTATCTGTTTGTAAGGCAACTTTGAGTGCCTTGAAAGGCGCCAACAAATAAAATGTATAATTACGATTAGTGTTTAGCGTCAAGTGGAAGAAAATGAATTCAAATGAATGTACAAGACTCAAAATAGGAAGGTTTGGTATTAAAAGTAAAACATGTTGTTTAACTATGGTTCTTTAATCAACAAAATTGTATCCTCAACTGTTATCATTTCTAATACTGAGCAGCGGCGGAGAGGAAAGGGATTGTGAGGAGCACGTAGGGAGGGGAAGGGGTAGGTGGGGGGAAAGGATGGCTGTCGCCTCGGGGCTGCGAGTGAAGCGGCGCTGTAAGAAAGAAAGGTCCGTCCTGCCCATCCTCACCGCCTGGCCGCGAAACCAGCCACCCCTGACGCATCAAAACCTGTCAGAGGGAGAGAGAGAGAGAGAGAGAACGGAGACACGGCGAGGTCACGGCAAACGGGACAGGCGACCTTCTCAACGCCTGCTGATGTCTTTTTCATTAGTTGGCGAGGGGAGGCGGTGAAAAAGGGGGGTGAGGGGTGGCTGCCGATCCGGTCTACTGCCCAAGTGAATTGGCCTGAAATGCAAGGCAATCGAGGCTAATGTCATTGCCCACACAAATTAATGCAAGTGCCATAACATTGTGAATGCTGCTATTAATATGGAGGAGGCCGTGTGAGGAATTATCTAATCTCCTCATGCGTTTTATGATCTATGTAAATGTAGCGGGAGGTTGTAACTAAAAGGATGATTAAACTGTCAAGTGCTGGATATGAAATTAGCTTCAGTGCTGGAATTCTCCGTCTGACTATTTGACTGGAGCTGTTTTTCAATTCCACATCGTAGGAGCTGTAACACGACGCAGTAACGTCTGATTGTTGGGTTGCGTTTAATGACCAAAGCGAAGCTGGGAGTAAACAAAGCATCTAAAGAATCCTGTTGTGTTCATGCATTGTTTTTAAAAAGAAAAAACAGATTCAGCCTTTGATTCACTGACTTCTTTGCGAGCTAATGATTACTTTTCGGGTAACTGGAAGCTAATCATTGATCTCAGATTAATTACCAATCAATAGCAGTGTTTCAAGACTCATTAGAGTTTCATTTGCACCTCTGCATGATACAGTACATTTTGCACTTTCCAATATTTTTGCATTCGTGCATGAAATTACTGAGGAACATGTGGTGGAACAAGAGGTTGATGTCTGTAATTAAAGGTAATTAGTGTGAGTGTGTGCTTAAATTCAATGATGGGGAGAAGATGTGGTGTTTGTTGTTGTTGTTGTTGTGTTTTTTGTATTGTGTTTTATTCAGTTTTCTCCATGCAATTTGTTGTTGTACCTGTTTTTCCTTTTCAAAGTAGATACTTGACTCGTATCCATCGTCAGGATGAAGCCAAATATCAACTACTGCTCATTCGGCCGAACCAACGGGGGAATAACTTGGCGCTGGCTGCAGCCATAACTATTTAACTGTTCATACAGCTTCACATGAATCACAGTCACACAATGGTCTTCTGGCCCTCGTATAACTGAGGCCTTTTTCCGCCCAGAGATATTGCAGGGGACTGGGGAAAGGCAACGCTTCCAGAGAGGATGTGAACATGGGCCGTGGGCACATTGTTGGCCTTGGGTCTCACCACGCTACAGTCTTCCAGGGCTTTTGGAGTAAAGCAGGGGGGTGGTGGGCGGTAGTTGGTAGGCTAACTCCTGTGGTTTCCTGTTCGCATGGCTTTTAGACCTACAAGACACCAGGGACCCGGCCACTGTGAAAGAATATTCACAGGAGGCGAGAAAATCCCTCCTTGACGTCAGCGATGTGTTTGGTTCGCGTGACGTGTTGAGAGCTGAGAAATAGGCGAAAATGAATTGGCTGCTTTTCCGTATGACTCAGCGCTGTCTGTTTACAGAGGGAGACTACGAGCCACTCGCTTCCTTCTGAACGACTGCAAGGCCAAATAAATCCTGCGCTCCATCTTGCAACAGCCATGGCAATAATAAAACTGATAACTTTTCATTTTATTGGCCCAGAAGTGAAATGTAAATCACTTAGTAGCATTTACAGCTCTCATTTTTATTGACATGAAATCTTAACAACATCACGCACATGAAATAAAGAAGAAAGACTTGCATGAGAAGAATCAGCAGAGAGAGGAAAGTTCAAGTCACAAGATGATGAATTGGCTTTTCTCAAACCAACACATGGAGAGAAACTTGCTCCCCAAACAGCAGACATTACTAACATTACTTAATTAAAAGAAAAAAATCCATATTAATTACAGATTTTCCCCTTTTCGTTGTACTCTAAGAGAGCTACAAATTACCTTTTATTATTTCCAGACTCTCTCCGACTAATGTCAGCGTTGCATAAATCTTGGAACAATTGTCATCACCTCAGGAAAGGAAAACATTTTCTAGCTCTGTATCCTTGTCATGTTTGCACATTGGCATAACCTCCTATTGTTGTATGGGGGCAGAATGGAGCTCTTTGATGCGCTAAGTGATTTACAGAGCAGGAGAACATAAACAAATGGTTCATTCAGGACTCGGGGCAGGAAGCGCCCTCCAACTTCAAACAGGAGCTCCGAAAAAAAAGAAACAATAGCCCCGAGGTCCATTTCTCTCCTGTCATTATTTTCTGTCACTGTGCCCAGTGGCACAAATGGCTCCACTTCTGTTTTCTGTGATGTCTTTCATTGCCTATTATAAGTTGTCATGGCTCAATTACAAAGAATTATTTGAGTTTAAGAAGTGAAGTCTCAGGACAATTGACATTTTTACACTGCCAGTACACTGTGTGTGTGAACAAAGACCAGGGTGGATTTGAAGCCAAAACACAATGTTTGCACGCTAGTGATGCAGGTGAACTCCATTTAATCATGATTTTATCCAGACTGTAACCCCTTCAACAACGTGTTAAAGTGTGTAATTATTCTACTAATACACAGGTCACTTAATGATGGAGAAAAGGTTTACGTTAAAGAGGAACTATGCAAGATTTGTACTTTTATTAAAGGGACTACGAGGAGTTTCGGAAAGCAAAGTGTTTTCACACTACATTTCCCATGAGCCTCCGCGGGCACGGTCAAATTCTTGGACAAGCGCAAGACGGATGAAAGTAAAAGCATTTCCCAAGAATGTTTTCGTTAATCAAGAATAAAAGTTAGAGGTTCGAAGACAATCAGATACCGTCGTTCGGACCATAAACAATGCCAACTAGAGATCCGGCGGAGTTATTCTCATGACCCGCCGGGCAGCGTCCGGGAAACCAAAACTAGGAAATGCTGAGCGAGTCGACCACTAAATAATAATATCATAATCACTATGAAGACAAAACGATATATTTATCGAAAATGGACACATTAACAAGTGGGTAACGTAGATTCATCCACATTAATATGAGACTCTTTATAACCCCCCCAAAAAAACTCCTTGGGGTCTTAAATTTAAAATATTAATGTATTAAACAGCTTCGGAGTAACTGTGATGGCTAAATGACTTGCTACGGGGAGAATGGAGGCTCTCTGTCTTAGCGTCTCTTGGCCGAAAAAGCAACCTTGCAAGATCGGCGCCTCCGACCAGGCGTCCCAGACCTCGTGGTGGCACCACGACACAAACACGCCCAGTAATCCATAATCTGTTGTTTATGACAGATACGACTACAGAAATATACTCGTTGTTACGAGTATATAATAAATAACGTTATCAACCACTACATGGATAGTAAAGGAGAATATCAGCTGAAGTGCTTGCTATAAACAGCCTTTACTACAGCTTGTGAACTGCTGAACTACTGTATTCCTATAGACAAGTGCATCTAGTTCTACAACCTCATCTACAACCGTTAATACACTGACTATAGATAAATACACAAGACACCACTGAGGTCTTTGTAGTTTAGGTGATGTAGTTACAGTACATGGTAGAAGTGGAGATAAAAAAAAGTTTAATTATGCAGCCAGTCAGAGTGAAATAATTAATGTAGGCTACTTAATGAAATACATGTGATAAATCCCTAAATTTTAATACATCTCATGTTAGAGGACATGATTCATGAGATTTTAAAATGCAACTGTATTATATTACATAATGTCGTATAAAGATATGAGTTTGTATTATAGATGTGTGGATGAAACTATTTGTGTGTAAATTTATGCTGTTTAATGACGATACTGTATTGTTGGAAACAGAAGCACGTGTAAACAGTTAGACACTTGCACGCAAAAAACAGACATTTTTATGATGTGAAAATTAACGGCCCTGCGTTTTAGAGCTTTATGAGCATAATTTAATAATGCACCGAGAATAAAAAAACCCAAAAAACAAGATAATTAGATTAGCTGTATTTGTAAATGATGCAATATTGAAGATTCTGCTTTAATTATTCCATTAATATGTTTCCGTGACACGCATCGTATTCCCAGGTGGAGGCCGCAAATCATAAATCTTAATATAACAGCGTCGTTGACGTCCGTTTGATTTGGAGTGTGAACCTCTCACACTGTCTCGTATCAGTGAGGATGCTTAGAGTAAAGGGCGGGGTGGGGGAGGCTCTGAGTGTGTGCCCTTTAAATCAGCATCCTGTTGTGTTACAAAGTGAGAAATAATCATTCATTAACCCCCCTGACCCTCTCAGGGGAGGAGGAGGGGGGAGAGGGGCTTAGATCGAGCCCCTCATTGTCTCGCCCTCCTCTCTGCAGCTGGGTCAAGCCGATTGACAATGCACATAATGATCTTAAATGGATTAACTGGCCAAACACGCCCCAGAGTTTCCTTTTCAATTATGAAGTGAATCAGTTTATAAAAAAAACGGAGCCCGGTGTGGATACGGAGACCACCAGACCCCCAGGGATTACAGGGTGTGTATGCATGTGTATGAGATGAGAGGTGTGGCTGCAGCCTTCAGGACAGGCAGCGACTCACTTGGAAAAAAGGTGTTTTATAATGGGAGAGGGTGGATGAGAGCTGGAAAAGAGGGAGGGGGAACTGGTGTATGTGTCACCGTGTGTGTGTGTGTGTGTGTGTGTGTGTGCAGGCCTGGGGGTCTCAGACATGTCATCTCTCAATAAGCTCCCTGAGGTACAGAGTTTATTGTCACAGTGAAGAGTCTGACAGACAAGTTAATCAATCTGGCAATTTGGTGTTGCACGTCTCCCTTGTTGCCCCCCCTTCCACCCCCCACTCCCTCCTTCCCCTCTTCACTCTCCACACACACACGCTGAGGTGGTTGTGTTTGTATTGCGACGCTTTAGCTTCAGTTGTTAAACAGCAGGTGGAAATTATCTTCTTGTTATCTCAGCCTTTTCTCACCGAACGAGTGAAGTGAGCACGTTGAACATCTGCATGAGAGATGAGAGAGAGAGTGTGTGTGTGTGTTTGTGTGTGTGTGTGTGTGTGTGTGTGTCTCTCTCTCTCTCTCACTGGAAGGATTAACACAAACACAAGGAGCAGGAAGTTTTAGTTCATCAACACTCAAACCCAGGTTCTGCTCATGAGCGTATTTTGCATTTACTGGTGCTGGTCGTCAAAGAGACAAAGGGCAACATCAGGAGTTTGACAGCAGCTGGATGACTGATCAGTGGAGAAACTACATCCCAACACGGGTGTACAACAATTTTTCTGTTTTTGAATATTCTCCCCATCAAATCCAAAAATTATGGCAAATGGCTTTGCCAATTATGTCTCATTAAACATCCAGATAAATTACTTTTATTTTGTAGAATAGTGAATTTAAAAAGGTCATTCAAAAATGGAAAACAAAAAAGACAATCAGGATTTTAAAAACAAATAACATCTGCCAGTTTTCATACTGTGTGATCTACTTGGTATCAGCTGTCCAATCATTTTTGTTTTCTTTAAACTTACATTTTGACCTCATTTTCTTATTTTTCATATAGCCTGAGGTGTGTGAAAAAAAAAACATGAAAGCATAACAACGTTTTGTGTGGTTTATATGTTTCTTTCAGTAAATTTTAAGTAAATAATGAGTGTTAATGGACCACTGATGTTTAGACCATGTTTTTGTATTGGTCATAAGTCTATACAATATAGAGAACCGTTGCTTTGAGATGAAAATGGGGATTTAAGTGCGCACACTGTGATCTTTGAGTGTGTGGATTCCTTCTGCTTCTTAAACACATCTTTTTTGCGTGCTTTCATGTGAGCAAGTGTGTGTGTGTGTGTGTCTGCGTGTGTGTATGGTCCGTCTGCACGCCTCCTTTGCTGCACGTTCAAGTGTTACGTGATCTAAGTGGGTTTTCGCAGCGCAGCACAGACTTGACCGCAGCGCTGTGCCGTGTTGTGACAGCTTTGATTAATTTGATAATGATGACCTACTGTGGCACTTTATGCTAAGGTAAGCACAGCTGTCTGCCCGGGGTCACGAGGAGTAGGAGGAGGTCGTGGTGTAAGGGAGTTAACTTTGTTAATGGAGACACGGCCGAAGGGGAGACTCAGACCAAGGACAGGGATCAATGAAAGAGTCTTTTAATGAAATGGACAGTAACCTTGAAGAAGATGGAGGTCATCACCGACTCCAGCCTCACGCTTTTCTTCCTTCCTGTTGTTCTTCCTTTTTCTTCTCATCAAACTTTTTGAAAGGTGTTTTTCAAGCTTTGACCAGATTTCATTTTTATTTAAATTCATCTCTTAACGTCAAACAATTCATAATAAATCCCAAACACACAAAAAAAACGCCCTCACATGTTCTCTCTTTTCTCTCTGCTGCACATTTCCTCACAGTCACAGTCCTTGAGCCCGAGTGGAAAGCTGCTATTTCCCGTCAGGCTTTGGCTCGCGCTGTGAGAGTTTTTACTCTTCCTCACTTTCTGAACTGGGAGGAGACGAGACACCCGATAGCCGTCCAGTGCCGGACAGTGAGTCATCCTTCTCCAGCGTCGACTGGAACTTGAACCTTTAATCCCGAGGATCTCAGAATCCGGAGAGTTGCAGATTCCTTATCATTTACATTAATCTCAGGAATTTGCACCATGCCATGAAGACACAGGCTCCACTTACTTAACTGACACAAAATAGGGCAACAGCTATGATGATACTTGACTGGTTTCAGCCACACAACCATATCATGCACTTGGTTGTAAATAATAATGTAATAAGATTAGCGGAGAACGCAGATGTTGAGCGTCAGCCACTGTGTGATTTAATTTGTACTTATAATGAGCATTATATGAGCTGGATTTAGGTTGTTGTTTTTTTATATCATTAATATTAGTTGGAGACTCACATATCGGCCAAACTGAAATCCCACTTTTAATGTCCAGTCTGTTGAAAGCTCAAGTCATGATTTACAAAATCCCGCCTCGATTCAAACAACAAAGCCGCTCAGTGTCAGAGTTTTTCTTATGACCTCAGCAATAAAGATCTGCAGCTCTCACCTTCAGCTAAAAGTTCAACCTCGTCTCTTGCCAAGTCCTTTGAAGTGATCCTTTCCAAAAGAAAAACTCCAACACTTGTCCATAAACCATGCCAGGGCCTGTACCAATGCCCATATGTGAAATTAATACCTATTTCAAAACGTACCCCTCCGAACTACCACCACTTTGGCGTCATGTGCCGTGATCTGTCTCCTGAACTCCACAGGACTCGTTGTGAGAGAAATGTGCTATCAGAAAGACAAATTGTAAATAAATCTTTTGCCTGCATTTGTGGAAAAATCTGGATGAAAACGATGGCGAAAGGAAATCCAATCCGTTCTTTGGAAACGCTGCATCAAGGTAATTCAAGACAACGCAGCAGCTGTAAGGATGACATAGATCGTTTCAAAATACCTCTTTTTCCACTTCTTGATATCGGACCGCTGTGGCTGCCGGAGATTTCTTTACCAGGAAACCAAAGAAAGCGGCGGCGGCGGCAGGCGGTGGGCGGCGGCTTCAGCGTCGGCTTCGGCTTCTCCTGTAGAGCTGTGTGTGTTTGATCACAACCATATTGAGTGGAGCAGAAGTCATTTGTTGGATTTATCTCTGAGTTATTGCACAGCTTCAGACTTCAGTGTCTGGCACACATCAGCTTGGTAACATGGATCATGTGACAGTCACAAAACTCAACCTGTGGAGGTGTATGACGTGAATTACGGCAGCAGGAGAAACCCACGTATATATTTTTATGAAGCGGCTCTGAGCAGCTTTGTTATTGAGGGGGGGAGAATTGTTCCTGTTTTTTTTTGTTTTTTTTACAACGGCATTCAAACGGGGCACCGCGGTTAATCTGGATGCGTTAATGCCGTATCATGAGCACACACCCGTTTTATGACCTGATTACATGTTCCTCTCTGTGACACAACACGGGAATGTTAATTCAGCCCTCAGTTTTGAGAAGGGAAGAGGGCGCTCTGCTCGGGAGGTTAAGGTTTCCCAGAATAGTGGAGCTTTGTAATCGGCACGCACGGGTGTGGTGAGTATCTGCTAATGGCAGAGGATGATCCCTCCCTCTCAGTAGGTACCGTTACAACAACTGGTTAATCGTGTTCGAGGAGACGTGTTTTACTGTTGTTTTGGACGAAGACAACAGCGTTACTGTCATTACTCATGGAGGAGACGTTAGAGGGGTTGGGTACTGTATGTCAGAGAGTCTGGTTGTAGGAGAGCAAAAGTGGAGAATGGCTTTCTATAAACACAAGGTGTCGCAGTAGTTATCATGGTACGAGCTTTGTGTGCATCATTAGCATTAGTAGTAGTAGCAACAGCAGTGATAGTAACAACTGTTCCTCTTGAGGAAAGAGGCAACAGAAAGAGTTACAGCTTTGGTGTCTTTGAGTCAAATTACAGGCTGAAGATACAGAGATGCCACCCAGAATGTTTTTTTTTTCATACTCAATACTGTGACGAGCTACTTTTCAACATGATTTCAACAACAATTTTAAGCTTCAAATTACATGATGAAAATGCAAAAGATAATCAAATCAAGTCACTGAAAAAGTAGAAAATTGTCATTTTCCTTGAAAAGAAAACATCAAGCTCTGATTGTTTCAGTAGTTTTCCTCTGGACTGTGAGGTTGTCATATCGACATGCTGCTGCCCCCGCTCAGTCCCCTTGAGCCCTCACCGCTGGTATTTATTCATCTATAAAAGCCCTTGATGTTAAAGCGCCATCTTATAGCTTTGCCCTTGCTGCTCTGGCTGGCACTCTCAGCCCAGGTCACAGATGATACTCGTACATTATGCAAAGTATTGTGCGAGTTTGGCCATCACTACTATTGAAGTCATCAATCTTATGATACAGTCTTAGCCAGGCCGCTGTTGAAAACATGGTGTTATCTGCAGTAAAACTAACATAAAAACAGCAGCTATTATTATTATTATTATTATCATCATCCAATATGAATGAAAGTCTGCTGAGGTAGAAAAATGGGCATCAAGACAGTGAAGCTCTTTTGGTTCTTTCTGCTGTTAGTTCAGCACCAGTGAGGGGTAATTCTGTGGAAGCAACTCTATATTTAGAAACAAGCTCGGTCGCAACGCAGCGACCAAATCCCTAAACATTTATCATTTGATTTACAGTCTCATTTATCCTCAACCTCCGAGACCACAAATGGAGATTCCTAAATTATCGAAGAAACAGAGAGCTTCTCTCAAAGTTATTACAGCAGGTTAAACCCAAGACAGAGGGCCAACCTTAAACACAAAGCAGCAGGAGATGGAAGAGTTGGCTTTCAAAGGGAGATATATGGCAAGTACAAGACCAGGATCAGTTGCTTTGGGAACTTAAAACCTCGGATGACAGTGAGAGCCATTTATAATATTAAGATGAATAGGCTCATCCTGGCACCAGCTGGCGTGGTTGGTAGTTTGTCTCATTTGATGCAAATGAACCAGATCAGTGTGTGTTTAGAGGCTATTTAAAGGCAAAACACTGCTTTAAGAAAAGAAGATGGTACACTTTGCATTTGGAAAAAAGAAGGAAGGAAAATATTTAAGCTAAGTTTTAGTTTGAAGTTAAGTATAAAGCCCTGCCTCTTGGTAGTTATCCACTTTGTTTATCTTAGTTTATAGACTTAATCCTTTACCATTGGGAAGATATGACAGTGTCCGCCTCACCCCATTTCAGGAGTATCCCACTGTGGCAGGTAAAATCTCCCAAATCAATAGCACATATGGTCCACATTACAGTGGGAACGGCCTCCAAAAAACCTTTTTCTCTGAGAGTGGCCCACATCGATGACAGACGTGTTCTGATTCCACATATGTTGAAATGTAGAAAGCGTTACATGGCCTCTTTGATACAGGATGATTTATAGGGCCTTGACACCAGTTGCAAATGTCTCTGGCGAGGGCACGGGGAGGCCGCCGCTGCAAGTGGATAGTGTCGATCAAATCGCATTCAGGGCCACAACAAAATGGATTGCATTTCCACTCAGGCGTTGCTTTCTTTTCTTTTTTTGTTTTTCTTTTTTTCTATTTGACCTTTTGCTTTTTGTTTCCTTGTTTGGTCATCGTTGTCAAATTTCAAGTTGCTTCTTTTTCTTAGAAAGATAGCAGAACAAAGACAGTCTGGCTGGCTGGCTGACTGGCTGGCTGGCTAAAACTATAACCTTCTAGATATTCAGTGCCTCCACACTGACAATGCCATCTGGAGGAAATGAGGAATTTTAATCGAACATCTCTCAGTATTCTTGTTGTGCACAGATTTCATGCTCCAATTAGACAGGGGCTGAGGCAGATAGAGGCGGGGGGGTGGGGGGCGAAGGGGAAACAGTGGAAAAAATTCAGCGAAATCTGCCCAGTAAACATCAAGGCCCCTGCCAAAGTGCTCCGCATTACAAAATGAGGTTGGCTAAGGTCACTGTCTTGCGAGGTATAATTATATCGTAAAACTAAGCCTCTCGCTTCGACATAATGGTAGATAAACACAGTCTGATTTGTGACACTTCTCAAGTTCGAATCCAGCCTGATGCAGCTAATTCAATTAGCAAATGGGGGATCACACAGCCTCTTAATAGAGATTGGTGGGGATGAGCGAACTTGTTCCCAAAAATTAATTACCTATCACATTTCTAGTGGTCATCAAAGTACCCCGGGGCTAATGGCACGGCTAAATCCATATTCAGCGAGGCGCTCATGTTCCATTAGAAATGTCAGTCATCCGCTTGACAGAGTGGTGCGGTAATGTTTGCTGTTGACTCGCGCCCTTCAGAAAGGCCCCAGCATGCAAATGAGGTCTTTAGCTGTGTCTCAGGGATGGAGTAATTTGGTTTGGAGGGCATATATAAATATTTGAACACAAACTCTTTGGTCATGCAGAACATCCGCAAACAAAGCCGGGTACAAGAGGGCAATTAATATGTACAGTTAGACCTGACAACCCCCAGAAGGACATACTGTAAGTGACAGCACGCACTGCAGTGGCTTAATGTCATTTTGCATCTCCATTACGCCCATGCTTTATTAAATAACACCTCAAACCTGTGCAGCACTGACAATCAGATGTACGAGGCCAAGACTTGATCAGTGTGCCTCACCCACTCTGTACTTACCTGCTTAGATTTATCAATGATAAAAAAAAAACTTTCACAATGGTTGAATATACTGCAACTGAACTAATGACTTACTGTACTAACTGTTGTTTGAGAGTTTGACAATGTTTCTTTGGGCGTATTCACACCTGCTTTGTTCTGATCCAGCAACTAAACCGATACAACTGTTGCATTCATTTTGTTTGTGTTCACACACGATAACAGATCCAAACGGTCCAAAGTTGTAAACAAATGCCATGCGCTAACAAACTCTTCTTTTATTGGTCAGAAATTAAAAAAACAAACAAACAATAAAGTCCATGGAGGAGAGGTCTCAGCGGGGCTGAAAATTAAAATCTGACACGGTCCGAGCCGCGGTTGAAGCCCAGACTCGACCCAATCTGAGTCTTTTTTGTAGCCTATATTTTCGGCTCTAATCCAACTCGAACACGGCATTAAAAAAAAAAAGCCGACCGCGTGATCCTCGACCAGAACTGACATAAAACGCTCCCTGTTTCGGAACAAAATCTACAATCGATCCAGGTGTGAAAGCACCCCTAAAGCTTTCTGAAACTTTTCAATATCATTGTATATCATTGCTGACTGCTTTATGATCACAGCAGAGTGTGTGTGACTTAGTGTGATGCAGTGTTTAACTCACATGGCCAGTGTGTTGGATTAAGTGGCAACTAGAAATGTATGAAATCCCTTTTCAAGGTGTACTGGAAAATCTACAGTGGCCTTCAGGTTATACAAAAACTTCCCATAATTACTACATATGCCATGTATACATCTATTAGCCATACCAAAACACGACACGGAGTCATTTCTTTTAAAACTGAACTTCTTCTTACCTGTTGTTGACATGATTCACTGACACCAATGAGAGTTTTCCTTTGGGCATCGTGTGCAGGTTCTGTAGTGAAGAAAAAAGAGAAGTAAAGTCACGTCAGTAATAATGTTGTAGTGGGTTTAAAAGTTGTTTTTGTTTTGGAAAATATTTTAAATTTCTTTATTTCCTTCTGCAAAATGAAAAGAAGTCCTTGTGAAGTTGAAACTCTGCTGACTGATACGTCAACGTTTGGTTTTAACCCTATAGAGCACAATGAATCTGAATCCTTAATGTACTGTACTGGGGTCATAGTGAGGTCTCCTCTCTCTGCTCAGGGTGAACCACGTCACACTGCACAGTCTTCATTTTCATCTGTTAGTTAATTATTTGCTGAGACCAGAGAAGCACCATTTCAATTCCTCCACTTAAATCATTACGCTGCTCTTTGAAGCCCACAGTTCAGGCCGGAAGACTTGAAGACAACTTTACCACTGGTCACGTGCAACTGGTCTGCGGCTGTGGGCGCAGTACACAGGTATGGTATGGCAGGCGTGTGATAGAAACATGAGCCTGCACCATAAATGTGCCATGAAGGCTGGGGAATGTGTGTCCAGGGAGCTGGGCTGAGCCTGAGATTGAGTTTTTCAGTCAGAGGGCGCCTTCATGGATCCTGTCAGAGTCCAGATTATGAAATAAAATCATGACAAACGGTAGAGAAACATCAGTTATCTGAGTGTTTTTTCATCCAACGCCAGCTCTCCATGATCTCAGAGGTCATTTGACTCCACTTACAGGACCTGCACTGAATATAACCTACATATAATTATCGGCATTGGAGGGATTATTTAGGAGAGTGTTAATGAAACTAACACATTAGCCCAAATTATTAATAAAATGTCTTCGTAAGACAAAACTTTCCCTTTATCTAAGGAGTTAGTAAATTATTTCAGTGCTACATTAAGCAATACACTGACTCACAGTATTTTAAGTTAAAACACACACCCATATATTTAGCTGTGTCAGCGCCAAACTAAATATTCTTCATATTATTCATGAAGGAAGAATCAACCTTAGATGAAAATGGCTTTTGTTTTTTATATCTGCAATTTTCAGGTAACAGAAAAAGTATATAATCGATAATAAAGGAAAGAAAGACTCCTTAACCTGGGCTTTGATGCACAAGCCCTTTTGCCAACATCAAACAAAGTGGAGGGGACAAACCCAAAGCCTGGAGCTGTGAACACAATGTAGTCTTGACGCTGGCAGGTTGTTTGTTTACACGTGGCCTGAGATAATTAGCCCAGAAGTAATGACTGCTCTCTGATGACAGCCGCTGAAACCTGATCCCCTGGTGTGACATGCTCTCCCCCGTCACTCTCCCCTACCCAACAACTGCAGCGGGGTTATTTTTTGCCCTGCCTGCTAGCGGGGGCTAGCCTGGCGCCAGCCCCTGGGACCCGGTGAGCTAGGGGGGGCTGACTGGGCCAAAGCTGCCATTCGCCCCTTAACCTCACACGCCCTGCTGATGCCAAACGGCACCCGGAACCCAACACTGACAACACTGTCCTCTTCGTCGGCAGAGAGGAATGACAAAAATATCTTGAGGTTTGTGCCGGTTCCACCTCTCCCGGCCATAGCGGGCCTATAGCGGCAAGGCAAAGAAAGAGACGTCAAAAGTGGATGTGCCGCCAAGGTGGAAATAGTTCCTGCAGAGGACGATACTTGACACTTGACACTTTGTCCAAGAACATTTTAGACACCTTGGAGTGGTTTTGATGGTGGTGGCCATTTTATTAGTTGTTGATTTAAGTCAGTGGTTTCCAACCTTTTACAACTTATGGCCCACTTACAAATATGTTGGGCGGTACACATCCAACCCCAATATGGCGGAGTGCATCAAACACTTAAGGCTGAAGTGAAAGCAGGGGGAACATGCCAGAACCTTTTTATTTGTGAATGTCGCTGACTGACTGAGTGACTGAGTGAGTGACAGTATTGCCACCACTGCTGAATCAAATACCAGGCCATACTCGACCAAGCCCCTATGATTTCCTGGCGATTCAAGAACTGCAGGGACGACAGGAGCCAGAGGACCGACCAAACATAAGTGAGGATCAGAGGGAGGGAGCAAGACAAGTCATCAGTTTCTACATATCACACAGTGGGAGTGAAACCTAAGGGGCCGTTTGTGTTTAATCTTTGCCCCCTGGCCAAGGTCTGAGTTGACTCACCATCTGTCTCTTGACCATCTTCCTATTTCACTTCTTCCTGTTTTAATTTGACTGTGGATTGAAACGTCTGGTGCACAATCAAAGTGCAGAAGGTGTAAACAAAGATACAATGCGGTCGGGTAGCAACATGAAAGTTTTTGTCTTGACCTGGAGAACTTGCTTTTGCTTTATTGGTCTTTATATGGTCTCTTTCTATCCTGTTATTAACCGGAACAATTCCCATATCAATTCCCTTGAATGTGAAAACCTGATTCTGTTTCAGAGACTTTCTATTTCCATCATTAAAAATAATTCTTACTGCTCTACTTCAGACTCTTGGACATGTACACGACTGTGAGCTCTGGTGTATTAATTAGGCTTCTTTTTCTGGGGATGACGCATACCGTGACACTTGACTACATGAGCCTTTGTAGCAATGTCAACGCAATATGAAAACACCTCTCAGTTGTACATGAAGTATCTGTCACGTTCCCGCGGGCAGCAGCCGCCCACTGGGTCGCAGCTTAACGAAGGCCTCGTGGCTTCATCTCCCTCAAGTCTAAAGCAAACAGGCACAACATGGCAGCCATGCCACGCCGGCACACCGCAGCTTTAGAGGGAAAACAGTGACTTTCCCTGAGCAGCTATCAAAGCTTTGCTACCCGCCAAGTGCAAAGGCCTCACAATCCACTGCGCCTGTGGAGGGCGAGGGAGGGACCTGGCCAGCTCCCAGTCGCTGCCTGAGTCATCAAGTGGGGGACACATTTTATGATCCTGCAATCTTCCTCTGTCCTTTAACTGAGCTTCTCGACAAATCTGAAACTTTGTTTGAAACCTGCACCGTAATCTAAATCGGAAAGTTGTAACGCCAAGAGTTTGGGTGACTCAGGCTACAAGGAATCGCATTGCTCGAGCAGCTAAGAGACGGCATGCCACAGACATGCGTCTTTCTTTTGAAGATGATCCCGTGTCTCCGGTTGTCAGTTGTCTTTTGGTTCCCCAAAAATATGCTCCTCAGAAGAAGTTAAGGAGGACACAACTACCAAAAGACATCTGAATCATGTTTGTGGTGCTGAAACAAGAAACTAATGGCTGCAGGTGTATTTCAGGATTGTTTATTGAGCTTGTCATAGTGTTGTGTATTTTGAGACATGGAAAGTGTGATCCATTTTCACACTCTCTATATGTCTTATGTCTTTTTTAGTATGAACATGAAGGATGGAGGGGACAGATATTGTACACTTGTTTATTTGATCTTATCATGCTTCTAGGAAAGGCTACCTCAGATCTGTTCACCAGATGTTGATTTTACAGTGATTGCATTATTGAACGTTTATTTGTAGCTGTGTCCTTACAGGTTGAAATGCATGATGACTGTCTCATTGATTTATCATTGAATATTCAGTCATGTGAGTGACATAAGAGGTTTAAATATAACTTATATTTGTACCTACAAAATGACAACAAACAATTCCTCTCCAATGATTTACTTGGTATAAATCTCGAGAGCTTGAACTCCACCGGTCATAATCTACAGTAGAAACTGACATGAGGCACTGATGTCCTACGCGTATCTCTTTTCCTCTCAAAGGTTTAGAGGTTACATCCTTGCTCTTGAAAGGTAGACACTAATATTTAAAAGGCCTGAAGGACTGAGAGGTTGCCACTTGTGACCTCCAAATGGTATTCATTCCTTGTCGGTCTTGTGTGTGAAACATTTCTGTTGACACCCTGCAATGCAGCGTTGATGAGTTAATCTAGCAGCTGAGTGTGTCCTTTAACTACACCCAACCCCCTGTAGATTTTCAGGAGAAAAACACCCCTTATCTCCACGGGAGAGGGGGAACACAGGGGCCCTGGTGGCCATAAATTCACAGGATACTAGTGTAAGAATGACAAAGTGCGGCCTCCTTTGTGTACTGGATGCTCTATCATGACGGGTTGTGCCTGCAACCTCACTCCAGAGTTGAAGCGGTCACTGGTCTCACTTGGGTATCTAGTTTAACTGAGGACTTTGGGATCGTGGAGTATTTTGTATCTTGTGTTAGGGGGGTAGGTCTATAAAAGGAGAACGCATTCCTCCTCTGGTTGAGCAAGACTTTTAAAGGCAAGTGAAGGGCATCACAAAAATGCCGTGCTTCCTCCTCACACTTAGATCTTAGAGAAATCGAGTCGAAACGTCTGCCCCTCAGCAGCAGCTTCAGCAAGTCCCAGTGGAGTCGACAGGACCAGGCAGCATTACTGCTGGATATTACTTTAACTATTCTGGATTGGGTCCAGGGTTGCTTGAGATCCGGACAACAAAAATAGGCTTAGAGTATGCTCAGCCCCGAGTATGAAATCCACACTAAGGCTTGCTGCCTTATTGTATGTGTGGGCCGCTCTGTGGATATCGTTTACTTCTCAGAACCATCTTGTAACCTGGGCTTATTAGACAGCCTTAATAAGGACATCTGACAGCTGAGGCAAGTTCTCCTCGAACCATACCGATGTAGGTTTTAACATAGTGATGAGGTGGCTGCTTTGACATCATAGATGACATTGCTGAGATTGTTTCCATCCGTAGAAGTACTGCTGCCAGAATAGGTTTTGTAAAATGACAATATAAGCAGGAAAACAACACATTAGAGCACAACTTTTTCAGTCATAACACGTCTTTTGTTTGATTGCTCTGGTCATTGACCAACAAGGTTGGCAACAGCGTTTACCCATGGGATTTTGAAGTCCCATACAGTGAAGTTTCCATGTGTTTGATGATGAAGCAGGTCTAGCTTCTACACTAACACTGCAATAGTATCGAAGAGCTCAGTCCACACAAAAACACATTCACACCCCATATTTAGAAAACTGAGTCTTGAAATGAGCCCTGGGCACTTCAGTAATTTGTGATGTCACTACAAAGCAGTCATCATTCTCAGGCACGCCGTAGGCACAGCCCATGCTGACCCACTATCCAACTCTGCAGGATTTGGTTTCACTAAGTGTTTACCTGAAATGTGCACAAACTTCAAAACAGTCAGTGCACTGATCTGTTGCTACAAGAGATTTTTTGGTTTCTATTATAGACTACCTTCTTATGGATCAGCTCTTCAAATAAAACACTAGAAAAGTGTGAATTATGGGACCTTTTAGGAATTTTACTTTTGCATATAAAAAGTCAGATGAAACCAGTGTCAAAGCTGCATGAGAAAACAGTACTCAGATGGCGGATACAGTAAAAGTTTGATCCACCGACTGTATGCAAGTCTGTGGGAAAGTCTGGCTCGTCCCCAGCAGGGGTCTTTGCTCTGGAGGGAGGGGAGTTTGCATGCAACCTAGATCTGAAGGTGGTAATGACCAGTGTATTCTTTCACACTGACAGCTCCTCTGACATCTTGGAATTTATCTCTTGCAGCACATTTTCACGGGCTTAAGACAGCACCGGAGCTGCCTCATGGGTACATCTCACTTACTGTATGGGCAGAAACAGCTGTAAACAGAGACCTGAGCAAGAGAGAGAGCGAGAGCAACAGGGTATTTGTTTATGCTTTGACACATCACAGCTACAGGGAATGTGCAGCATCTTCCAAAGGTCCTCAGAGACCGTCACTCCTTCTTTTCTTTACAGGGGGGGGAATCGATTTGTTTATGTTGTGCCACAGTTTCAGTAAACTCTCCAAGGCTGGCAGGATTCTTACTGACAGTTTGACACCTACAAGGCAAAGGTGAACGGCAAGTGTGGCGCTATCAACAGCCTTAGCTTATTAGCCTGCTGCTTTGACACTAGATCCTGAAGGCTTATTATGAGGGATGAGTAATGTGAGCCTGAATAAATCAATCCAGCCCCGTCTTACGAAACTCTGTCAAATCAGCGTGATGTCTTATAATGCAAATGATGTGCCTGCTTGCAGGAGAATGAAATAAATACTGAAGAGGTCTTTTGGTGGAATGGTGAATAAATATACTATAAAACAGTAACAGTCCAGGTTCAATAAACAACTCATGCTAAATGTGAAGCTTTAATTTCAGTTAATTAATCTCAATTATCCCTGACGGAGAGGCTTAACAAACTGTTTAAAAAGCTTAAACTCAAAAAGCTGGATAAACTAAATTGGGCAAATTGAATACTTTATATATTATTATGTGATAAACGAAGGAATAAATTAAATTGTTGTACTAATCACCTCTACAATAAATATATTAACTTGTATGTAAAACATCAAACCTATTATATTTTATCATATAGGCTAGCCAACACCAATGAATATTTATGAATGAAGGTTAATATTATAGACATATACTTCATAAATATCTACCTTAAAGCCTGATGAGAAGTTAATTAAAAATCACATATAATATTATCACATATACTTTGTGTTTATTGTTACATATAATACACTTGCCTATACACATTTATAAATATCAATCACATTGTTTCAACATCTTACATTATATTATGAGTATTTCCTATACTTTATATATGCAGAGGATGTATTCATGTGATCATGATAAAACCCCCAAAAATGTGATATCACATTTCATACAGGGAAGTATGCAGTATGTAAAGCGATGTTTTTTCAAATGTAAAACACAACTGTCGCTTTAAAACTGATCGGTTTTCAAGTACTTATCTTAAAATAATGGTTAATGTTATTACAGTATGGTCAGCAAATGCTGGGGTGCATAACAGCATATGGTTCAAAGATAATTTACACTTTTAACATGAAAAAGCTCATACATGTTGTGTGTTCGAGGACAGTGAAGCACTTTTTAATCTTCTTGTTTTTATGTACATCAGGTGCCTGCAGGAATAATGGGCCACATGCCAGAACGTAAAGACCATTTATTTCTGCTGGAGCCCAGTTGTTCTTGTCTTTAACACACGGACACTCAAGCCACAACTTGAGCCCATTTGTTATCTGTTGCCTCGGCACAAGTTATTTAGCCTGTCAGCAGAATGATAAACTCTCCCTTGCCATGGGTGTCACTCCGACAGCTAGCTCTCGCATTAGCCAATAAACATGTAAGGTGGACGGGGGAACGAAGAGTTTCGGCTCCAAAATAAGACGTCAGCCGCCTCTGAAAAGTGACAGCAGGAGTGATCAATAACACAAATTAAAATAAATGATGGCGGTTTTTCAAGACTCACACAGTAGACCGAGTCCAAGTTTTGATTTAATGTTGTGTTTTATAGACTGGAACTGCTGCACTTGAACAAAAAGTGACTGGGGAGCACGGGTGTAATGTGGCTCGGGCTCAGGGTGGACCTCTTCAAATATTTCTGTCGTCTTTGGGACTACGGCTGAAATGATGTGAGCCGTGCTGCTGTGGGCTCTGGGTATTGTACACAGAAAAGACTTTGTGCCTGGTACAGCCATTAATCACTGTTAACTTGACATTATAGGGCTTCTTTATTGGGGGTTAGAGTTGGACTTGGGGTCGGAGCAAGGTCATGGTTCATTTTTGCGAGTTTGCTGCAGCTTCTGCAAACCTTTCCTGAAATCCTCTTTAATTAGACTTTCCCCCAAAATAATTCCTACAACAGCAGCTTATGAGGTAAAGATATTTTTAGCGTCATAAACAGGAGTGAACTGCTTTTTCATTTTTTCTTTTAACTGAAGGAAACCGTTTGCCGCATTGACCTGGACAAGTATGAAATTGTTAGTGGAAAGCTGTGTAAAAAAGTAAATGTCATTTTGTTTTATAGTATATAAATGATAACACATGTATGTAGCGTGTAGACTGAAATGTAAAAATAACTGTAAATCTTTAGCAGACGTTGGTGTTTGTTTTCCTCACTACGACGTTCCCTAATCACATGAACAAGGCCCCGTCAGCGTCCTCATCACTCCTCTCCATAAAACCATAATGGGATGTTTTGACAGTGGCCACTCGCTCTGAACTGACTCTCTTTCATTGCCTTCCCTTGATGAGGAAGGGCTTTTGAGGTTCCAGGCATCATGTTATTTGCCCCAATGAGTAAGTGTTGTATTACTCTTCTTGCTAGCTGAGTGTGGAAATTGCCACCTCTTGATTGATTAGCTTCCTGTCATCATGGGGGCTATGAATGAACTGCTCCCTTCGAGCTTCGTGCTTCTCCAGAGATCCTCACGTGCAGGAGGAGGCTTAAGAAAGTCCCAACGCTCACCGCTCGTGCTTTCTATGAGTCCTCACAGTGGGAATCTGGAGTAAAGGCAAATGTCACCCTGACGGTTTCTGCAGCTTAGAGAGCAAACTACTACCTCCTGAAATTACACGTGACTGTAATGTGCCTCAGAAATCATTATGTCCTGCATGTTATATCTTGTATGTCTCTCCAAACACTTAGACTTTGTTCTCATCTATATGAAACATAATTTTATTTTATTTTTTCTGGATTATACTATATTATTATGTTCAATAAAACTTCAAATATGTGACAGTGCAAATAAACTAAATCATGGTTCCTATGCATCATCTAATTAGTGTGTAATGTAGGAAGCTACAACTACTGTATAGCATTGTATATGTTTACTGCCATGGTTTAAGGCTGTAATAATGATATAATGTGTCATTTTTAATGTCATTAAAAAAAACTATATAATTTATTTTTGCGTTTTTTTTATTATATGTTATTTACACCTTTTTTCACTCTTTAAGCCTCCATGTCACAAAAACAGAAAAAAAAGTGCTTAATAATAATTAATATTATGATCCCATACGTGATTTTAAACCAACAACTTGGCATTTAGCCTAAGAGTAACTGCTTGGTGTGATTGTGTCTAATAAACTAAATCATGGTTCCTATGCATCATCTAATTAGTGTGTAATGTAGGAAGCTACAACTACTGTATAGCATTGTATATGTTTACTGCCATGGTTTAAGGCTGTAATAATGATATAATGTGTCATTTTTAATGTCATTAAAAAAAACTATATAATTTATTTTTGTGTTTTTTTTTATTATATGTTATTTACACCTTTTTTCACTCTTTAAGCCTCCATGTCACAAAAACAGAAAAAAAAATGTGCTTAATAATAATTAATATTATGATCCCATACGTGATTTTAAACCAACAACTTGGCATTTAGCCTAAGAGTAACTGCTTGGTGTGATTGTGTCTAATAAAGTCTGAGGCTCATGTCACAGCCACATTCAGCTGTTACTTTACTTTAAAAATGCACAGAATGCCCTCACTGTTCCTGTATAGGCACTCTGAATAAAGTGTCCAACCAATGGCTAGGACTCTGAGGAATAGTTAAGCTTACACATGTTGGGAGAAAAAAAAAAAAAAGTTGGGTTGTAATGTCTCCACTTGGCAAGATTTCACAGTTCTGCTCTGTACATTTGTTGTGACCCCAATTCTAGCTGCTGCTCTGCTCTCCATGCATCCTCTGCCTCTACTGCTGCTGCTGCTGTTATTGCTGCGCTCCCTGGAGCTGGCGGCTCGGGCTGGGACAGACACCAAGCTGAGGTCTGACCCCTGCTGACAGAAATGAGGTTTGTACTCGAGACCTGTTGCTGTGGTGTGTAGCATTTAACTCCTGCCGGTTTGATACAGTCCGTCTGATCCAGTGTGAAGTGCTAAATTGGTTATTGCTCTAAAAAATGTTGTCAGGAGGTGCCGGGATTTAAAACAGGAAATCGTTCAGCTTGGAGTTATGGTACTGGTACACCGCAACTGTGAACAAGTGTGTGTGTGTTGTTCACACCAGGCTCACTTTCATATGTGTGTGTGTGTGTGTGTGTGTGTGTATTGTTCTTTCTGGTGCGTGCAAGTAATAATTTTGTTTATATGTGTTTGTGTCTAAGCACGTGTGTCGTTATGTGTGTGTTGTTTTCATAGCCTGTTGCTATGGTGTCAAACAGCAAGAGAGGTCTTTGCTGACTGACGAGCCTGACCAGAGATTGGGAGGAGGAGTGGGGGGGGGGGGGGGGGGGGGGGGCACAAAAGGAGGCATGACAAGAGCAAGAGGACAGAGGAAAGAAGAGGAGAGGACACAAAGAAAAAAAAGAAAGAGAGACAAAAGAGGAAGTTGGTTCTCATCCACGAGTCCAGGAAGACGTCTCGTGTTTGCGTTACATGGTCTGGTGACAATGTCGCCGCCCGGCAGGAGGCAGGTCTAATGTGGCAAACATGAAACGGGACCACAGGAGCTGATTGTGAGCCAAATGTCTCACATTTTTTGCTTCACTTCTACATGGAGGCCTCAAATGATTTCCTGCATGATGAACGTGCCAACTGTTAAATATTATTCGGCTTTTTACTCCGTCTCTGCCAAACACAGCATGTGTTGTTATTAGTCATACCAGATGAGGCTCCTAACATTCACTGCAATTATGATTCACAAACAAGAATAGTTCAATAGGATGCACTCAGTGACTGGGCTGAAGTGAAGTATCTCTGGCTATCTATATAAAGATTTGGCCATGTTGCATTAAAGACATCACAAGTGAGGTGGCTTTACACTTAAAGTACCATAAATCCAAAGTAAATATAAAGTTTATGGCACAAAACATCCAACTCCATCATTTCTTCTACACATGTTCAACATAAATAAATGGACTCTTCTTCAGTTGAAATAAAAACAGGGAGCTCGTGTTTCTCAGCAGACAGGTGATGCTGACTCTGGGGACTCCCTCTAGTTTCCAGCCAGACCCACCACAAGAAGATAAACTCTTTTGTTTCTTTTTACTACAATATTTCAACAAATGTTTAATGAACACCTGTGAAATGTATTTATAGGGTGCCAGCAGATTTATTGTATTGCAATGTAATGTTCTCTTTCTCTTCCTGTTGTACCACCATGAGGTTAACATCTATGATCGTTAGTTACATTTCTGGACAGAGGTAAATAGGTAGAGCACTAGATAGATATTAGTGTTCATCAAAATATGATTTGTGTGAAACTTTGACAATTCTAGCTCCATCATTTGGTCAAACTTTCAATATATTGTTTCAAAAGCAAATTTAATGAGCCTCAGCTGTGCGTTTATTGTTAGTTAGCAAGTGTTAGCATGCTAGCATATCAACCTATAAGCCTTATGCCAGCTCTGCATCAGCATATTACTGTAGCATGTTAATGTGTTGATGGTAGTTATTGTGAGCACGCTAGTATGGTTAACATTTAGCTAAGAGCTGCCAACCTGGCTGTAAACTCATATTCCTGGTTAATGAGAGCAAAACGGCTGTAGCCTATGTTTCTCACTGGGTTCAGCAGGGAGATAATTTGATTATCTGCTAAAATCAAAACTGCTGTCGATCAATTTGGATCCCCAACTATTACGAGCAGTGCGACCATCTTTAACTAAGCACACATACTGTATAAGGCCGTAAATACACAGAGCATCTCTGACAGTGCGACTGCCATTAAAGTCATAAAAATAAATGTGCTGAAAGCTCACCGAAAATAATCAAAGAGCATTTTAAATGGGTTTATTTATGAGGTAGATTTAGGTCAATATTTGCATTAGTTCCAGTGCGGGGGATAATATTTCTGCTTTGCACCTGTGCACCTGAAAGAATGAAAGCATGTCACACTTGTCTTTACAAATAGACATGAGCAGTAGTCGAAGAATGATTTGTCCTTTCAAGCTATGCCAATATATGCGCTATTAAATACATGTCCTTTTGATCTGTCACAAACTATGACATGAATTACAACCATGTACATTAGAACCACACAATGAGCTTAGCAGAAAGCTCAACCACATTTCACCATGCACCACTGCTATGTTGTAGCGCACAGTGGAACCAATTACACGGTCATCATGCGCATATTTCAAGACTATTTCATTTTTTTACTGCTAAATATTTCAAATTACTCGTTTACTTCGATGTGCTGATGAATAATACGTGTTTTATTTATTCTACCTGCCTGAAAACTTTCATCTTTCAATGTCTTTCAGCAGCAAAGGCCCATTAATGTCCATCAATTTTATCAGTAGGCTACACAATAAAGGTATTTAACTTTTGAATATGTCTTTTTTTATAATTGCACATGTGGTGTCAGCTCTCAGGACCACCTGTTGATTCCCCTTCCCAAAGTCACACACACACACACGCACACTCACACACACATGTGCATTGTGTTTCTTATTTGTCCGGACAGATCTTTTCATCGTCTGTGTGAAAATACTAACAACATGTCAAAACACCACATTCAAGCTGCTGAAGTATACGGGGGCAAAAGTGTTAAGGCTAATTTTGTAACCGTGTTGCTCAGTTATGGTTTGATCCTGTGCCATCTGGCGACAGCTTTGAGCAGAGGTTGGCACAACCTTAACTTCCATCGCACACCGGTAATGCACACTGTCTATTTATACAGTGCGAGCAAATGGCCGTAGCAGGTTTTTGTAGCGGCGGTATTAACAAGCAGCGATGTCTGAACAAAGGAACCGATGGATATGCGGTCTTATGTGTGGGGGGCCAAGGGGAATGCTTGAGATGACTTCCTCATTGTTGAAAAGCATCCACTTCCTCGCACTGAGGGGAATGGGGATGGTTTTCAGAGGTGGGGTCGTTCATGTTCGTCATTCCCTCACCCCCCCTCCACGCTTCCCCACTCCCTCAAAAACCGAGGACTGGGCACAACTGGGGCAGTCTGGGAGAGTCCGCACCCCCCCAGCCCCCATCCCCCACTCCGCTTGGCAGGCTCCACCGCCATTGTTGGCCCTCCTGGGGCTTGAACACAAGCCGGACCACCTTCGGTCTTCGTCACGCATTGTTCACCGCTGTACTGCGACAGACCCCGTTTTACCACGGCTGCACTGGGACATCTGGTCATACAGCGGCTGCCACCTGTTTCTGGAGGAGGGATCGTTCACGAAACTGGGATCCATGATATGCCCATTTGTCGGCTGCATTAGTTGCAGCGCATCATGTGATGTGACAGACTAAGCTCTGTACTCAGTACTATCTCAAATTTCCCATTAAAGATGAACAGAAAGAGTGAGCGAGGGGGGGAGGGGTGATTAGCTTTTTCCATTTCGCACAATGTGTGTCACACTTTGCCCATGTGCTGTCTGACACATGTGACGTTGACTTTGTCCAGTTTTTAATTACAGCGCAACAAATGTGCAGTCAGTCCGCTCCTACCAAATTATTTCAACATGAACAGAATGAACAACAAGTATGAAGGGAGAATGAGGGGAGGTTAGCCTGGACTCAGACACAACAGCAATAAAAAACAGAGCTGGTGCAGATCCACTGTCTTGCTCAAGGACACCTGCTGTCATGGAGCCTTGAACTCGGTCTGTCTGAAACACTGACTCATTGCACCACCTCGCTGCCTCCTGCCGTCTGTCAGCGGGTAAAATCTTTCATTCATATTAGCTATAATTTTTACCCTCACTGTGCAATAAAACTGGAAACTGTGCTCGCTGATTTTTATAAACACGGGAGTCTATAAAAAGCAAAAATTGGGCCAAGAAGTAGCAGGAAGTCAAAATACTTCCATGCGAGTTCACCATTTCTGAGATATAGAAATAAAGTCAAGAGGCAACTTCATCCATCTGGCAGGAAGAATGGTCTAAAATCACAGACTACTTAAGTCGGAAGACGTTTCAAACAGTCAGCGACTGGTCAAGCGCACTGGAGACAATTTATAGATCAGGCCTACTGTGTGTTATAAATAGACATAATAAGAATACAAGGGCAGTTTAAATAGAGCACTTAGCGAAAGTCGTGGACCACTTGCTTTGAAAATTTGCTTCAAGAATCTGTGTCCAGATGTGCTCCTCAAGAACAGTTGTGGCGCTAATCAGGTGCCAAGAGAAACAGGAGGACAGCACATGAAGAAAATACTCAGAGACGGACGAGAGCTGAGACACGGGACGAGTTCACGTTAACGCGGTGTTGCAACCTGGAAGTTGGAGGCTCACATGTTCATATGATAAAAACAAAACAAAAAAAGCCAGACCCAGGAAAAAATATCACCGCTGCAAAAGAAGACGTTAAACTTCTGGAGGTCAGGAAAGACAGAACCTTTTTAGTTGAAGTTACTCAAATGAATAATCATACAGAACACAACAGACATCTTTTTATAATCTTAGAAATATTTCATATATTTGATATTGCTTATTTGTGTTTGTTTTTATTCTTTAGTCCTTTTTTAGTAATTTTTGTTTTGCGTGTTCTGATGCTTTGAAAGTGTCTAAGTACTATTTCTACAAGTATAGAAATTGCAATAAAAAGAAACTTTATCGTTATGAGAATATAAACTTATACAGACGTGTCAAAGATTCAAATATATTTCACTCTTTAGTTTGTCTCTGATTCTTTTCAATATCAAATATCTTCCAGTTAAAGTTAAAGTATTGCACAGGATGAACAGAACTGATGTGATTTGTGGTCGTCTTTTCCTCGTCTGTGTTTTGACACGTGTGAAAGAGAGAGAGAGAGAGTAGAGAGAGAGAGAGAGAGAGAGAGAGAGAGAGAGAGAGAGAGAGAGAGAGAGAGACTTATGAGCTGCAGCAAAGTCAGTATGCAAATGGAAACGTGTGTTTATGTGCAAGTGTGTGTTTCTCAGCGTGAGACTGGAGTGAGTTGGACAAGAGTTGGAGATGGTTGATGGTGTGAGGGGGGAGGAGTGTGGGGGGGGAGAGGGGGCAGTAAAAGGAAAACACATCCAACTTCCTCCTCTGTAAGTAAAAGGCACACTCTGAGGTAGAGCAATTGACTGACTGACTGAGTGGGTGTCTCCCGTCGGGGGGTAAAAACAACCAAGAGCAAGAGTTTCTTCACCCCCGCCCTGTTAATTAGCTTCCCAATGGCGCTCGGAAAGTTTTCGCCTCACCTCGCTCAGCAGGGAGGAGGAGGAGGAGGGGAGATGTCTTTCAACTTCGCAGGACTGGACCAGAAAAGTTACTGCAGATCCGTCTCGCGCCAAGTCTTACACAACGCTGCCCTAAAATAAACTCTAAAAACTGTGAATGTAAAATTAGTTTCTTTCAGTGAAAATGAAAAAAATAAAAACTGCTAAACACGCACAAGAATATCTGAATCTCTTGGGTATTTGGTTTGTGCTCAGTTTGCTTCAATAACAACGGGGACTGACATGGACTGCACATGTTATTCCTGCACGATGGGATTATCAAACTGAATAGAAGGTAAAATAATGTGTATATATAATATCCAGCATGTTTCACTGTAGGTTTCACACAGCTGTTATCTGACAGCGTGCTGATTGGAGTATTTAACAAATTCTATATCTGATGGAGTTTGCGTTTCTGTTTCTCAGGGAACAAAGTTTGATGCATGATTTTGTTTTGGATAAGACTGAAATTCAGAGTTCCACCCACTGCGCCCTTAAAAAACCTTTTTAGTTTGATTGTGAAAGCAACATTTTGCTGTGAATAACAATTTGTTTTCTGACACTTTCATTTAGTTATGATGCCGTTTCCCACAGTATAGTGTAGAGCTGCAACCTGCTGGAGACTTGAGACACAGACTTATTAATAACAGGTGAACTCCGGCTGCAAGTTGGTGTAAGTTAACGTGAACGAGTCTCTGATGAGTAGATCGAATCGCTGAACGAACACATGTTTGTGTGTGGAACGGATTCAAGGGAATTTATCTTGTAAATGCTCCTAATTTGATTCAGTTCAATTTTTCTGAGCCAAAAATGGTGCATTATCTTTTTAAAATCTCTGAATCCTCAAACTTAATTGTCACATAATGATGCATTTTCAGTGATCTCAGACCCTTGGACTCCACTGTGCTTGTATGGATGGTTTTAATGCCAGGAAAGGCATCGGTGAATAAATGACTTTTGTTATAAAGTGGTAAATTTAGTTGACATAATGAGATTTCATTTAAGGTGAGAAAAACTCACAAAACATACTGTAAACATATTATGAGGAGCTTGATATTTTAGTTTAGTTTCAAATATTGTGTATCCACAAATTCAAGTCTAAATATTTTTATTTCCCACTGGTGGGGCTGAATTCCACTCAGGATCAAGTACAGCATGCTTTCAGATTTAAATCCAGCTTTCCTCTCCGATCCCCTCCTCTGCTCGCTCGCTGGGCCTTCTGAAAATCTCCGGAGTGTCCCAACATCTCCGTCTCCGACTGCTCCTGATCCCCTTCCCCTTGACTCTCCTCATTGTTTTTGGCGGAGCAGCTGCTCTGAGATTTAGATATCATCATTCAGGCAGGCAGATAGGACATCAAGACGTTTCCTCTGGGGAGTCTGGAGAGCACGGAGAAGCAGAATGTGCGATGTGTTCGTCGGACACAATTTGATAAAGAGTCTGTGCGTCTGTGTGACAGCAAAAATGCCTCCCAAGTGAGTCCTCGCGCTGCAGCTCAGCTCTGCTCTGGGATAAAGTTTGGGAGCCTGAAAACCACAAGGAAGACTTGGCCTGACATGGTCGCACAGCAGAAAACTACACAAAAGTGAAATTATGTGAAGTAAATAGATAAACTTGGGAGCTGTAGGTTTAACTCGAGCAAGTCTCTGTCATGATTAGTACACATTTATCTTTGTTTGCCTCTGATCATATCTGTAGCAAGAACGATATACAAAAAAATAAGACAGATAATGTGTCCAAAAGCATCTTGAATAATATATTATAAGTCTGCAAGCGTGTGCAAGAGGACACGTGTGCTTGATGAGTGTTTGCATATACATGAGGCTGTAATTACGGATACATATTAGTCTGAAGCAATCGCAGTGGCTGCAGTGTAAAGTTCAACCAAATCATACAGTCCTAAGGTTTTATTTTTATACGTGACAGCGGCTAAAGTGGATTTTCTGTCCCTTTAAATCAGACAGTTCACATTCATTTTTCTGTACATTCTCTATTGATCAAAGGCCTGTCTGGAACTTTATTGCATCTCTGCTTATTGCATTTCTTCATTTCATTTCTTTCCGTGACAACTCCTGGCCCGATGTTCAGAGGGACTCTTTCATGGAAGGGGGCTCATCAGATGAGAATCCAAATCAATTTGTCAGGTCATGTTTGACCGACTCATTACTGGCGGCTCGATTAAAAAAAAAAAAAGCGGGAGTGGGCTCAGGTGACTGACAAGGCAGCTGAAGCCATTATGCAGAGATTTGGGATCACGTCCCAGCCAGCGCTGGATGGCCATCCCTGTCCAGAGGCCTCCCAAAGTCATCCATCACCAGGAATTTCATTTCGCTCCTTAAATGTGGGCTACGTGTTGTTCTGGAAGCCGCAGAAATGATCAGAATTTGGCCAGATTGGACCGTGTGAGCGAGCGTGCTCAGTCATTGTTATCATCAACTATTATTGTCTTTCATTGATTTGGCAGGAAGAGAGTGACTGGCCATGTTTGAAATGGAGGCGTGTTCCCCCGAGCGGTGCCAACACTGGGCAAGATCAAATACTCCAGCCTGCTTCCTTTGCCAAGGACGGCAATTAATGCACATTCCACTCCAGACTCCATTCTGGTTTTAAATGTCTCCAATATTTCCTTTTAAACAATTGTGGAAACAGTTTGGATTATTAACATGTGTGTCCACTCACTCCAGCCCACAGAAGAAATGGATTGTTCAGCTTTGATGAGTGCTCTAATAAATTATCATATTTGTCAAGGAACACATTCCTTTGAAATCTAGAAAAAAAATGTGTATAACAGTCCAGGATTCATATGAAAAAACATGTAAATTATACATTATGCTCGTTTTAGTTTAGCTTTTCAATATTTCACTTGTGCTGATAAGTCTTTATAAGCTTTTAAAAATTACAGTTTGCTAAGTTTTATCCTTGATCCTGGTCAACTGGACAATTGCTCAACTTTATTCACATGCAAATTCTCATACTTTTGTTGTGAAGGAGCCGTCAGAGACCCCCGTCCGAGATTATCCTCGCGTCATTTCCAAGAAACCCCCTGGATTAATATTTCCCCAGATGATTAATTACAGTCACTGGTGATCACTTATATAAAAAAAAGAAGAAGAACAGATCTGTTCGTTTCCAATGGGCCATCTCAGTGAGCTTGGCTGTAATGGCTGCTACGCGTGGAGACTGTTTCTGTCAACACCTTCCACAGAGACTGTGTGAGTGTGTGAGACATCTGTGGGTCAGAGTAACCACACACTCTGAACGAGCTGGAAGCACAGAGCTGAATAATCACATCACTCCTGAATACTTCAGACCTCTATTATATATTGTTTTATCTGTCTGTTATCACTTTCCATTTCGCATCACAACTTCAGACCTAAAGTGACAAGTTCAAAAAAAGTATTTTCTTTTTTTTTGTCCTCATGCATTTCTGTTTGATTTATAGTCATTTTCTGCTGGATAATAAGATATTTATCACTTCTATTTTACATTTTTTCCCCCGCAGATATTTAACTTGCATTTACAAAAGGTTGTGTGGCCTCTTTTAGCAGCCATAGCTCTAATGGTTAAAGCTGACAGCACATGACTGGTGGACGTCACACGCTTTACTCTCTCTCTCTGTTTCCTGACAAATAAAAAGCAAAAACATGCCCAAATACTCAAAAAAAACTATTGCATGTGATAAGTGCATTTACATTCACCTCAGGGTTAAAATGTGGTCGTTATGACTTTATAGGTTTCCTTGTGCTCCAGCTTTACTTTATGGCTTTTGAAAGGCGTTTAGATGACAAATGGATCTCGCCCACAACCAGCTGTAATTATCGCCATTACTGTGTTTACATTTCTACCGGCATTGTGGGCTTCTCTTCAGATCTTTGTCACAGGCCCTTAAGTATTTGATACCCAACATCATGCTGTGTTTATGATACCGCCAAAGCCTTTATTACTGTCTCGGCTATCATAACAGTTGGGAGACTCGCTGGGGGCAGAGAATGGCAGGCAGGCCTTTTAGGTGGGAGCACATATGCATGGTGATAGATGTAATCCTTCTCCCCCCCCTCTTGCCCTCTGTTTGCTATCCCCCCGTGCAGCCCTTAATAGCGACAGATCCCCCTTCAAGGCTGTGAACCCACACAGCGCTCCAGTGTGCCTTCATGCTTGTTGACTTCAGAAGGTTCTGATGTCATAATGAAGGGGGCTGGCACTTTGATATGGCTCCTCGGGAATTTCATGCTCTCTGTGTTTCGAACCGACTAAGACTCTCAGCTGGCAGGTACAGTAGAAATTGGAGTTTTATTGCCTTTGCCTGAGGGAGGGGAGAAGGGGCGGTAGGAGTGGTGGTGGTGGTGGTGGGGCGGGGGGGGGGGGGGGGGTTACCCAGCCACCCCTAAGGCAGCAATAGGGGCAGCCAAGGCGGCGGCAGCATCAGGCCCCTTCGCTCCCTTGAACCTTCGAGCCGCATTTCTCACGCCATCTAATCTGAAACCATGGCTCAAATCCTGCTAATCTCTTCCAAACACAAAGAGATCCAGGGTGGTATACCATTTACTCCTCCAGCGGCCTGTTCAAATAGTTAATTGATTCATTGTGCCACAGAGGGCTACGAATTGAGAAACAGTTCACTATTTGCTCCAATTATATCAAACGTTGCACTGCAGGACCAAAAAAAAAAAAAATTCTGATTACAAAATTTATCTTTCTGATGACACGACTTGTCTTCTGTAAAGCAGAAATACAATCAAAGACAGAAATGAAACAAAGAGGATATATTTTACTAAATGCAATAGCAGGCCGAGGCACAGTGGCAGATATGGTATCTGCACTTGCCAGAAACCATTTGCAAGATGTTGAGGCTTTAGAGGAAAACAGAGAGAAGCAGCGAGAGGATGAATATGTATTTGTTTTTAGTAGGGAGACACATGTTCAGTGTCTGTCTGTCAGCATAGATCTTTATTACATCAAACGGGCTGTTCGATGTCAGAACAATAGCAGGAACAAAGCCTAAGTTATTTCCTCCAATACCTTTAATGATGTAATGTATTTTGCCATCAGCTAGCGGGGAGTAGCAATCAGTCGGGATATATGGCGCTCCTACATGATTCCTGGAGCAAATCGTCAGCGCACAGCCGCATTTGACAGGGGTACAAATTTATCATTTGCTTTACGATATCCCCCCAAATCAGTTCAGAATGCCTTTAAAGGAGGCCGCGGGGGGAAAGCAACGCAAAGACACATGTGAGTCGTCTGTTCACTAGCCTGTTCCCCACGGAGCATAAATTCTGGGCTTCCACAGCGGGACAGGCCTGAAGTGGGAGAGGACATACTTTACTAATAAAGAGTAGTTTTCCAGCTTTGCTAATGGCTTGAGGAGCAAAGGCTGACTTTAGTTACAGTAACTATAACAAATTATCAGCCATTTTCATAAAAGCGAAACAGCCTTTTGTGTGCTCCTTTGAGTTAACACAGTGCTGATGTAAACCACAGTTCATTTTTTTTTAGTTGTTTGCTGCTCTAAATATTCAGTGTGTTGAGTTTTTCCTAGGAAAGAAAAGTTCACTGTGGGACACATACACTTGTATAACACCCATTGTGCTTCAATTCTTGTTTGTGAACAATCATGATAATAAGATCGACAACAGAGAAAACCCGCTTGGGAATCTGATCCAAATCTGTTTTTAATCCCTCTTTTATTAAGCAACAAATGAGTGCAGTGTTATGCTTATTTACCTCCTGCACAAAGCCTCAACCGCAGCTGACAAGGGCCATTTGCATGCTTGCAGAGATTTTTTTTTGGAAGGAAAATGACAATATAGCTAAATGCATTTCTCATCTTCCAGGCAATAACAAGATTACGTGATGGATAGGCCTCCTGGGAAACCATTTCGATGCAGGCAATTACAAATTGTCTCTTCGCCACACGCTGCTCCAACAACACAGTGTCAGATGACAATTTCATTAGCTAAGATTAGAGGCGGATTGGAGAAATTACAGGGTATTATTACACTTTTCCTGCCTGAAAGATCCAATGTAGTGTTTGATGAGCTTTGGCAGATGTATCAAAAAAAAAAAAAAAGAGAGAGAGAGAGAGAGAGAGAGAGAGAAAGAAACTAGGAGTCTTGGAGAGAATCCTGAGAGAAAATATTTGTGACCAAAGACAGTTTTTTTTTCTGCATAATGAAGATGACATTTTGCTGCCTTGAAAGCGTCCAGAAAAACTTGCAGATTTCAGCCGACAAACCAAATATAAGACAGAAAGTTATCTGTCCAGTGTAAGGGAATTTAGTCACGCATGCGATGCTGTAACAACAATCCCGTATGGATCTGTAACGGCCCTCGGCAGCTCTGTTATATGACAAAATAATGGCTTCTACAATTTGATTTTAAAGAACTGAAATATAACATATGCACAAAAATCCAACCCTTCCGTGCATATTTTTGCCTTTCTGCAAGTTTTGTGTATGCATGTTTCTTCTTAGCAACACATGATGACGAAGACATTTCACATATGATTACAATTTATGACTGCATTTTTGAATGGTTCCTATTAATCCGTTCTATCCACTCTCTCCTCTTTCCTCCTCCTCTCTGGTCTCTTATTGCTGTCGCAGACAGAACGGTCACCCGAGGAATTGCCGACCTGTTTTGATCTGCAAGGCGAGGAAGAGCTAAGTAATTGATGAAAGCCTGATTGGAGTGATAACTAGCGCTGGCAGCCGTCTTCAAGAATCAACGTATCCTGTAGCGTTCTGCAATGGCGACGGGCTTCTAAGAGAAGACTACCCTGATCTTAAAGTGAGGAAGGATCTAACGAGCAGAAATAAAAACAGATCCTTAACAGATGCTCTGGTAGGAAGGCACACAACCGCAGCTATTTTGGATTCATTATTTATTTCCTCCTGACCCCCACAAATGCTCAGAAATGAGAGTTTCACTTAGCTGTCATCGAGCGTGGAGCTGCTGATAGGGGGATTTGCAGTGAATTTAAGCTGTGTGTTTACCCAGTCTCAAGGCAACTCAAGGCGACCCCACAATCGGGTCACAGTATTTGAAAAGCAATCATATCTTGATGTGGCTAGCTGCTTAGGATCTGAAACACTGACGTCCAAAATGAAGGGTTTTAGTTGTGGTGTAATTCATGGGTCCTCTTTGCCGGGAGTGGACAGAAAGCTTCTTGAGCCTGAACCCAATAGCCTCTAATCAGTGAGAGCAATGCATCAAAAAGTGCAAAAGAGCACACAGTATGGTGGGGAGGGGGAGAAGGGGAAAAGAAAAGAGTTACCTTGGCTCTGAAGATGATAATGTTTATGAAACAGATGTGAGTATGTTGTGTTGTTGAACAATAGTAGGAAAAGTGCAAAAACTCTTGAAGACAGCGGTTGGTTTCAAGCAGATCCTCACTGAAGTTCCTACCCTGGAATACCACATGAATGCACGGAAAACCGTTTCCGTCTGCAGGGCACACAAAGCATGAGTCATACCGCTGAACATCCTCAATCAGACGACAAACAAACTGTCCAAGATATGCATCAAACCCTAAAGGTGCCGAATTTTACACTAATCCTGTGTCGATCTGTAGTACACAAGCACAAGCAGCATTAAGGTTTTAAGAACCAGAAAAACATTGCAATGTATAGTTTTACAAGCAACAGGTCGGTCAGCCAATTCGTCACACATTCGTCTTAATATATTAGTGTCAATATTATAACACATAGAAATACATAGGCTATTGTTTATGAGTTTGCAACATTTAGCCAGTGCTACACCCAGGGTTCCTACACATAGACATTTCAAAATTCCATACTTTTTCCAGACCCTAATCTCCAGACTTCTCGGTAAAAAAATTCAAATAATTTGTGACATTTGAGTAAATAGATGTGTAGGCTATCATGTAAATAAATCATGCAATTAATCATTTGTTTTCATTTTTCTTAATTTGTATGCCATTATGTCACCAAATAATTTCCAGGAGATTGTAGCACAATAGCAAAATAATTAACCCAAATATTGTCAGATAAGACCAAACCCAGATAAATAAATTTCCATACAATAGTTTCCATTTTCCAAGCTTTTCCAAACCTGGAAATATATAAAATCAAATCCCATACTTTTCCATACTTCCCATACTTGTGTAGAAACCCTGTACACCACTACTGGATGCCTCCATCAGACAGAATCAATGTGATTGCTGCAAGAAGCTGGATGCCTTCATCCGCTGATACAAAACAATACAGTGAAGAAGAAATGATCGATCAGCCTGCGCACACAGCTGGCTCCTGCAAAGCCTTTTTCTATGTGATTGATCCGAAGCCAAATATGAAGTTCCTGATTGTGAACCTTAGAGACAACTGGCATTCATTAATATGGTGGAGAGCAGACTAAACTGAACAAGAAAGCTCGTTGCTTTGGACCAAGCGGAGTTCAAGCGTGAGATGCGTCTTTCAGCACAGGCTCTGGCTCTTTGCTGGGACACCTTGTTGGGAGTGCTCTCCATCCAATGGATGCTGCCGCTTGAAGCTGCAGCAACAACGAGCAGCAGACCAGATGATGACTGAGCGTTTGTCTTTGATCTACTAATGTGAGTTTGGTCTGTCTTTTGTCCGTGATGGCAAATCAAATTTAATTTAAAACCAATGCAATTTGCTCAAACTGCTGGACAAATGCACTGTAGATACTGATTAAGCAAAAGCCTGGATTGGGTTCAATGAGGATGTCTTGTGTGTTCACTGTTCAGCGCCAACATTTTTGTACTGATGTTCTGATTCATAGTTGCGAAATGCTTAGGCTTATCAAAGTTCAACTGGTCGACACCAGGTCCAAAAGTTCACAAGGTCAAAGGGGAACAAAGCTCAGTTCAAGTTCAAACAAAGCTGAGTGTCAGCTCAGTCAGGAAAACTAACTTTATCCCTGTACCTACTTAGAGTTCTTCTTCATCATTAAATTTACCAGTTCACATTGGGCTAAACATAAACACATGTGTTTTATCAATATGAGCATCAGGTACCAGCAGAAACAGCACTGCAGTGTTGAAACTTACCTGTTAGAAGTTGTTTGATCTCTTTTCTTCATCCAGGTCACAAAAAACAAAAGGGTTTTTTGCATAAAAGTATTCCAGTAACGAAACTCGTCGTGTAAATCAACAGCAGACTCCAAAACAATTCAGTTTTCTCTCTCCTGCTGCACCTGTGCTGCTAACTTCAGCAGGTGTGTTTGTTTTAGTTCCAAAATGGCGGCCTCCCTGTAACGATCCACTCTTCAGCTTCCACTTTTTAACGGCAGGGAGCGGGAGACGACAGCGAACGTCAACGGGCGTCTGACGTAATGACGCGTTCTCGCGATCGGAAAATGTCCTTTTTTTTTAACAGCTTTTTTTTTTATTGAACGACGGCCGCCAGCTTGTTGATTGACGTCTCCGCCGACCAATCAGAGCAGACTAACGAGGTGAGACCTTCACGGTGCCACGGACAAATCTGTTCTCCTCTTTTTTGCTGTCTCATGTAATTTAATGTAGGCTACTAAATGTTGCTGCTTCCTTCCTCCCTCCTCCACCTGATTTACTGTTTGGTTTATCTAAGTGTTTTATCTGAAATATGTTGTTTTTATTGACTCACTGTCAGTCAGCTAATCAGAAGAAGTTAAGAGAGAAAGCTCTAGAGAGAAAGCCTGAGAGAGGAGTTGTGAAACGACATGGATACAGTAGATAACCCTAAAGCAACAAAAATATCTTCTTATGGAGCAATACCTCTTCAAGTGAAACACTGTGAAAGTGTAAAATATGGGAGTGAAATGTAAAAACAAGCACCACCCTTTTATTACTCTCACAGAAAACATTTGAATGTTATTCTTTGCTCTTGTAATTGTGATATATAGGATATAGGCCTATTTTTTTCCATTGTGAGACTTTATCCAAGTTCAGCTGAAACTGACCTCACAGTACCTTGTAAGATACAGGTGCGCTCCCCTTGGTCTCTATTATGTTTCTGTAGACAAATCCATGACATCGAACTATTTTGTTAGGTGGAGCTCTGTTCACACACGCACACACACAGACACACACACACTATCTGACTGAACTGCCAGTTTCCAGTCGTCCAAAAAAGTGTTGGATTGAAATCGTGTTGCTGGAGGGCTGCAAGTTGGAAACTCCAGCTGGGGTGATTTTGGCAGGTGTAGCTAAGTGAGCGAATAACACCCTCCCTTTCTCTTGTCTGCTTCTGTTCAGAAGCCTTTGAGCAAGGCGCTTAACCTCTGTCTGCATGGGAAGAACTGGATATACTGGGACAGAACCAGGCGGCTTCCAGAGGGGAAGATTGTGAAAGCGAATCAAGGCATTCCTTAGACACTACGTACGCCTGTGGCAGATTCGCCTGCGCATAAATAAAGGTTAAATAAATGTCTATGTGGGAAGATTTCAGTACAGTAACAAGCAGAGCTGGAAATTTGCTGATTCAACAGTCATCTGGAGGAGGCCTGAAGAGCAGACGTGCCTGCGAGAGGTTAAGTGGCCCTTCAGTCTGTGTCGTTTAAAAAAGGCTTTAATGGCGAGCCCACAATAACAACAGTAACACTGTCACAGACACTCACCTCTTTTATAGCACGCGCCCTCGGCCCCTTGGAAGGATTGATGTGTCGCCATAGCAACATTGACCCTTAAAGTCTCATTGCAACCTGAGCTCGGGCCCAGATTTATGGGTGTTTTCAGCTTGTTACAGCAGATTTATCTTCACAATAAAAAAGAACAACAATCTGCAGAAATCATTAAGGGGAGTCTGTTGGAAAGTCTGGAGTTAGAGGGGAAGGTGCGCCAGAAGCAGCTGAAAAATAATGTTGATATGATAAACTACAAACACTTGGAATTTAAGGAAGGAGTCTCTTGAAAAGTGCTTTTGTATATGAATGACTGAATATCCTGCATTAGTCCAAATTAATGAGGTAAACCGACTTTTTTTCTTCTTTTTCTCAAATGCATGCTTATTTTTCATCTGTGTAGACTTCTTTTTTCCTGGACTTGCATGTGCTTCTGTTCAACATTTGGCTGTATTAGACTAATTTGGTTGGTGATTCTGCAAATTTAAGTTCTAGGAAGAGCAATTTATAGTTTCTTCTTCACTTTTGGAGGGATTAGTGTCCTCATTTTCTTCCCCTGAATCACTCCTGTGTGTGTGTCTCTCTCATGTGATGAGACAAAGATATTCAAAACCCCAAGAACTCCTCTGGCACCTCTAGATGTTACTCAAGACTTCTTCAGGAATCTTGACTGGAAGTTGGCGTGGACCGGGTCTGAGATGAAGTCATTAGCGTGGCACGCTGATAAAGACAGATGACACAAGGAGAGTGGTGACGAGGAGCTGGACGGGTAGAAAACAGTCAGGAGCAGAGATGGCTGCACTGGTATTTTAAAAAGGGACGTCTTCATTCCTTCCTGCCGACGTGAGTGATCCTCCTCCATTCGTTACGGTCAGGAAGCTGCGTGACCCCGCGGGGGCCAGTCCGGCTGACTGGCCATTCTCCAGGGCAGCCAGCAGCAGTGCATCCCTTAAGCAGGCTTGACCGACCTGCAGTCACACACTCCGCGGTCAAGCCCTGGGCAGGGGGATTTGAGATGTGACAGCATAATCAATTTCCATGATTCATGATCACCCCTGAAAGGAGGGCGCGCTGAGCAACCGGGCAGCTGAAAGAGGAGAGCAGAAGGGGAATGCTGACAACAGAGTCCACGGCCATGTATAGCAGCGGAGTCACTCACTTCTTCTGGCTCTGCTGCTGCTGCTGCTGGTCCTGTTTGTTGGAGCCTCTGAAATATATGTAAGAAAACTTGTGAAGCTCATGCCACTTTTATGGGGAAATTCTCCTCTGGCTGAACGGCCTCCAGAGAAAACTCAGAGCTGGGGGTCAGCGGCAGTGCAGAGGAGCACCCTGGAGCTAACAGTGATTCACATCCAGATTCAGGAAGATTACAATGCAAAAGGCCCAGCTGAACCTTTTTCAGTTCTTGTGTTGCTTGAGGTAACCGCACAGACGGTTTGTGTTAAATACAACTCAACAAATATCGACAGAGCAGCAAGAAGAGCAAATAGCAAATTCATCGCCAAGTAGAAATGGTGCTACACGGCTTCAAGGCTAAGGAAGGAAGACTTTAAAAACAAGACGGCTGTTGTCAGAAGATGTCACACCAACTGTTGTTTCATTTAGCTCCGAAGGTCTTTTTTTTTCCAAGTTGCACCATATTTATTCTCTTCACCTTAAAAGCTCTGCCTATACAACATGGAGCTTCTGCAGTCATTTCTGCACATTGACCTCAAACGTACAAACATACAGATTTGGATTTTAAACAGATATGATTTTTATCTCTGTTAGAACATATTTCAAGTCATGCAGATATCAAACTGTTCATTTAAGCAGTCGGTTAAACCAGTTTTTCCAATCGCGCGGCTCTAAATCTAAATCTAAATCTACTCTAAGTGTTATTGAAGTTTTTTGTTATGAAAAAGAAAATACAGGAAAGAAATAGAAAGGAAAAGACCCAGCCAGGCTTGGCTTTCGTTCAAATCAGACCAGGTTTTTATTCCATGTGTGGTATAGGGCCAGACATCTGAGTAAAGGACATATTTGCCATGAACCGTGTTATCCTTGTGAAACCCCGGGTTTATGTTTTCTGCCTTGGGAAACTGTTAGATTCCTGTCAGAGAGTCTGAATTGTGCAAGGAGGAAGGAAAAATCTGCTAAATCCTGATCCATCAATCCATCAGATCTCATAAGCAGAATAAGCTTGAGATTTACGAACGCTGCTCATTCATTTTTCCTGACGTTTTAACTGCAAGAGCAATTCGTTTATTTCTCACGCTGCTTTTAAAGCAAACAAGTTATCCAAGTTAATCCGAGTTGTTGTACCGTTTCATAAACGGCCGTGATGTCATCGAATGTTGCAGTTTTTTTTTTTTTTTTAGCATGGCACAGTTTTTTTTTTGTTGCCCTGTTGCAGTTCACTGACAATTCATACGGCCGACGCCCATTCACGTCTGAGGCCCCGTGTGAATGACTGTAACAGCTGAAAATCTGTGCAGATGTGAGACTTTGTCGCTGTGGATAATGTCACAGACTCGTAAACGCCATCTTGAGACTGAGAAATTGAATCTATACTCGCTCCCTTGCATTCTCGGCGGGGCTCATCCCCTGACCTTTCCAACCCCAAGAAATACTTCAGATATTAATATTAGACTGTATTGGGATGAGCTGAAAATAAAACAATGTCGTCATGAGAACAGAAGTCGCTTAAAAACGTAAATGACATTAATGCTTTGACTTTATAAATTCACATTAAACACATTCGATCTTCATATTTAAAGTTTCCGTCACTGTTACTGCAACTGTGAACGTTGTGTTGGAACCATTGAGAATGTTTTAAATGTAAAAAGAATTAATTTAATGACAAAACCATTATACTGTGATGTCTCTCGCTGGGGTTTAGCACCCCCACTTTCTTTTTTTTTTTTGGTAATATTTAGCCGACCCCATTTGGGCTGGGATACAAATTATTAGAAAAATACTCCATAGATATTATACAACATTACTAATTGTGGCCTTAACATGGAGATATATCATCACATACACTTAATGGAGGTGTGAATTTTCATTTTCAAGTTCTTATTAGCCATAGAAACTTTTAGCATTAGCTAATTAGCGACACAAGCCAATGTATCTACAAGCAAAGACTTTAAAATAATTCAGTGGTAAGTTGAGTAAGTTTATAGAGACTTTAATTGACCTATTTTTCCCACTTGTCAGAGCTGTACTGTAGATGACTATTTAAAAAGCCAGTTTGATACATCAGAAAAAAATCAAATAGTAAAATGAAAGTCGTAAATAAGAGGCTGGTTAGTCGTGTGTCGTGACTCCCTCCTCGTTTGTTTGTCCACCTCTCAAGGTCATGGTCCCTGCTGGCCTATTAGCAGACCATGGAGGCCCTGTGTGCTATACATGGAAAGGCTTGGCGGCAGCAGCGGTGGTGGTTGAGTGTGTGTGTGCATGGAGAGGGGTGGTAAAGAGAAGGGGGCAGGGGTGGGGGTGAGGGGGTGAGGGGAGACTACAACTCAAGAGTTGATATGTCTGTCTCTCAAAGGCCAGCAGGAGTTTGGCCTCTCCTGCCCAGACGGCCGCTGACCCCCGTGGAGACAGCCCCGCGTCAAGTTGCTGCCAGGTCCCTTTGAAAACACCTCGGCCTTGCTTGAGTGATTGGCCATATGGGCAACAGTGCCATCCAGGAACCCCCCGCTGGGCCAGGCATGGGCTGTGGGAGGCATGAGTGGGAAGCATGGCTGCTGCCCCCCCCCCCCCCCCCCCCCCCCAACTCCCAACTCCCATATCACAGTCATCTTGTCTCTAGTATCTCCACAGTATTTCTTAACACAACTACACGCTGTAATTCACTGTATACTAATACGGCCTAACCCCCCCCCTCACATTACACACATACAGACACATGGTCAACACACTCACACACACACCAGACGTATGCATGCGTAACCATGGTCCCGTATACACTGTACAGCCTCAGTTCATTGGCTTGTACTATTAGGCTATGTTTTTTTAATAAAGATTTCTTTATCAAACATACTTAAAGCAGATATCAGTGGAATGTTTTTGTTAATATAAGTCCTAAATAGTCCTATTTTCCGTCAGCAATCACTTACATGAAGTATTTCAGCCTAAACACGAGTCTCTCCGTCACTCTGCTCTGCTGTAACCCGAGGAGAAAATTTTCCTTGTGGGATACAAGTGTTATCCAATGAGGAGAGAGAACGGCATGAAGGGCTGTGTGTGCAGCCAAGGGATGCGCGTGAATGTGGTGACGTAGCACGAGGACCAATTGATGCCTGACAAGGGCGGGGGCTGCTAACTCATGGTGCGTTCAAAGAAACTCGTACTTTGTGTTTTTCCTTCCTGTGAAGTCATACCAGTTCGATCTGGTACGAGTTCACGGGTCGGAAGTTACGAGTGGCCGTTATAGGGAACTTTCACAGACAACAGGATGGTAAAAACACGAGCTACGGGTTACCTGGAACGCTACCAAGTCGTAGTTGTGACTTGAAGCTGTAACTTACGGTTTCAAAAGCCTGCCTTGAACGCAGCATTAGCCGAAACGGCCGTGAAGCTGATATCTGCTTTAACATTATCCGCAAGTTTCCGAACGTCATCTATGGTCAAAACCGGAAGCCGGTTTTGCATTTCCGGTGGAATTGTTTACGTTTCCATGGTTTTCAGTTGTTGTCATAGTTGCGGTAAACGCATGGATCTATTAACACTGGCTTTTGGCACAGGTGTCAATTTGTGTGATATTCATTGTTAAAAGCTGGTGTGATGATCCATGCGTTTTATAGATTTTCATTGAAAAAAAAAAAATCCATGCATTTACTGCGACTACCGAAACCATGGAAACGTAAACATAAAATTCCACAGGAAGAGCAAAAAAAATAGTGTAATTTTCTCCTTTGAACTATTTGTTTAGCATGATAGCTATTACATATTTTAAAATATTCATGTCATATTTATCGAATCAATTAAAAAAATATGTTTGGCTGATTTACAGTAAATATAGGCTATAGGCCTACTAATAAAAAAAAGTGCATGTGCTAACAACAGTGGGACAAACACACAATCACACAAAGCATGCATCCACATTTACGTACACAGTGCACTACCATGACATGTTAAAATGTGATTCAGTTTCCTGCTTCATCCACTACATCTCATCACGTACAATAAATCCTTTGATTTTCGTCGTCGTTATACATGCGTCCCTGATGCTGCGTGACACAAACTTGGCAGACGTCGTCGTCTTTTGTCTGTCTCAGTTTATTTTTTAAATAATTATTCCCCCCCCCCCCCCCTTTTCTCCCCATTGCGGCTAAATGAGCGATGACTCGATGAAAATGTTCCATCGGTTCCAAAGAAAAAGTTCAGCCTGTCCAAACATTTCTGCTCATTAAATCATCACGAGGGGAGACGACACATGAGTGTATTTTCACGCTATAAAAACTGCTGTCAACGTGCGTAATCACAGCTAAAAATGCGTCATTATCAAGCTGAAAACAGTTTTCACCCGGCGTTAAGTTTTGCTTTGATCACATGACTTTGTCTGTCTGGAGCACAACAGGTGAAAATGAAGTAAAGCATCAGTTTTTGTCTTGCTGCTGCCTCAGTGTAACATGACGTCTCTTTAAAACAGTATTATGTAACACAGGAAACAGACTTAACACTGCAGCTCAAGCAACAGATTAAATCATCATGGTTGCTCACCTGGTCAGGTGTGTTCAAGACTTCACTTCCACTGTCTCCATCAAAAAATGAACTAAGGAGAAAGACATTTTATGTGCACAGATATTTTATCTGGGGTGGACAATCTACTTATTTATTTATTATGTTTTATTGTGTTTTTTATCTTTAGTATTTTTGCCTTTTTAGTATGTTTTATGGCTTTTATTTTACTGTACAGCACTTTGGAAAGCTTTGTATTTATTTAAATGTGCTCTATAAATAAAATGGATTGGAAAGGAGAAATAAAAAAACAAAAATTAAAAAAACACACACACATAAAATGATGCTGCTTTATGAATAACGCTGCTACCACAGGGGGTCGTGGGGTTTTCCATGCGGTTCACACCACAGGTTTATGCTCCTCAAACATCAAACCTCCACACCTGCAGCACATCAAGCTGCATATCTATACAAATTGAAGCATCGTGACTTTTAAAGTATAAAAACTCCAGGCGAGCCAAATGGCCCGCAGTTATCGGTACCAGCTGAAGAATGAAATACGTTGTACCCCCCCACCACCACCAACCCCCTCGCTCCTCAAGTGGCATATTTATTTATTTATTTAGACCTGATAACAAGAGTCGTAAAGCCATTTTCAGGTGTGTCCTCCCAGCCCCCCTTCCCCTCCCTCCTCCCCTCCCTCCTCCCCTCCTCCTCCTCCTCCTCCCTGCCACCCTTCCTGTGCTGTCAGACCTCAGGTTCAAAACACTTACTGCCGCTGCTTCTGCTCGAGCAGCATTGGAAACATTTCGCCAGAGTTGTAAATCTCCTTGCCAGATATTTTCTTTGATTTCTTTCTCCACCACCCCCCTTACACCCCCCCCACCCCAAACACACACACACACACATCCCTCCCTCCCCTCCCTCATCACTCTGTTTCTTTTGCGCACGACTGTGTAAAGCCTCAAAGGCTTATTTGGCAGCGGCGAAGAGACAGGGGGTTAAAATGAGCAAAAGTAATTTCACGTTTACGGGTACAAATTTGCTCACATTTTGTTTCAGTTAAACGTTGACGGCCGCACACTTGTCTCGGTGAGAGGCGGGGGAATCCCCTTTGGAATTTGCTGTTTCCAGTCCATATGCTTTGTTTCACATGGCTTTGCTTCTTTCTTTTTTTTATTAATTTACCAGGCCATCTGGTCTTGGCCTGAGTCACTCCCAGGTCAAACAGTACTTTCACTTAACATTAGCAGAGAGGGAGTTTTTTCTTCTTCTTCTTTCTCCTTGAGGCGTGGAGTGCAGGGAACATTTCAAAATATAAAACGGTGTGATAACAGATATGCGTAAGCTAATAATCCCATGTGTTATCACGTCTCCAACTGGGATAAGCCGTCTTTTCACTCCTTTAAATGATACAGAAATACATTTTTACCTTCCATTTCAATAACATGTGTCCCAGCCATAAATCTACAGGCGAGTGCACCACACTTTTAAGTCTTTAAAGGACTAAAATATTAGCTGTTAGCTTTGTAAAACAACAGTTAATTTACTCTCACTCTGGTTTTGCTCTATAGATTTAAGTCTGGCTTACATAAGTAAAATAATTCAAACCCTCCGCCACATCTGTATTCTTGTCAGATTATGCTAACTACCATATCACAGTGTTGTTATCTGCTCTCAGACGTTGTTTGGCTCTCGCTCTGCACTATGAATGTCTGATCCTGACACTGTTTATTAGGAGGGAAGTGTTCTGGGAGAGAGAAAAAAGGTCCAGTGGGCCTCAAGATCACATGCAACCCTTGTTTGCTCGGCCAGCTGCAACCCTGCGAAGGCAAAAGTAACATGAAACACTTAACAGCAGCTTGACAAAGGTCATAAATGAAGTCAAGGTGTTAAACAGGTGCAGGAAAAAGAAGCGAGTGGGAGGAATGAAAGTGAGCGAAGGGAGGCGCTGTGAAAAAAAAAAAGCAAAGAAGGGGGGATAGGATGAAGAGACGTTTCACCGGACAAACTTCGACCTCTCACTCCCAGCTAGACGGTGTTGTAATAAATTACAGGTCGTTAAGGGTCTGGACACCTCCTGGCACCTACTTCAAAAGAGGTCTGAAGTTCTGCCTGTTAGCTTCAGATTTGGCATGGAGGACGGGCAGGTTGTGATCCAGTTGCCGGTGCCTCCACATCTGGCTGGCAGCACCTTGTCTGAAATTGAGACTTTGTGTCTCCTGAAGTTTTTCCTGTGACATCTTTATGAACACTTGCTGTTAGCCATCATCACAGCACCCGCACCGTCGTTCGGAGCCGTATCTCTCACACTGAAAACCCACAACTCACACCCCCCTCACCCCACCCCACCCCCCCACTCACCCCTGGATCCCGACTCTGGAGCTCCAGTGATGGTCAACCCCTTAATGCGAAACACTTGGACTGTCTTCCGATCCCCAGATCTGGGCTGAAGGCGCTGCTAAGTGGAACCTTGCGAACGTGCTCGGTATCCATCTTGAGAGAGACGTGAGCAGCAGAGGAAGGAACCTGCACACCTTGTCTACATTACTACAATAGAGGCCTTTTATGTTGCTCTCCTATCAATGAATCTATCTCGCCTACACTGATTTATTAGTTGGCCTGGAAGTGCCCCCCAAAGCCTCCGACCCCCTAAAGTTCTCCCTTTCTTGTACAAGTCCAAAGGGGAATAAAATAAGGGAACGGTGTGTCATAGTTTTTTTTTCTTTCCTTTTTTTTTTTTTTTTTTGCTCGAAACCCTGACCTGTACACCCACCTCCGCTGCCACGATCTCTCTGAAAGCGACGGCCCTGGCATGGAAACAGTGCTTATTGTAGCCTCTGAACAGGTGCAGAGTGGAAACCGTGAGCCAGAGAAGGTACATAAATTACACGGCAAGCCAAATCACAGAGCGCTGTTGCTGTGTTAATCTGCCAAGAACTTTGAAGGCCAGGACAAGTGAAGTCACCCCGGGAAGAAGAAGAAGAAGAAGAAAAAAAAAAAAAAACTTTTCCTTTTAGATACGAGCAGCCACCAGCAAAGGTTACGACTCTGACCGCGCCGCAGAGCTGAGAGTCTTCATGACTTATAGAGATCATCGTAGAGAGAGACCACAATAAAACTACAAAGGTGAACGTATAAACAAACTATAAAAATCAACCTGAAACTACATCATGCTGAAAATGTCGTAGCCAAAATAGAAATAATCCAATTTTATTATTACACACACAGTATGTAAATAATGCTGCAAAGGGTCTCTCAATCAAAACAATAACAAAAGACAGCTTTGATGAACTAGCATGGGATAATGGGAGTTGTCCTCACCACCACTGACGTAACCTTTTCCTGGTTCGGATTCCTTCAGTCAGTTGTTTTGGCACTATATTGGAATGACCTGGGTCTGATTCGTCTTCCCCCGCCAAAAAAAAGAAAAAGTCTAACTCAACTGATAAATAAAGCTGTTTCATAGTAAGAAAATGTTGCCCAGAGCCGATCTGATAACTTGAGAGCTGAGGGCGTCCTACAGCCCAAATCCTTCATCACATGATATAATTAAAAATGACCAGATGAAAAAAATGAAAAATACATTGATTTCTGTTGGTTTGAATTGCTGGAAACATTTGGGATAATATAATGACACCACTCAAAAGTCTTTTTAGACAGTTTTATGCAGATGTTACATGTATAATCTGAATTTAAACACCTCTAGTTTTTGTCACCCCCAACAAAGAGTCATTTTGGTCAGTCAGAGTTGTTTTTCCAAGGGCCATAATCAATAAATCTTTATGTTACCCTTGAGTAAGGAACTAAAACCAGAATCAAAACAAGAGAACCACTATTTGCCCAGGAGTGTTGCACAATGCACTGGTTATATTGGGCAGCTCTCTGAACTGAAAGTGTTAATGCTCAGTGTGGAGGTGGATGCACGCTCAGCAAATCATCACTGGATCTTTACCAGCTGTTGTGTTGTTACAGTACATGCAACATAATAAATATTCAGAAGAAGACTCAGCCATCTCCGCTCTATGGAACATTTACAGTGCAGAAGTGTCATGTAAAAATAAATCTAATCCAAAAGAATTTTTTTTCTCAGCTAGCCAATTTCTTTGAAAATGACAAAAATTACATTTGATGAAGTTTGGTCAAGATTAAAGGAAGACTGAGGTTTCGATTACTGCTCATTTAAAACCACAGAAAAACATGTTCTGTCTTGTTTCGTGTGAAATGATTGCTACATGCTAATTCATAATTTCAGTGGGTTCAATCTATTTCCTGTTGTAAAATTTCAAAAAGACTAATTATGTTGTTTACTGTCAAGTTGTTCAATTCATGGACCACTCAAACATTAGCATTAACATGTAACTTAGCTATACCAACACTGAGCTGTCTCAAGTTTTAACTCATGTTTCTATCACATCTTTTCTTCGCTCCAGCCTGTTGCATCTTATTATCTTATTACTTTACATACAGACTCTCCAGTCTGTAGCCTTTAGTGCTGCACAGAAGGTGTATTATAACCTCTTGTAGCTGAATATAGCAGCTAAGCTAGTGAAGCTCTCATCAAGCAACAATCACCATGAATTGTTCCTGGCAAGAAACTGCATTCAGTGTCAGAGAAAACTGACAAACACCCTTGTTAAATGTTTCATGTTTAATGAGTGCAGCTAATGACAAACCCAGTGTCTATCATTGGGTTATTAGGATGGATAACCTGTTGTTGCTTGGCTAACTGCCCCCTGAAAAAAGTTGAATCAGTTGTCTAATCCCTCTAAACATAGAAAATACATTCCCAAAAATATTTCTTTAACTTTTTATGTACGTCACGTGTGCAGTAAAGTTAGGAGCCAACCAGTGTTTCACAAGCTAACTCATGTATCATTTTGCAATTAGCTCCTTATTGAAACACAACAGAATCTGCAGTCAGTTCTTCTTGGATAGTTTAGGACATCCAACATGGCTGCTGTAAGGTCCATGTGTTGCACCTTGAAAGCCAGAACTTCCATCTTTTTTTGTCGCCTGAACACCAGACATGAGGTGTCAGAAACATAAGGGGGTTGGGGGGGGGGGCAGTTCTTGGCGGTGGTGTGGCAGCACCGCCGGGGGGAGGTGACGTATGACAGACAGGTTCATTGTGGAGCTGTAGGAGCCGGGCCTATAAGCTGGGCTCCCGGTGGCGTCCCTCACGGCACCGTCCACACCACGCGCACTGTCACTGCAGGACAATGGACCCCGCCCCAGCAGAAGACGGCCCCCTCTTCCAGCGGGCCTGTGCACGTCCTCGGGGGCCCGGTGCCATCGCCGGGGGCCACGGAGCATCTGAAGAGTCAAACACACAGCTGTGCTGACACGCTGTTGAGAGCAGAGAGCTGCACGCACGCACGCAGGCATACGGGAGCATTTACAAGCACATGCACGGCAAAATTTTTCATGTGCACATTAAGCACAGATTTTGCATGCACACATAGAAATTCCCACATTTTGTATTTGTAAGAGCAGAGTTGGGGCGATTTCAGCCAAGAGAGAAACGTCTGTCAGAGTGAGTAAAAGGGGGGAAAAACAGAGAGAGACTAAACGCAGAGGGGTGGTTGGGGGCATTCCCTTTGGCTTTGACAGGAGAAATAAATCATTGCAATTATGGGCCGGCCCAAGTAAATGGGGACAGGTCACCCTTATCATTCCCAAGTTCAAGGTGTTTCCTGCTCATCTGAGCCAGACAGGCCCGGTTGCCAACAGAGCCACGGCCAATGACAGAGATCTAAATGTGCCCTGGATCCTTGTGAAAGGTTTTGGCACGAGCAGAGAGCGCTGCTTCTTCACATCCCAGCAGGCATTGTGATGTTGACTAGATATCGATATGGCAGCAGTGTTGTAGGACTGGAAGACGATATTTTGTGGTGAAATTCTGGCCTAAATTTCTATTTTCTGTCACTGATTTATTGATTTTCTGCTGAGCCTTGTTTGATTTTTACAGCTTCAGAAAAATATATGTGTCTGTGTATTGCCAGTCCCTGTAACTATACTTCAGCGGTCAACACAAACGGATTTTTAAACAGACCACACTCAGCCCCAAACAAAAAAAAAGACACATGTATAATTTATACTGATAATAGAAATAAAGAGCTCCTTCTTTCAGCGCCAAGCTGTGTGTGCAACCTCAGAAACACCACTAACGTGCAGCCACCTCTTTAATCCTTTGTTTCTTCACCTCTTTCTGCCTCTCTTTCACACCGGCGCCATCTGACTATTTTGCTTTTATCCCTTTTCATTCTTGTTTTTCCCCCCTTTCTTCTGTCTAGTGGGTGCGAGTATAGGGGAGCGCAGGACAGGGGGAAATTGGTGTAATGAATTTAGGGCACTCATGCTTGCTGAGGCGAGCCTCCCTTGGCTGCTCGTAGCCATTAATCTTCCGCACTCTGTCAGAGCAAAATGTGCCCACAATAGGCAAAGGGGGAGCTCAAATTGACTACCAATTACGCGCCTGTGAATAAAGGATATGGAGAGAGGAGGGAGGGCACAATATGGTTCAGCAGTAACGTTTATTTTAACCCTGCGAGCGTCGCAGGAGCGTAAAGGCCTGGAGATAGAGTGTCTGTGTGTGTGTGTGTGTGTGTGTGTGTGTCCGCTCAAGGGTGAAGTCTCTTTCTGAGGTCCTTGCTCGTTTATCTCGGGGTGTAGTGGTTCACGCCACCATGGGGTGTAATAGGTGGCTGAGGCGTTTGTGATATAATCACAGTCTGATGCCACAAATACCTCTGCTGTTTTTAAAGTGATTGTTTTGACCTGTGTTTATTGTTTTTAGGGTCTTTAATTGCACTGGACATGTTGTACGTCACAATGACTGTATCTTTTATGAGTGTGTTCTTTTATTCATGCAAGAGTAAAACTTTTACTCTTACATGAAAAGAAAATACTTAAGCAAGACTTTCTTCCTTTAAAGTGTTTACAGTCAAAAAAAAAAACTACTGTGTATAGTTAGGAGCTACTTTGCAGACTTGGAGTATAAGATCATTATCGAAGAATTAGGTTAAGATATCAAATACTGAAACGATCAGTTCATTGCACAGTTAGTTAAATGATTTAGCTGCCTAATCACTTGTGTTGATTGACTGTTTATCACTATTAAGCAAAAATGCAAAACATTTGCTGGCTGTGGTTTGAATCTGCTGCTTTTTGCTTTTGATTTATTCTTATTTTTATACCATTGTACCGTTGTATATTTGAGGTTTTGTTCTTTAAACAAAATAATATATTCTATCTTGTGAATTTCATGCAGGTCCATTTATAAAGTGAGCAATGTATTAATATCTGTGATTACATAAATATGTGTAAAATCTGAAATAAAATTGGAAAAGTGGGACTTTAGTTTCACTGTAGATTAGATTATACAGTCCAGATGTTGCACTAATGTGTTGTTTTGCTTGCCTCTTTCATCATTTCAACACAAGAATCCTCAACAAACCTTGATAAAAAAAAAGAGTTGTTGATCATTTTTCAGTGGCTATTTACATTTAGCATGCGTTTACACTTCCAGCTCAGTGGTGACATTATGTTTACACACTAAAATGCTTCGTGCACCGGGGCTATGAAAATGTTTTTACAGTTTATACAGAGTGGCTGAACACCTTTGGATCAATGAGTGCAGACTGTATACAGCCTTATAATAACAGCACTGAATCAAAGTGAAGATAATGTGGACCCACTCGTTGAGGGGAGTTCAGTTGTTATTATGATTGCAGCCCTGATGGTTGTGATTATTTGAGGGCCATGTTTATTGTATAACCCACAAGAACATGACAAGAACTAATAAGTTCCTTAATTGTATCTGATTTCATTCAAGCCTAATTTTGCTATTGGAGACACGGGCCAGTTTGCTTGGAAACCAACTCCCTCTTAATAAGACCATTACACGAAGGGTGTGCTCAACATGTGGCTGAGCACACACACACAAAGAAAAGAAAAGAAAAAAAAAAACTTGAGCGAACATTGGAAGATAAATCAAACGCTTTAATGAAGTTTGACTCTCAGGATTAGGGAATTTAGGCCCAAGTTGCTCTGAAGTTATGCACAGTTTATAATTCCAAGAAAAACTTTCACAGCTAAAATAATACATTTCAAAGCTGCTCGCTGTTGGACGCTCGCTCTGCTGTGTTGTGTGAATTTCGACAGGACGTGTTGCTGGTGTGAAGGGGAGAAAAAAAATGGCAGGAATGAAGCTGGAAGCATGCGAGGAATGTACTGTTTTCCATGCACGGGCCTAAATACAGTCAGAATAAGATCATTAACATTGTGCAAGGAGCTGTTTTAAGATATGAAGATTAATCTGTAAACCAGCCTATTAATCATAGTTTTTTCACTGATGATAAAACACTGAAATTTCCACTGAAGCTGATTTTTTTCCAAAAGACTAAAACAAAAACAACAAAATATGGAAAAGTAATAATGAGATGTCATGTCACTGAAACTGCCATATGTATATAAGGGGATACATGTGATAGGAAAGACTAATTGCTCATTTGCATTTGGTCCAATTGTCAAAATAAATAACCCCCTCCTCTCTGTCATTCTTTCCCCCTCCTCTGAATCCCTCACTTTTCCCTTCACTTGTCAATCAGTGTGCGGTTTAAGTTTCTGTAGGTGGTGCTGTTGTTTCCCTTTCTCCGTTCCCCCCACGGTGACTCACTACTTCTGTTTATTTCTAACATTCCTCAAACGCATCATGCCTCCAAATTCCCCCAATGAAGTTGCACAATGATGTGGTCCTGTGATCAGGACGATGATCAATCAGCAGCAGCAGGTCTAACAGTGAAACGTTTTCTGTTAAGACACTGAAACCTCCTGTATATGTGCCTCTAAACTAAACGTCAGGCTTTCTATCTGTGGCATGTGTCATGGAGAGGGGGGGTGGACAGTGTCCCGACCCTGGTGGGGTGGGGTAGGAGGAGGGGGCAGATGGACGATGTTGTTCTGGGTGGGATGAAAGAGGCGTGAAGGAGCCACAGTCAGCCAACTGCTCAGGGTCACGTAAGGGTTGTTGCTCTCCGCTTGACAGAGAGAGAAGTAGAAGAAGAGAGAGAGAGGGGGGGGGGGGGCAACTTCAAGACACTAATAACAATCTTAACAACCCCTCCTCCTCATCATCATCATCACACACACACACACACACACATGCACAGTCACTAACACAAACATTATTAACAAAACAAACACACTGATTAACAAGACAAGTCAAGTGACACTGGGAGAACCATGCAACACTTCCTATTCAGGTCGTTTAAAGGGATAGTTCAACAATTTGGCAAATTGGCTCATTGCCATAATTCCTTCATAGCAGTAGGTTCGTTACCTTTATTTGTCGGTGCAAGCTATTTTTAGAACGCCGGAGCAGAGCCGCGAGCTGCTCACTGCAGCTACACTACGGAGGCTAATGGGATTTCTTGGTTTCCCTCATCAAACTCATCAAATACACAATCCAACAACTCCAAAACGCTCTGGTGGACAAGTTGTGACCTGCACATTCACCACGCTATGAGATAATAACGGACCGTTACCAGACAGAGTTGTTTCAGAGGTAAATTCATGCAAAACCGCTGATGCACGTTGCCTTCAGGGGCGTTTTTTCAGCAAGCAGTCTCTGTATTTACCAAAACAAACTTTGTCTCGTAACGTTCTGTTATTATCTCATAGCGTGGTGAATGTGCAGGACACAACTTGTCCACGAGAGCGTTTCAGAGTTTTTGGATTGTGTGTTTGATAAGTTTGATGAGGGAAACCAAGAAATCCCATGAGCCTCTGTAGCGTAGCTCTGAGCAGCTCGCAGCTCTGCTACGCCGTTCTAAAAATAGCTTGCACCGACAATTAAAAGTAACGAAACTACTGCTATGACTATAGGGATTATGGCAATGGGCCAATTTGCCAAAATTTTGAACTATCCCTTTAATTTAAATCAATAGAAAAGTATCATAATCAATCAACCAGTGCAGGAGTGGAGGGAAGATGTTTTAAAACTTCTGGATTCTACATTTTTCCCCAAACAACGCTTCCCCTTCACATTTTTCTGCCGTTTACAGTGATGGAGGAGGACGGAGGTCTAAGTCCATCCATCCTTTATCTACTGTAAAGCTGCTCGTCCTGTGCAGGGGTCACCGGCTCCTCCTGAACCACAGAGACCAGAGGCAGAGAGGTTTTTTTTTTTTTTTTTTTTTTCAGTATCTGTTTTCTGTGTCTGCGTTTCGTGTCGTTTATCTCCAGGTCAATAAAGATGTTCACTCCTCCAACTTTTTTTTTATATATATTTTTTTTCCAACAGCAGCACCTGCAACACATTCAGTCACCTACAGTAAGACACCTGGCTGATACAACGTTATTATGACCACGCTCGGTCTTACACTTTGGGCAGTTTTACAACCGTTCATAGTGAAATCTGTGGAGCTGTAACCTCTCAGACTGATATTTTATCTGCCTGCTGAAACCTGCACTCCTGCACTCTAGGCTTGAGGAGGACGAGGGAGGGAGGGAGGGGGGTGGGGGGTGGGGGCAATACGACGACGGCTGCTGGGGGAAAGTCTCACCGCTGTGTCGCTGTACGCCCTCTCGCACTGACAGAGGGAGAGGGACACATCAATCTTTCACTAATTCCTTCAAGTGTGAAAGGGTCCTCGTGGTGTCAGCCAAAGGAGGGAGGGGAGGGGAAGAGGAGAAGATGGTGCTGGATGGAGGTATTGAATGAGGGGAGGACATGAGAGGAGGAGGAGGAGGAGGAGGAGGATGGGAGGAGGAGATGGGCCTCTCTGCCACAGAGGACCCTTCCTCTCCTTCTGGGTCTCCCACCTCAACCCTGGGGCTGACACCCTCGGACGGCCAACCAGATGGCAGCAGCATTAGCCCAACAAAGGCGATCTAATTAGGGCTACAATGGGGAGAAAGGGAGAAGAGGAGGAGGAGGAGGAGGAGGTGTGGTCTTCTCCTGATAGACGGATGAAGAAGAACAGCCATGCAGGCAGGCCGCCGGAGACCAAAGCAAGTCAACAGCACCTACCTACAGCCCCCATCCCTGCACACACACACACCCACCCACCCCTTAACACACACACACATACTCACTTACACCCCCCTGGCAGTAATATAGGGGGCTATGACTTTATTACCCCTCATTAACACAAATTAGACCACTTGAGCCTCCCTGAATGGCGATGACAAATTGAATTAAGTGTTTGGAAACAAGTCAATCCCCACCCCTGGCCAGGCTGCGGCCATATTGCATTAACATTCATTGAAGGGTGTGTGTGTGTGTGTGTGTGTGTGTGTGTGTGTGTGTGTGTGTGTGTGTGTGTGTGTGTGTGTGTGTGCGTGTATCTTTGTGTGTGTGTGAGGCTATAAAAAAAGCTGTGTGCTATTATTTAGAGGTAGGTGGAGTTTTTAGAGGCTGTGAATGGTTAAATTCCTTTGGAAATGATATGGATCCTCTTGACTGTGGCGAGTTAAGTCAAGCAAGTTAAGGGAGGAATAAAACAGAAGGGAACAGATGGTTCGGTCTGAGGATTCAGCCGCTGAGGAGCAGACGCATTTTAGTTCAAGATTATCCAACATTTTAGAGACAGAAACAAAAACACAAATGTGGATTATTTTAACATGACTCATCTGCAAAAGAAATATGATTAATATTCAGGTTTTATTTCAAAACATAGATAAGAATAAAATTCAGACACCACACAAAACTGAAAAAGAAAAATTCAAGCTTATTTACTCAGAGGTGTCTCAGTTTTTTTATTATGAGAAATCTAATCCACAGATCCCTCGATGTGGCAGAGAGTACAGAGAGTGGATGAGTTTAAGCATTTCTACAAATCTTATCTCACTCTAATAATCACTAATTATTGAAAAAAAAAACATATTCACAAAACACTCAGAGCAGCAGCTGAGAGAGTATCATGTGTGTCTCTGATGACAGGAGTTTGAGTTTTAACTTGTTTATGCAGAAAATGTTTGCTGTCCTTGGTTTGTGTTTAAAAAAACTGTGTAATAAAAAATATTATAATATTGTAATAATAATAAATATTAAATATTTTACAATAAAATTTAAAAGTTCTCTAATGAACAACTGTTTCAATAATAAACATCCTGCTCAATACCAAATCAAACTATGATCAATAAATGTAGATAAATATGGTCAATAAATCCAATGTGGCTGCTTTAAATTTCAAGAGACACAGTTAAATTTCTGTTTATCTGTGATAAAATGACCAAAATGATCTTGTTGTCATGGCAACAGAAATATACTGAATATACTTAATATTTGAACACGTGGACAGACATGGACATGGCTTATTTTCATGTGTCTCTGTTAACATTAGTATATACATATATCATTTTTGGGAAGAGTTCATGAATTGTTCACGTTTTTTTGTTTGTTTGTTTGTTTTTTTAATTTAAGCTTTGAGATCAGTACGTTGATTATTTTCCAATTTTAAGATAAATATCAATATTTTACTTTAGTTTTTGAAATCAAAGGAAGAAAATAATAGGCTAATAATGATGTAGGCTACCAATTACAATTCAAGTTAAATAGACAGTTGTCATGGTTACAGGGAGGCAGGTAACCGGAAATGTTTCTTTTTTTCTCTCTTTCTCTCTCTCTGTTCATTGTTTCAGTTTCACAGTTGTATGTCCCACTTCCCTCTCTGTAATACTCCACTTTTTCCACCATCATCATTTTTGTCCTGAGCAAAGATTCCCCTTCACTCCTGATGGTTGTGGGACACTGACACCTTGTGGCAGGCGGTGATGTTACAGGTCACAGTGCTGGAGACTTTAAAAAGACTTCTGAGGTGGATAAAGCTGAAACAGACCGACAACACTGAAGGTGATGAGTCACTCAGTGATGGAGATGTAGGAAATCAAAGTAATGACAATAGAAAAAAAAAATGTGTTTGGAGGCTGTAATTGGAAAATATGTCCAGGTCAACAAGCTGGAATAAACACAAACAGAACAAACATATCAGGATGTTCCTATGTCAAGGGGCATATTTAACCATCACTGTTAAAGCAGAAGTAAGCGGAATGTTTGTGTTAATATAAATCTTAAATAGTTATATCTTCCGACGGCAATCACTTACATAGAGTAGGAAGGTGTACTTGGGTCACTTCACTTTAATAACAATACAGGTGCACAACACCTAACGTTTCGACGCAATGCGTCTTCATCAGAGGTGAAGACGCATTGCGTCGAAACGTTAGGTGTTGTGCACCTGTATTGTATTGTGAAGTGACCCAAGTACACCTTCCTACCTGCTGGTCCTGTCTGAGAGCACCGATCTACCCGGCTGAAGCGCAAGAGCACCCTTCCTTTTGGCACATACATAGAGTGTTTGGTCCGAAACACGGGTCTGTCAGTCACTCTGCTCTGCTGTAAGCCGAGGAGAAAACTTCTTGTATACTTCCTTGTATCCTACAACCTTTATCCAATGAGGAGAGCGAACGGCATGAAGGGCTGTGTGTGCAGCCAAGGGATGCGTGTGAATGTGGTGACGTAGGGACGAGGACCAATAGATCCATGACGAGGGCGGGGACTGCTAACTACATCGGCTGACAAGAAGTTAGCCAAAACGACCGGATCGCTTACTTCTGCTTTAAGTCACAGTAACAAGACATTACTGATACTCAACAGTCACCCTGAACAGAAAACACACACACGTATACATTAATGCACACACACATACGTTTCTTAATCGGTGAAGGTTTTTGCCTGCTGCCTTCAGATGTCACAATCTGGCTGGGAAAACAAAAGAAAGTCTGACTTTCTTCCTGTGTGTGTTTCAGACAGCTGTTAAACTTCAGACCATCACTGCTGATGGTTTTAATTAACTGCCCTTCAGAGCGTAATTGCACGTTACACACTTCAGACATGTTTTAAACTCGACTCATCAACTGAGTGTTTTGTTTGCCATCATCTCTCAGTTTAACGTTCACACTGCAAGCAGACGGACATTCAGTGACTTGTTCAGGTTTCTCACGATTTTTATTACCTTTCATCCATTCTCATTTTCAACAGCCATTCCTGGGATTTAAAGGGGCCACATCTGTAAGTTTTATCACGGCCAGCTAGTTAACATTAGCATTAACATTAACAGCTGTATAATTGCCAGTCTAGAAGAAATGTTGCAGGTTTAGCATCAGACTTCATTCCTCTGCCAAAAGCTGTCTCCAACAGAGGAAAGAAACACCAGTGTTGAGTCTTTTTTTATTCTAATTAAATTACTTCCTTATTTCTACTGAAGGTAGCATGCTAACCAGTTAGCTGGCCTGTCCTGTAGCTCCATGCAGAGGCTGTATTATAATCTTTTGTACTGTAATGTAAACTAACATTGGCTATGAGGCATTAGCAAAACTTACAAACAGCTTCTCTGTTGAATCAGACGCTCATCAGCACCATGACTCAAAGCAACAAAGGCTCCTATAACTAGTCTGTCATCTCATTTCACCAATGCTGAATAAAAAACTGGTTTCCCAGCATGCATAGTTTTATATTAACTCGTGTTTTGAGTAGTTGCAGGACCTCCTAAAAATAAGACCCTCTCTCTGGATATGACTGGAAATGCAACAAGAGCTTGAAAAAATGGTCAAATTGAACAGAAAGTTAGTGTGAAAGCAAAAATCAGATGATATAGTTTTTTTTTTTTTTTATCACATTAAAGGTGTAAACATCCTAAAAAAAAATAACATAAGACAACTGATGGTACAAGTCTAAAAATAATGAATTAATCAAATATTTATAGACCCAAAGTTGTTAAAACTGCAATGGAAGGTCACAACTTCATCTCATCACTGCCTCTTGAACAATTGTAAAACATTTTTTATCATTCAAACAGCTGTTAATAGTCAGTAGTTATTAATAGTTTTTGGATCTCATTCACACAGTATAAAAAAAAAAAACATAAAATTTCCTCCATTGAGAAAAAACACATTTTCTTCATTTTCACTTTCAAACACCAGGTGGTGCTAGAGGCTCAAAATATACATAGAGTACATGAGACATAGAACATAGTGTTATAGTGCATCCACAGTTAACAACACACACCTATACACAAAGTAAACGAATCACTCTCTGATAAACTAACGTCACCGATTTGTTGTGATTATATATTTGCATACTAATGTTTCTTTGACTGCAACATTTGCACAGTGTTGATTGAGTATTTTGTTAAATGCATCATATAAAGTGTTAATTCCCCCTGTGGAGAAATCACAGTTTAATGGAAGTGACAGTGTCGATTCACAAAGACTTATTGTCAGTAAACACAGGTGTAACACAGTCATAGATCACAACAGGTGTTTTGCTAATGATAATCATCTATGTAAATATGAAGAAATGATGTGTTATGATGCAGCAGAGTCTCTAATATTTTCACATCCTGAACGAGGCTTTAACTGCGACAGATTTAAAAAAGAAAAAAGAAAGAAAGAAAAGAAAAGAAAGTGCCTGAACCGAGGCCAACAAGGTTTTTCGGGGGAAGATATTAGAAGAAAAGAACAAATACTATAAAATGATATTGTAGCAGATGGGAAACGTTTGTCACAATTGTGCCAGATGGGAAATTTTGTGTGTTAATTATGAAGAAATAGTACAGTACAGATTAAAGTATGAGGGCAGATGGTCGACTGTGAGGATCTATGTATTATTCCCGTAAGAAAAAACTCCCCTGCGATTACGGCCAAATGGAGTGAAAAGGAAAAAGTTTGTTTTTATTTTCTGTCTCCTGTAGTTTGGGCAAATCAATAGTGCTGCTGCGGTTTGACACACTGATGAACTTTGTTTCATACTCACAAATGCAAACTGACTTTACTTTGGACACATGAAATAATGAAATTTAAGAACAGTTTAATCAACAACAACTGGACTTGGTTCTGAAGAAGCCTTTTGTCTGACAACCACATCCTGTTGTGCCCCTGATTCAACTTTTCTTGGATGACTAAACGACCTGGATGACCGAGAAACTTCACAAACATGATGAAAGTATTTGTGGGTTGGGGATAAAATGTAGGCTATAACTTCCTTTATCTTGTCTAAACTCAGAAATCTCAGAGGAGACTCCAGTCTGTTCAACATAAACTTCAATTAAGGAAGTTTTCTCTGAGCATTCAAAGACCTTATATCATCCTCTGATCAAATACTAAGTCAAGCTTTGTTCACCATCTCTTCATGGTTTCTAAGACTCTAAGACTGCTTCTGTCAAATATGAGGGTTACTTATAATAAAATATAGGTAAAGTAAACTCCATTCACTGCAACACAATCAAATATTCAAATTACATTGTTTAAAAACTCTAAAAAAATCATTCACTGCTCCATTTACAGCAAAGGTCTACATTTTTGATTCAGTTATGTGGGGTGTCATGTTAGTATCTGTGACCTTGATCCACTCTGAAGTAAAATCATCTGTATCACAAAATGTGAGAAGAATTTTAAGTTGAAGGTTTTGACGTGAGCTGCATGTTCTCTGCACCTCGGTCAATGCCTGCATCGACATCGCCTGCATTACAGAAAACTAACTTTGACGAGCAGCATCAATCTAAACTCAACATGCAATAATGACAGCATAAACCCAGAATTATAGAAATGTCTGCAAATTAATTAAAAAAGAAAAACAGAAATATTTGGAAAACTGAAATATCAGTTTTTTCTTTTTTTAATCAATTTACACTTTTTTTTTTATAAAGCTTCAACATAACAAATGGTGGAAACTTGAAGTAGGGTCTGAAAACTTTCCATATGCACTGTACCTGTGTTATTCTCACTTCAAAATTAATTCCTGTTAGTAATAGGCCGATTGGAGGTCGAGAGGAGTTTGGGGTTTCCCAGTTGCAGTACCCCCACCAGCCTCCAGACTGCGCTGCTGCACCTCCTTCCAGCTCTCCTGCCCCAACGCGCTGAGGTCTTGTTTGCCTGCAGACTGGGCCCGGTATCCACCTGGAAGTGGTACAAAAGCACAGTTGTGCAGGAAGCTTCTGCAATTTCCTCCCTCTTGCGTCACAAACGCATTACTGTGCCTCTCACCCAAACCACAACCACATGGGACCCGGTGCAGCGCTGGAATTTTCCCACTGACAAAAACACATTAACTGTGTAGAGCTGCACACACACACACACACACACACACACACACAAACACTGACGGATGGACGGGATCACAGGGCCGAGCTGTGGCTGTGATCCCCTCCATGAATGAGCCTCTTCTTAGCAGCACCTGTCGGGACGTTTGCAGGAACAAATGAAGTACAGTGTTTGTTGAAATCTGTCCGTCTACTGTTACCTTACATTAGATGTGAATGTTTTGCAGAGTATTTTTTTTATTTTATTTTATTTCCAGAGACTGTCCCTGGCTTCTCCCTTCAGCTTCTCATGTTTGAACAATCTACCAGACTTTGCCTGATTCCTCATTAAACATTTAAAAGTCCTTGATGGTCTGAGCTCAAATTCAGAGATGGAAACTGATCCAATTACACATTACACTGATTTGTGATGAGAGCTGCTGCTGCTGCTGCCCCCACCTACACAGAAATAAACCTGTAGTAGTATTTCCACCAGAAACAATCTCCAGTGAGAGGGAAAGACCTCCCTCCGGCAGTTTTAATCTACTGCATTATTAAATAAAGAGGAGATAGAAAACAGATCAATTTGCCACTTGGACGGTGAGCAACATGAGCTCAAAAAATAACCGTGGGCCATTTTTAATGAACATTTTTGTCTCCTGGAATGACGACGGGATGAATGAAGACAAATCATGGTGCATAAAATAAATCTGTTGTTGTTTCCCCAAACATGAACGAGCACCAACAGACAAAGAGAGGAGCAAGATGTATTTACAAAGCGTTGGATGGGATGTAAAGATCTACGATGTGTTTCTGCAAAGTAAAGCAACAGAAAGGAAAAGTGCTTTTTTCTGTGATTTACAAGGAGCTGAAACTTTTCCCACATCCTGTGTTGTCAAAGTTGGTGCTCGGGTTGAAACTGGGTGGAGTATAAAACACCTTCTTCTTCTTCAGAGCAGACAGGTGAAAGTGATGACATGGGTCCTTCTGCGGCGGCGCCGAGGCGTCGTTAACCAAACTGGTTTCAGCTGTGATGACGAGTCAAAATGTCTGACCCCTGAGAGACGATCTGCTCCGGGAGGTCACGGCCCGACTCCCAGGTCCACACCAGTCGTGTCAATGTGCTAGATGTTACATAGATGATATACTAATGCACAAAGGAGGCTGTATATCTATTGTTGTATAGGTACTTTTTTTTGCAGTTATAGCACATAATATATGATGCATATGAAAAATGAACTGAACAGCATCAAACTTGGAAAATACAGGTCAGAAATTCGGGGGATCATCTCAGAGCTCCGATTTTCCGACTTGATGTCAGTGACAGCAACGAAACATGGCGGCACTCATCGTTAATGGTAAGAATAGATTTGTAACAAAAGTTATTTGTCAATGTTTTCACGCATCTTCATCTTCATCTGCTTCCAAAATAATTATAAATTGCTGCTGCATGTATTTTTCATGTTCAGTAATCAGCCAGAATATGCCAAACTTCTTTCGGGCAGCCATGTTTTTTCCCCTTTCAAGTTCACCTGTAGCGTGAACGCGATGATGTCGGAAGTCATGATACAGATGTTTGCAAGCAGAGGAAATGATGCACATAAATACAAATCTAGTATCAACTCTTTACTTTAACTTGACTTTAAATTTACTTTTTTAAATTTCTTAATCTGCCTCACTCTCACTCATGTTATTTTTACGCAGTTTCCTTTAAATACTATATTTTAATACATGTATTTCAACAGCACACATATATCAAGCATGTATGTATACTGACATTACCTAAAGCACTTTGTGTTAAAGGTCCAGTGTGTAAAAATTGACAAGGTTTATCGGCAAAATCTGAATATACTATCCATGAATATTTGTTTAAAGCAGAAGTAAGCGGAATGTTTGTGTTAATATAAGTCTTAAATAGTTATATCAGCAATCACTTATATAGAGTGTTTGGTCCGAAACACGGGTCTGTCAGTCACTCTGTATCCTACAACCTTTATCCGAGAGAGAACGGCATGAAGGGGCAGTCCTCTCCGTGTGTGCAGCCAAGGGATGCGCGTGAATGTGGTGACGTAGGGACGAGGGCGGAGACTGCTAACTCCATCGGCTGACAAGAAGTTAGCCAAAACGACCGGATCGCTTACTTCTGCTTTAAGTGTATAATCGCTATAAAATAAAATTTGTTTGGTTTTCGTAGCCTTGTAATTATTCTTTTATATATACATATAGCAAGGGTCTGGCTTTAGAGAGTGTCGCCATCTTGTGCCGCCATGTTTGTCAGCCAGAGAGCGCGTTTGGTTTCGCGTTTATAAGTAAACCAATGACAAAGAAGGCGGAAGGAAAGAATCGTAAAATGGTTTAATCTTCACCTCATCGCTCCTTGCTCCTGAAACACTCCCAGTCGTCCCAGTCGTGGCAAACAAGTTTTTTGTCCTCAGAGGCCACCGTCACTTTGCCCACGGGATGGGTGAGCGCGAGTGAGCGCTGCAAACTCGGATCTGAACGCTAGATATCACGGTTTTCCGCCCATTTTACACACTGGACCTTTAACAGTTAGTGAACAAGATTACATAACCTGTGCATCAATGATTTAGCATTTATCAAACTGGATTTAGTGTTTGTTTGTTTTTCAGCTGTATTGACTTTATAAAGGATGTATTAACTTTTCCAATCCAAAAAAATAAATATAATACTGGAAACATGCTTCCACTTAGTTTTGGTTGTAGCCCCTAACGATACTCTGCAAAATAAAACCAACAATTTAAGCTGCAATGTTAGCCCAGTCAGTGTGTGGTGTGTTTATGCCACATGGTGCTGAGGTCTCCAGAGCCACAGTAACAGAAAACACATGTGTGGGTAAAAACAGACTGTCGGCACTTTGATGCAGTAAACATCACCCACATAGCCGAACAGATCAATGAGATTATTAGAAGTATAACGGGTTTTATGTGGAAAAATGACAAATATGATTTAATATCGAAGGTTTAGTGAACATGTTGTTGCATAATGTGACATTTTGTCATGTTTTTATTCATAATCTTTCACTACATGCTGAGTTAGTTCTGTTTATTTCAACAGAAACAACTCATCTCTTTCATACCGTCCCATCATCAGCCCTTTAAGAAATCATATCTTCATTGTCAGTGTCTAAGTCACATTTACCTGCACATCAACTTTTTCTTTTCCTTTCAAATCTCTGAGCAGATAAGTGGCACCAAATCACCACTATAGGCCAAGATTGGTATCCTCTTTACCTCGCTCTATGGACTGACTTTCATGCTTGGCTGCTGTCCAATTTTATCTCCAGGAGTTGCTAGGCGACAGGACCTCATCCTCGTTGCAACTGTATTCTGGGAAATGTGGCGCCAATAAATGAAATCTCCAGTTCTGTAACTTATTATCTTGATTTCGACACATTGTCATCACATGGGTCAATGAAAAAGGCAAGCTGCTGTGTAAATATGTTGTTTTAGTGTATATATAGGGAGGACAGTGAGTGGACAGGAAGAGAAAAGGGACTTTTCTTTTTTCAAATTGACACCAAGGGTCGGTAAAAAAAAAAAGGTCAAGCGAAGAAAACCACAGGCGTCACTTCAGCAGCAGTTTAATCAGAGCGTTTTCATGCAGCAGCCTCGACACAGTGCTGAGTAAATGAATGAATCCTCTAAGTCACATTAACTGCAAAGATTAACTGTTGCTGCTGCAGAGCGTCAGCTTCGTCTTTATCACCTGCCAGAGGGGGGGGATCCAGTCGCCGCGTTCTTAGAGATAACTACTCAGAGTCAACACCTGACTGATAACGCTGCCCTTTAATTAAATCATCTTTTTTTTCTCCTCCTTCTCCCTCATCTTTTCTTTCCATTAAGAAAACACTGGAGGTGTGATGGATGGCAGGGTTTTACCTGGCACTGCTCGCTCCACTCATCGAGCTCTGAAGACTGAGGTGCTGTAAATTTTTACAATGTTTACAGACGTCGGTTGAAAAGAAGGTGCGTTTGTAAAGAATGAGAGCTAATACATTTTTGCTTTATTACTTGTCTAGACAAGAGGCAGGGCTCGGGGATCAATAGAATAAATAAACAAAACAAAACTAATATATTATGTATATGCATTATGCGACTCTAGTGAATGATCGCTGTGCATTTTCACGTTTAAAGTGGCTCTAAAAACTCACCAGTGAATCCTGCTGAGGTGGTAAAGTGCAAAAGCTTTCTATAAAATCTCAGAATAAACAAATATTTTCTTTCTTTTATGTTTTGGTTTTGTTACAAAGTATTTAAAAAAAGCAATTGTTTCCATGGTCTGAGATTGCAGTGCATGCTGTTGCGATCGGCTACTTTATTGACGAGGATGAGGCAACATGGCTGCTGTCTCCTGTTATGTTAAGCTGCCGTGATTATCTCTGCTGATAGACGGCTCAGTGGGATGTATCCAAACGTAACTGCTGCTGCTGTGGTGGTGACGCACTTTGAAACGCAGCCGTGTGTGTTGACAAAGAGCATCTATCTTTTAAAGTAAAGATGCTCTTAGTGGATTTAATAATGTTTCCTGTTGTGTCCTTTCAGCTGGACTCATCATCATCATCATCACAGGCGGTAGAAAAAAGCACATAAAACGCCGTTGTTTTGTTTTGGAGGACGGCCTCTGGAGGAAATTGAATTCCTGGTTCTTCTAGAAACTATTTATAAATACAAAGAGGCACAGATATGAGGAGTAAATAAGCCCCCTGCTGTCCTGTTTTATTTCTGAGTGTCTAAAAAGATGCTAGTGATGATGATGGAGGAGCTGAGAGCGGCTACAGGTCATCCTATTTAAGCAAAGTCACTCTCTAACATATTCCTGATACTCACTAAATAAATGTTAACATTGCTTAATGTCGCTTATCCTCACCGGGATATGCACCGGTGACTTGGAGGATTATTTCAGCTGACAGTACATCTGCCCCCGGTGAAACGGCCCCTGAGAAATAAGCTGATCATGCTGTGAAAGAAACTTAATAACCTGTCTGCCTCACTTAAACGCCGGCGAGTTTTGGTTTCAAATAAATCCTTTGTGAAATTTCAATTACGGCATCAAAGCTGTGATCTGCCCTCGGAGGGACATAGGCTGTTGTTGGGGGAAAAAACCCGGGCGAGTGGTCAGTGTGGCGGCCATGTCGACAGAAAGTTCAATAACGCCATACTCGTCATCACGATTCCTTCCACACCGGCGGCTTTGAATGGGCTCTATGCACTACTTCCTGACCTTAAGGCAGCTCCTTTATGTCCTGTCTTACATTATTGGACAAACTGATTAATCCAGGTGTGTCTGAGTAGTCACAATGGTCAGACACACCTGGATTAATCAGTTTGTCCAATAATGTGAGACAGGAAATAAAGGAGCTGGCTTATTTCAGGAAGTAGTGGAGCTGTGCAAAGAGCCCATAACACAGACTCTGGAGGAGAGGTGTCACAGAGCAGGTAGCTGTGTTTTTGTAATACCGTTTATCACCACACGGGGCAGTAACGTGTTGAAAAGAAGAAGAAAAAAATGACACCAACGATTTCAAAACCTTTTCTGAAAAAAAAAAAAAAAAAAAAATCATACTCAGGCCGAATCACCAGTAAGACGTCTAAACATGAGGGCTAAAGACGACGACGGCATCCTCTTTACCTTGCTCCCTGGAATGACTTTCATGCTCAGCTTGCTGTCCAATTTTAGCTCCAGGAGTTGCTAGGCAACAGGAGCTTCCTTATTACAAGTGTATTCTCGGGGAAGTGATGGGACCACAAATGAAGTCGCAGATCTGTAACTTATCATCAGCCTCACACACTCGGTGTCACACGAGTCAATGAAAGAGGAAAGGGATGTTATGCAAATAGCCCATTAGGTCATCGAGCAGAGTCGTGTCATTATTTGCTTTTGTCCTGAAGGGGTTCGGCTCCGTCACAACAGGGGAGAGACAGAGAGACAGGAGTGTGTGTGTGTCCTCTGTCAACTAATAGGGTTTTATACTGATATGCAACTAATTCAAGAACATTTAAAAATCTATATTTCAGTTAACAGAGCTGTGCATCGTTATTTCCAAGTGCATTGTGGGAACTGACAGCACCGATAAATGGATTCTCCAGATCTCCAACTTATTGCACGGGTCGAAGGAGAAGAGAGAAGCCGCCTCGCTCTTGTTTCATTTAGTCATTTTCAATGCAGGTTCATACTGTCAGCAACAACATTTCACCAGGCCGACAGAGAGAGAGAGAGAGAAATGTGAACGTTTTAACTCTCAGATCTGAAATTTGACACCTCAAGAAAAAAAGGTCAAGAGAAGAAAAATCACAAAGTGAAAAAGTCATCTTATAATCCTGCAGCATTGATCCCCAACCAGAGGCTGGTGTTCTCCACAGGAGGCCTCTGTAGTCACAGCTCCAGGGGGGGAGGGAGGGAAAGATCATGGTGCTGCCTCAGCTGAGGTGCAAAAGCAGAAACTGTGGTCTGAAACTTCAAATATTACAGTGATATGTGCTGACAAATCGCTGATAGAGTATTTATAATAACAAAAAACCTATGCGATAGCTGAGAGTTGCATCAAAACACTGAAACAAGACACTGAAACGACCTCTGAAGAGTGGCTGAAACTTGCCGAAACAAAAAGACAAAAATCTCACGATGACAAATCCGACGTAGCCCAGTGTGTTTACTCACGACATCCCATCTAGCATGGCATGAGCTCATCTGACGGCGGCACAGTGGACTTGGACAGAGCTCGAGAACCATAAATTAACTGTACAGTAACTACAGCGATTTAACCAGGAAACATTCTCTGCCGCCCCCATGGTGTGAATTAATGAATCCTCTAAATCACATTAACAGCAAAGACTAACTACTGCTGCAGGGCATTAGCTAAATCTTAATCACCTGCCAGAGGGGATCCAGTCGCCTCGTTCCTGGTGATAACTACTCGGAGCCAACACCTGACCGATAACGCTGCCCTTTAATTAAAACATTTCACTCACTCACTCACTCACTCTCGTCCTGTTTTTACTTTCTCAGTTCAGTTCTTTGCACAACTTTGCTGCTGCCTCATGTGGCTTGTGGTGCTCTGCAGAGAGATTTTGTTGTGCACACAAATTGTGTGTAGCTTTAAAAAAGAAACAGCCCAGCTAAGACATATTATATGATCATGGCAGATACATATCACATAAATGGGGCAACTAACTAGATTATACGGGCCCTGGCTGCAGCGCGGCTAATGGAAGCTGTGGCGTAGAGGGAATAGGACCTGTTAGCTGACTGTGTTTGCCTGAAATGCTAGCCCGCCAGGCCTTTTCACCACTGCTCTCACAGAGACAAATCCCTGTTGCACTTAGTAGTCATCCATTTTTAATGCCACAGCCTCAGCTGGAGAGATACATGAAGACAGAAGAAGGGAGGGAGGGAGGGAGGGAGGGAGGGGTGATGAGGGGAGAAGAGAAGAGGGGGAACAGCAAAAGGTGTGGATGACACCAGCCGGATGCTTCAGGCTAATGTATGTACAGTCGTCTTGATGTGTTTTTTTGTGCTGTATGCGCAGCAGCGTCAGCAGCAATTATGAACGTCTGAGGAGGCTGTTTCACCGGCGCAGACAGTAAAGCCATTCATGAACTCATCATGGTTTCACTCTATTTATTGTTTCCCCTTCCCTGCTGCAGTAAGTCCTAAGCCCTCCCAGCTGCATGATGAACATGCATGCACAGCTCTGACTTTTTCCCCCCTCCAAAAAACAAGAAAAGCTTCCTGACTGTTTTTTTTTTTTTTTTTTTTTTGAGCCCCCTTAATGTGTATAAGTCTGCAGCAGCCATTCCACAGATGGCAGGCGGAGAGAGCGAGAGAGAGAGAGGGCCGGGAGGGCCAGCTATTCAATCCACTTCAGTGCAAACATGATCTGTTTGAATGGCGAAGCATAAGCCAAGACATTCTTGTGTGTGGGCAGACCTCCCTAAACAGGCCTGGAACAACCGTGCCACTGTAGTTTGTCCTTCAGAGACAAATCTGTAAAGATACGAGAGCAGCACATGGGGTTGGGAAGTTTGTCCACATGCAGGCTGCAGAGGTTAAAGAGAAACTTTTGGAAATGAAAGTGAAGTTCTACAGTTTTGTGTGTGAGAGGAGGCCTCAGCCTCAGCACTTGATCCACATCCAGTCAGGACAAGTCAGCCACTGCTGTAAATGAGTTTTCTTGTGTTGTTTTGTGTTTGTTTTACTCCAGTGAATCAGCCCATCTGCTAATCGCTGCACCGGTGACACTAAACTGTCATCTGAGGACGCTCGCACCACTTCACACAACAAAGCAGCACAACGTTATAGCTCCAAATATTTGATAAGTTTTTATTTCTCTAGTGAATTCATATGTTGTTATTCTGCACAGCAGCATACAGGAAATCGTGGTAAAATATAAATAACAAAGTTCAACAGTGTTTTTCTTTTTCTCTTATTCATTTAATCTCCTCCCAAAAACAAAAACAAAACAAAAACAAAATCCTCTGTTAAAAGTGGCAAAATTTGTCATCATCAGCCTCTCTCCATCCACGTCCACTCTCTTTCACAACACACTCTCGCTCTCGCTCTCTTTCAAGAAATGTAACATTGAACAGCTAAACTTTAAAAAGTATGGGTATAATCATTATTTACAGACAATCACCTTTTGGTGAGCAATGCTTATAGCTTCATGGAAATTCACTTCCATTATGTTAAAATGCAACAAAATGAAAATACAATTATGTTATACAAAGATCAAAAATACTATCAAAAACCCTTATTATAAATGGCAGCACTATATCAATAAACTGCTGTTGACATTTTTTTTTCTTTTTTCTTTTTTTTTTTACATGTTAAGTACAAAATCCTGTTGAGGTAGCGCCCTCTGAAGTCACTTGTAATGTTAAAATACTGAATAAACATCACTTTATATACAATACAGCAAATCTCTCTCTCTCTCCTCTTTCTTCAATGCAATTGTTAATTTTTTTTCCTTTGGTAAACAAAACTGTCAGAAATGTGCAGTCCTGCAAGTGACACTTTCAATCATACATTCACAACATTTTTGCATCTTTTTTTTTCTCTCTCCTTGTTGTTGTTGTTGTAGGTGTTTTTGGATTCTTCAGAAAACAAATGATGGGATAAAAACATGTTGTCTCGGTTTGCTGACATTCATAACACCAACACCACCACCACTCAGAGCTACAGCTGTTTGGTATTGCAGCAGACACTGCCCATGAGACTTTCTAGTGAATACAATGTCAGGGCAAATCGAAACAAAACCAAACAAAAAAGAAAAAGCCAGAGAGAAAAGGAGAGACCTGACCAGAGAAAGGAAATCCAGTGTGTCGCCCTTATTTGGGAATGTAAACATTTAAAAAACAAAACAAAATGAAGGCTAGTATCTCTCATTTCTGTCTGCATGGAGACAGATTCTCATCACATAGGATTGGAGAAGAGGTTTGGCTTTGCAACAACTGATTATAATGTTCCCCAGAGAATAGGAGCCCTGCACACAGAGGCCACATTGTCTTGTCGTTTTTCTTTTTTTTTTCTCTTCCTGCCTCACAGATTGAATGTCAACTTTTTAAAGCAAGTTGGGAAAAAATATGGAGCTGTGGAGCTTTTTAGGTAGGCAGATGGGATCAAAGAGTTCCTCCTACTCCTCCTCTTCCTCCTCTTTCTCCAGTCAGACGCACACAACTACTCATTAATGACACATTCTTCAGCTTCTTTTAATGGCAAAACATAACTTTGGTTTTCTAAGACGAAGAAAAGGAAAAAAGAGTCGGAGCGAGCTCACAGCTCACTGTACAAAAATACTTGGTAGAAATATGACATTCATCCCCTTTTGCCAATGTCAGTGTGTTTCCCTACGTCACCAAAATACTTTTTTTTTTCTCTTTTAATGTATTCACACTTTGTGATTATTGATACATATGTGTATTTTATATGCACACGCTCAAAATGACTACAAACTAGAAAGAAAAATAAATCCAATGTATAAAGCATAAAATTATTCTATGTGGATAAAGGAACTATAAAAATATAAGAGATCTTAGAGGAAAAACAAAACGATAAAAGATAAAAATCAATATGTTTATGAAACTGGGATAAAGGCTACAGCCGAAATCAAAACAGTCATCTGGAAATTGTTCAGTGCAATTCAATTTACTTTATAGTCTTGTCTGGTTAGAATATTTTCATCCTCTTACCACCCACTGCCCTCCCCCCCTTTAATGGTCGCTGGGATGGCTGGTCTTTTGACAGTGGACAGTATTTTATCGTGTGGGCATTGTCCCCGTTGGCACTGCACAGGGGGCAGGTATAAGCCCTCAGAATCGGGCACACCACCCTGCCGTCCGGGGTCTTCAGGACGTGGGAGCCGTACACCTCCTCTGGCGCTCCGTTATTTCGGCAGAAGACGCAGATTTTGGGCTCCTGCTTGTTCCTGGACGCGGGCTTGTTGCTGCGCATCTTCCTCTCCATGCCGAACAGATCAAACCCCGCGAAGCTCCCACCAAAGCCCGCCACCGCCACCTCCCGCTCCGTCGGCAGCTGGACGCCGAGCTGGCTCTGGTGGAAGGGGCTCAGTATCGAGAAACGCTCCTTCAGGTCCAGGATGGAGGCCGGCGGGGGGCTCGCGGACGGGCAGCAGCAGTCCAGGTGTCCGCTCTCTCCTCCAACGACGCCGCCCGCGATTACGCACGGACACGCCGGGGAATCGTCCAAGCCCAGGGTCGCCTTCAGGGACTCGGTGATAGAGTTGGGGTTCTGGGGCATGCTCAGCTTGTTGTTCTTCGTGACCAGCGTCGTCAGTCCCAGATAGTCGTTCCAGAAATTGAAAGTGTAGTCATATGGGCTGCGCGCGTTCAAATAGTTGTGGTTGAGAAAATCCATGTTTCCACTTCTTCTACTTTCTGCTGCTGCTGGTCGTTCGCTCGCCGAGAAAAGCTGCAACAACCCGGGTAATCCGTAAAGTCTTTGTACGTCTCCAGGAGCGGTTCATGTACAGCGATGCAGGTCTCCTGTGTTCCTGTTATGTTTGAGCGTCCTGCAAACAGGCTTTCTGGTTATAAGGACCAGGAGGGCGGGGCGCTCTCCCTTCAAAACCAAGTTTGTGATCAGGTTGAAAGCAGCCTGCCTTTCTTCAAAGCCACATTCAGACACGTTTGTTTTCCTGTGGGCAGGAGGAGCTTCTCCTTTTCTTTTTTTTGTCCACAACAGGCTGCATCAGCATCCCGCAAAAGTTGTTACAGATTTGTGCGTAGAATATATATATTTATTTATTTTTTTGCGCACAAATCCTCAGTGTTGATGACATTGTTTGAGCGCTGGTACCAGTCAGTGGAGGAGGATAAGTCGGATCTTTGTCCCTCCTCCTCCTCATCCTTCATCCTCATGACACTAAAACATTACAGTTCCGCGTGTTTTGTGAATTAATATCGTTAATCATTGTGCGTGAACATCAACATCAACGCCAGAACACACACACACACGCACTTTAACCCTTTGTGTGCCAAGAGCAGAGGGCCTTTGTTCCCAGCAGCAGCAGCAGCAGTCAGCCAGTCACCCTCTCGCTGTCCCGGGAGAAATGATCTGTACTGATGCATCATGTTATTTTACAACTGAATCAACATGAAGAAACAAAACCTAAAGGTTCCCCATGGCTCTATTGTTCAAAGGCTGATTATAAAACAGTTTTGTTCCATTTTTTTTTTCAAAATAAAGTGTTTATTTCTTCATGAATACAGACTGTAAATGTCCCATCTGTCCTGTTTTACTGTTAAAAACTATGACTATATGAAGAAATTATACAGCAGGAATATGCAATCACATGTTTGTTTGCTTCCAGAGATATAAACAAACATGGGATTTCATCTCAGTGTGCAATAAAGCTACAGTGTTTAGATTATGTCGTCCATGAAAAACCCTCATAAAAATCCAGATAAAACATCTCATGCATCCACGTAATCATGATGTAAACATGAGATGCAGAGCAGCTGTTCAACAGGGGGCAGCATAGTGCAGTTACAGGTCAGTTCATTTCAACACACAGACCCCCTGCCTCCTTTCTCCTCTCCCCTCTTTGCTCTCGCTGAAGGAGAGGGGGCTCAGAAAAGCTCCAGAAAAAGGCTCCACAGCAATGATGACGGTCACTGACTGGAAGATGAAAGTGAGACGTGACAGATGTTGCATTACAATATCCTGAACGATGCCACTGAAACCATTTGGAGACAAAACCACAAAACTACATGGATTTGAACCTGAAGGGAGTCTGTTCTGTACAACCAATGTGAAGCCACACAACAGAGGACATTAAGAATAATCAATACAGCAGGTTACTGTTGTTAAAGAGCCATTTCACACAAATTAAAACTGTACATCTCCTCACTGAGCGCTGGACCCACACCAGGAAGTGAGAAAACAGTGATGGAGGTGTCCTCATTATTGTTGTTTAAAGAGGAACTGTGCAAGATTTTTAACTTAATTAAACAGCTTCAGAGTAAATGTGACTTGTTACAGGGAGAATAGAGGCTCTCTGCCTTCCACCTAGCGTCTCTTGGCCAAAAAACCAACCTTACAAGATCAGCACCTTCGACCCGGTGTCCCAGATCTGGTCTTGGTGGCACCACGACACAAACAAGCCCCGTAATCCATAATTTCTTGTTTATGACAGGAAAGACTACACAAATACAATACAATACATACACAAACATATATGATATACGTTATCCATGGTGTAGTGGCAAACACTTTAGACTGACCTTAGTTTTAAAGCCACTCGAAATTTTAGCAGAAGGCAAGGTTCAGTTGGCTTGACTCATGTACGTTACTTCCACACTCACAAAACACCGGAGTCAGGTCGTCCTTTTGTGGGTTTTATTTTGACGTTCCATTAGTACACTTCCAATCTTCTTTTGGGTTTACAACGGTCAGATAATGCTTCCAACTGCAACATCCGTCAGTAACATCGTAAAGCAACGTAAACGGTCAAAAAACCTTTTTATGTTGTACCTACAGTACTGTATAGCACCTCTGCTAATCACCATACTGACCTCTGAGGCAGGTCACATGAAGATTTAGAAAACATCTTCATCCTGCATCTGCACAATTCAGTCCTGTAACACAACAGAAGTGTTTCCAGTGGGAGCTCTAAAAGGTGACGAACCTGCTTGTTGACTTGTTGTTCAGTGCACAGTTGTGACTTTTTAAAGTTAAAAACATTGAAGAACAAGTGTGTCCCAGCAGGTTCTTGACAGAGAGAGTGTTTCCATGTGTTGTCAGATGGATGAAGCTGTTTTATGACATGTGTTTTCTTACTGCATTGAGCTCTCTGGGCCACCGTAGTTAGGACTCTGTCTCCCTTTTGTGTTACAAGCACATCATATCTGGAGAGCTCGTCGTTACATGTGCACTGATAGGTACAATCTGCTGATCCCTGGATCGTCTGTGCACCATTTGTTTTCATTACGAACCCCCTCCCCTCTTCTATGTGTCTTTAAATTTACAACACACACCTCTCCTGTCAGTGAAATTACAGCGCTCTGGCTCTCTGTCAGCTCCAGCAGCGATCCATGTTTTGATTTCTTGAGGTAAAAATCCAGGGGGAATATGAGGCAGCCGTCCTAAACGGTCCACTTCAGCGCGGAGCCTCTGATCCTGTGATGAAGCAGGCAGTTCAGGAATGTGGAAGCAGGCCCTCTTGAAACAACGATAACACGAGTGACTGGTGCTCTAATTAAAACTTCCAGGGGGAGGCTGCGCAAACTCACTGACTTGGAAGCTTTGCATCTATTTTTAAGGGATCTAATAAGAATGCACTTACCCTCAGACAGAGTGATAAAAAGCAGAACAAAAGCACGGCTCAGTGACCTCTGGTGTTTCAGAGGCCATTTCTCTCTGTTCTGTGTGTTCAGCAAGTTAGTTTAAAACAGTATTGACTCGCTCATTGGATTTCCACTCCGCAGCTCCCATTCAAGCTGGTGCAAAATATGAATTTTATGATGGAGCATTAATAATGTATGCAATCGCCAATTCTTTTTTCTTTTCTTTTTTTGCAAGCCTGGGCAGATTGTGTGAGCAGATTCCTGTGTAGCTGCGGTGTAGCTGAAATATTCATGGCCACATTATTCCTTAATTTTGTTGTGACTAAGAGGGATTAATACTCGTCCATTAACTAAAGCTAATTCTGCAGCCGCCTCGAGGTTGCACGGGTACGTATCGGACAAGGAAGCGAGATTAGCAGTGGAATGATGCATAACATCAGCGGGGTGGCTATGGCTGTAAATCGATTTAGGAATCACACTGACTAAGTGATTGTTGTGTAAGTGTTTTTTTTTTTCTTGTGCTTGACAGAGGTGGGGGTGGAGGCAGATCATGATGAAAAGTGGTGGCTGGCTGAGCAGGACACTTTAGCAATACAAGACTTACATCTATATTCTGCTGTTTGTGCTATACAGATCTGTTGTTATGCAATGCAAATCAGCTGAAGTTACTGCATGCAAAGAGTAATGTGCGATTTGTAAAGAGTTTGTGTTGCACTGGTGCATCGTACGTCATGATTACAGCCATCAACACAGTGTATTTAAGCAAACAGATGTGAGATTGGTCACATCTGGGGGCGAAGGAATCAGCCCGATTCATATTTGACAGAAGGAATGAGTCGGTGCTTTGCAGGAATGATCCCTTCCTTTCGTTCCTTTATAGCTGGTGATAATGTAAACACATGATTCGGGCTCAAACAGGGAACTCTTCTGGTTATCCTTCGTTTTCTGTTGCCTGTGGAGGTGGAGGTGGTGGAGGAGGAGGAGGAGGAGGAGGAGACGAGCTTCAGCCGCGGCCTTGGAAAAGTGAATGCGAAGAGGAAGGATTACACAGGAGCAGACACACACACACACACTCAGGGAAGCTTTCTGCATATTATTACACTGCTGCTAGAGGCAGCTGCCATGGATAAATCATTACAATGCTTTTGCTCAATGATACTTTAGGAGTGGATACTCCCTCCAACTGTATTTAAAGCTGATAATCCAGACCTCAGCACCAAAAGGGCCAAAGAAACACTCTTTTCATACAACCCCCCCCCCCACACACACACACACACACACACACACACACCACCTCCTCGCCGTCCTATCTCCATGTTTTCAGAGCAACATATTGATCACTGAAACAATGCATAATGGGTTTGCAGGAATTGCTGAAAAATCCATTTTTGCCATATCAATTGCTGTAATGAAGATGAATGCTGAATCACTCAGTATGAAAATGGCTCATGTGCATTTTGCAACCTGCATTTTTTTTTTAAAGCTGACTTTTTTTTTTATGACTGCTTCTTCCTCTTCTTCTTCTCATTTTGTGCCTCAGACTCACAGATTACCATGTGTTTTCATTCGCAGCCATTACAGCTCTGTTTGTGATTATGCAAATGAGAAAACATGCAGGAAATTTAATCAAAGCGCAAATTTAATTTCACGTGAAAGATTGCTCAAGGGCGGGGGGGTGCGGGGGGCTTGATCGCACAATATTGAGCAACCAAATTATGTTTAATATTTGTTTTTCACAGTGGGTCTCCACTTGGACACGCCACAGCTTTATAGGCTTAAGGTTCGCCTTGGTTTTGGAGGCTTGAAGTTAACAGTGCTGCATAAGGTTTGATTATCCTTTGTTCTCCCCAGAGATGCTGAATTGGAAACTGCAGTTAATGGGAAGCATTTCCATATCAGCAGCTGAAGCGCTGCAGCTTGTGTTTATGCATTTTTATTATTGTTGCATCCCCTGACCAAATATCTAAGTGCTCAGTTTTCTTTTGTTCCCACAGCTGAACAGCAAAGAAAATGGGCCTCTTCTTTTTTTTCTCATAATTGCACATAAACTCGGAGGATGCTATTGTGCCGTTGTGTGTGCCACTGTAGATAACTGGTGATTAAACTGAACGTTACTCCAGAAGCATGACAGAACTGAAACTAATAAAGCATGTCAGTCAATAAGGGAGGTGGGTCTGTTTATCAAGCTCACAGATGTAGAACAAACAAATGTCAGTCAGCTGTTGAAAAGAGAGAGACTCGACTCGGGCCCTGCCTGGTCTTCATGTGACCTGCCTCAGATTTCAAGGTAAAGACAAGAGGGGTTGTTCCCTGTCGTTCATGCGCCGGCTCGGAGAAACAATAACTGTCAGTGTGGCGCTCTGAAGCCCTGACACTTTATTTACACCCACTTACAAATCGGCCTTGTTGTACCAATGCACATGCACATCTAGGCACATGCAAATGAGGCTGCATGTAAAGAGGTTTCCTGCCAAGAGCTGCACACAGAGAGAGAGAGAGAGAAACCAGATACTTATGAATCAGTGCAGCAGTGAAGCACCTTCAGAGCAAATTTGTGCAAGTTTCCCCCAGAGATGTGAAGTTAATTTCACAACTTTATATCTTTTTGCAGATAGTGTCTGTCCTTATGAGCAGAGAGCAGGAACTTAAAATGCAGTTTTGTGGGGCAATGGTTCTCAGGTGTACCGAGCCTCAAGCACCCCAAACTGTAGCAGGCGTGATCGAACACACACACTTGAACCGACCTCCCACTTGGTATTAACACTGGGAGCGACCTCATTTGGTTCAGTCTCAGCCTCTCTCACTCCCCTCCTCACCCCCCTCAAATTGTTCTCAGGGCATCTTGATGACTTTACCCAAATTAGGATAACTTATAACAAGCACTTGGCTTGTGAGACAGCTGCATGTTTTCTGTTTGATGAGTTAGAATAAATAACCGTTTGGGTCCTGATGCTTAGAGTATAAAATCAACTGTAAAGACTAAGAAGTCACTGCAACCTTTAACCAACAACTCCTAATCAGTTTGTCCTTGAATCCAGGTGAATATTTAAAACCCAATTTTAAAAAAATCCACTCCAGCTGTTATTGCACATCATTATTCACAATGCAAACCCTTGACCAAAATCCTTAAATCTATACAGCATATCCTTGAGTCCCAGTGTGTCAAATTTAAAATTAATGTCAAGGTATTTAAGACATGACCTCACAAATGGGACAGACAGCACCAACACTGAGTCATGCCAAGTTGGTATTTGAGGAGATATGGAGGTTCAAGGCTGTTCATGTCTGTTATATTGACTTGCAATATGGAAACTGACACCTCGTGTGACGGCAGTGAAGGATCCATTGCTGCATGATACAGAGGAAGTGAAGATATAATCAAAGGGGAACATTATACTTGAAGATAAAGACAAATCAGATGACCATTGTGAGTCAGCTACTTCAAATTCCTCTCACTGTGACAGATGATTTTGTTGCAGCTTCAGTTACAAGACACTACTCAACTGCACAAGAAGCCAGAGTCTTTTGTATCCCAGCTTTATCCTACCAGAGAACAATGAGTCACTTGAAAACCTTTTCTTTGTGCAATTTTAAGGTTGTGCTGCTCCTGTGAAAAACAGCATCATTTCACAGGTCAAAAGTGGAGTTTCTAGCCAATTTGACGAATCCAACCATGGAAATTTACATTAATCTAACCAATTGGAGCAGGTTAGGTCTACAGTAAGACATAGGAGGGTTTAAGGCTCCTCTTAGTTCATGAACTTAAAAAAAACAAACTCAAAATAGGATTCAAGGACAGTTTATTACAGTTCATAGTCCTTGACCTCTTATTGGTACGTGGCAGGTAGGATCACATCTCCATACAAGCAGTCCTTCTCCAGAGCGAGATTGTATTGGTTTCCACTCCCTCCTTTGTAGGCACTTGTCACAATCCTGAGCCAGCCCTTCTCACCCTACAGGGAGGGAAGGGAAAAGAAAAATAAATAAAAAAATCTCAAGGTCACTTGGATTATAAATCAAGTGCACCCACTGCATTAAAGTCTCACATCCAATTTTTAAAATGCCAAGTTTAAAAAGCTTCTGAACCATGAAAAAAAAAAAAATCTTGGGCCGTTAAGATGACTCACCCATGGCTCTCCCCAGGAGTTGCGCACAATCCAGTATTCAGTGCCATTTTCTACTCCCCAGCCCGCCACCGACACGATGTGGTTGATGCCAGGAGTCTCGACATACTCCGAGTACAGACCCCCCGTGTACGCATCCAGTTTGTCTGTGGCCATGATCCCACAGCTGAGGCATTCAGTTCAAATGTAAGGAAACAAAAAACAAAACAAAAAAGTGATTTGTGACACGATTATCCAGGTTCAGAGTGGAGGGAAATTGAAACTCAGAACATTAAAAACAAAAACAAAGATTCAGCTTTATAAACCTGATTGGTCCTCCAGTGAAGATCTCTGCCTTCATATCTTCCCGTCCACTAACGGTGCCATAGTCGCCCACTTTCCACAAGGTGTAGTTGTGCACTTGTCTGCATTTCCCAAAAGTTGTGCAGGTGCCACATGCACTGAACGGTTTACACTCTGCAGAGAAAACAGAGAAAACAGATCATCTAATGCATGGAGTAGACGGTTCTGTAATGTTTCAGTTACTTACTCTGGTCAATGGCCTGGTAGTTGTTGCAGGTCTCGTCGGGGACGCCATGATGGTGGGCGTACTCCCACACACCGGCGTGGTCACCTCCGTAACAGCTTCCAGCCTTGGAGCAGTCGACCACGTGTTGCACAGACAGATAAGCAGACGGCCACACTGCTTTCCGCTTGATGTTGATACGATCTAAGAGAATATGGCAAGCGGAGTTAACATCTATAAGCCAAGTTTGACTACCCGGAATTGACATTGTAGATATCAACATCTTTCTGACTAATCACAACTACATTTTGAATAGTTGGATTTTTCATTCAAGATATCTGTAATGTAATTGTGACTGTCGAAACGACATATAGAGATATCTGTATTTCAGTTTTGAATAGGTAGAACTGAATTACAGATATCTGCAATGACGTCACTGAAAACATAATTCAACTCGTCGCACATCTTAAATGACAGACAATTGCATACATCTGTAATTCTGTTTTGACTAGGCTGAATGAAAGTTAAAAGGTATCTCAAACGTCATTATGACAAGTCTTTGTCCTTAATCTGCAACATAATTTCGCCTAGTCAAACTCTTATTCAAGATATTTGTTTATTTGTTTATTTGGGGATCCCCATTACCTGAATTAATAGGCAGAATGAAAGTTACAGATGTATCCAATTTCAGATATTCAGTTCAAGATATCTATAACTTGATCTAAAATTCGTTAAATTTAAGTTTGAGATATCTACAGACTAGTCAAAACTTAATTTAAGATATAACTTTAATTATATTATAACTAAATAATCGTCCCTTTTCCCCCCCTAGAAGGAATTGTGAACACTCTGGATTCTGCAGATATTTTGCAATGAGCAGGTTTAATTGCAAATGCTGGAAGAAGTCGGGCCATAACAGCAGACAGCATCTCCAGGATTACCCAGAGGAACAGATGCTTTAATGATGTCAGCACAAATTAAATCCTATTCAGCTCAATTTCTTCAGACTGTGGCAGAGATCTGAGACGATCTCTTTAAAGTTTTGCACATAAAAAAAATTAACAGATGGGAAGAAAAAAACAAAGTCTGACCTGCCATTGCACTAGTGGTGCCATGAGCCCAGCAGGAGCCGCAGTACTGAGGGATGTGCTGGTTACGGGTCGTACTGGCATAGTTGACGCCATTTACGTTCCTCCAGTCCCAGGACTTTGGCAGCTGAACCAGGTTCAGGAGTTCATGAGGACGGGCCGTGGTTCTGAAGCAGAGAAGAAGTCACAGCACAGAGCAGCTCTGAGAGGCCTCATCACAGAATAAGCAGCGGCTGAGGTATTCAGACAAGTATGCACTTTTCAGCCAAGTCTCGAATTAATCCCAGCTAACTACGGCATGAAGGGCATTACAGCAAGTTGGAAATGACAGGACTTTGCCGAGCACCATCAGTGACCCAACGGACAAACCACCTCACCTAAGCTGAAAATTGAATGAGGACGGGAACTTGAAAATCAAATTTTAAGAATAAGTATTTACAGCAAGTTGGATTATTCTCATCAGAGCAGCTCCTACTTTCGGATATGTGCAAAAATATCCTCGGGTTACAGAGGAGGCTCTCTGGTGCTCAAAATGTTAAATTCAATTACACTCCACTCGAGCTTCATACACTAAATTGGTTCAGTTTGAGCAGCTAGCCCCGTCATAATTAGAATAAACACAAGCTCACAGCGCTCAAGATGAAACCGACAGTCAACTCACTTCACCCCAAAGTTCGGCTTCCTGGGCGCCGGCCGGTAGCAACTCGGCCTCTCGCTGAAATAGTGTCTCCCTGAAACAGAGAGAGTCATGAGCAGGAAGCTGAAAATGACTGGGAGAGCCATGTTGCACTGCACAGCAACAAACCACTGAGGCCTGGAATAAACAAGTCAGTCTAAATACTGACAGAGAGAGGACAGCTGCTGCGCCAGGTGAGATCAATAAGCCCTGATTGGCTTCATTGATCTCACCTGGGAGCCACAGACACGGAGGCAGGTCAGAGGAGAGAAAACACATTCAGTTAAGATCTGATTATCTGCACAACACGTCAAACTGTGACTGTAATTCTCATCTGACACTTAGCTCCTCGAGTGTAACGTCACTGAAGCACAGTTAGAGAGAAATGTAGTGAAACAATATAAGATATAAAATAAACTAAATGGAAAATTAGTTTTAAAAAAACAGCTCTATCTCAAGAGGTTTAACAAGTTGCCAGATCTGTGGTGGAGTTTTTTTTATTTAGAAATGTAGCTGTGGCTCTTCAGACTGGAGAAGCGCTGTATAAACACAGTCCATGTTCCGATGTATCGATGTAAATCCACAACAGGTGATCTAGCTCACTTCTTTTGGTCACGCTGGTGTTGTGTTCAAGGTCTTATTCTTGTCTCGGAATCGACTACATTTTTATTCGGTCTTGACTTGGATTTTTTTTTAAGTATATTTATGGGCTTTTTATGCCTTTATTAGATTGTGTGGTTTGGAGAGACAGGAAATGGGGAGGCAGAGAGAGGGGGAAAGACATACAGTAAAGGGCCGCCTGATGCAGGATTCGAACCAGGGCCGACTGCATATGGGGCGCCTGCCTGCTCGACCAACTGCGCCACTCGGTGCTCCTTGATTTGAAATTTTGACCAGTCAACACCACAGCTGCACTGACATCTTTTTTTTTCAACAGCAAATGTCTCTCTGTCACTCGTTCACTTTGGTTTATGTGATGTAATTCAATAACTTTAAGAAAATTAAATTAATTAATTATTCTACAAAAGTATCTGCTTGTGTAACCATCTAAAAAACTTGCACCAGAGTCGACAGTGGGAGGAGACTTCAGCAGGTCGTGTGCTGCTGTGTTATTCTGTTCAATCCAAATTAGGTTTCAACTAAATATGGGTTTAGGTTCAGATTTGATATAAAATCATCTTTTCTTTTTAGCTGAGGAATAACGTAAATATCAAGCCACTTGATTATTATGAGTACTGGTAGTGAATACAGTAATGGTCTTGAAAATGGTCTTGCATCGGTTTGGTCTTGAGGCCCTCAAAGTCTTGCTCTTGTCTTGGTCTTGGTGTTGACTAGATCTCGGGGTCAGGTGGTCTTGACCACAACACTTGGTCATGCAGTAAAATCCATTCATATTGGGAACAACACAAGTTTGTTGCACAGCCCTCTTGTAGATGAAAGTGTCAACAAACAGGAGAAGAAAACTGTTCAATTCAGGATGGTGACTGCAGAAAGAATTGATTTGACTCTTGAACTGACTCTTTGCCTTCGTACATATAATCTGTGGCTGGGAGAAATGTCTAAAACTTTACATTTGAAGAGACTGAAATATTATATGATGAAGATAGAGGAGATGTATTTGACCCTGTATGGAATTACCTTAAAGGTGAAGGCTGACAGACTTTGGCTGTTGTATAAAGCCTCATTGTGCGTATGGGTAAATTAGTCTGATTGCTTTTTTCCACTCTTAAATGTTTTCCTTTTGTTTTTCTTGACGGTATTCGTCTTATTATTCAAGTATGACCATGGATACTGCTGCAAACAAAGATGTGCTATGTTCTGTGTGTTATGTGACTTTTCTTTTCCCTATGTCCTTTATACTTTGAAGAACAATAAACATATTTCTATATACAGTATATATAAAAACAAACACTCCATTCACTGATGTATTTTCAGAAAAGGAGGCTTAGGCTTTTAAATTTCTTGGCCAAAATGCTTCACAGAGAATCCTTTTATATAATGACCGATCACCAGCCAAACTTACAACGGACTGAGGATATTGATACTGTGGAGCAGCTGATTGAGAATAGAAATGAAGTCGTGTTGCCAGTTTGAATATTTATCAGTGTGAGCTGGAGAATACAAACACAGCATGATGTAACTTTGGGCTCTGAATCTGAGTGTATTCATTAAAAAACAAAATCAAAATCTCTCAGAGTTTTATAGGTTAGATTGACGCGTTGATCCTTGACAGAAGCTCATCATTATGTCGCTTCATTCCCCAACATGTCACTTTGTCGTTTTGTTGTTATACGCTCTTATTTTACAGCCGCTCTGCGATAACAAAGACTTTATCAGGCTTCACTGTGAGACTGCAAACAGAGCACGATACTAATTGACTGCCTGCCTGCCATCCTCTCCCATCTGCAGGAACAGAAAGTCATATTTAATGCGCTGATTAAAATCTAATCCCTCCATGTGAGTCGGAGATGAAAGTAATTTTCGTGTAATGGAGACTATTAATATTTAGATATAGAAAGGAAACCAGATCCCAGATTTGCAATCAGCTGGAGGATGGTAAATGATATTTAAGGGTTCCAGCGAGCCGGAAGCCAAAGGGCTGCTATGCAAATAAGTTTGACTCTGCTCCAATTAACATTTTTCTTTTCTTCTTGTACCATGTTTGTCAAATTTTGTCTTTCTCTGTGTTTTTCTTTCCTCTCTGAAATATATATTTAGCCTCTCTGTTATCATTAAATCTGACGTCTGATACTGCGAAACCCTCGCCTATTTTGGACAATGTGTTTTATACAATAGCGTTCTTTCAACTTTGTGGCAGCAGCAGCTTGGAGAAGGTCATTTTCTTTTTGCAGTATGAGAAAGAAAGAAAAAAAAGCCCATGGAGAAATAGTTTCTCTCCAGTTTGTTGCGGAAGAAATTGTGTGGCTTGCACGGTGCCCTGACCTCCACCCCGTCTGAACTGGAACGGTGACTCTGAGCTGGATCTTATCAGCCAACAGCATCAGTGCTGGATCTCACTAATGCTCTCGTGGCTGAATGGGAGCAAATCCCTGGAAACAAGGATCAAACGTCCTGAGGGGAAAAAAAGGCCTTTGAGTGGAGGACGTTGGAAACAGCAGATTATATTGGTCGAAGGGGTTGGGAATAAGATTCTCAACAATTACATATTAGTGTCATGTTGAGCCGTGCTGGTTCTTTAGGTCGTGGAGACTGTCGTTCTGCAGATGCATCAGTGAGATTAGAAAGCACAGATGGTTTTCATGTTTTAAAGTTCAGTTTGAGGAGGTTGTATGATGAAGTTTTACATAGTCAACATTAGCAGGAACTGATCATTTTGGAAAGGCCACTTTGGGTTCCTTCAAGATCTGTCTCCTGGTTTGGAAAGCTACACCAGTGTTGACTCATGTCTCTACGATGTTTCTTGTTCAACTGAAGTGTGCACGCTACACCAGCTAGTCTTATCACTTTCCTATACAGGCTCACTGTACCCTCCAATCTGCCCTGAAGATGAACATACTGTAATAAAGACAACGACAAGCTACATTTAGCTGCAAAGACAACTTGCTTTGGGGTGGCTAGCTGTTTCCCCACTGTTTGCAGCTGTTTTTATGAACGTATATAATAATTTCCTGGCTTCAGCTTTACACTAAATACTGTAAGAGGTGTACAACTGTGGTGAAGTGGTTTGCATTGTCGCCTCGGAGAGTGAAGGTCTCGCGTGTTTGAGATCTGTGTGGAGTGTCGAGCATGTTCTCCTTGTGCCTGAGTGGATTGATGACTCTGAATTTTCTGCAGTTGTGGATGTGAGTGTGTGAGGTTCTTTGTCTCTTCATATCAGCCCTGTAATAGACTGGTGACCTGTCCAGGATGTACCCTGCCCTCTATGTCAGATGGGATTAGGAATTATATATCTATACTGTATGTGTCTGATGTGGTATCTATACAACATGTAGGCTATATCTATGCATTAACACAATCCTTGAGTCTCTCTAGATCAGTGGTGTCAAACGTGTAGCCTGCAGGTCAAAACTGTCCCGGTAGAGGGTCCAATCCGGCCCTCAGGAGGAATTTGCCAAGTGTGAAAAGACATTAAAGGCATAATATTGTTGAAATTGCACATATTTTTATCAAGAAATTTCAGGTTGTTAACTGTACACATCTTAATAATGTACTAAAACAAAGGGAAAAGTTCAAAGTCTATTTATTTATAGGTTATTACTGTATGCTATCATTTTACTGGTGCCCACCTGCGATCAAATTGTGCTGTTTGTGGCCCCTGAACTTAAAGCAGAAGTAAGTGGAATGTTTGTGTTAATATAAGTCTTAAATAGTATCTTCCGACAGCAATCACTTACTGTATATAGAGTGTTTGGTCTGAAACACGGGTCTGTCAGTCACTCTGCTCTGCTGTAAGCCGAGGAGAAAACTTTTCTTGTATCCTACAACCTTTATCCAATGAGGAGAGAGAACAGCATAAAGGGACAGTCCTCTCTGTGTGTGCAGCCAAGGGATGCGCGTGAATGTGGTGACGTACGGACGAGGGCGGGGACTGCTAACTCCATCGGCTGACAAGAAGTTAGCCAAAACGACCGGATCGCTTTAAATGAGTTTGATACCCATACTCTAGATGTTCCAGATGTTGTTTCTGTATGCCTTAATTCTCACTCGACGTGAATCATAGCGTGCTCCACATGTGCACACGAAAAAAGGGTTTCAGATCTGAGTTTATCAATGACTCCCTCCCTGACACAACGGCCTGTCACCGGGGCATCGGTGTGATATCTCCATGATTGGCATCGTTAGCTGCCTCCACGAGCGTGTCCCCTCCCTCATTAATGTCAACAACGTCATTAGCATGCTCGCAAGCCAGGTGATTGATAAGTGAGCGTGCTATGTATGTATATGTGTGTGTGTGTGTGTGTGGGCACATGAATACACGACTGTTGCCGAGTGTGTATGTGTGTGTGTGTGTGTGCATGTGGAGCAGATAATATCCGTGTTCACTGATCCGTATGAAACGTAGAGGTCAGTCGAGTTTCTCTGGCATTTCCTCAGTGCTGCGTGTTCTCCACTCACCTGTCGACTCTGGTGAAGCAGATAACATCAGATAACTGGACGGTGAGAGACAGGTTCATACAGGCAGCTCCACTCCATCCCTTTATACTGTATTGATCCTGTATCGATAAAGTGTAGAAGCAGAGTGCAGGTGAGATTAAAAGCTTAAAAGACATCTAGTGTACTACACTTTAAATCATTGTTGGTTACCTCACACTTTGATCTCACCTCCAGACGTCCATGGACGAAGCTGCATCATGTTACAGTGTCACGTTCTTGACTCACGTCCTCGAGAAGCAGCTGCATTTCCAATATTCAATATCGTCTGGACGGTTCGCCGCAAGGTCAAAAGTCAGATTTTGACATTTGCTGCTCATTCGTGATCAATGCCCTGACTCTGACATGACTCTGTGACTGTACGGCTTTATCCTGTGTGTATTAGCTCATGGAAAACTACACTCAGTCTGCATCCACAAGATTTTTGGATTATTCCAGCAGTGGTTCATTAACTGTTTCACATCAAGGACTCAAACTAAAGAACATATGAACCCCAATCTGAAAGGTTTTTTTGCTTTAATATTTTATAAGACAGGAAAAGTTTTGTACCCTAAGACCAAAATAGTCACACATGCTGTCATTATATTATCTATGAAAGGAAATATGGTGAAAATAAACAGTTTTTATTGAACTTTATAATGTTTCCTCTGTGTTAAAGGGACAACGAGGAGTTTCTATTCGGTTATAAAAAAGTCTCACGTTAATGTGGATGAATCTCCGCTACCCACACTTGTTAATGGGCCCATTTTCGATAAATACATCGTTCTGTCTCTATCGTTATTTTGTTATTATTAGTGGTGGCGGAAATGCTGGTCGAGCCGACCAGCGTTTCCTTCGTGGCGAATCATGAGAATAACGCAGCCGCATCGCCGTTTATGGTCGGAACTACGGTGGTATGTGAACCTCTTTGAACCTCTGACTTTAATTATTGATGAATGAAAACACGAGTCCGTCTTGCGCCCGGTCAACGAAATGTACGGTGCGCGCGGAGGCTCATAAATGTAGTGTGAAAACGCTTCGCTTTTCCGAAACTCCTCGTTGTCCCTTTAACTCCATGAAATGCATTGAAACATCTAGAAATCCATGACTATTGATGATCTCTGTCTGCTGATGAAGGTCATGTGATGTGATGTTAAAGCCCCAGAACAGCAAGTTAATGGTCAAGAATGCATGTTGCAGCCAACAGAACAGAAAAAAAGCACACAAAAAAACATGGAGGAAAACTGGTTAAAACACTTGCAAATGCCCACTGCAGCCTCACAGGCAGCTCTTACTGAACTTGAATTTCACTGTTGGATGTATTTCGCACCATGGAGGAGGAAAACCATCACAACAAGAGTGAGCACATCATGTGGAATCAAGTGTAAACCTCCATGAATCATATTACTGTTGTTTAAAGATGTAAACTTACATTAGAAGATTTTATTTTTATTCATTTGCTTTACAATAAACGTCCCAACAGAGAGGAGGGAGGGAAGCTGGCACCGCTGTGGGCGCCGTCGACTGGGACTGAAATGTAAGCAAATTTAAATAAGTGTTGTGCAAGATGTGTGCAACTCCTTCCTCTCAGTCGCCTCTGTGAATTTTACCCTTCTCCAAGGTGACATTGTCTTAAAGCAGACAATATAGCCTAATTTAATTGAACTGTCTGATTAATTTAGAATCAGGGGAATTGATTTCATTAATGTTGCACAATGTTTCACCACTTGTTCTACAAAAACAGTGCAGCTTTTTAAGAGTGTTCACCACATTTAATGACTTTATCATCATCATCATCATCTGTATTGTGGGTTCTTTCGTCGTCTCGGCCGCATTTTCCACTCGAGGAGTTTTCAAAGGCTCCGTACCGAGCTCCTGCCTCCCCGAGTGGAGCCACCTGTCCAGCCACCACCACCACAAACCAAATGCAACCCCCCCCACACCCCCCACCCCCAGACTCGGCCTCAAAGTTCACCGTCGGGGGGCCTTCGTCACCCAGCGAGCCATTTCACATTCGATCGGCTCAACGGCCGGTAACAAAGCTGCAGCGATGACAGACTTGTTAAGTACATTTCAGTCATAAATGGTTTTTAATAGAGCATTAGAATATGGTCAGAGGAATTAGACCTGAGGAATGGGAGTGGAGTTGGGGGGGGGGTCAGGTCGGGATCAGAGGAATCCCAGTGATCTTTACCAGTCATGTCATAAAGCCGATGATGCTGACGGCTCCTGTGGTTCAGGAGATGTGAGGGGGATAACAGAGGTTAAGCAGATAGGAAGGAGGCATATACTTCATCCATCTGAACACTAGACAGGTCTCAGTAATTAACGAAGCACAGACACTGAACTGTGGAGCAAAGAAATCATATTGTAGGATTGTAGCATATTGCAATTTTACACATTGTTCTTAGAAATCGCTGCTAAGGTGCATTTCCATGAACCTGCTTAATGCGCAATTTGAAATTCCTCTTGGATGTTGCACAATGTAATTTATTTGCTGGCATGAGGAGGGGGTTTTGCCCAATTTTTTTTAGCAAAATTGAAACAGAAGTGCCTTTTTTGCATTCAAGTCATGGCGTCTGCCACCTCATGCCCCATGGAGCCAGCTCCGACCGAGGAGAGGCAGACGGCTGGAAATCCCTTGTCATGTTTAATTGGAATAATAATATCGCGAGAGAGAGAGATGAGAGAGTGCAGCTTCATTTGATTGACACAGAGCGTTTGCAATTTCATTTTTCTAAAAGCAAAACTTGTTTTTTTCTGTGTCCAGGTGCTTCACAATTTCAAATCAAATCTCACAGATGGTGAGTTGTCCACTTCCTTTGGTGGCGCTACAGCAGCTTATCAAGTTCAAATGGTTATAAGAGTTCAGCAACTTGTTATATGTCCCTGGTTAAACTCTTGTGTGGATTGTTATTTCCTCTTGAGGTGGTAACTCTGTGTCGCCCTCAGCTGCAGAGTGAAGTTATCCATCACAGCGCTGTGACGTCTTCCTGTGGATTTTCGGCTAATGATGTTTGAGCTTCTGTCTGTGGAGCTCTTTTCCTGTTCGTGCCATCTCCCTCATTCTGGTTCTGTTTATTAGTCTCTCAGCAGCACCTCGGGGCTCGCTGTGTTTATTGATTGGTTGATTGGTTTGTTTATGTTTAAACACTTTCTTTTCTTTTCCTTTTTTTTCTTTTTCCCATGCTCGCTGCTTGGAGGGGGAAATCACGGTGTGCACTGCTCAGCTGTACGAGGAGGGGAAATTCAATGTGCACCCATGCTACACCGGGTGAGAGATGTCAAAATCAATGTTGTTTCATTCTCTCCAATCATTCACCCCCTACCACCTCCATCTTTTCCACTCCATCACCTAGAAATAGCATATTACAAGAAATGTAAAACGAGGCTCCACTTCCTGTTTGCCAGAGGATTTTTTGGAGTGTTAACAAAAGCAAATGTAAAAGCTTTTAGAAACTGGACACACAGGGGGAATCGTTCTCTTGTATTCATTAGTGACACAGAGCAGGAAAGTTGTGTTTTCATTATCTTTCCTTCCCAGTATCGTCTGTCAGATGCTACTTAAGCTCGTAGAGCAAAAAAAAACTACCCTCTGGAACATTTACTGTTTATTTGGCTGTGCAGTCCTGCAGAACTGAGCCCGGGCCGGGAACAAAAGGTCACCTGACACACATGAAGCCTGTGTTTTGTGTACTGCAGCTCTAGCATGTCCACCTCTCTGTGCTTTTATCCCCCCAACCACTCTCCTCTTAGGCCCCTTGGAGACTAAAAACACATCCCCGGAGCACAAACTGTGGATGTTATGAGTTTGCTCAGCTCTCCTGTCTATAGGTTTACCTTACACCCTGAGTCTCCTCTTTTTTTTCCTTCTTCTTTCATTCGGCTGGTATTTCGCTATAGTACTGCCACCATCCCTCCTCTCCCTTCTCACCCCCTCTCCCACCTTTTCTCCCCCTGCTTTCTGTGATGTGATTTTTGTTAAACAAGTCTTTCAAAGTCAAGAAAGAGAATCTGAAAACGGCAGGGTATGCCTCAGTGGCTGATTCCCACTAATCCCTTGACTGAACTGCCCCCTCCTATGGAGTCAGTGTATAGTTGTGCATGCACAGATTCTGCACCGTAAGGTCACATTTGTTTGGCTGGCTAGATCACCACTACAGAGGACTAATCCCGCAGAATTAGTCTATTCAGCGACCACCTCTTGACCAGGAGGCATTGGCCATTAAAGTGGTTACAAAAGGAATGCCTGAGTACTTTACAAAGGACTTTTTTTTTTCTTCCACCCATAAGGTAAAGGTAACCCACAGAGTGAGTTACAGTTCCTACAACTCAGTTTGAAGCCCCGTGTGGCAGATTTCATTCTGCACATTGATTGTGCTTATTAAACATTTAAAGAGTCTAATTGGAGCATGTGCAGGCTACATCCGCAGTGCTGTGATAATGACTATTTTTTTTCTCTCTGTGCAGCTGAGGAGGCTTTGATTTTATTTTGTAAATCTGAATGATCCTCAGCTACAGTCGAGACAATCTCACGTTCCTTTGATCAAGAAGAGTGAAAGTATAAAAAGGTAGTTTGACAGCTTTAAACACACCTAAACACATCAGGGACATGTCTGTTCTCATAATAAGCATAAGAAAAATACAAAACCCACAGTCTTCTGACACCAGACATATCCGCTCCTTTCCATCTTTTTCCATGATGAACGTTAGAGATGCCACGTTAGATTACTCCTCTTTTTTTTCCCAAATTGAGACCCAACTCAAGCAAGAGCTATCTGCCCCCGTTGAGTGGTCTTGACAGAAGCAATTTCCCAGTTCTAATCGAAAGATTTCTTCATATCTACTAAATACCAGACAGGGGCTTGCAGCAGCAGCACCAGATGTGTCCCAGTGTCTGTCCAGAAACACTCCAGCAGCTTATTTGTGTTTGGAGACTTGCAGGGAAGCGTGGAGAGTATGTGCTGAATTTTTAAGTTTGATATTAAATGAATGAGGCATTCAGATTTAACATGGTTCTCTGATTTCATAAAAAAAAATCATATCTAGAATGATTACTAGGAGGTTTAATCATATCCTACTCCCAGATTTTACACTAATAATATGACATATTCACTGTTAGAACAAAAGGATTATGATGCTATACTGTGCATTTTAAATTTCCAGTTGCACTTGAGAATAATAATATAGATAGGCTACTGTATTATCAGAGGCAATTTTCAGGTCAGACATTTTGACTTGTAATAGCAGGAAAATCACAGGTACCACAAATGACAACGCTTCTGTAGCATTACGTGACCCAGTTTGACATGTCAATGAAATGAGTGAAAAAACTGATGCTTAATTTTACTGTCAAATACATTTATAACAGCGAACGTCACGCTGTGTAGTGTCTGTCCGTTCACTTAAAGAAACACAAGCCTATTACTGTGCACCTCTGTGTTACACTGTGCTCTGTAAAAAAGAAAAAAGTTTAGAAAACTCAAAATTTTACTCAAGAAATTGAACCTAACTTCTCAAATTTGGGTTTTGATTTTATTCCACTCAGATTTTCTTTTTCTTCTTTTATCTAACAGACTCACATCTGTAAATCTCAAATCTTTATTCCCTCATGAGAGTTTTCTGCAGCAATGCCAGTCGTCCCAGTAACTAAAACTGGTCCTAATAAGCCCAGGGAACATTGTTATTCAGTGTCACCCATGTCTCAGGAGCCTCACATGAGAAAGAAGCAGAAGAGCTGTAACTCTAATGCTGTGCATGCTGAGAACTCTGCGACTAATATAATAATGTTTCTAATAACTTAGATCAATGGCTTGCAAAAAAAAAGTGATGATAAAACAACTAAATACAAGTTAGCAGAGTTAATTGTCTCTGTACTGAATCGCTGATTGAGACTGAGACTGTTTTTACTTTAAATGCTGATAATTAAGTTTCTAAGGGCTTAATAACCTCTAATTGTTATTTATGTAAAAGAACACAAGTTGCAGTTTTCACAGTGCGGTGGTGACGTTGTTTCTGCTGCATCTGTTATTTCTGCTCGGAGTGAAAGGCAGGTGGTCAGCTGCTAATGTGCCTCGGCTTTGGACCGCAATTCATCTGAGCCCCGCTCATTCTGCTCCACGGTGATCAAAAGCAACTTGGCTGCTAAATATACAAGCTCATACATATGCATGGCATGGCTAAACAGTCTCCGCTGACACCCATTAGTTGTACAGTCACACGGAGGAGGCCCATTTGGAGAATTTGCATGCAGACATTAGCAGATTAATCACGAGTGACAGTCGAGGGGAAAGCTGCGGTCACAAACCACACGGGAGCCAAGATGGACTCTGACCTACATGTACCTGCTAAGATTGCTGGCCTGGTTACTTTATGAGATTCAAATGATTAAAATGACCCAGTTTCCTCCTGCTGGCTCTGTGACGGTGTGATTCAAAAAAGAAAAGAAAAGGAAAGTCTATTCTCAAAACAGCGAATTACATATTTGGATGGTGTGAAAGAGAGTAAGAAGGTTTCTGTTTGTGTTTTCGAGGTTGTCGCTCTCTGCGGGCGATGTTTTACACATATCAATATTGCATGTTACAGAAAGCTGTTTTTTCTCATCATGTTTCCCTCATACTAAGCTCTTTAAGAAAACACAAGTCGATTAAACACTCTGCAAAAATAATTGATTACATCAGTGCAGGCACTAAAAGCTCCAAGGCAGCATTGACTCTGTTGTGCTGTGTGGCTGCTGTTGTTGTTATGAGTGTGATTCACTGTTGAGCCGGTGTCATCGAGCGGCGAGGCTGTGACCTGATTCTTCATTCATTAAACATGGACAAAAAATAAAATTGTAGCTTCTGGTTCACTGGGCTGATGCCTGAGCAGCAGTGGAGGAGGAAACAGCCTCACTGCTGGAGTTACAGGTGAGATACTGAAGCGTAATTTGAGCACATCTGTGGATTAAACCTGAAGAGATGTGTAAACATCCATTAGACAGGTTGTCCAATCACCTTATACTGCACGTACTAGAGCGATATGGCCTAAAACAAAAAGTACTTTTTTCCCATTCAAAACAAACGAGACAAAGAATTATTCAAGTAAATTGAAGGTTCAGTAACTGTGGGCTTGACTGTGTTCAACCTGTTGATCAACTCAGGCTTTTCACGATACATGAGGTCAAATCTTTTGCTGATGTGAAACACCAGCACATTTGTACTGTTTTGGTTGTTATTCTCGTACAGGACACTATGGGGAATGAAAACACTAATGTTACTGTAGCTGTTAGCAGGAGTTTTACAGCCATCTGCAGAGTCGCTACAGGCTTTTGGCAAACGTGTACATCACGTAAATATGCAATCATGTTAAAGCAGATATCAGTGGAATGTTTTTGTTAATATAAGTCCTAAATAGTCCTATTTTCCGTCAGCAATCACTTACATGAAGTATTTCAGCCTAAACACGAGTCTCTCCGTCACTCTGCTCTGCAGTAACCCGAGGAGAAAATTTTCCTTGTGGGATACAAGTGTTATCCAATGAGGAGAGAGAACGGCATGAAGGGCTGTGTGTGCAGCCAAGGGATGCGCGTGAATGTGGTGACGTAGCACGAGGACCAATTGATGCCTGACAAGGGCGGGGGCTGCTAACTCATGGTGCGTTCAAAGAAACTCGTACTTTGTGTTTTTCCTTCCTGTGAAGTCATACCAGTTCGATCTGGTACGAGTTCACGGGTCGGAAGTTACGAGTGGCCGTTATAGGGAACTTTCACAGACAACAGGATGGTAAAAACACGAGCTACGGGTTACCTGGAACGCTACCAAGTCGTAGTTGTGACTTGAAGCTGTAACTTACGGTTTCAAAAGCCTGCCTTGAACGCAGCATTAGCCGAAACGGCCGTGAAGCTGATATCTGCTTTAAGTATGTAAACTATGAATGGAATAAATCGAAATGAAATGAAATGGCAAACGTTACAATGGACAGTGGTTTGCTCCAGAGCCACTTCCAGGATTGAAGAGACACTGATCTCCTCACGTTTCTTAGTTCATGCTGCTATGTTGATGTTTTGTTTATAGTACGTACTGTAGCATCTGTGTTAAAGAGCTTTTTTTTTCTTCTTTTGATGGCATTCGTTGCATGCCAAATATGAAACTAATACGGTGGAAAACAACACCAATGCTTTAGTGTTAACACCAACGGCACAACAAAGCCCCAGGGCCTTAAAACCTCAAGGTTTAGTAAATAATAGTTGCATGTTGTCAAGGTTGCAAAGGCCACAGGAGCTGAGCACACCTGGTAATCACACAGGCACAGTTCCCATGAATTGGGGCACAGCTGCAGACGAAAATACATAATAATTCAGACAATGTTGTATTTTCTGAGTTGGCAGAAAAGAGCCGCAGGTCTGGTCATCGTAGCTTTGCTTTTCGGCTGCACTGAGCATCAGATTCAGGGCTAATGTTATTTGGACATCAGGCTCATGTTACGAGCCTCATTCAGGGTCGTTTCTACTTCCAGGGGCAGATATTTCATTCTCCACTAATCGCTGCTAGGAATATTATCTTCACCTGGTTCCTCTCATTACACAAGAACATCTAAATGTCACAGGGGGAACGACCTTCATTCATTCATTCATTCATTCAAATCTTGATTCATAGATGGGATTTGCTACAACACAGGTAATGAATGTTGAACGTTAGCGTGCGCACGAGTGAAAGCGCTGACTCGGGCTACGTAAATACACATTGTTAGATTGTGTTTGTGCCCCCTGTGTGAGCGGCAACATGCAACATCATTTATATCTCGGGCTGTGGCTGTCATGGAAAATAATTTGTCAGTGCCTATTTACTGTACAAATGGACTGTGGCTTCGGCGCGGGTCCAATTTACCTGTTGCTGCGGAGGGTTCCCAAGTGAGCGTGGGGCTAAAATTAGAAACAGCACATCACCCAGCACCGTGGGTATCAATCACACATCTGTCACGGACAGAGAGCGAGGTAGAAACAGAGTCCGGGGGGAGAGAGAGAGGCTGAAGTGGAGAGTCGAGTCCTGAGGCCAGATACAAGATGCTGATAATTCACCGCACAGAGCTGGACCTCGATCCACAGGACGAATAGGTTCATTAGTCTAAATCGGATTAATGTTTGTCTTTAACCAGAATTCATTTTACTTCCACACTGGCATGTGACAGCATATCTAACTATGGTTACCATCCAATTTCCCCCATTTCTGCTTAAGCCCATTTTAAGGTTTATTCATCATCTGGATCAATTTGTTCCAGGTCTTTAAAACGAAGCTATATAATGTTTTTACAAATGCTTGATTTTTTTTATTTTTATGGCTGCACAATTAAATCACATGGAAATGTTTTTGATGCCTATTGCATCATTTAAAACACATTTCCCTGAAGCATATTTGTCATCTTTGGAAACTTTCCACTGCAGAGATATCAGCTTGGAGAGCATCACCATGTTCTGCACTTTTAATGGTCTACTTGATGTTTCTGGGGATTTTTTGTGACAGGTTTCTACTGAACTAAACTGCAGCTGAAAGCACTGCCTTATCGTTAAGGAGCACAGATTTGACCACAGTCAGTTTTGTGGCTATAGTTAGCTAGTTGACTTGTGCACAGTGGCTCAAACTGACCTTAAAACATATGTAGCCTATCCCTAACTCAAGTCATTTTTTCTTTCAGTTTTATTTGTTTTCCTTTGTTTCTGTAAAAGATTATTATAACTGGTGTCACACAGTTTGATTAGCATGATACTCCTCTTTACACAGCTTAAAGGTCACAAATTTAACCATTTCTGATATTGATATTGATACATAGATATATAGAAGATATATTTGTGGTTTTAATAACCAAAGACCATCTCAGAAAAGAGAAAGGCTCTCACTGAGACAGTTTTCTGAGTGATTGAATAGAAAACAAGCAGACAAAACCAACTCCTGCGATGTTGGATGGTAAGTCTGAGTGGGCGGGGCTTGGGGCATAGCTGTTGTGACATCACAAAGTTACAGAAGTGCTGACAGCTCATTTTAAGGCTCAGTTTCTGAACACAGGCTGTGTGTCCTTTTCTGTGGACTTGGGTGTTGATACTTAAACCTAGAGCTGCGTTATAATCAAATAACACATGGATACATTAGGACCTTTAAAATCAAATTTATTCAGAGAATATCTGCACTGGTATCAGTTTCTCATGTTGGACACTGAATCTACTGTTTTCTATACATTCAGCTGACCTTTTCATGTAACTTATGGCAAAACCGAGAGAAATGTTACTGATCAAGAGGTATAGGAGTAAACCGGAGCTGTAATGCACTGAGGTAATATTTCCTTCATGTGCCAGCATGAGCAGCCGCACGGGATGAAAAACCACAACACGCCGACTTCTAGGCTGAAAAGTCAAAGAAGTGTCAGCTCAGTCAAACAAAAGGCCTTTATTTCCCCTGTGGTATTTGAACCGCACACGCATAAACACTAGAAAATGCATACGAGACAAGTAAAAACACATGAAAAATATTCTAAAACTTAGCTGTTTTGGGTTAAATTTCCCCTTGAACCAAAAAAAAAAAAGAAAGAAAAAGAAGCGGCATTTCATTTCAGCTTGCCTGGGGTTAGTGATTAGGAAAGCACCCCGACAATGTATGAAATGCAGGTGTGTTTCTTTGACACAAGTAATCCTAGGTTTTATTGGTTCTGCACCACCCCCCCTCCTCAAAGGCCTATGACCACTTGAAATTCTTTACTAGCAAAAACTCTGCAGCTTCAGAAGCCTCTTTAGCGGCGAGGAGGAGGAGCCGAGGCTCCATTTAGCCTGATTTCCTGTCTTTAAAAAGGATGAATGACCAGCTTTAGGCCATTGAGAGTGCCCTCACCTATAGCACTCCGTTTGATCTCAGCATCATGGCCGCAAACAGGTTGAAAGAGAGAGAGCCCTTAATGTCAAGGCCATTCTTAATGAGTCTCAGCGGACTGGACCAACCACAGGCCCCTGACAAAATGTAATCCCCTGCTTCAGCACAATGACTTCCTGTATGTCCCCATGTCTGCTTTTATGTCCTATTCTTACTATTTCCTATATTCTGGGGCCTGTGCTGGAGGAGGAAATATTAAATAATTTGATTGACACGTTACATTTTTAAATCCCTCCATCTCAGGCTTATTAATCACTTTTATATGAATTTAGGGCTCTGGAATTTAATTTGCTCTAATCGGGTTAATGTGTATTAACAATAGCTAATCTTAATAACCTTATTGTTTTGTTGTTATTGTTATGTCTGGTGTGAATCCGTCTTCGGGGTGTTAATGCTGCTTTATACCGCGGCTTCAATGGGATTTAGAGTGGTATCAAAGCTTTATCGGTTTACAGTCAGCCACTGCAATTTGATTGACAAAAGGCGCAGAGATAAGCAGAGGGTGAATTTTGGAGCGACTTTGGACCGACTCCATTCACGCGCGCACAAATACAGGCACGGGCAAATCACAGGGAAATTCGTGCAATTTTAACTAATCACGACTCCAACGTTGTCATTTGCATATGTTAATAAAGCAGCTCCAATGGAAGGGGAGGGATAGAGGGAGGGATGGAAAGAGAGAGAGAGAGGAAGAGAAACAGAGGGAGGGAGGGAATTAATTTGAAATCTGGAGGCTTGTGCAACAGCAGCAGCAGATTTCCAGCGCTGAGTGTTAAGAAGTGGCGTCGTGTTAATGAGAGGCACAACAACAACAACAACAGCAACAACGACGTCAACCCAAGGCTCGCCGTGCATGTGCATGTGTGTGCATGTGTGCATGTGTGTGTGTGTCTTTGTGTGTTCCTGAAATCTTCCACTGTGCGCTAGGTAGCCCCCCTTTGTGTCACCGTATTCCCTCGGCTCCGTTCCACCCCTTTGTTTGCTTTGGTGCAGTTTCCGTGGCGACTGAGCCCAGGGCCCCCAATCAGGAGGCCCATACCATTGACAGGCTGGAGGGGGGGGTGGGGTGTGTGTGTGTGTGTGTGTGTGTGTGTGTGTGTGTGTGTGTGTGTGTGTGTGTGTGTGTGTGTGTGGAGGGGTAGCAGTGACGGTGGTGGTGGCTGTTGGCACTGAGGGAGGGTGTTTTTGGGTGGAGGCAGAGCGCACGCTGACACACACACACACACACACACACACACACATATACATATATTCGCCATCCCATTTGCACACACACACCTACAGGCCATCAATTACCAATGGTAATAGCTCACTCTCGACTCACCCGCCATAAATCTAGCGGCGGCAGCGGATGCGTCAATGACAATATGCCCTTGTGATAACACAGTGAGCTGTTTTTGCACCCTAACATAGCAGCATGTGACAGCTCGGAAATTCTTCCTCGATCCTCCCAAGCCCCTCCTCCTCTTCTTCCTCCTCCTCCTCCTCCCTCCATCACCACGACGACGACAACACCTTCAGTTCAGGTTGAGTCTTTGTCTACCTGTGGTCCCCTCTTCTTTTGTTTATTTTCCCCATTCTCCTCCTCCTCCTCCTCCTCCTCCTCCTCCTCCTCCTCCTCCTCCTCCTCCTCCACCCCCACCACCACCTTTAAAAAAAATTATCATAGGAATCCAGTGGGCTTATACTTTGAAATGTTAACTACCACCTGCCATCACTACTACAGGCCTGTCCAAACCAAACCTCGGGGACTTTTTTTTTTTTTTTTTTTTTTTTTTAAAGCGCAGACAGGTTTTCCTCGTTGCGAATGCTTGATCTGACCTGTTGTTATTCAAAGAGCTGGAGGGGGAGAGAGAAAAAACCCCTCTAATACCTGTTAATCACTAATGTTGTCCAGTGGAAATGCTGTCGTTTTCTTTTCTTTTCTTTTTTTTTCTTCTTTTCTTTAGCTGGGGGAGCAAATTTTGACTCTGGACTTCAAAGGGATGTTGAAAGTTGATCGTGTTGTGCCACGTTACTCCCATTATCCCTCCCATCCTCCTCCTCCTCCTCCTCCTCCTCCCCCTCCTCCTCCCATTCTTCCTCCTATCCCCTCTCCTCTTCTCTCCACTCCTCTCCTCTCCTCTCCTCTCCTCTCTCTCCATTACTTGGAAGCTGGTCAAGGTGCTCATATTGCGCCCCGCTGATTGACTTGCAGCCTTGTTGTCACGTCTGCTAACCTTTTGTCAGGCTTTAATCATCTGTTGCTGCCTCTCACCCCCCTCAAACCTCTCCCTCTTCCTCCCCCTCCTCCTCCTCCTCCTCCTCCTCCTGAAGCCAAGAAACTGCTGTAGGTGCAGCTTGCTGGAGAGGCTGCAATTTATTTCAATGAGGCTTTTTTTTTCTTTTTTTTTTGAAAGCATGTGTGTGGTTGATTGTGTTTATGTATGTATGTGTGTGTGTGCACATGGCTCCATATGCACTGGTCTGGACTGTGTGTTGGGTTTGTCTTTGTCCACAGACTACTAGCATGCTCCTAATGTTGTTCAGCAGGTGACTGGAATACAGATTGCCTCATGGTCTCTGTGAAGCGCCAAACACTTCCCTGTTTCCCTGTGCAGCTCGGATGAAATGTGAAATTTATATATATATATTTATATTTTAAAAAGTGCAGAAGTAGATCAAGAAACAGGGATTTCACTTCGCTCTGATTTGTTTCAGTTTTAATTAAGAATAAATCCAGGGATTCGCCTTTTTTTCTCTCTTCTTCTTATAGTAGTGAAAATGAAAATCAGACCCTTTGGGAACATGTTTAAAATGACTACAGAGTAGTCGACATGAGCGTCGTGCCCCTTTAAGAGATTTTTTTTTTGCTGTGTCTTTCTCAGCATGAAGCTCAGATCGATCTCAGTCAGGTTCCAGCCATTTTCATCACAATCTGATTGGTGACTCAAATCAAATAAAAAAGGGGACTCGATGTGAAAATAATGTACAAGCTCAGGGGAAGAATCACGAGTGATGAATCAGGGCAGATCTCATAAAGCCCACGAGATCCCTGCACACAACTGGTTTGCATATTATCCAGTTTTACGGCACGTTTTGACGCCCATGAGGGAACGTTTTTTTAGACAGAGCTGCTGCCTGATTTGATGACCATTAGCTTTTATTTCATCTTTGATTGCTTTAAATTGGCAATTTGAATGGGACAGAGGTGACACAGATTTAGAGAGTAACTGGACTAAAAGTTCACTATGAGCTTTGAAATGGAGACCAAAGTTTGGAATAATCTACTTCATCTGACAATGCTTGGTGTTCAGTTGATGAAACAATTAAGACAAAACTATTTGACCTAACTTAAAGGGACAGTTCAGGGTATTTGATATGAGGTTGTGTGAGTTGGTCATGCACAGTCAGATATGAATCAGTGTTTAAAAGACACCCACAGAAACGATAAAATATCATGTTCACTGCATGTAGAAGATTATAACATTATATCAGCATGTTATCTTCAGAACAGAAGTTTCATTTGGTACTACTTTTTTCTAAACCACCGAACTTCCATATTCCTACGCACAACACTTTGTTTTGATGGGATGACACATTTTTTAATGGATGGATCGGATGTACATTCTTTATCCTATAATTAAAAGTCTAACCTCATTATCATTAAAATACATCAACACTTGATTTGATTAAGTCGACGAATGTTCACAAACATCTGATATCGACGGATATAACTAATCAGTTTAGTAACTTTACGACGTCATCTTGTGCTGCTGTTAAACTACAAACTGTCGTCTGCTGCTACTGTTGACGTGTTTGGCTAAAAATGTTTTGTAGGAAATTCTTCTTGACTTGCAGTGTTGTTTTGTTTGTTTGTTTCCAGTCCAGGCAGTGTGATATTGAGTGTAGATTAAGGCGGATGGTTTGGCCTACAAGACAGAAGACTTTAAAACCACAGATGATGTTGAGTCAAGCTAACTTTTTGGACCAGATGGGAAATTAAGACTGAGTTTAACTGGTTATATACTGACTTATTTAATACTTGATTGAATGTGAATGTTTTCCTAAGTTTAATAAAGAGCAGAATAAATGCAGTTAACAGTTTATGAGCAGGTTCAATATGAAGATTTCATTATTATGATGATAAAAACATATAGTGTAGACTTAAATGTATGGATATGATTCATTTCATAATCGGAGGTTTCTTAGCTTTAGTAATATTAATTCTATTTTAATGGACTTTATTTCTGTGAATAAGGAGAAAAAAAGACTAAAAACCATCTGTGACTTGATTACGATGAAGGTGAACTCACTTTCACCGAGAGCAGAGCTCCGTGCGAGCGAAACCAACCAGATGTTCCAGTTGTTGGTCTTTTCTTATTTTAAAAGATTAAAGACAAACTTATGTTAATTCCAAATGTAGCTTCTGATTATTCACAGTATTTATTCGGTTCCTGTTTTCAATTCCCTCACGTCCTGCGTTCAGTGGGGTTATCTAAATGCTAATGTCTCAGTGTATCAAACTGAAGGCGCGGCCGGCTCGACAAACACTGGAGCTCCTTTGTTATCACAGAGGTGGGAGTGATGATGGGGGGGTGGGTGGGGGGGTGGGATAAAAGAAGTGAGAGTCGTATTGAGGGGTTTAGGACATAAAACAGATGTCTCCCACAATCCCATGTTCCATTTCCTGAGCGTACACTGGAATTGGCACAAAGGACGTGTCATTTAGATTTCTGATAGGGTAAGTCTGGTCCTTGCACTCCTGCTCGCCATGTTGAAATGTTCAATTTGTGTCATGAGCCTCCGAGTATCCCCATGCTGCTGTGGATTAGGCATCAGAGATAGCACTGTAGCCTTTGTCACAAGGGCAGCAGAGATGTGTGATATACTGCCTGTGTGTGAGTCTCTGTGTGTGTGTGTGTGAGAGAGAGTGTAAGAGACACTATTATGCTTTTGTTTTGAAATGAATCTCTTACTACGATTCTGCATCCTCAGGACTTTTTGGGCACCAGAAACAGAGATGTTGTAAACGCTGCTGGCCTCGTTTTAGTTTGTAGTAGCTGTAGTCCTGATGACATCACTGGGAACAATGACGTAGACGCTCAATGCTCATATGTATGTATTTACAGTATTTACAGGATGGGTGAGAACATGGGTGAGACCATTGGAGACAATGACATCTTATGTCCCTCTCTGATTGGACCTTACTGCATCTACCTTGATTAAAAAGTGCTCAAAGCATCATAGATAATGAAATACAAATTAAATGTAGTTTAACACTGCAGCAGCTGTCTTTATTGCTTCTTGTTTCTGATATTTAAATAAACTGCAGAGTGGATGATCTACTTCCTGTTTTCCTTTAAAGGGGAACTATGCAAGTCTGGTCGCTTTTTCACTGTTTTGATAACGCTCCTCTCGACCATGTGCATTTGTTTACAATGAAGCTGGTGAAAAATCAATACATGGAACGGTGGATAACGTTATATAACATATACGATGTTATGACGTGTGTATTTGTGTAGTTTTAACCATCATAAACAAAAGATTGTGGGTTACGGAGCGCATTTGTGTCGCAGTGCCGCAGAGACGAGAGCTGGGACACCGGGGCGGTGACCGAGTAACTACACTGATGTTGCAAGGTTGGTTTTCAGCCATGAGACGCAGGTAAATATCATTTCACTATCACAATTAGTCCACAGCTTTTTAATTAAGGTAAAAATGTAGCATAGCCACGGGAGAAATCCTGCTTAGTTCCTCTTTAAGCGACTGCTAATTTACTTTCAAGTGTGTTAGTTTGGACAGAAACTCTGGTCGTCTGAGAACTCTGTGTCAAAATGTTAAAAAGCATTCATTCAGTATATATATTGTCTTACACACAAATTGTTCATTATTTTTCCATTTTCCTTCTTTCCTTCACCTCTAACTCACCTGTGAGTCACACAAGCGATGCAGGTACAATAAACATGAACTTTCACCCTCCTGAAACTCTTTTTTTTTTTTTTTTTTTAAAGAAGAAGCTGAGAATCACCTGGGCGCAGATAAACTCTCGTCTTTCCTCCAGGGCTTTCCCTTCTTTTTTCCTCCTTCCTTCCTTTCTTTCTGGCCCTACCCCTCCCTCCCTTGTGGCTCCCTTGAGTATCAGAGGATGGTCAGGCCTGGAAATCACCTGGCTACAGATAAATACCCCTGAGGAATTTGTGGTGCTTCTGAAGTCAGCAAGGCAAGCGAGTGAAAGCCCTCCTCTGTGCCCTCCCACCCACCCTGGGTTGTATAACACGGCTCTAATGGAATCTGACCTTCACTGCATTCCACATCTTGTTGAGTGTTAGCAACAGCAGCAATGCTCCTGAGATCCTCTCTCTCTGACTCATTACAGTCACACCACTTCTGTTTTTTGGGGCAAATTCATGTCTGAAAATGTGTGAACGAACAGTTAAACTCCTGGAAAAATCATTAATAAACTACATCTAGACTCGCACGGTTGACAAGAGAGGTCACAACTGTTTACTGAGCATGAAGTCATGACAGAGTTTGTGGAGTTCATGGTCATGCCTGACTGTTTTCAGTCCATCAAGCTCATGTGAGGCCAAGCAGTGTTGATTTTAATATTGTCTGTTTGGACAGAATTTGAAATTACACATGATTTTTTTTTTACAGCCCACAAGCCCAAACAGAAACTATTAACAGTGCTGCTGCTCTCCTGCTGTTTGGTGTGTATGTGCCTCCCTGTTGGCCACGTTGCAGGTCCTCAGCTCTACAACTGAAAAGAGCTGATTGCATTTATAATCGTATTGTTTTGCCATCTCACCAGAATTCATTAAGTTCCTGTGCTGTTTATTACCCACAGGGGCTGCACATGTAAAGTAAAGCCTGCAGCTGATTTTAGATTATTGGGGAAAAAAATTCTCCAAAGCTGAGCCTAAGCAGTTTGTCAAGACCGTGAAATCTACAAACTAAAAGAGTGTGTGCACAGATACAGATCAAAACAACTGCAGACAAGTGCATGAGTCAAAACCGTGCACAGTGTCACAGTCAAAGCTGAACAAAGCTGAACTCTGACCTGTAAGTCAATAGATGTCTAGTCTACTTGAATGCATCCTCCACAATAGTGTTGTGGTCAAGACCACCTAACCCCAGACCAAGTCAAGACCAAGACCAAGTCCAAGGCTGAGACCAAACCATTTTCAAGACCATTACTTTATTCAGTGTCAGTACTCATAATAATCATGTGGCTTGATATTTACATTATTCCTCAGCTAAAAGAGATAAAAGATAATCTTATATAAAAAATCTGTATCATATTTAATTGAAACAAAGGACGTTGATGGATGGGGTGAATAGCTCCTGCTCCACAGGTTTCTGAAAAGGAGTAACTGGAGCTCAGAGTGGGCTGCTCAGCTGTCGCCATCTTGGCAGCACTTGATTTTGGCTAAACCTTAGCCAATCCCCGCCGCCCAAAAAAGAGGAGGAACCTACATCCACCTGTCAGTCAAAGTGACACAACCCCAATTGTGCCAAACTAAATAAAAACAATAACAAAAAAACACTTTAACATAAGAGTCTATGGATATTAACTCACGTTTAGATCCACCCCCCAGTGGCCACTTAAGGAACTGATCTAGATTGTCCCTTAAACTTGTCTATTTATCGTTTTAGCTACGATTACAAAGCTTCCCTAACCTTGACGGAGTGGTGATCCCTAATGTGAACTGAGCTAACTTGTGTTAATATCCTGCAGCTTTAATTTTACACCAGCTCAGTTGTCTATGGGTCTTAATATTGTCAGAAACAGACATTAGCAGTGACGGCTGGTATCAATGGGCTAGTGGGGCTAAGCCCTCCCTGCATTACACAACAAAAGATGAGGAAAAAATATTATATATAGCCTATATTATATTCTCCTAATAACATACAAAAGATTGTTTTAAGTCTTAGTAAAATCGGAACTGGCAACAATATTAAATAGTTTCAAGAAAAACACAGGATATCTCTAAATGGGCTAATTTTAATCAGCCCCAGCTCACCGAGTCTGCTCTCATTCATTTTCCGACTGTGGATGATTGACAGGTGCCAGGTCCCGCCCTCGCCATTGACCGACTGTTGGGGCTAATTTCATTCAGCCCACAGGCCGATCGGTTCTGACCAATCAGCAGCGGGCTGACGCAGGGTCAATGATTGACAGGCGTCATGTCCCGCCCCCTTGGTTCACTTGTCATTGGGGCTAATTTCATTTAGCCCAACACCGCTGTTTTCAGACCAATGACAGGAACCGGAGGAAAAGTTGTGTTGTTGTAGGAGGGAGAAGACAGAAACAGCGGCGCTAGGCGCTAGCATCACAGGTAGCATTAACATACTTTACTGCTCTAAACTGTCTTTGCTAACATGAACGAAGTGGAGAATCTAGTTTCTAAACTCACTGGGAGCACCATGACATGGCGATAACAGACCAGAAAGGCCGTCGATATGAGCTGCATATATCGTCTTTTTTTTTTTTTTTTAATTGAGCAATATCGTCGGGTGTGTGTGTGCGTGTGTGTGTGTAGGTGTTTGTGTGTGTGTGCGTACGTGTGTGTGTGTGTGTGTGTGTGTGCGTGCGTGCGTGTGTGTGTGTGTGTGTGTGTGTGTGCGTGTGCGTGCGTGAGAGAGAGAGAGAGAGAGAGAGAGAGACTGTGTGTATGTGTGAGATAACCAGGTGAAGTTTTTTTTTTATTTGGACTAGACCCTTCTACTTAATGCAGTGTGTAGGCCTACTTAGTTGCTATACTTTTTGTTGATGGGATAACCCTAACTTTTAGCTGTGTTAACCATTTAATGGGTATAATTTATTTATTAGCCCACCCAACTAATTTGACCACCAGCCGCCACTGGACATTAGTATTAGTAACTATGATGGTACTATCAACTTCCTCTGAGATTTAAATAAGTGCAATAATAAGCTACATAATTTAGCTTGAACAGAATAACAGCACAGAACCTGCTAAAGTCTCCCACTTTTGTTTTTTCAGATGGTTACACAAGCACATACTTTTGTAGAACTATTTTAATTTTCTTAAAGTTATTGAATTACATTACATAAACCAAAGTGAGCGAGTGACAGAGAGAGACATTTGCCAAAACAAAAGATGTCACTGCAGCTGTGGTCATGACTGGTCTTGAGAAAAAGAAGCCCGAGTCAGGCTCGGCCGAAAACGGGACAAGACCAAGACCTTGGAAACGTGGTCTTTCTTGAGTACCACAACACTACAGACCACAACTGCAGCTGATGCTAGACATAAGCAGGATGTAATTGTGATGTGACTTTACCTTCAGACAGCGCTCTCCATCATCATCAGCCCTCTCCATCATCAGCGTCAAAACACCCAATGAAGGAATATGTTTTAGGAGAACGGTGCTCATCCCTCAGGCGTCTGGAGAATCTATCATAAAGAGCACAACACCTTAATAAGACACTTAATATTTTATCATTGTAATAAATTCATCACCCATCTGTATGTGCAACTTTGATGTATGGTCATTTTGATCTTTGATATTTGGATTTCTGGAGGCAATAGGATCTAAAAGCCAGGATTGTATTTGTGTATTTTCAAGGACATTCAAGTAGCTCGGGCATATCTGGCATACTTCTCCCAGAGGGGTAAACAATGGTCTCCTGTGTGCAATATGTAGAGAGTGACAGGAAATAGGGTTAGTATCGGACATGCAATAAGGTCTTCACCTGCTAGAAGAAGTCACTGGATTTATATAATAAGATGCCATTCTCGCTCTCAGAGCTGTCTCTTTCTATAAAAGGAGAGACCTGCGAAGGCTTTTCATCACATGGCATGTTACTGTGGTTTGAGGTTGGTTCATTATACACCCATTACTATGCTCTGTCTGCAGATGCATAAAAGTATTATTTTACCACTTTCTTTCCCCCTCCACAGTGTGATCGCTGCAGCTCCAGCAACCAGCAGCCAGCCATGAGACAGCACAATATGATCACAACACACTGATACAATACTCCATTGATGCCGCTCACACTGCTGAAGCTGCAGGTTTAAGTGGGAAAAGAATCCCTGCAGTGGGGGCATATTTTATCCCCCTGAATGTTTAAGTCATGAGACAGATCTTCAGTTCAGACAAGTGTGCAGGCGTCTTTTTCTCTTTGTGTGTCTCTCTCTCTCTCTCTTGTGTCCTTCTTCTATTTTCTCTCTCTATCTCTTTCACTACACATTCTTTCCTTGCCTCCTCTCTCCCCCTCTCCGTCCTTCTCATATCAACTGCAGGAATCAAAACAATCCATAAACAATTTGATTTAAAAGCGTGGCAAACCATTAATAGAAATATAACTCTTACTTACACAAGCACTGAGAGAGAGAGAGAGAGAGAGAGAGAGAGAGAGAGAGAGAGAGAGAGAGAGAGAGAGAGAGAGAGAGGGAGGGGAGAGAGAGATTCATGGGAAAAAGCAGCGGGTTAGCGGCCACGGCGTCTTAGCCAAATGCATATTTGGTGAAGTTCAGAATTAGGAACATTTCTCAGCTGCTGAGGCAGAAATAATCTCATTGGCTGATTTACTTCAGTGGCTGAACTCAGAGAGCTTTTTGTGAGGATAAGTAGTTTTAGATTGCAGCTCTGTGGAAAAGGCACGGTGTAATAGAAGGAGAGAGCGGTGTTATGACATGTAGGTGGAGTTATGGTTTTACATATTCCCAGCTGCTTTTGATGGCAGATTCCCTTTTTTGAGTGAGACAGATTAAAGAATGAAAGGAAAGACTTCCCAGGAGAAGTGACAGCACCAGTCCTTTTGAAAAAAGAGGACATACTTTTATGCTCAAATGACAACTTTTGTAGAAAACAGAAATCTGGTGAGCAAAGGATGTCATGTTTTAGAGTTAGAGATCTTGGAGAGGAGAGGACGTTGTGGTTGATGGATGGGGTGAATAGCTCCTGCTCCACAGGTTTCTGAAAAGGAGTAACTGGAGCTCAGAGTGGGCTGCTCAGCTGTCGCCATCTTGGCAGCACTTGATTTTGGCTAAACCTTAGCCAATCCCCGCCGCCCAAAAAAGAGGTGGAACCTACATCCACCTGTCAGTCAAAGTGACACAACCCCAATTGTGCCAAACTAAATAAAAACATTAACAAAAAAACACTTTAACATAAGAGTCTATGGATATTAACTCACGTTTAGATCAACCCCCCAGTGGCCACTTAAGGAACTGCAATTTTTAGCACTTCTATATTGGCTTTGTTTTTTGCGGGCATATAACTTAAACACTGAAGAACACCTTTTGTTTCTCATGTAAAATTCACAGTTATTTGTTATGTAAAAACCATGATCTAGATTGTCCCTTAAACTTGTCTATTTATCGTTTTAGCTACGATTACAAAGCTTCCCTAACCTTGACGGATTGGTGATCCCTAATGTGAACTGAGCTAACTTGTGTTAATATCCTGCAGCTTTAATTTTACACCAGCTCAGTTGTCTATTGGTCTTAATATTGTCAGAAACAGACATTAGTATGGAACTATGATGGTGCTATCAACTTCCTCTGAGATTTAAATAAGTGCAATAATAAGCTACATAATTTAGCTGTTCAAGCAGTTTCAATTCTTTAAAAATGATTATTCCACAGATAGTACCGCATCACCTCTTTTCTAATTGTACCACATGCTATGCGTCCTCTCGGAGCGGAGGCACCTCGGCTGCTTAATGGAGCAGAGAGAGGCACCCATGAATAAAACACAGTCAGGCGGAAGGAATTACACTTGCTGGAAGGTGTTCACACGGATCGTGCACAGGAATGTGACACAAAGTGATGAATCGGAAGCTCCACGTCGAGGCTTTTTCAAGGCCTTCACTTTCACTGTAATGCAAAAAACTCTTCCTCCAACAATACTGAGAAGGAGAATGAGTTATCGCAGAGAAAGAGGAGATGAAGACATTACAGGTGGCCTTTGTTTTCCTGTTATTCTGTAAGCACATGATGGACATCTTGATCCATCCCTTGGTTCAACCTGCAAAGAAACGAGACACCCAACCCCACGTTTCCAGTTTCACACTTTAATCTAACGGATCAACTCTAAGCTACTGGTTCAGGACATTGTTAGATTAGTTAATCAAACATTTTTATTCACAGGAAGTTTTTTTTTTAATGTGAAACTTGTAAATATCAATTTACAATTCACATCAACCTTGCTAACAGATACACAAGCCACCTGTAGCCAGCTAAACAAGAGCTGGCCTTTAAAAACCCACAAGGGGCTGAACTGAGAGATGCTCATCAATGCTTGATCACAGATTTGACAAAATGGAGGATGTAACAATGTCAGTCATAGTGGTTGCTATTGGCAACAGCATGTTCAACTTAAAATAACTGCAGGTGACAGAATCATGAGCAGATGGGCTGAGTCAACAGGGTGTGTGTCTGTGTGTGTGTGAGTGTGATTTAAGTGTAACTGAACTTGCGTACGCACATTCAGGCAACAGTAGCACAGTACGACTCGACAGCTGTTGTGTGCCAGTATATGTGTCCAAGGGTGTGTGTGCACGTGTGTGTGTGTGGTTGAGTGTCAAACTAGCAGGAAGGCAATGGATGAACCGTCAGTCTCAGTGTTTCAGACTGTTGTACAGCCACTGCAGTTTGTGAACATAAGACTTTAGCTACACATTATCAAAGCAATCATGAGGTCAGCACGGTGTTATTGAACCAGTAAATTATGACATGTCCTTCTGTATGTCCTAGGAAATCCCAAATCAAGCATTGGTTATCAACTTAAACGCAACCAAAGCTTCTAATCTCATCCCAATGTGGTATTTTTGTGTCTATATCATTGCATGATGAAGAGTACAAAAATGGCCACATCAGTATAAAAAATCTCTACTAGCAAAAGACCAGCAGAGCCAGGTCGTTCCGTCCAAATGTGGTTTTATTTGCTCGGCTTACTGCAGGATCTGGGCCCAGGGCGGCCTGGATCTACCAACAACAACATTGGTCCATACTGGCAAAGCATTGGCGGGGTCTGCCATAGGACTCTAAGTTAATAAGTTCCACCTGTTGACATTTGATTGTCGGTGTAAAAACAATAAAAAGAGCAGCCATGAAAGTTATAGTGAAGTGGTGGAAAAAGGAAAAATATGACTTCTTCACGGTTACCTTAAAGTTACGAGGGTTTAGTTGAGATTTTGGGAGCCAGCTAAACTTGAGTAACGCTCTTCTTTCTTTATAAGGATAGGAAAATTGACTCAGGACATGTTCGTCTGTGGCTTTTGGTGTCAGTCCTAATTAACATGGTTACCAGAAAGGTGAAATGAGATCTGCAAGGGAGTGAGGAAGTTTCTGAAATATGGCGGTTGGTAAATGTTTAGCACAACTGATGATGCAGACTGAAAACAAACTACTTTAGTTGTTTTTTGTTTTTTTGGAAGGGATTTTCAACACTTACAAGAAGAAGTATGTAAGTTGTGCTTTCGTGAATATATTTTTAACCTATGTTTATGTTGGGATGGCACCATTAGTCAGCAGGTCAGTTCACCACTTTGATTCAGACTGAAATATCTTTTAAAAAAAAGCCTAATTGTTATGAAGTTTGTGTAGATCATAGTTCAGATGACTTCTGTGATCCCTTTATGCCAACCAAGGTCACTGGGATATTTTGGATCTTTGTGGAATATCTCAACATTTGTGTGGTTCACCATGAATTTTTAATACAAACAGTAAATTGTGTCCTTAATGACTTGTGATCACCCCTGGTATCTGTAGCACCACCAGCAGGATGAAGTTTCAACATACATCTACTTGATAGATTGGTGTAGACATTCATGGTTCCCAGAGGATTAACTGTAAAGACATTAGTGATCTCCAGATGCCACAGGCAGGGTTATAGTTGTGGTTTAATGATTGTTTGGACAAATTGCCAAGTAATTTGATGAAGCAAGAAGCAAGTTTATTTGTGTAGCACCTCTCGACAATGAAGAAATTCAAAGTGCTTTATGAAACACATAAAAAGGGGAAGACATTCACAGTCTATCGAAGTCTTTTACAACAGTTTTTCCCTTTCCTTTAATGACCATTACAGCCCCCCAGCCTGTTAGAGTTGTTATGGGCTCAACTCTTAATCTTGTTTGGTTTATATAAACCATAAAGTACTGATATTTTAGTGACAATATTTCCATTTGCCTTGACACCGCTGTTGATAGGACACGAATGAAAGGCAGCGAGGGTGCAGCAGAGTTTATCTCTCCTGTTTCTTGTTATTCTGGTCTTAGGTGGCCAGCGATCCACCTCTTACCCCTGGACAATTGCTGAGCCCATGGATATTTAATTAGAGCTCATTAAAAGCCTGTCATGAAAGAAATGTGGCTCCTTGCCACTGCCTCTTAGATACAGGGAGTCTATTTGGCTAAAGTCTACGACAGGTCTTCATTTCTCTGCTTAATCCACCACGTCTAGCAGACCACTGACAGCTCCTCTTTGTCTGGGCCTCATTCAGGTTTGGATTGAAACTCAGGAGGGAGAAGAGGAGAAGGGAGGGGGGCCTTATGAGAAACGTGGGGACGCAACAATACCTCTGCTATTCCTAGACCCGATTGTTTGCTTTTCTGAAGTGTCTGCTGGATAAGGAGGCGGTCGGCGTTTTTTTGACATAAAAGGGATGATTCTTGAGTTCAGCAGACATGCACGGTGATTCGGCCTCAGCGTTTGACTACAGCCTTCATCTCGCGTCTGCACAGGGACGTAGACAATGGAGCAATCACCGAGCAAAGTGATACATAAAATCGGTGTTGAGATCCGCAGAGTGACGACAAATGTCATCCCCTTTCATTGTGGCTTTGATTAGAAGTATTGTTGATCACAGCTGCTTATCGCACACGGCACACTGGGTCATATTAGAGTGCACAAATGCTTTCACATGCTCTGCAGGCCTGAATTCATCTACATACAGACCTGTTTTCCTTACATAAAAGCCCTGGTGAAATCAGCATAATAGAAAAAATCTCTTGTATGTGTTGATTTGTCTTTTTTTTTCTGTGAGGATGTTAAAGTCATGTTATTTGTGCATACAGGGGCTGCCTGTCAGTTCTTCTTTCTGCTGCTGAATGTGGTTCCTTTCAGCAGGTGGTGGTGGTCATTGTCACTCAACTAGAGCTTCGGCCATTGTCTTCATAATGCAAATGTCCTCTGTGCAGTGCTAGCCTATGTAACGGATGTGCACTCACTCCACCCATAAAGGACGTGCTAACCAACCTGCCAAGCGGTTGTCAACCTCTTGGCGAAGAGGTTAGCATCGTCGCCTCCGGTGCGGGAGGTCGTGGGATCGAACCCCACCTAGGGCAGGCCGTGAGAAACACAACGCAGAGAGCCACAGATCGACATCGGCTACAGTGGTGCCGTGACCCGGATGCCCTGGGTGGAGTGAGTTCAGCGGGGGTGAGTGTAACGGATGTGCACTCACTCCACCCATAAAGGACGTGCTGACCAACCTGCCAAGCGGTTGTCAACCTCTTGGCGAAGAGGTTAGCATCGTCGCCTCCGGTGCGGGAGGTCGTGGGATCGAACCCCACCTAGGGCAGGCCGTGAGAAACACAACGCAGAGAGCCACAGATCGACATCGGCTACACCTACATCTTCAGGACAGATCAGAGGCCACAATGAGTTGCTATCGGATAGTGCATGCTGACATAGCATGCTAACTTCTACAGAAAAATACCCAATAAGCTGTGTCCTAATGCGGCTGCATTCTTCGGAAACAGCATTTGAACGCCAATTACATCACAGCGTCGCAACAAGGCCTGTCCCAATTCAAGGCTCCTCCAAATCCGACCTTCCCTCACCTGCTCTAGGAGGACGCACCGCACCTATCCTTTGTGGCCTCCCGTATCCCAAGATTCTTTGTGCGCTGGTTATTATTAGCCACCTAGCATGCTAGCTATCGAAATGTTGAGGTTTCCCTGCACTGTAGCCCCGATAGCCACACTTTGTGACTGGCTTGAGGCTTGGTCTACCGCTGCACAGGGTTCTACAGGCCATAGCCCAATGCAAGGGGCTAAGGAGCTGTTTGAAGTGTGAAAAAGCCTCCACTTTCAGGAAATCAGGAAATGCTCCGAGGGCTAGACCATCCCATTTACAAACGACTGACACATTGCCTCTGTAGACCGCATGGGATGGGTTGTCCAAAGGATGCAGCCCCAGCATTGGGACACAGCTAATAGAGACAATGTAGACTAACGCTAATGTTGGCTACGTAGCAACAGCAAAACCTACATAATGCAAAAAGTAAAGTAAATCTTTATTGTCCCGAAACAGGCAAATAGTGTTGGTGCTTGACATTTAAAGACACAACAGACACTAAGGAAAGAGAGAGGAAGAGATAAAGAGACAAAACAACACTGCTGTACAATGATGACAGGTAAAACAACAAAGCCACAATAAAATCTAATAAAAAAAGACTATTGTGGCAACAGTTTCACCATCAAGAGGTTTTTATACTTCCTCTTAGGAGCATAACATCTTCATGGCAGATTGGAGGCTAGAATATGTTGCTATCAGAAAGTGCATACTCACCTCCAGAGACTAAAACAAGACAAGTTAAAAAAAAAAAAAAAAAAAACAGCTGCTAATGCTGATGTTTGCTACATAGCAACAGCAAAACCTACATATACAAAATTACAATATTGTAAATGAAAATGTCTGGAAAATTGCACAATAAGATTTGCCTGCCATCTTAGATGTGCTGTCAACAAAACACTGCTCAACCTGAACTAAGGAAACACAATCTCCAGATCTGACTCTTTGGGCACGGACATCTGTGCGTATGAGCAAACAGCAAAAGACAGTCAATACACTCCAGAGTATTTCAGCCCTTCCCCCACACTGTTATTTCACAGCCCTTGCCACCCAAAACCCCTCTTCGTGCTCAACAGGCCATGACAGCGCTCCGAGCGTGACACTATTGTGGCTGAATGTGTCCGGATGAGTTTATCCTGGGATGTGTGCTGAGCTCAAATGGTTTGTGTGTCAGTGGCACAGGAGTCGGGGCTCGTCCTGGAAACAGGATCGCGACAGGGCCCTGAGGTGGATGTCGGAAGGGGAGGGGGGTGGAGATGGGATTAGACTTATACCCAGACCTCCAGCGATCGATCACATGGATCGACACGATGCCCAAGCTCCTGCTGCCAGGGATAAAAAGCAAATGTTTTTGAACGAAATGAAAGGTTCACATGTTCTTTGAGGGATGGATTCAGTTTAAACTTGACTTTGATGTTTTTGTTTGACAGATTTTGGCCTTCAAAGACACCGTAGATGTTACATGAAGCAATTTGTCTAATTTGTTTTTGCTTGTTATTTCGAGGCTATTTTTAGGATTTGCTCAATATTTATCCTCCGGCTCTTTTGCAATCACCTGCATCAAATTACAGTAACTGCCAGTAATTGCCTTATCTGCAAATGACTGTTCATAATTAAATTGGCTGGTCGGTCACAAACCATTCAACCCCAAATTAATGTTTGCACAATTGTCTCTGGGCACAAACAATGTCCCTCTCTAATTAATTTGAAAGGGCCAAAATATTTATGTATGGATTTTCTTTCCCCTTGATGTGAATGGGCAGAGATCACATTCAATTTTGAAGGTCAACCTACAGTTTTTTTTCTTTTTTTACATTTTCTGTCCGTTAAAGTTGAATGATTAATTGGATTTTTAATTATGTCGCCATTTCAATTAATGTTGTCAGTATGATGATTGGCAAAAGCCCAGCACGCCCATGGTTTTATTAGCAGTGATGGAATTGTCAAACACGACACGTAATGTTTTATTCATAGTTTGTGACTTCCACACCACTTGCTGTTAATATTTCTGCTGTCAGGAGCAATGACTTCTTTTGACATTTCTCAGCGAGACTGTAGCAAAAATGAATGAGCTCTCAGAATAATAATTCACATAAAGTCTCAACCACAGAACTCCCACTCGACATGACATAATTTACTTTTTGTATTTTTTTCCCCCACTGAATATTTAACTAATAACATTCCCAGTTTTTGCCCTTTTCCTTTATTCACATCTTAAGTTTGATGTATTTCTACCCACCAAATCTTACCCCACAAAACACCACAGATCAAGATCAAAACCCTTTACAGAAATAATTTGTCACACATCCAGTGTGTAGCTACTCCTTTTTTTGCAACCAAAGTGTAAAAGCAGAATAAAGTGTTTGCAAAGAAAACAAACAATCAGACACATAAAAATATTGTATTTCTAGTGAATATGGTTAAAATCACTTGACCTTTTATCAACTGGAGCAGAGTTTAGAAATTAATTAAATGTACTTACAGATGCAGATGATGCCTCTCAACTTTCTTTTCTCTACAATTCAAATAACTCTCCACAGTAAAGTTAAAGAAGTAGAGGAGGGTCTCTTATTCTGCATATGCACAAGTTTATTTATTTATTAATTCCACTAAAGTTTCCTCTCATGCATGCTTTTACATGTGCAGTTATTTATTTGCACTAATAACATGTCTGTTTGTTTTGCATAATTGCTTTTTTTTTTAAGTTTCTTGATGACACGGTCTTGTTTTTTTCTGAACATGTACAGTTTGTTTTGCACTGTGTGTTCTTGTTTTTGAGTGGGGTTTTTGTTTTTACATCTATGTGCCCTTTAAATAGTCTCTTAGGTACAAATAAAGTTTCTCGAAATGAATTTAACTGAATTGTTTTGAATTCTATTGAAATGTTTCAGAGTTAGTTTTTCTTTTTCTTTTTCTTTTGTCAGCTGTGGACTTTCAGATTTATTCACTCATCTATTATATTTGTGACTACAGTAAAGGTCTTTCTCCTGCTTGGTGACGGAGGAGTGACCGAGCTCTGTCCAATCTCATCCTGGCAACGTTTGGAAGGCGTCTCTTGCTCGTGGTGAATGTCAGTGGCTTGTTTACTTTGCTCCTCTCTTTATTGCTGACTCTCCCGACTTAGTGCCAAACGGTGGCCCTTTGCTGCATCACTCGCCTGCTTCCTTTGCATAACATATTTCACACATTGGTGTTCCCATTATAACCCGCCAAAGCCCCAGTGTCGTCCCATTGAGGAGTTTAAACACACAGACCATTAGGCTCGTCTGTATTGACACAAGCACATTTTGCACATTTGCTCAGCGTGGCCCCGTGGTGAGAGAGAGACAGAACGATGGCTGGCTTGATCTCTGCAACACGTCGCCCCAAAATATGTTTTTATCAATAACAATATTCAGGATATGAAGGATGGTAGACCTGCTACTAGTCCGGTTATTTCTATCATTGATTATTTGGGCATTTTATAATGATAGGTACATAAAACAGTCATGAAATAGCTCAACACAGATAGAAAGTGTCAACAAATATCATAAACCCACACATATTGAGTTTTCAGTGATATAAAAATAAAGAAATGCAGCAAATCCTCATGTTGGAGACACTGGAAATCGAGAATTTAGTTCATGATCCCTTATCGACCACTCGTTGGTGCTCTGGAGAACAGTACTAACAGGGATAACTGTGAATGTTTAGACCTTTATCCTCCATAAAAAAACATGAAACCATTGAAATCCAATGGACCTGGCCTGAATTGAAGTTCACGGGAGGTGAGCTGCTGATACTGAGATTGAATCCTTCCCTTTGTTAATTGTACGTTACCTCAGTTTAATCTTTTACTTATTCACGTGGAGACTAAATACCTTTTTTGTTTAGTCTGATTTTTAAACTGTTTACTTTTTCCTCTGACGTGATCTCACTGTGCGCCAATCCAAGCAGTGTTCAGTCTCAAACACTTGCCAGGAAGATGGGGAAAAAAATCCACTTGGATTATTCACACACTGATGGTAATTTGCAGATTTCTATCACTGCTGTTTAAACAGTTGACAAAGTGACACATTGCCAACTTGACGCCTGTGTCGCTGAAAATAAGCCGCGTGTGATGTGATGTTATCATAACCTGCTCGCCTCTGCTTCAGGAGGAAGACAAACGAGGTGTGCTGAAGCTTATATCACAGTCTGCCAAGTGAGCGGTTGACAAATGTTAATGTCCACCATCTGTGACAACAACATATCACTTCTGAGCGGCTCTGAAATCTGAAATCAATCCCAACAGGGGCGACTCAGACGCTCTCTGAGAGGTAGACGTCAACATTAGCGATCTGCACCAAAGTTCATTTAAGCTGCTGATCTCATTCATGTTAATAATTCAACATGGCTCAGTGATGAATGGTCATGCTGTAATTTTAACTGCAGTTCCTCAAACGGCCTCTAGAGGCTACCTCAGACTTGTTGAGACCGACAAAAATTCAAAAAACAAAACATATTAATTCATAAAGTGTGTGAAAAATTGGAGATTAAAAATTAAACATCTTTATAATACATCATATAAAACACACAGCTCTATATCTGCTTCTATATTTTTTATTTTTCGACCTTTGTAATGTGAGTTCTGGTGGTAATTTTGAAAACATTGTTGTTTCTGTTTCGACACCTGGGAGAGCGTGAATATGAGCGTACTATAACACAAAGTCGCAGCATCTTTCTCCAGTAAAACTTTTATTTACTATCACCGAGCTGTGAATCTGCGGAAGCTTGTAACGTGCTGGGAAAAAAACAAGTATCTGTGCTCAGCCAGCTCAAACAGAAACCAAACCATTACTGATTTTACTGCTGTTTGTGTCGCACGGGAAGTTTTACATCATCTCACCAAGGTGGAGATGTGCTGGAGTTAAAGGGATTTGAAGATATCAGTAGCTTTACAAAGGCCACACCATCTCCGAATGCAATTTTCTACTTAATATTGGAGTTAATTATCACATAATCACTCTCAACTCTTTGGTGACACAGAGAGAAGTGATAAGGATTTCAAGTGGCACCAGAGAGGAACTTTATTCATCATTATTATTATGACGAAGATGAAGACCTCAATCTGACATTTTAGAAGAATTATCTTCCCCATTTCCACGTATAATGTTTGTTTTCCCCTCTCCGTGACTGACTGCACCAACATAACAGTAATTAAATGCACAACAAACTCAGAAAAGCTTTTAGGTGTTTTGCTCTAAACACTCAGACCTCGAGTCACTGAATCATTTAGGTTCTGCAGAGATTGCATCAACAAAATGACCAAATCTTCACTTCACTGTGCTTGTTCAGCTGGAAGTCGCCTGTTGGAGAGAGATTCAGTCTAGTTACATTACAGTGATATTATCTATTTGTGTTCTGCAGGACAGCTTATAAGCACAGTCTGGATAAACTATACAGACTTTGCATAGATGATTGTGGTAGTGATCCTTATGTGTGTTGTAAATATTTGATGTTATCTGGAAGTGCACAGTCCCAAGAAATGTATTCTGATATTGTAACAGATATAAGAGAAAAATATCATAAACTAAATTTTTTTTTGTTGTTACAGGAATGTTCTGTGATAAATGAAAAAAGTAAAACGTGAGATTAAAGTTATATCAATACAAAACTGAAACATTAAATACGTTTTTAAACTGTAACTGTATAGTGAATAATATGTGAGTAATATGTAGTGATTTTTGCTCAAAGTTATAAAGTGATAATTGATAAGTCCTCAGAGCAGGTTGGAGGCAAAAGTGAGTCGCCACAGGAGTGACATCACAGACTGGAGCTGTTATTATGACCATAGTTACATTTTGTTGCAAGGCGACACCTGGTGGCTGCAATAATTATGACGGGGCAGATAGAAAAGTGAATACGAATATAAATAATAATATAATAAAATACAAATATAAAATGTCCATGGGAGCAGTTCCGATTTGGTCGACCATGTTGTTGTTACTGTAACCAACATAGCTTTAGCTTTAGTTGTTTTAACCAATAGCTATGACGATCTTTGCTTAAACATCACCCAGTAGTTTCAGTTCATTTAAGGGATAGTTTAACATTTTTGGCAAATTGGCCCATTGCCATAATCCCTATAGGTTTGTTACCTTTAATTGTCGGTGCAAGCTATTTTTGGAACAGTGGAGCAGGTCCACGAGCTGCTTGCCGAAAAACTGCCCCCGACGGGAATGAGCATCATCCACCAGAGCGTTGTCGAGTTGTTGGATTGTGTATTTGATGAGATTGATGAGGGAAACCAAGAAATCCCATGAGCCTCCGTAGCGTAGCTCTGAGCAGCTCACGGCTCTGCTCCGCCGTTCCAAAAATAGCTTGCACCGACAATTAAAGGTAACGAACCTACTGCTATGACTATAGGGATTATAGCAATGGGCCAATTTGCCAAAATGTTGAACTATCCTTTTAAACAAGCAGTGGCTGTTATTTTACCAGCTGTGGTGATGAAGGTAGGTACCGGTACATGTTTATTATTGTAACGATGACAACCAAGGTCCATTGTGACTGGCACCATAGGGGTGCTATTTCAGGAGAGACTCCAATGTTTTATTTTGTTAAGTGACCAGCAGGAAGCACTTCCTTTGCTTATTAAATATAATGGGTATGATCAATAACAAATTTGTAGAAGTTTATTTTTGTGCACTTGGGACTTGAGTGATTTCTCCCAGAAGCTGAAGGTCATTGTCTTTGGTGGTGGTGAACTTACTGTAAATCAGAGCAAATAAAGTTTAATTTGAATCAGCTGCCAGGATGATTGGTAAAGGAGAAAAGACTAACGCAGCTCATTGTTTTTTAAGACATCCTACATTTCCACAGTGTCGTAACCACAGGCTTTGCACATAACTGCCGTCAGCACATAGCTCATACCACCATGAAACTAGACACCACAGAAAACTCCGGCATGTAGGGAAGATGGGTTTCTCCCTCAGATCAGTGAAAACAAGCCTGGCTGCGAGAAACAGGCCTCACAGCACAATCCCCAACTCTTTTGTATATTTCTAAGAGGAGCAATATTTGTTTTGAAGCACGGGGAGTTGAATAGAGGAACAACTGTGGAGAACGAGCAGTGATCACTGTCATATCTCCAGAAAAAGAGCGTCATCGCCTGCAAATGCACTTTTTTTTTCCAAGAGAGAGCGAGAGAGACAGAGATCTGAAGTGAAAGGCACCCCTAGTGCTGTACAGACCGTTTGACTGACAGGGGATCTCTGGGCAAAAAAAAAAAAAAAAGACCACAGCATGGCGGCTGAGCAAGATGTCACCAAGATGAGAAAACAAAACAAGAAAAAGGCCTCTGGAGGACCATTAAAAAAAAAAAAACTTCAGATAGGAAGTGGAGTCTCGCTAAAAACTTCAGATTGCTTCACCGAATAGTTACTGAACAATGACCCCCAGGTAATGACGGAGAAAAGGAGTCTTGAGGAGTACTTGTAAAATTCTACATTTTAAATTGCCTCCTGTTGATTTGATCCAAATCCCCTCTGTGCTCTTCTGCTTCCACTGTTGTCCCCCCCCACAGCCCCCCAGCCCCCCACCACCCCCTTCACTAAATAACTTGCATTCCCCAGTCGCTGCATTGCCTCGTATTATGTAGCATGAGCACAAGCAAAGGCCTGGCAGTGCATGAATAGGGTCAGTTAGATTTCAAACCTCTCCCGATGAAAGGAGCCCTGGCCGCGGTTGGAGACACTGGAGCTGCTCCCGGCAGCTCCACAAAGACAGGCTTTCAAAAAAAAAAAAAAAGAAAGAAGATGAGGGACGGGTTAGAGGGTTTGGAGGGTTTTTTTTCTTCTTTCTCTCTTTCTCTTTTACCTCATCTTCCATACAACCAGGGATAGAGGAGATGGTAGAGAAAAAGAGAGAGTTAGCGGGTGTGAGTGCCAGCGACAGACACAAAGAGGAAGAGGACGACATACTCCTATAAAGATATAAGGAGGTGAAGAAATGTGACATTAGCATCAGAAGAGAGAGATGTAGTGGCAGAGATACAGTACAGAGCTGTTATTTTCAATATCCATGCATGTGCAGTCGTCCATCTTGACAGTGTTGTGCACCATAAATCAGTATTTCACTTCCACATCCTGAAATTCATGTTTTGTATGGAGACAAATAAATCTGATTTTGACTCTGAGGTGAACAGTTGGGTCTGTGTGCAGCCCAGCTCGTCCAGCAGCTCTCTCATTATTGATGCTAACAAGGCTCCTCTTCCTCTAATGATAAATAAATCACATCTCTTACAGCTTCACAATAAAAGACCACACTGCTGCTCCGGTGACAGGAGCACTTTTAATGTGAAGCAGTTGACGGGGTGGGTGGGGGGCGGTTAAGAGTTCGGTTTTCAACACGTCTTGTTATGCGTTACATGGAGGACGGCCGTCGGTAAACAGTGAAAAGACACGAAGGCACGCAGGCATGAAAGTAAACCATCCAAACCACACAGATTAAATTTGATGCTGCAAAAAGGGACGGCGATGATATGAGTCCGTTTGGCTCCCATTACTGTAAAAGCAGACTAACTCACATCCATGTACATACAGTATACATGAACAGTCCTGTCCATATTCAGTATTCACTCCTGGAGGTCGTTTTCATTATTTGTGCTCGGCTGTTAACTTCCAATTAAGGGGAGAGCTACAGTAAAATATAAAATTTAAGGAGAGACGGTGAATCGACAAGTGAAACAAGGTCAAACAAGAAAAAGAAAAAATTGAGGCACATGCTTCCCCTGATTTCAGAACATACGATCGTTATGATTAAAACACAAAGTGCCTCGCTGAGAACGAACCGTTTGGCCTCTGCGCTGTTACAGTAACTTGTTGGATGTGGTGCTGTCGAAATGTTTGAGATTTTCAAGTGGGCCAGTTGGACAAGGTTGAAAACCTCTGGTCATGAATGTTTGCCTCTTGAGCTCTTTGACGTTTCAAGGAGATCCAGGAGGAACCGGGTCCGTTAAGAAATGGTTTTCAGAGTCTGGTGGGAAAAGAAAGAAGACAAACTTTAACACAGACTACGATCCAAGACCATCAGTGTTGGACCAACCTAAATATGAACTCCCTGCAGCCAGGATCCAGAGATTTGAATGTTATTTTACAGTAAAGGCTGTGGTGGTTTTATAATGAGAAATATATGTATATACATATGTTCCTTTGTGGTTTAAATGAAAAACACAAAGAGCAGAAAATAAAGTGTTGCTAGATAGAAGAGCAAGAAGGGATAAAAGGAAGAAGCAACAAAGGGAGGAGTTCAATAAGAAGGTGAGAGGAAGAGAGAGAGAGAGAGAGAGAGAGAGAGAGAGAGAGAGAGAGAGAGAGAGAGAGAGAGAGAGAGAGAGAGAGAGAGAGAGAGAGAGAGAGAGAGAGAGGAGGTGAAGAAGTAGAGGGAAGAAGATTCAGAGAGAAAGAAAGGGAAACAGTGAGTCAAGTAGAGGCCTGAGAGTATTTGTAAAAATGAGGATACAGGAAATGAGGGGAGAGAAAGCAGGCAGAGAGGATGAATAGAGGGTACAGGGAGAGAAAGGAGAGGTCTGAAAGAGATGGAGAGATGTGGAAAGAAGAGGAGAGACGTGGCAAATAGAGCCGGCGAGATAGGGAGACATGACAATAGCAAATAAAAAGGAAAAAGGACAGCGTATAACAGAGAGAGAGAGAGGGCGGGGGGGTGAAAGAGAAGGAGGGAGAGAGAGTGTGATGAAGCAAATGAGAGGGTGGGGTAAGAGCATGTGAGGGAGGGAGGGAGGGAGGGAGGGAGAAAGAGAGAGAGGGAGAGAAGGAGAGGGAGAGGCTCCACTGCATGTCTGAGAAACCCTGCTGTAAAATGCCAGCTCACACAAAAGAACAGGTGTTTGGCGGTTTAAGGTTTCAGGCAGAGGGAACTGATGGGATAACAGGGATGTTGACATTCACGGACGACAAAAGAGCGCCTGTTCATGGACGTTATGTTGTTTTAAGGGGGAAATATGCATAAAAGATTAAGGCATTATGAGTCATAAGACGGTGACAGCTATGAAATGTTATTCACTGGATATCTCAGGGCGAGATCTTTATTACACTTTAACAAATCCTGGCATATAATAGCGCCAGAAAAAAAAAAAGAAGAAAAAGAAAAAGCCTAACTTGATTCTTGTAAAGTAAATGTGATTTTTTTTTCTTTCTCTTTGCTCTTTTCTTTCGGATTTGCTTTTATCAGCTCAGAAGCAGAAAAGTGCAGTTTTTGGTGCTTCGCATTAAGCTGTCATTTAAGGGTATTGCTTTCTGTCGAGGTGATAGCTGAATAATCTGCGGTCCGGAGGGAAATTCAATACCTTGAAGAGTACAGGCCCCCGAGGGGAACAAATTACTGTTTTAAGTGTCACATGTTGACAGGTGAGAGGCTCGGCCTTCACAGCTCATTTATTGCAGCTCTTTGTCAAAATGTTATTGTCCATTTGCGAGCCGAGGCCACTGTGTGAGTGTGTGTGTGTGTGTGTGTGTGTGTGCTCCTGCCGTTTGCTGCTGATGTGCACAGTAATGACTGTTTGTGGATCCCGTTGCATAACGACGATGATAATAGTGTTACAGTACTATGATACACACACACACACAGGCAGGGTGGGGCTGAGTGCTCGGTCTCCGGCGGGACAATGCCATTGATTTTAAAGCGTTCAACACTCACGTAGTGGTTTTTTTTTTTGCTAACTCACCACAGGCTCCATTACTGAGGGGAATGTCAGCCTCATCAATAACAAAATACAGCCAATGAAGAAGAAAATGGAGGCCTGTGTGATTTTTCTCCTTAATGTCTTCTTCACTTTTTGTCTTTTTGCCTCCTCCTCCTCCTCCTCCTCCTCCTCCTCCTCGCCTGTTTGTCTCTCCGTCTGCTCGCGCTGACCTGAGACGGAGCTTAATGTCAGCGAGCTGAGAAGGACTAAGCAGGGAGATACATACAGTACAGGAGAGTCTCAGAGATGACTGATGCCCCTCCAGGTAATGATGTACACCACGGTGCTTCATTGCCTATGTTAAGGAAACAGATTGAGTTCAAAGTACTCGATGCATCAGGTCAGCGTCAGAATCTATTTAATAGACATTTACAAAACATAAGTGAGATTTACCTCCTGCAGCCTGTCGACATCCATCTACATAAAGACTGATGACACGTTATGAGAATAAACTACTCTACATCAAGAGGCTCCAGCATCTATAGGCTACATGGTATGATACTGATTTATGATAAATGTTTCTGATGTATTGTGATTTATAGAAGAGCTGAGGATAGAAAGACAAGGTGAGTAAGCTGTATAAGACGTCCTATGGATACTGAACATATGGCCTTTCAATAATCAGTTTATACAGGGTGTGATGCACAGTCAGGATCTGGTTACTTACCCTGAAAACTTGGACTTGGACCTGGTCTCAATTTGCACGGCTCCTGCCAACTTGACAACTTGTACAAGAGACTAAAAAACAGTTTTAGAGCTGAAAGGAGCAGAACAACAGGAACAATTTTGACTAGTTGTTATTGAAGGCATCACCTTGAACTCTATAGACATCAAACCTTTTACTAGACTTATCCTGTGGTGTATAACGTCCAAGGATAAGATATAGACGTATTTCAGGCTGTAATACTTCTTACTAATGCACGATTCACTCCTTTCCACTTCTGTATTCTAGACATTGAGAGATCCTTTGTATTCACCTTTCACCCATTAGAAAATATTTCCCTGCATGGCCACAAAACATGAGGAGCTTCTGTACTGTACTGTAGGTCAAACTGGCCTTCAACTAACTCTAAGAGACAAATCTGAGGAAAAAAGGCGAATTATGAATCCTGCATTTATGCTTTTAAATCATACTCATTGTAGATGAGTGAGCAATGACATTCAGGAACCACACTGTCGTGTGTGTGGGTCAGTGCAGCAGCAGCCTGGCGGTTTTAGCCTTGAGCATGAATCGATTTCATACTGGTTTTACTTTGTATCTTTCACTATGTTTTCACTTTCTATCAAGTTGCACAGCTCCTGCAACTTGAAAACTTGGCATACCTTATTTCCTACAAGACACTGTAAACAGTTTTAGAGTAAAAGGAGATGAACAACAGGAACAATTTTGACTATTCATCATTTGAAGACATCACCTTGGACTCTGGGGACTGGGATGTTTGGCATTTAGGACTTTTAACAACAACAACAACAACCCTTTTATAGATATTAAACCTTTTACTAGACTTATCCTGTGGCAAATTAAGTCCAAGGCTAAGATATAGACATATTTCAGGTTGTAATACTTCTGATGCACGATTCACTCCTGTCCATGTCTGCATTCTAGACACTGGCCATGAAACATGAGGAGCTTCTGTACTGTAGGTCAAACTGGCCTTCAACTAACTCTAAGAGACAAATCTGAGGAAACAAGGCGAATTATGAATCCTGCATTTATGCTTTTAAATTATACTTATTGTAGATGAGTGAGCAATAACATTCAGAAAGCGACACTGTCGTGTATGTGGTTCAGTGCAGCAGCAGCCTGGTGGTTTTAGCCTTGAGCATGAATCGACTTGGTCACTGGTGGTCACTTTCTGACTTGGACCTGGTATCAAGTTGCACAGCTCCTGCAACTTGAAAACTTGGCATATACCTTATTTTCTACAAGACACTGTAAACAGTTTTATAGTAAAAGGAGATGAACAACAGGAACAATTTCGACTATTCATCATTTGAAGACATCACCTTGGACTCTGGGGACTAAGATGTTTGGCATTTAACAACAACAACAACCCCTTTATAGATATTAAACCTTTTACTAGACTTATCCTGTGGCAAATTAAGTCCAAGGATAAGATATAGACGTATTTCAGGCTGTAATACTTCTTACTAATGCAGGATTCACTCCTGTCCACTTCTATATTCGAGACATTGAGAGATTCTTTGTATTCGCTTTTCATCCATTAGAAAATAATTTCCTGCATGGCCACGAAGCATGAGGAGCTTCTGTACTGTAGGTCAAACTGGCCTTCAACTAACTCTAAGAGACAAATATGAGGAAAAAAACTACTTATTCACACATTTATGCTTTTAACTTATCTTTATTGTAGATGACTGAACAATAACATTCAGAAACCACAGTGTCATGTGTGTTGGGTTGTTTTAGCCTTGAGCATGAATCGACTTCACACTGGTTTCACTTTGTACCTGATCTCATCCTAAACCTGGACCTGGTCACTTTCTGACCAGGTCCTGTCTAAAGTGGTGATGTCTGCAGTCCCATTTAAGTCAGTGGGAGGTGCAGACATTGTTCCCCAAGGAATTCAACTGTTCTAACTTTCCACCAAATCATGCGGCCTGGCCTAGATACACATGAAGTATAACAGCCTGGGGCTCCTATTTTGTACCATTCTCTTCCCTAACCATATTTCAGGCTTATTCTCACAAGGGCAAGATATGTCCCTCCCAGGCACAAAGCAGCAAAGTGGTGTAGATGGAGGGTACCCAGCAGAGTCGGCTGTCAGGTGCGACAAATTAATGGCAAATCTAACCCGGCGCTGCTGCCAGGCAGGCAGGGGTGGCAGCTGTTCCACGAGAGACTCGCTCTTGCTGCTGCGCACATTAATGTGGCATGGAAACTTGTTTCAGGCATCACTGAGACGATGTTTACGAGCTCTGATGTCTCCTGAAAGGTGAGGCATGGACGGAGGGGGGAGCAGAGACCAGCTGTCGGTTGCGGGCTCGATGGATTTGAGTCAGCAAAGAGGCTCGGCTGTTAATGATTGCTCTCAAGGATGGGTTTCACACCACAGAAGGTGAAAATCCATGCTTTACAACATGAGGCCTATCATCTCCGAACTGTTTTTTTTTTTTTTTCCCGAACGTGATAATCTTGTTACAGGTTTCTGAGTGACATCCAGCTCGGCTGCACATATGTTCGGGCTGGTTTAAGATGTTTTTCAGCTTTAACTTTTGTATACAACCGTCCGGGTTTTCCCCTGCTCCTGCCAGTCTTAGCCCTGTGTGCGCTCTCTCCTTCTCTCTCTCTCACTTTCATTCACCCAACCACAGTTTACACAGGCAGACCACTGAAACACGGAGCATTGTCGTCATAAGTTCACTGGGTTTGAAATCGTACCCGGGCGCCCGCCCCCTTCCTCTGTCTCTGCGCCACTGCCACTGAAATGTGTTTGTCTGATTGCTCCTGAAAGCCTGCACTGACCTGAAAACAAGTTCCAAAATTATAAATAACCACCCTTCCCCTTCTTTTTTTTTTTTTTTTTTTAATCCAGTGGATGCATGATGGGAAAGTGCCCCCCCTGGTTCACACATCCAATCAAAGTCTTTAGAAAGATCAAAGGTGTCTCTGGACACTAATGCAAATCTCTAAAGATTAACACCGGATGAAACCACTGTGGAATTTTCAGCAACTCTGAGTTAAACCCTGAAACCGACTGACAAGAAAAAGAGAAGTCAATAGCAGCAACAGAGCCGCAGTTGAAATGATAGGCCCATCCTATACTGAACTAAATGACCATATCCCTTTTACTCCATGCCGTTTCATGTTTCAAAGGCATTTAGCTGCACTTTCATTCATTTCATGTCTGCACTTCCTCAAACGTTCGCTCATTATCCGCACTACGACATTTATTCACTTTCATAAACCACTGTTTTATGTGTAACTTTGCTTTTGGCTTCTTCTACTTCTTTCTTTTTTTTTTGTACTTTTATGAATGTAAAAAAAATAACTTCAATGCCTCCTCTTGTCAGTCCAATACTTTGCAATGAATAATAAAGAGCAGAGCCGTAATAAGGTGCACCCGGTCAACATTGATTTTCAGATGGCAATAAAGGACTGAAAAACCAATTATATTTTCTCTGTAGTAGTTCCTGCTGCAACGACAGAATTTGCTAAACATAAATTAGACTGTGTAACGCTCACATAACGTTAATGAAACCACCTACAAATTGTGACTATAGTGATCTAAAGTCACATGTTACTGTGACTTGGACATGTACACGGTCTACTCCGATGACCACAATGCTTTCTATTTACTGATTTCACACACTTTTACAAATATAAACATAGTGGAAGATTTACGGTAACTCTTTAACTTTCAGGCCGCTAATTACATGATAATGTCAAGAAGTAGCCTAGAAATAATAGTCAATTTCATAGTAATGTCATAACTTTTATAAAGGCAAAAGATTTCACATGCTTTTCATGCTTTGAATTTTTTGGGAAAGGCCTGAATTTTTCTCAACCAAGTCCTTGCTATTGTCAATTACACTCACTTATTTCTGGGCTATTTCTACGCAATCAATCGTTATTTCTTGGCTGTATTTCTATTACTATGAAATTGACCGTCATTTCTAGGCTTTTTCTAGACATTATGATGCAATTACTTGTTATTTCTTGGCTATTTCTTGACATTCTCACGTAATTAGCAGCCTGTAAATTAAAGGGTTACCAGATTCACTTCCTGTATGGAGCTACAGAGAAGCAGCGGCCTGTCTTAGCTTAGCTCAGCAATATTATCTGCCTTTGTATGGATAAAAGAAATGCCTCTGCAAATCGAACAAGTTGCAGGAAATGTGCTCACAATCTCTCTCTTCCCTAAGTTACAGCACTGAACAATAACTACAACTGTTTTTCCACAACACCATGATGTCACAGTGAAGTTGAACTGTGTCATGTTTAGTGTATGAAGTTGTGAGTTATGGTCAAACAGTGTGGCTTGTGAGGTCACGGTGACTTTGACCTTTGGCTTTCAAGTGAATACTTGAGCCAGATGTCATGAAATTCCCTCGGGATGTTCTTGATATATTGCGTTCTCAAAATATGTGAAGTCACCATGACCTTGAACTTTGACCTTCCCTCCCCATCAAACTCTTATGAGCTCATCTTTGAGTCCAAGTGAATGTTTTGTGCCAAACTGGAAGAAATTCCCTCCAGGTGGTCTGAAAGTATCGCATTCAAGTGGCCACGAGGATGTTTTGTTAGGGCCTCGTGACCTTGAACTTTTACCTTGGACCACCAAAACCCAAAATGTTAATCTCTGAGTCTAAGTGAATATTTGTGGATAAGTTCCCTCGAAGAGTTTCTGAGATATTACGAGAGTGAGACAGACAACTCAAAAAAAACATAATGCCTCCAGCCCTGGATAAAGAGACAGTTTACTAATTTATGGGGATTATGTGCCAATAAAGAGTCCAGCCGATCGTAGGGATTAAACAAACAAAGTATCATCTTAATTAACAAGCTTTAGAGTTACTACTGGCTGCCTACAGTAGCCTTATATTCGCCAGAGGGACAGACTGGTATCTATATTTTATTTAAGGTCTGTGTATGAAAGTGAATGCGTGTGAATCCCAAAATGTCAGATTTTTCCCTTTGAAAGCTTCAGGAAAGATGTTTTTCATTCAGATTGCATCAGTTTTTGTGCGCAGACCTCACGGCTCTAAAAATAAGATGAATGAACAAACATCATCAAATAACCAGGTATCAAAAACCTTAGTGAACGTAGTGTTTATTTTTCTCAGGGAACAGTCTTTCCTTTTCAGAGTAATAATTGTCAGGGTTGTTTCTCATCTTTCGTCATCCTTTATCATACCACTGCTTTGTGTCATATGAAATTTTAGGCTCTTTTTCCTCCTGTCCCTCCCTCTACAGGTGTCTGAACCCATTCAAATCACAGCGGGCCCATATTTGAAAACACAGCAGCCTCTGCAAATGGATTTCAGGACTGCACTGGAAGACTTCCAGCAAATGACAGCTCTAATGTAGCACCTGATGTATCTATTGCAGATCGATTTCTATTTAGTTTACTTTTCAAAACACCTTTGAGCTGTTTAAAACATTGCAGCAGAACTCCGCAGAGGTTTAGGTGTCTGTTTGTGGACGTGTGCAGCTCAGCAAATGCGTGCAGCAACAGCAACAGCAAAAGCAACAGCAGCGATTTGCCTGCAGTGTCCAGACTGGTGCAATCTCCAAAGGCCCCGGGTTGAGAGAGCAGTGCACTCACTCATTCGTTAAGTGAACGCCCAATCACTGGGCTGAACTGGTGCACCAGCTAAGTTACAAGTTGTGACAAGCTCAGATGGCTCCCTAACTCTCAGGCCACGGTATTTATTAAAGTCTATTCAGCTCTGTGTCTTGCAAAAATAAACAGAGTGCCAGGCAGCCGGAGAAAGTGCTGACAGTGAACATACTTTATCCAGGTTGGAATAGAATAGGGCTGAGCCTTATAGCCCCTAGGATACCGAGCCTGCGGGGGGAAAGAGCGAAGCACTACTGACTCTGCAGACGGAGCTCTTCTGGTCTGACTATGTGAGCAGACCTTCTCCTTTCCAGTTGACTTCAGGTGCAGTCATTTGCAGAATGAAAATGGTCGTGTTGCTGGAGAGAGAAAGAGCGAAAGAGAATGTGGAAGAGGAGGGAGGGAGGGGGGTGAAGATTATGAGATAGAAAAAGAGAGGGAGCTGAAGAGCACCGAGTTCTCCTGCCAAAGAGGGTAATGAGGACGGGGATCTGCAGAGAGAGCAGAGCTACTGAGCGGTTCATTGACATGCTAAATGTCAAAGGTGAAGTAAAAATCTCATTCGGCCTTTTTTTAAGCACCGTGGTGTAATGATGTGAGCTCTTGCGTCACATCTAACTGCTTCTGCTTGAGCTCAGCCACAGCTCCGGTGAGTCTGAAGGGAATACTGAGTATCAAGAAGAAAAGACGAGCCTCTTTGAAAACAAACAACTGCTCTCTTTAGCTCTGAAGCTGAAGTTAAAATAGGGTTGAGGCAGGTACAGCAGAGGATATATTACAAGATTAAACAAAGCCGAGGTGCACTGTAAGCCTTCATATCACATATCGAGGTTAATAAGTCGAAGTGTCACACAGTCATAGTTATTGTTTTAACCATAAAATCATGAAGACAGATTTTTTCACACTTCTTTACACACTAACATACTGCACAATTATTATTCTAGAGCCATTGTCCAACCTGCTTGTATGTGGAAGACGCACTTAAACACAGACACAAACTGAACTAAAAGCTCCCTCCAATGAAAGATTTGCTTTTAAGTTGTCCATAAATAAATAAAGGATATTGATACAGTAGTCCAGTGATCCTCACTATTTTTTTCACAAGAGCCACATTGGCAGTGCAAAATCAAGGGGAGAGCCACTTTTGCGACAACATACTAAGTCACCTTTGCAAATGTGCATTTCTACATATAAATTGGACATCCCACAAAAAAAGAAATAACACAGCCAATACATTTTCATTTAAGACCATATTACCTTAATACTGGGATGAGCGGAAGCTGGGCATGCATGTCCTTGACTTTCTTAATGTTAGTTTGTTGTTGCAGTGCACAGTTAGGGTTCATGCCATACAGAACAAATAAAAATTCGTCTGTCCACTTGTCTTGAAATTTTCTGTGCTCATCTTGTATGCTTCCTATATTACACCTGCCGTCTGCCTGCTCGTCCCCTCTCTGGTGTCTTGGTGCTGATTTTTGTTTGCTGCTTCCTCAGACTCATTTTCCTCACCCACTCCACTATTCGTTACAACACTGTGTGTCTGTCCATCTGCTTTTTGAGCTGGTTTCTGTCCCTTTTCTTGTTAAAAACGGTCCATCACGCTGGCTAGCGGAGCTAGCGGAGCTAACGTAGCCTAGCTGCAAACGTGCGCTGTGGTCAAGTGTTATAAACAATGCCACATGGCTTGCCGGCTGCGTTGCCAGGTTTGACAATGCCCCCTTTAGGGATGACCTTTTTTTTTTTTTTTTAATTCCACTTAAAATACTTCCTTTCACCTTCATTATTTGGGTGAAGGCAGGGAGAAGTATAATTCGGATGTTTGCGTTTTTGTAGTCCAGTGTTGTATGTTTATGTAGCACATTTGAAAAAATGTATTGGCTGTGTTACCACATAGGAAGCTACCATGCGAGCCACCAATTATAGCTTGACGAGCCGCATGTGGCTCGCGAGCCGCGCAATGAGTAACACTGCAGTAGTCGGATATTTTCACCTTAGAAAGGTGCATCAAAAAAACAAAACCTTTTCAGGTCAGAGAGCATCAACATAAACAGCTCCAGCCACTTAGGAGCTAACTAGCTAATAATAACATGATAACCTTTACTTTGCTTATAAACCCCTTTTAACACCTTTTGTACAATACAATTAATAAAATTAATTTTAAAAATCAATGCATTGACTTAAGGGAGATTGCAGATTTCACCACCCTTATTTCCTCGGACAAGTCTTTCCAGAGCTTTCATGATGCTAACCCACAAATGTGTGGTGCTTCATCTGAGTCTGGTTAAACTTAGGCTAAAATATGTGAATGAATCTCAGATATTCCCTGTTCTATCATGATGAAACCCACTACTCTTTCACAACACAAGTCAACCTAGAGTAAGCTGTGGCAGTGACCTGAGCATGAGGCCTGATCATGATCAGTATTGGAAGCAAGATCATATAGCAAGTGCTAGCTGTTTAGCATGATAACTAAAGTATAAGAATATAAGTGATTTGTTCTTGACTGATGAGGAAACAGCTCTTAAAGGGATAGTTCAACATTTTGGCAAATTGGCCTATTGCCATAATCCCTATAGTTTTAGGAGTAGGTTCATTACCTTTAATTGTCAGTGCAAGCTATTTCTAGAACGGTGGTGCAAAGCCGCAAGCTGCTCAGAGCTACGCTACGGAGGCTAATGGGATTTCTTGGTTTCCCTCATCAAAAGACAATCCAACAACTCGAAAACGCTGCCGTGGACAAGTTGTGACCTGCACATTCACCACGCTATGAGATAATAACAGAACGTTACGAGACAGAGTTGTTTTCGAGGTAAATGCAGAGACTGCTTGCCAAAAAACTGCCCCCAACGGGAACCCGCATCAGCTATTTTGCATGAATTTACCTCTAAAACAACTCTGTCTCGTAACGTTCTGTTATTATCTCATAGCGTGGTGAATGTGCGGGTCTGTCCACGACAGCGTTTTGGAGTTGTTGGATTGTGTATTTGATGAGTTTGATGAGGGAAACCAAAAAATCCCATGAGCCTTCGTAGCGTTGCTCTGAGCAGCTCGCAGCTCTGCTCCGCCGTTCTACAAATAGCTTGCACCGACAAATAAAGGTAACGAACCTACCGCTATGACTATAGGGATTATGGCAATGGGCCAATTTGCCAAAATGTTGAACTATCCCTTTAATGGTAAATCTGCAAATGTGAAGTTATCTAGAGCTAAACTTCAGCTCTGTATACTACCTACTGCTGTAACATGTTATGTCAAAATGTCACAAGTAAAAGAATGTTATGTCAAAATGTAAAAAAGCAAAAGAAAAGAAAAGATCACAATGAAGATTTTTATTCTGTGGGTAATGGGGGCGAGACTAGATAAGCTTTTGCTTCTCCCGCTTTCCCTTTCGGCCATGTGTATTGTATTACTTGAACTAAGATGAAGTGTGATGATGATGATTTAAATTGACATGCCCAAAATAAACAAATTGATTGATTGATTGATAATTACTGTATATTGAAAGAAAAAGAGCTTTTTGTTGATTTGTGTTTTTGTCTACATCAAGTGTGACCTCCCATTCCCTCCAGCCCTCCTCCTCCTCCTCCTCTTCCTCTATCCATTAAATATTTTCAGTATAGGTCAAAGTGAGCTTGCGGCTGCTGCTCGGAGCAAACACGTCTGCTGTATCGTCTTTGTTGTGTTCGTTCTGGCATGAGGGGCTTTACGCTTTGGCATCCAGTGTGTTTTTGGGGTCTGTGGCGAACACCGCGCTCATGTACGCATTTCTTCACCTTCACTCGCTTCACTGGCTGGGTTCCCTCGTCTGGCAGATTTATCCAACAAACATCTGCCTTGGCCTCGCTGGAAATGAATGACAGCCAACAAATGTGCTGCTTTGTCTGCCGAGCACCTTCAGATTCACTGGTGCTGGTTCGGATCCAAAACCAGAATCCAAATGAGGTGCTATGGATCAGAGCCTGGCTGCTGCTGCTAGTTTCATCTTAGAAATTATTAAATTGCCTTTAAGCTTAATTTAAATTGCTGTTGAGCTATTGTGCAAAAACACAATCATTTTTCCAGAAAACATTGACTTGCAAATAAGTTATTTGATTGGCTGCTGGGTTTGGTTTTTGTGCGTCTGGTGCGGATTATAGGCTGAAAGGAATGATTTACATTATGGAATAATCAAAGGATTTTGGATCTTGCTCAGGTTGTTAGCAGCAGAAGTAGTAGGCATCAAATAAACAAATTAGGAAACTTTCTACATTTCTGTAAGAAAAGAATCCATTATGGCTGGAATTAAATTTGAGATGAAACTGAGAAGAAAGAGGATGGAGGCTGCAGCGTGGGTCTTGTGTTGCTCAGTGTGTGGGTGGGAGGCCCTGAGGGAAGAGGATTTACACAGGGGAAACCAGAATCATCGGAATTCAATTTCAAGATCATGAGGTGATGACCCCACTTTTGGGGAGAGCCTCAGGAAAAGGGCTTAAAGATTGGCTGCCCACACCCGACTCCCACCAGCTCTCCTCCAACACACACACACACACAATACACAAATACACTCACACATGTGCATGTACACATCTTCCTGTGGTGTCTGAGGAGGGTTAATCACTTCCTGAGACCTTGGGCTGTGGGGCCGGTCTGGGCCAAGTTGGTGCTCCAGTGCTCAAACCACATCTCTGTTTCTTTTTCTTAATCTGTATGTATTTATCTGTGTCTGTGTGTGTGCCTTCCTGTCTGTCTTTCTTAATCCTTTTTCTTTCTTTTTTTTTAAAGAGAGTTGACTCCCTTTTTTGTGTTTAATACAATACAGCAGTCTCTCATATTTAATATTTTGTATTCAAGGACAAAGGTGGGAGCTTCAGCCAAACAATAACAGAGCAGATAGGGAGTTAAATGACCCAGCTAAGCTCAATGCCCCACTGTATTCCTGTAACCATGTTGTCTTCTTTCTCACTCTCACTCTCACTCTCGCTCTCGCTCTCCCTCCTCTCCTCTCCTCTCCCCAGTGGCTTCCCTCACTCAGCTTGTGAATACTGATGCAGGGCTGTGTGGGCATGATGGGAAATGTCAATTGGAGAAAACCCGGCCAGCCTGCATCTGGCGGAGCTGAGCTCCATTCCTTCTGCAGAGCTCACACTGTTTGCACTGCCCTCAAGAGGTCCGGCTCGACTCTGCAGAGAAACAAGGAGCACTGAGAGGAAAAGGTTACAGGCAGTCAGACAGGAAGTGAGTTATACAGCCTGTTGCTTTGTATATAAAAAAGATCCATATCAAAAGAAAAAAAAAATGAATGCGTTTCCTCTTGGTTTGGTTCTTTGTGTATGTGATTTTACTGTATTTGCTTGTTTTAATATAATATCCTCAACACAGTAATTAACATCTTTCATTGAGGGAGGCTGCAAAAACAAATACAACTACACAGTATAACAGCGCAAATACATGCAGATGCAGCTTTAGTGCATAAAGTAGCTCACTGCTTGTTGATGATGTGAATTACTGCTGAAGTAAAGGTATTTCTTTTTTTGTATAAGGCTGTATCCTGCCGAAACTGTCAGAGTAAGAAAAACTACAGCTTGAGTCGTTTGTTAAAATGTCTAAAAGTGATATAGTGGATGTTTAGTTTTAAAGTGTCAGAGACCTCCAGCAGCCCTGTGAATTATGACTCTTTATTTCAGGAGCAAAGGTGGAACTAGTTGTGGTCGTGTTATATAACTACAATATTTCTGACAGGTAGTGGTGGTGGTGGGGGGGTGGGGTCAGAGGTGGCTCCTGAAACACTGTGACGTAAACACAACCTCCTTTCTGCTACTAATTCACCAACAGACATGAGTATGAACTTTCTATGAGCCTGTAACTTTCATGTTTGTATCTGTATTCTTTCCATACTGACTCTTGGTTTTCTATACTTTCAGTCTACAGACAGTTTCTTTGTTTATCTATAAATGTGACGATATCGTGGCAGATGAGAAAACACTCATGTTTATCACCTATTGCTGGAGCAACTGTCAAAAAAATGCTTCCTTGCAGACAAATGCATCAGTAAATATTTTATATGGCCATCCCCGAGGGGAGTTATAAATGACATATTAATTTCAAAGACGGCCCTGTCAAAAAAAAAAAAACGCTGCAGGTCGTCTGTGCAAGCTGCTCAATGCAACTCAGTTACGTTTAATTGTAATTAAAGAGATATCCAGCGGCATTCGTTATAATGAGTGGATGAGGGAAGTCTCAATTAGGAGGAGGTCAGAGGTCAACGAGGCACAAGAGCCTGTTTTTCATTTCTTGTTGTTTTTTATCAGTGAGCGTGTTTACTGTCATAACTTCACAGCCTTAAGGGGGCACTTAATTTAAAACAAACCATGGCAACAAAGTTCTAGCATACAGGAGATGCTTCAGCTTATAAGGATATGTTGATCCCTTGTGTTTACTCAAGTGTTAGTATACTGATGATAATTAATGTGTAGTAAAAAAAAGTATTTCAAAGTTATATTTCTAACAAATACGACAGCAGAACGGTTTACCTCTCGGTTTATGGGGGACAACTTTCTTCAGGCGTTTCCGTCCGTGCGCACGTCCTTACGTTCACTGCAGTAAACAATCAGAGCCGGGTCACAGTGAGACCACATATTTAGGGCTAATTGTAAAAGAGGAAGAGCATTAGTTACACTATCCTTATACATGGACAGCTAAAAGAACGTACTTTGGCAAAACCACAAACAAACACACTGCAGAGAGGAGGGCAAATGGATTTCATTGTGAAATTCCAAACATGAGCCTGTCACCGACTCTATGGACTCGGGAGCGACTGAAGCTCATTCATTCATAAATCTTGAAAGGGAAGCATGCAAACACAACATATGGAAGTGTTTTCCCCCCCGAACCAGGTCCACATGGTAGCGTTATTATCCACGGCAGCATGACATGCATGCTCAGAGCCGGGAGAGGCAGCCGGGCTCTGGGTCTCTGAAATGATTTTTCCTTTTTTTTTTCTTTTTTTCAAGACACTGGTATCTGATGAAGGGAGAGGAGCACCAGCACCAACCGCTATATCTGAAGAGCCCCTCCACACATGGAGGCAATTACATCAAATGGTGTTCTCCGGCAATTCTCCCATTTGAAAAGAAATCAGTGAAATTCTTATCCCGGTCTTTCTCTCTCTTTCTCTTTCCTCTGTCCGTTCTCCTGCTATTAGCAGCAGGCATGCAGCAGCTCCCTGTCCTAATGTCTGCAGAGCCTCCTCATCATTATTATTTCCCTCTCTCTGTGTAGTAAAGTGCCCAGCTCACAATTAGAGACAAGCTCAAGGTCTTATTTCATATTTCAAGACGAAAACACAAAAAGAAAAACGCCGTCTGTTTGCTAGACTCTGACTTTCAGATGCTGTTAGTGCTGAGTTAATTATCCTGCTCTCTCCATTTAAAGCTTTACTATTCATATCAAGTCTTGACAAGTTTTTTTTTTTTTTTTTTTTTTCATTGACAGGATTTAACTTTCATTTAACTGATAAACCTTGACATTCTTTTGGTAACATCTGTGATGTTGAGTGTTGATTGCTGGGGTGTCTTTCTTTTATCACTCAATCATGTGTGAAGGCTTTTTTTTAACCCCCTCTAATAAAGTGTTTAGTACTGTAGGTGGCACAGGTTTCTTTCATTGTTCAACCTCAGCACCTCCTGTGCAGCTCAGCATTTCTGTCGACAAAGCTGCACCAGTCATTAACTGTTTTCATTATGGTTTGTTTAATGCTAATTGTACTGACTCTGCTACATCTGAATATTTCAATACACTGCTATAAACTATAAAACTGGGACCATACCGCAGCTTCATCTTCTCTTCTATTGAACATTTAGCCTATATTGTTCTTATTACTGTGAAAAAAAAGGAGATGAATTCATAACTTGGTTGTTTGCCAGCGAGAAATCTGACTGATGCTATTTCACAGAGCGACAGTGAGTATGTGAGAAGACTGCATGTAGAAGAATAACAGCAATTATCTGTCAGTTTCAGACTTCACAGCTGCTCAATATTACTTTTTGGTTTAAAAGAACTCATTTGGATTGAATTATGAACTTTATTTAAAATAAGCCACCAAGATACAGCCTATATATGTCTGTTTGTATTGTATAAAGGCATCTAAGTGCATTGAAACTTTAAGAATGTGTTATTTCTCCAACTGTGGTTTTATTTTCTACCTTTCTCCTCCACATTTTCAGTTACGTTCTGCATTACCTTTCAATCAGTAAATGATTAAGGGTTTTGGATCAGTCATTTTAAGGAGGCTTTGGTCTAATATCTGTGTCTGAGCAATCACCACCAGAGGAAAATACTGAATCGTAGGTGATGGGATTGAAAATAAAATGGAGTCTTAACTTCATCATTGCTGCCGTGCGACCTTGTGACATTCATCCGTGATGGAGACAGAACATAATACGTCTGATTGAAATGACTGAGGTGTGGGAGTCAGGTTGTGTCATTCAGCAAAGAGCCCCATCTTTCATCACGGTGTAGAAGAAGAAGAAGAAGAGGACACAGTGTCAGGGAGATGTTCACTACTACTGGGTCAACAGATGGTTGAAAGGCATTTTGCAGCAGTTTAGTGGAGGTTCAATGGGCTTCATGTTCAGTTTCAGTATAGATGGATGTTTCATCATCAGGGTCAGACTGAAGATCAGATCTCCCACTTTCAAATCTGGTCCAGTCAAAGGACGACATGTTTAGTAAAACAGAAACTCAGTGTGGTGTAAAAACTATTAAAGGGATAGTTCAACATTTTGGCAAATTGGCCCATTGCTAAATCCCTATAGTTTTAGCAGTAGGTTTGTTACCTTTAATTGTCGGTGCAAGCTATTTTTAGAACGGCAGAGCAGAGCCGCGAGCTGCTCAGAATGGAGGCTAATGGGATTTCTTGGTTTCCCTCATCAAACTCATCAAATACACAATCCAACAACTCCAAAACACTCTGGTGGACAAGTTGTGACCTGCACATTACTAGAAAACAAAGAAAAACACGCACTCTCCAACAAAACTCTCAGGAACAAACTAAAGAGGTGCACGGCCAAAAGATAAACTTAAAGAAACAGAAGAAAGGCCAGCAGCACTCGTGTCCTTCTCATTGTCCTTTATTGCATACTGCGGATGCAGATAACAGAACGTTACGAGACTGAGTTGTTTTCAAGGTAAATTCATGAAAAAACGCTGATGCGCGTTCCCGTCGGGGCGTAGCTCTGAGCAGCTCGCGGTTCTGCTCCGCCGTTCTAAAAATAGCTTGCACCGACAATTAAAGGTAATGAACCTACTCCTAAAACTATAGGGATTATGGCATAGGGCCAATTTGCCAAAATGTTGAACTAGATCCATTAATTGATATTTCAATTCAACGATTATGTGAGAGGAGTCATTAGGAAGTGTCAGTCTGTTTTAGTGTTTTGGCTGCATGGCTATAAACAGAGATCAAGATAAACAGTTTGTATTTGTCAGGTAGCTAAACACAAAGCTCTAAAACAACGACTAAGTTTGCAAACACATCAGATTGAACAAGTTTATAAGATGATATGTGGTAAGTGTTGTGTTTTTCAGAATAAAAGACAAATCAACACAAAGCTTCAAATGCCCTAAACCCTTTAAATTCCTATCAAAGTGTTACCACTCTACTTACTACCATACATCATAGCAAGCAGTAATCACATAAGTAATGGCACAAATAATTGCACTGTCCATTTAAGCACAATAACAGTAGCAACACAACAGTGGAAACACGAGGGAAATGCAGGACAATGGCCCCTGTGAGTGTTGTTTTATTGTATATATTATGGTGATGGATTGTTATTATCAGTTCTGCATGTGTAAGCTGTATTTTATGCTGTCGTTGGCTGGTTTAAAGCTATCTCCAACAATACAATTTGGTCTGTTATTGTATAAACCAGTCATGTTTTGTTGGAATATGAAATATTAATTAGAAAAGCAGCCAAATGTCATATAGATGCAGTGAGGTGAAAAAGTATATTTCCTTTTAAGAAATAGCAGTACATATAAAGTAGTGTAAAAGTTACTTCCTACCACAGACAGAAAGTACTATACATGAAAAGGAGAGTAACTTTTATTTAGAGTTTGGTCTCTCTCCCTCTCTGAGTTCATAAACCGAAATTAAATAAAGAGATTCAAAGCAGTGAGGTGACTTTGACCCCTGGTAGGTAAAAAGGGAGTTGTATTAAGATTAATTTAAGGTTATATTTGGTATTCACTTTAACCTGTGCAGACTCTCTGTGCTGTCGTGACCACTTTGAGCCGCACTAAGCCAGACAACCACACTTTCTCTGGACATTAATATTCACCAGCATCTGCTTCAAAGAAAATCCCTTTACAAATCCAGGAATGTGTCTCCTATGGATTTCAGGCTTTGACACTTCACCAATGTCGATGTCCCCCTGGCTTAAAGGCTTGAAAAGTGCATCTTCAGCGCTTCATACTATGTATTATTCCCCCTTATTTGCCAAGTGAACTCTGTATATAGGTTATATATAATTCATTTCTGTTCCCCAGCTGAGGCAAGGTCAGACTTATTTGGGTAGCATCTCAACAGCAGCTAATATAAATATGTATTATTGAGATGAGCTTTTCAGGTTCGCTCTCCTCCTCTCCTTTTGCTGGATGGACGTGTCAATCACAAGGGGAACAAAAGTTGATCAATATGCACTGACATAGTGACTATAATGAGTGGAGCATATCATCTCTTAAAGTGAGCACCAGGGTCCATGAATCATGTTTATTTTATTCTGCATCACTAATGTGTTCCTATACCACAAAATCCCTGTTTATATTTGTTAATTAAAGTGACTCTGACTCTGAATTGTTGAATGAAGACTTTTTTTTTAACCCCCGACTGCAAACGTGGTCATGGATGAATAATGCGTCCAGGATTTGCTTTGTATGTATGTGATTAAAATTAAGAAATAATTGGATGCATGTTGACTCTGAGGTCAACCCATTTACTATAATAGGAGATGTATTTACATTTGGTCTTTGCCTCAGTGGCATCAAACGCTCAGAGCCCCTGTGGGTGTTACAACACGCTCATTGCCTCAAAGTAATCAGCTTAAATCTTCAGTTTTTGGCACACGCTCCATCCTGAGCACTTCCTGTTTAAAAAAAAAATCTAAACAAAGGCAGTAAAAACCCCAACACCATCATTATATTTTGCTTTTTTTTTGCAAGACCCAAGCTCATGCCCCACTTTGGCTACCCTACAGGGCTAGTATAAAATATATATATATAAAGACACTCCCATCGATCTCCAGGCACACATGTCAAGATTGCCCTAATAAAAACGAGGTGTAAATAATGTAGGGGGCAGATATGGTGCACAGCACCATTTGCAGGGTGGAGATATAGGCTATAAAAACACAGCAGCACTGTTTGTCTCAATCTGAGCTGCTTCACTTTCCTGTTTGCCACCACACCATCATTTCTCCAAAAAACGCCGGTCTGGACGCCAGATCCTCAATGTGTTCAAACACAACGGGCTGTGGCTCTTTGGCAAAACAGTTGTGTGAGATGTTTTTACTCAGTGCTTTTATATTAGGTGCTGAAGACTTGTTATAAAATGTGTTCATGCCGCCATGTCTGCATGCAATCCTGGTGAATGCATACTGACGGAATTGGCCACATATTGTGAACAATCTAAATGCCAATATGTTGTTTGCCTCGTGTCTAGCACTAAAGTAAAAGTAAAAAAAGAGAATGGCAGGAGAATTTGGTCATTAACCAAAAATATTAGACAAAATGAAAATCTGACCTCATGGTGTTCAGTGAAAAACTCAGGGGGAACATTGAAGTTATCAAAATTCAGGAGGAGGCCACGGACATGTGCAGCCAATTTCGTGGCAATCCATCAAATACTTGTGGAGACATTTCACAAAAAAATTCAAAATGTGAACCTCAGTGTGGCACAAAAGAAAATGTCAGAGCTTCATTTTCTGAAGACCATGAATGTCTGCACCGATGTTTGTGTCCATTTATCTTTTAATATTGTGATGTTTTCCTGGATAATTGAAATTTTTGGAAAATAAAGAGATAGCAGAGTCTTTTGAATTCCTCTGGGTCCAATGGATGTTTGTACCAAATTTTATGACACAGTCTTTCCAGGAACTGTCAAGATATTTTACAAAAAAAACAAATATTTTATAATAATAATAACTTTATTTTTATTTTTAAAGCACTTTTCATAATACTATATCCTGGTGGCACTGGAGAAGTCATTAAGGTTCAATCTCTGGAGACAACTAATGTCACTGGAACTAGTAATAGTTGTTGAGACTCTTCAATCTGGACTTTTGAATCGCCTCGGCCCAGTATTTCAAAACTTGTGATCTGGATCAGACTGATCTGGATAATGAAATCTCCCTTTTCTCAGTCATCAATCAAGGTGATCCAAAACTTTGGTAGGGTGGATCACAGTGATCCCACTCTGACCGGATACGGATTTCCAAATCTCGTGTCTCAGCCTCCGGGTCTGAAACATGGTGGCCTACTTCACAAAAGGAGCAGTCGTTAGCGCACCTTTCAGGTCAAAATTTAAGTTTACCGTTGTCTGATGTGTAGCGTTTTTAAGACCATACTGTATACGCCAACCGATATGTCATGCAAACCATCTATATGAATTGTTATCCACCTAAAACGAGAGCGTAACGATCTCTAATTGAGCCGAGGTTGTGTTAACAGTAGCTAACTTTGCTCCATTGTGTTAAGGAGCAAGAGGCCTAGCAAGGTAGCTGGCTTTGTTGATGAAATTTGTGGCCCTCTATCAAGATGAACATGAGGATATTGTGGTTATAGCCTATGTCTGTTTATGCTGAGCCTAAAATTCAAGAAAGTCTTTGTTGCATATTTTATAAAAAACAACATTTAATTCAGCTAAAGGGCAGTAACAAGAGCTTCTTTGACAGTAGAGGTCAAATCAGCCAGGTAATATAATTCCCTCATGATGTGATGTTTGCTATAGTTTAACATTCTTCATTTAAAGCTCCTTAAACACTTTTCATCTGTTTTTGTTTGGTTTGGTGAGCACCCAAGCAATAACACAAAGTCCCTGATGTATGAAACTTCAGCACAGGGCCTCTGTATGTAACCTTTGACACAAATACCATCTGACCCCACAAGTCAATGAACATCACAAACACTCTCAGAGGAGCCTGTTACTTTTCTGCCTCATTGTTTCTAACCAGTGAACCTGGTGGGTTGGGCGCACTGATATGCAGAGTAGGTGCTTTGATATATGTCCCACTGTCAAAATTCATACACTTCAGAATGCTGTCTGCCCTCGCGCTGCGTGAGTGTTTTCTCCCTGCACAATGGAGATGTCACACTGGGACATGTGGAAAGCTACAGCCCCACTGGAGCCCCTGGAGAACACAGGAGGAAACCCCTCACTGGTGAAAAAAACACAATACCTCCCATTCCTACTGTAAAGTGCAGTGCTCTTGTGTGTGCCCGCTGTATGCGATGATAATGTGAGCAGGAAGGAAGGCAATGACTTTGTAAGTGACTCGGAGCTGATATACGAGGGCCTGGTTAATTGGCGCCTTTTATGAGGTGATGTATATTGTGTTGCCCTGTTACAGGACGTCTGGCTGAGCTCCAGTTGCCCCCGTTCAAATGATGTATTTATGACTCAAAGCTATTTTCTCGATGAAATATTTATGATCGTAACTTTAGTTACTTAGTTCGTGCACACGGGCGTCCGCAGTGTCCAGTTCATGTGAGAGTCAGTGTTCATTATGTTTTTTGGTGGAGGGGGGTTAGGGCAGAGAGACGGCACAACAACTATCAATCACACAGCATGTTATTCCAAATAATTACAGTACATTAATGAATAATTCAATTAACTCAGGAGTTTAATTTAAACTCGGATCGGGACGACCAAAAAGTGTTTTGTGATTACATTATTTTGAAAGATAACTTCCTGTTCATTAAAGCTCTGGTTTTACATCTAAAGATTTGGACATAATTTATATAACTTAGAATAGTATTGTGCACTGAAAAGGCATTGAAATCTCTACCAGATATGTCTATAAAGATCCTTTTCAAACTGAATTCAAAGGCTGAACCAGGAAGTCAGTGTGTGCTGGATGGTTTGGGTCAATGTGATAAATCAATTCGGAGGTTTGTTAAAACCAGTATGATCATCTAGGTGCTTTTGTGTCTCAACTCCAACTAATGGAAAGGGTGGTAACGCACACCAATGGTTCTTTTGAGAGGTGCCAATCACTGAAAGTGTAAATTGAAAAATAAGTGTAGTGTAAGTGTTGTATAAGTGGAGCCAAGAGTGTGCTACACTTTTTTTTTCACTCAACTCCAACTAATACCATTTTAGAGATGCCTCCTGGATGATACAACCTAAATGAATGTGTTTCATGAAATAACCTCACAGCAAATCTTAGTGAATGGGAGGAATAGGAGGGTTAATAAGGTCCTTGCAGTTCATTTACGCCCTGGGCTCTTTTAAAAAGGTTAATCCACAAATGGCTTTATGACAAAGACTCCTCCCACTGTGGAGAGGTGTTTTAACATTTAATTGAATCACACTCCTATCTGTAATTAAAGTTTAGATATCCATAACAGCATTGCTTCCAGTTCAGAAATGTAATTAGAGATCTCCATAATAAAAATCCTTACCAGTAAAAATTGTATTTCAAAAATATCTACAACTTTTGATTCAATTCGTGGTGTCAATTTTAACATTTATTTTAATGCTATACGTGTGCATTACTGATATTGAGAATTTGACTTATATAGAAATGATGCTATTTCAATACAATTTCCATAAATAAAGATGATTTAGACGTCTATAATACCAATGTAACTTAAATATAATCTTCACTCTAAGAAATTCTATTATGGATATCTAAAATGTAATAATAATAATTGTTTACATTTACATCAATGCCCGATACCCAAAGCACATTACAGAAACCATTATTCATTCATACACAGTCCCCGCCCTCATCCCTACGTCACCACATTCACGCGCATCCCTTGGCTGCACACACAGAGAGGACCGCCCCTTTATGCCGTTCTCTCTCCTCATTGGATAAAGGTTGTAGGATACAAGGAAAGTTTTCTCCTCGGCTTACAGCAGAGCAGAGTGACTGACAGACCCGTGTTTCGGACCAAACAATCTATATAAGTGATCGCTGTCGGAAGATATAACTATTTAAGACTTATATTAACACCAATATTCCGCTTACTTCTGCTTTAACTGCCCTGGGGCAGACTGACGGAAGCGTGGCTGCCAATGTGCGCCAAACGGCCCCTCCGACCACCACCAAGATCATTCATACACATTCACAAGATGTAATTGCGTATAGTCAGTCAGTCGGTGTACCTGTCCATGTGTATCCACAATACATAAGTGAATATCCACAAATACATTGCTTCTAGGAATAATTATAACTGTAGATACATGAAATAGAATAATATATAATTTTACAATATGAATTGTAAATATTTGTAATGGCATTTTTACAAGTGTACTCTTGAATGTTTTTCATCTTTTGAGGTTAAAAGTAAAATTGCAACTTGTGCAACAGTGCTGATCTATTGCAGATTTCCATGCTGTTTGTTTGGATATAAAAATGTAGAATGTAAAATTGTTGATATCTGAAGCTGAAAGTCAACACCACATGATACACATTATTTGTCAAACAGGAAGAATAACTTCCTGTGGATATCTGAAATGTTCTTTTTCACCAGGAGGAACTAAATTACTGCAGTATGCATCCTGTCTAAGTATTAAATGTTTGTCAAACTACCACAATTTCTGCATTGTTGACAAACAGGACGCAGTATATCAAAGTGCAGTCAGTGTCGCTCTTGGTACAGTCGTCTATAGTTTATGTTATGGCCATGAATCATGCAACATGTTGCTGTCAGTTGTGATCTACAGCAACATGACAGGTCACCTACTGTACAAACCAAAGGTGCAGAGTCAAATGAACATAACATACATTAAAAATGACTGACACGACACCATTTTCATGCATCATGCCAGGAATCTCAGAGCAAACTGAACCTTCTCTACCAAAACGACCCTTTCTTGCACTCTCTTCTTGTTCTCGGCCAAAGAAAATAAACGTCCCATAAAAATTCAAAGCATCACTTGGAGGAGCTGCTCTCTATCATCATTTGGGGGTAAAATAAAAAAAGCGGCAGGGTGAAGAGGTGGAAGCAGCCAACAAGGGCTGTATGATGTCTTTGAGTGTGTCTCTCCTCTGCGACCCCGGAGCCAAAGAAAACTCCTCAGCAACAGCCTGCGGATTGTACCTTCACCTGGCCGAGGACATAACATGTACATTCATGAAGCTGAACAGCTCATACCTGACTGCTCAGACAAGGCGCTCTTTCACCCCGCTGCTTGTTTCCTCGAGCAGAAAATTTCCTCCGGAGAGTTTCGTTAGATGAGTCGTCCAAGGTCGTTTTGAGGAGGAGCAGGAAAAGTCAGTTGGTTCTTCTTGTGTACCTTCACTTTCGTACCACTCTGCACTGATTTGGCTTCGCAACTCATTATTATTGTTGGATGCAAAACACATCTATCAATTTGCTCATTTTACCAATTTGTTATGCTACAAAGTTTTTTTTTACTTTAGTTTCAATTTTATGCCACAATTACAAGCTGTGTTTCCACCGAGGATAGTAACATGTACTTTAAGCTTCAAAAACACTGGACAGGAGAATGATCTGCAGGCTTGTCTGTGGGAAACACTGTCCTCGGGACTGTTTAGGATCGGCTCCCTGCCCGAGTTTGTGTATTTATGGACGACTTTTCCATTGTGAGTGTAGAAATACTGAAGAAGATTTAAGTGGATGCGCAGAATCTGAGAGAATATGATAAAATACTAAACTTTAAATGACTTAAATATCAATTGTCATTAACATAAAAAAAGTGACACATTTTCAACTACTAAAACGTTGCAAAAGTAAATCTCTATGCAAAAGCTGTGCAATGATACCTGATCCTCAGTCGACACCACCATTAAAAATGAACTACATTGATTTTTTCTTTCCTCCTGACACAAACAAGCCACTCTGAAAAGCCTCACTAACTCAAAAGTGGCTCATCTGAGTCACTGCTGGTGCCCAACAGTGATGCTGTATGGAGCGACTAAGTTCAGACAAGCAGCTGCCATGGGAAACAAATTCTATAAACACTTCCTTGGCAACCTTGGAGCCAAAGGTTTACCCAATATGACCGTTAATATTTTAAGATCGCTGCTGCTGCTGAAAAACAACACCGGGACACTTTTCTGAGAGATGTCTCTTTCAAAAAAGTTATTTTGCTGCATGCTGGGAAAATATGGAAAGCCGGTCTACAGGGTGCCAGAGAGGGAAAGTCTCAAGACGTTCAGAAGTGGAGGCAGCATCTAATCACAGATTTGATGAAGACTAATCTGTGAGTTGTTAAACAGGAGGCAGCGCAAACAAACTCGGTGCGAATGAAACGGGACGACGTGCAGAATCGTAAACAAATCACCATGAGAGGGTAAACACGAGTTCACGCCTTCTCTCTTACAATGCACTGTAAGACAGCTTTGTGAGGGTAAACTACGTGACCTCCACTGACACAACAGCCCTGTCAATCATAAGACACTGTGTTTGACTGGAGGCCATTGGTGGTCTTTGCCCCTGCATAGTGAGGGGGTAGCAGCGTAGGCAGTGGGGGTAACAGGCCCCTACATAAGACGCCAAAGAGCAGGCGCCAGCTGGTCGTGAATACTGTAATCTCTTGCCATTGATTAACTGGGTTCCCAGGTCTTGAGGGGGGGGGGTGCCCGCCCGCCTCCTGATGGAGCGGGACCACAGTGGAGGGCCCGGGCAAAATGGATGAACGCGCCCTGGGCTGCTTTCTGATGTCGGCTGACGGGGGCTGTTGGTGAATGTGAAAGAAATTGCCGCTGGCAGCCACAGAGAGATATTACCTGCTGTGTGGGTCTATAGGACAGAGGAGGTTTCTAAAGACAGAGGCTGGATGGGTCGTATGAAAGGAGGTTTAGAGGAATCCTGACAAAGCACGAGAAGCGAGCGGGGAGCGACGGCTGGGTGCCGACTTTCTGCAGGGCCATTAAGGAATATTTCGAATACCTTTAAACACCTTGACTGGTATTGACGGATGAGCAAAGAAAACAGAGAAACACACGCAGGTCTATTATCCGCTGTCAGCGCACACATGAAATAACCTCAGCTATCTAAGAGTCTGAAAAGGTCTGATGTTATGCAGAGCAGCAGCTCCTCTCCTATAGAATCACAAGGATGAATCAGATGGTTGTTTCTGATGCTGTTTGTGTGTAATTGGCTGCGTTTATTGTGCGTCTTATCTTCGTTCCACATCTGCTGTATTCATGATCTCACAGGCTACATGGTTGAATAAAGATTATAACAACCTAAGAAAAAAAAGAAGGAAATATCCATCTGCCACATGTAACTATGCATATTATTTCTGACCTCGCTCTAACATTTGCTATTTCCTTCTAAAAGCCAAAGCAAATTTGAGTTATATAAACATACTTTCCAGCAGACTAGGCTGCACGATCTTCATTTAATGTTATCAATGTGTAATTTAAAGGCTTTTAAAATTTTAAATATGCATGAAACTCTAAAGATAATGAAAAGGAAATTGGGATTAACACACTGGGATAATATCACAGGATTTATATCAGACAATCTAAAGTTCACAGCTCCAGAGACACAGGTTATACCGAAGGGGCACTTGGTGATCTATAACCTTAAAATGCTAACAGAATATTTTCACTCCTGGTCAGATAGGTCTCTTTTTTAATAGCCACACTCCTTGCATACCCTTGAGCTATTATGGCCTGTAATTGATGCACATTATAAAGTCATATTTTCACAACAGAGAGGGAGAGGGCTAAGCTAATTAAAGCTGAAATCCAACATTAATGTTGAGTGAATAGGTAATATGTCACCATGAAAAATAGTGCAATAATAACAGTGATGCTGCTGTGTGACTTGACCTTTTTTCTTTCTTTTTTTTTTTGCTGTAAAATTGGTTGTAGCCTTAAGCTGTTTGGAAACGTGAGTTATGAGTTTGCTTTTAAAACACAGAAGATGTTGTTTTCTGAAAATGATTATGTTCAGGAGGACGGGAAGTAAGTGAAGCTTTTGTATTGATGAAGAAGCTGATCACACCCTCCGCAATTACATTTTCTTCACACAGCAGTAAAATCCTCACTTAGTGCTGCCATTAAAAAAAAAAGCAACAACTGTATTTCCACTGTGGTTTAATGGCAGTGAACAGCCACACAGGTTCTTCTGGAGATCACACCGGTGAGAGTGGTGAGAGCCAATACATCACACCAGCCTGCTGACTTGATATTCGAGTGATGGCGAAGGGCTGATGGGCTTGGGGGTGGAGGAGGGCTGGGGTGGGGTGGGGGCAGTTTTCCTCAGGGCTTACCTGAACCGTCAGATGCAGCGGACGACAGGCTTCTCCATCTAACAGCCTCTCGCTCTAATAACTGCAAGTCCCATCTCAGAGAAAGCCCGCCGCGTGACTGATCAATGTCGACAGGTAGTTTCAAGGCCGCTGCTCATATTGCCCAGAACAGGAAGCAGCACATTTTCCTGAGGGCTCAGCTGTATCTGCCTTATATAATAAACTTTATTTGTGTAGCTCTTTTCAAAATACAGTTACAAAGTGCTTTACAGACAATAAAGCCAAGGAGGTATTAGGCTAAAAACACAGATGCAAGCACTTTCTTTCGTAAATTAATGTGGTTCCAGTTGTGTAACACTGCTACAGCATTTTTAAAATCATAACTTAGACATTTCTACTGCAGTTTCAGCTTGAAGTTACTGTTTATGTTAATGACAATGACAGCAGCTACATTTAAATATAGCTCTGAGTGTATTTGATGTCCAAACAAACTCATAACTAAAAGAGGAGGGCACAACCGAAAAGCAAACATATTTAGCCTGAGCAAGACGAGCTAAAATAATCTTCCTGGTAAATGCACTGTTACTGGTTTCTACTTTCTTTGCTATGAAAATTATGGGTACACACTCCAGCTGCCAACTTCAATACCCATCTCAACAGGCAGCGCGTCACACGGCCAGGCAGAAAAACACCCACCATTGGCCAGCCACAGTTCCCATGGAGACCACAGTCTCCTTCCTCTCCTGAGAAAGCGTAAACAGTGAGTGAACATGGGGCGATTCATATAAATTGTTTCCTAATCTTGTTATTTCTCATTTCCATGCTGGAATGGATATTGGATTACAAGTGTGTGGGAGAGTGGGGAGGAACGGGGGAAAAAAAAAAAAGATGTTTTCACTATTTGACATTTTACTGGAGTGTGTGTGGCTCAGTGCAGTTATGGACCGTCATCATCCGCTGTTTTGTTGTGAGATGCTGATAAGGAAGGATCAATCACATATTATTCAGAGTCTGTATGAGGCTCACACCGAAAACACACCGTAACTGTAAGAGTGACACAGGTGACATTTTAATGCCAGAAATCATTTATCAGGTTCTTTTTCACTTATATTCGATTTTTCAACTTTACATTACATTTTTCACTCTTTTCATCTCATTCTGTGCTTTTTGTATTGCTTATACCTCCTCTTTATTATTACATCTTCCATCTTACTGTGGTCCTCAATTTATGTTGTTGGACTCTGCTTGCTTGAGTTCTTATGGGTTTATATGTCGCTGTTGTTTGGGCTCCTCTGGTTTTGTTCTTTTGTGTGTTTTTGCAATATAAATAAAGAATTTTAATTATTGTTGTTGTGGTCATTATTATTGTTATCATGCTGGTTTTGCAAGACTTTAACGAGCTAAACGCTAACATCAACATACTAATATATGCTCATATAACAATGCTACTGACAATAGGCAGGAGAAGTCATCATGTTTGGGCATCATGAATGTTTGTACAAACAAGGTTTGCGCCGATCCATCCAGTCACAATAGGTCACGGTTGAACTGCCAAGTTCCCACTCCACCTACACTACAACCACAACCACAACGGGTAAGGGGTCCCACCGGCCCCTCACATTGGTGCATATTGCCATAACAAATACAAATTCCCTTGAACCTCAAACAAAGACACTGTTGGGCCACATCCCATTGAAAATGGAGGACAGGACCACATGACTTCTTTTGTTCCCCAGACAAAGGAAAACCATTGAACTCAGTCTCCCAGCATCCTTCACCTTTTCACACCTGAATCCCAACTCCTGCCTCAATTGCTCACTGTATGGCCCAGGACCTTTGATGTCACCAGGCCATATAAAAGGAGAAGTTCTCTTCTCTCTCTTCCTTCAGCTCATCACCATCCACTATAAATATGCTTGTATGTGAGGCATTCAGGGTCTAAGAATGCCATTACAATGAGCAGAAAGTTTCTCCTACTGGTGGCGCTCGAGGACAAGTCAGGGCATCATGTCAGTCAGTCAGCTTCCTCCCATGGGAACTCTAAACGTCTGTACCAATTTTCATGAAAAACGATCCAATAGTTGTTGAGATATTTCAGTCTGGATCAAAGCGCTGCATCGACAGACCTGACCTGGCATGGCCTCTTATTTTGAAATGATCATCCCTTTTCCTCTCGGTGAACTCCTGATTTGCACTGAAGACCCTACAGTATGTAACGTCAAATAAATCATCTCGGTTTGTGCGAGCTTGAGGATGAGATATGAATTCCTAATGCTCCCACTTCTGTCAGGCAAGCTTGACGTATTCGGACCATAGTAATCTTTGACTCTTTTGTGCCGCCTTTGATGACACTTTACCTTCCCCCCCTCAATTTTTTTCTTCTTCTCCTCTCTCAACTGAAACACAAGACAGAGGGGTTAGCTGCTTCAAGGCTCCTGCATTTGCTGGTCTGCTGGATTTCAAAAGGAAGAGCTATCTTTGCACTCGGGGAGCATAATGTCCCCAGGTCAGGGCTCTATATCATGTCCAGATATGAAGAGACTGTCAGTGGGGCTGGGGGCCCATGAAATAAACACCTCTTGACCACCGACGCCCCCTCGAATTCATCATTATTTTGTGGCATGTGCGTCTCCTGTGAGAAAACACATACGGTATAAATTAATGGAATTACAGCGCGCCATATAAACTGGACTTGCATCCTCTTAATACTAAAGCTAATTTTCAAAGTGCTGGGATAAGCTCCTTTTCTGCTTATGCAGGTGGTGAAATGATGCCACTTATAGCCTACAGCACCATTCATCATGCTTTGCACACTCGTGTTTAGTAGCGGGGGTCTTCCTGCTGCGAGAAAAGCAGAGGTTACACAGGTGGTTCATGGTATGCATTCAAATAACACTGAAAGCCCACTACAGCCCAGTGAACTAGAAACCGTACCACCTCTCCCACTGCAGGCTCACATTTCCATTTGTTTCCTGATGCGCTGTTGGTGTGGATTAAACTGCATGCAATGACTATGTTAATCCTCCGCATTACATCATCTTGTTTGTGTTGGGAGTAATGTGTCCGACTTGATGAAGCGGATCCGATCTTTTGTGCGTCTGCAGAATAAAAAAGAAAAAAAGAAGAAGAGGAAAAAAGCAGCGATGGATTTTATAAATCCAATTAGTATTTTCTGCTTGGCTCTCACTGCTGATTGCGAGAGCTCGCTATTGTATATTAATGGCACAAAGTAATTAGCGAAGTGAAGACAGTCCATTATAATCATCATTGTTATCATCTAATCATGGATATAGAGAGAAAAGGCTAACTGTTCCTCAAGGACACGCATGGGTCATTAATAAAAACAGGGGGGAGTCAGGTTGCCCTATTTGACATAAATGGTACTTTCAAGGTCCAAGAAGTTATGTAAAAAGTCACAATGATATTTTCTGCATCACTTTTTGTGTGAGGAAATGTAAGCTATATATATTTTAGCAGAATATAAAACATATTTTAAGTAGTTAGCAACTAGTTTTTGAGCTTTAAAGAGGCTATTTGTCTATTTTCTCTGCCGCTGAATGTGGTTTCTTTCAGCAGGTGGTGGTGTATTTCGCTTGACAAGAGCTTCGACCCTCGTCTTTATAACGTAGGAGGTTATAAATGCGCCCTCTGAGCACTTCTTCAGGCCAGATTGGAGGCTGCAGTGCCTGCACCTGTACCCTGCTGGAGTTGGACGTGCTCATTCAAGTGTTTTTCTTTCTCCTTTAAACTGCCTCACAGCTGGTTAACAAGCCTGTGTGTCCATTGAAATGAGAGGCAAAAACAAACGACTTTGAGTGGCCTCCCACGCAGATATCTCACCATTCAAATTAACAAGACCAGGTCATTATCACTTTAGGAAAATAAATAAAGCTTTTCTTCAACTGGTTGGGGTAGAGCACAAGTGAAAGACAAGCGCCGTGGATATACTGATTCTGAAACAAAGATAAATTTCACTTTAAATCTGACCTCCACATTGAAGGAATTTTCTTGCTGCGAGAAGGTAAAACCACAAACTATGGTCTTGTATAAGTGTCTGGAAAAGTGCATTTATAAACAGGCCACACCGTCACCTTGTCTGGTGCTCCACAAGTCAAAACATCCTCTACAATTTATTTCCGAGAACCTCTTTACGAAGGTCAAGTAATAGCATCAAATTACCAAACAGATAAGCAGGAGCACTGCCGGCCTGTGAAATTCAAGAGTTGCCCATAGGCTACAATCACACCTCCTTCAGTTTGTTTACACTTGTTTTTTTCTTTTTCTTTTTTCTTTTTTAACACTGCTGCGTCCCTTCACAGTTAAATCCCACTGCTTGTCTCATTGATTTAGGGTTATTACGTTAGTGTGGCCACTGGTCCGCGGAGAGGAAGAGGTCTGGGATTAACGAGGCCAGTGATAAGAGCGCAACAGAAACCTGCGCCTCTGTGTTTAATAGCTCTTGCGATGAGGTGCTGCAGCTTGTGGAGCCTTTGGGATTTCATTACACAAAGACAAATGGACGATCCGGGCAAAGCTGAATTATGGGCGTAGTGAGTGCAAGATAGAGAGGGGTTATGTGTGTGTGGAGGGAGAGGAAGGGGGGTGGAGCTGGGCATCAATTAGCCTAATCAGTGGTAGCATGTCTCAAGTGGCGACAAGGCGACTGAGTGAGAGGCGATGCACAACAAAGGAAATGTCATAAGAAGCTGCAAACTTAGTGCAAAGCAGGAAAAGTAAAAAGTTTTTCATTTAAGGATCCTCTGTGTTCAGTGAGGGCTGAATAAAATGTCTCACAGCCACAAGTGATTCTTAGCATGGGGACACAGAGAATTACTCCAGATGAGAACTGGCTTCCTGCCCAAGAGGTTGTAGGGGGAGAGTTTATTTTTACCAGTCACAGCTAAATTTACCAGAATGAGCGAGCGAGCGAGCCAGGTTGGCGGTAATTTCTCATCATTCTTTCACTCAAACGCCCATCACCTGGAAGTCAGGATTTAGAAACGATGCCATGCTGCTTTCTTGTGCTCGTAAAGCAGTTAAGGAAATATGGTAATTACCCCCATAAAGTCACCAAGGCATTGCAATGTAAACAATCCAAATAGCCTCCTAAGCACTGCTTTAGTGGAAATATGTCTACTATTGTCTTACAGGCTATATGGAGAGTCATGAAAAAGAATTGTTTCATAGATAATAAAGGCATTAATGCAAAATATGTGTCTGCAAAATTAATGTCTTTAAATGTCTGCAGACATACATGGACCGGTTTTGAGCCACATCCAGGTGATCATATTCGGGATACTGCATTTATATGAGAAACCTGGTTATTCATTACTATCCTGGTTTCTGATCACTGCATCTTATTTGCACAGGTGTCTGTGATGTTTATTTTTGACTACATAAACCATGGCAATTTTTAAATCTATAAAAATGAAACCACACACTGTGGATGCTTGCCAGCTTGGCGCTGTTACTGTAAACGCTAAGGTCGCGTTGCAAATATGGCTCATTCATCAACGGAAGAAGAGAACGACAACAAATGTACATGTCTGCCTGTCACTGCCTCGGTCTAGGACGAGAGAGAGCTGGATTAAAATACGTAGCCGTGAATGGTGGGACAGGATCATGTTAATGGAGTTTACGGATTCTGAGAGGAGGGAAACCTTTCGGATGAGTAGGGCATCTTTTCATCGACTGTGTGACGTATGTGACGTGTTTTTTTTTTTTCATTGCCCACACCGGGGCAGATAGTCACAGCTATCAGAAACAAGGATAAGGTGTTTATGTACCACCGTATCCCGTTTTCTCTCTGAGTTCTCCAGGTTAGCAAAAAAAAAACCAGGTTTCTCAAAACTGGCATACAATATGGACGTACAGTATCCTGGTTTCTGAAATTAGGATATACTGTAATGTTAAAGCAGAAGTGAGTGATATATTTGTGTTAATATAAGTCTTAAATAGTTATATCTTCCGACAGCAATCACTTACATAGAGTGTTTGGACTGAAACACGGGTTTGTCAGTCCCTCTGCTCTGCTCTGAGCCGAAGAGAAAACATTTATCGTATCCTACAGTTTTTATCCAATGAGGAGAGAGAACGGCATGCAGGGCTGTGTGTGCAGCCAAGGAACGCCGTGAATGTGGTGACGTAGCGACGAGGACTGTTATGGTGCGTTCAAGGAAACTCGTATTTTTCCGACCGTGAAGTGGTACCAGTTCGATCTGGTACGAGTTCACCGGTCGGAAGTTACGAGTGGCCGTTATAGTGACTTTCACCGGTAAAACAGGTCGGAAAAACACGAGTGGGTTGCCTGGAACGCTACAAAGTCGTAAGTTGTGACTTGAAGCTGTAATTTACGATTTCAAAAGCCTGCATGGAACGCAGCATTAGCGAAAACGACCGGATCACTCACTTCTGCTTTAACATGCACAAACACAAAAGCGCGATACTCAAATACCCAATCATAACCTGGAGGGTCAAGTCTAGAGCTGCAACAATTAATCGCACAATAATCGATTATTAAATTAATTGTCATCTACTTTTATAATCAAATAATCGGTTTGGGTAGTTTTTTAAGAAAAAAAAGTCCAAATTGCCTGATTTCAGCCTCTTAACTCATTGAGTGCCGCGCTCCTTTCCAAAGTTTTAGTCAAGTGTACCGGCAATTTAGACCATTTTTGACTTTTTATTTAGAGCCATAGTGTATTCTATATTATTGCCACCAACACATACTGTAGCTCAATTGAAAGGTTTACCTTAATGCTTCAAATGACCACAAACCGTTTGTTTCTACGTGCCTCCGTTCCTGAGAAAACTCAAGCTAAACATGGCTGGGTTTCACCAAAATCCCTCCTTTTTTTCTAGAAAAGGAGATAGAGCGTCTTTTATGAAAGGTGCGCTGTTTGTGTCTGTCGCTCTTCTGACACTCGCATTTCTGGATCAAAGGGCTCGTATAAGATAAATATATACAACAATGGTTGTTCTATTCACAAAACCACCAGCGGGGGCGGGGGGGGCGCCACTAAACAACAATAACACAGACGCACCGTGCCGTGTCACAGCTTCTCGCCGCGGAGCGTGAGGGTCAGTCGGCCACCGCGGCTCGCGAATACCGGTCCCGCCGGTGGTCGCGGTCCTGCTGTGGTACGGGTCTGTGATGCCGGTCTGCTTTGGCCCAGAGACCATCAGATTTTACCGCGGGAGGACTTTGGGGAGGACACGGTGTTGCTCGAGGTGAAGACCGGGCGGGACTGTCGGCTGAGAGCTTCCTGGTTCAGCTCCCAGCTGCTGCAGCAGCGCGGGTGAGAGCAGAGCAGCTGCGGAGCAGCTGCGCTGCATCTGCATGCAGAACTCCGTTTGCAGAAGCCGAGTTATGATAAAAACTTCCAGATCATGAGCTGTCATGTGACTTTGATCGTCATCTATTTCAGTTCTCCTCGTCGTAGAGTCCCCAAATTTACATATAATGTGTATTAAAGTGTCTATTTTCATAATTTAAAAAAAAAGCAAAAAACGAAAAATGTCGTTTTCGGCACTCAACGCATGGGAACGAAAAACGAGAAATTACGTGGTTGGCACTCAATGAGTTAAATGCGAATATTTCTGGTTTCTTTGTTCCTTTATGACAATAAACTGAATAGCCTATCTCTTTGGTTTGTGGACAAAACAAGACATTTGAGGCCGTCATCTTATGGTTTGGGAAACACTGATTGACATTTTTCAACATTTTATTGACCAAACAACTAATCGATCAATTGTTTAAATAATCGACAGATTAATCGATAATGAAAATAATCGTTAGTTGCAGCCGTAGTCAAGTCCATGTAAACAGACTCAATGTGTTGCGCTCTAACCCACCGCTGAGCTAAATAACACATGTTTTTATGAGAAAACAGTGGCAGGGCTTTCTGTGAAGCTCAATGCAAACTGTTCAGGATCCATGAACGACTTCAGATCTTCCTCTCTGCTTTTGATTCCACGGTTCAACATTTTTTTTCTGCCTTCAGCTGTGGAATCTCTTTAGAGTCAAAATGTTGTTTTTCCTGTTTTCTCCCACATGTTCTTTGATAACACCAAAGACCGAGCCGATATTGTGCATTATGCAGAGAAGAAAAGAAAAGAAAAGCCTCTCTGTTGTGAAGGAGCTGTGCCTGAAAACACATCTCCACTGTAGTACATCCGAGCTCAGCCTTTGAAGTCATAAGTCCGCTAATGCTTCCTGTTGGACCAGGGCTTCGAGAGTGTGTTTTAATTGCTCCCAGAGAAAGGGGTGAATGGTTAAGGAGTAACAGATTCTATGTAAAGAGGGATTACGGTAATCTAAATACAAAATATTGGCAGCTGTAATCTGTTAGGCCAATGTAAGAGATCTTTTCTCTTCATCATCCCTCATGTCCTGGACCCATGTGCAGATTTAAATCCACATGCTTTGGGATCTGCAGGACACATTGTCTATGGAAAGTAATCAGATTATGTTGCAGAGTTTGTTTTCAGCATCGGTTTAGTTTAACACCCGGTTGCTTGTTATGAGATTAAATGAGCAGCTTGTTAAAGACTTAACTAGAAAATGGGCAACACATAAAACCATTAACAACCAATTGAGAGTCTTTTTAACATGGTACCTTTCCTCTGCTTTTTCTTTTTAGTGGCCAGAATACATCCCTCGTCTGCTAATGGATAAATTACAGCTCCCATAAGGTGAGATCTCTATATGTATTTTCTATTATAAAGCAGCTGGTCTAGGTTCTATAGTAATACTGTGACAGTAAGAGACTCTCAGGCCACAGAGAAATCCAGACAGCACACACAATGCAGCGGTGTAAAACTAAACTCAAACTGCAACTATACAGTATCTTCTTCTAGATATTAAATATTCAATTAAAACACAGCATAAGTGTAAAATACGAGACCTTTAAACAACCTCCTTCAATGTGCAACATGGCATATGTTCACAAAAAACTATACCACCGATCAAAGCCATTACAACTCGAATAATCGCAGAGCTTTTATTTTGAAGGTTCATAATGGTCTTATTTGTCAAAGCGCAACGAAACTATATACCCTCAGTGCACTTATTGACGATTCACAACAAATTGATATTCCAAGCATCAGCAGCAGTGGTAAAAGAGCCCGGCATCCAGAGCTTTTATGGAAATACATAGAATGACAAGCATAAAATCAATGAGTGCACACATGCACTCACTATGGGGAGTCATTAGGAACATCTGAACCAAATTCCCTCACATATATCAAGCGTGCTGAAGCACAATAGACTTTAAATCCTGTTTTTCAACGGCTGACTTGACACAGGGCGGCTTATTGCCATTATGTTGACACAAATTTGCCTCAACAATAGAGCGGATGGGAGATCAAATAGTAGTGGCGGACTTATCATCGGTTATCCTGCTGGCTTAATGACCTGTGTAACGTGACATTACGACCATGAATATTGACGGCGAGGAGGAGTACTCTTAATCTAGTTTTTCAGTCAGACACAGGCGTGGACACCAATAGGTTGCAGCTGGTGTTGGGGTGGGGAGGAAACGCCTGGGTGCCCTTCCTGCACAATCCAAGATGATACCCCCAGCCATTTCACAGCCTGAGTTAATTGCGTTTTTAATTAAGATAAAGGTGGTGATGTCTTACTGAGAGTGAAATATACCCTACAAAAAGGGCAAAAAAAGGCAAATTTGAATTGATTTGAACTTCAGCTTGAGGACTCTGGCTTCTAATGACCTTTTTCTTCCATTTGGACGCAATCACTTCACTCTTAAATTAGTCACATTTGAGGAATTGCTTTTTCGGAGGATTTCCTAAAGCTCTAAATGTACAAATCTATAAAATCCCTATACACAAAGAAAGCCTGAGCAGAACAGAGCGGTCGATGTCCTACAGTAGAGAATGATTACAACATTACTTATTACATTATTACAGATGGAAATTCATTTATAGAAAATATTAAATGCTCTCAGCACTCTGTAGAGCACCGTGCACACAATCTCTCCAGCTGACAAGGAATTGCATAATGTGTGGAGAAAGCATGACCGGGACAGTTGCATCTTGTTAGTGCTGCCTCCAAACATGAGAAGTTCCCCATCACGCCAGATGTTAATTGGATAATCAATCTCCTCTAAATTGCAGTGGTCTAAGGCCTTGGTGGAGTGCTTCATCAATGTCACCGTGTCAGCAGCTCCCCTGTCCTCATTTCCTCCCTTTAGTAAGCTGCAAAGTTCAGGGAGTTACAGCGGAGGATTTATCTCTGTGAATCTCACCGGCACCGCAAGAGGAAAGGGTGAAAAAAAAAGCACAGTAAAGGCTCAGAGATGGTGGATACAAATGGGCAGCAACAGCTTTCCAGGTGATTTATATATTTTTACAGGACGGTTCAGCAGGGGAATGCACCTCATCTGATATCTGCTACCTCTGACCCTCAGCCAAGCCTTTTACAAGTTATCTTGTCAGGAACCCTGGGAGGCTTTAATCCCGCCTTCTGCAGCCGAAAGTCTAATGGCAGATGTTTATGGAAGAGGCTGGCTTCCCCCCACTTAGCTGACCTGATGGAATTCATGTGGCAGCGGGAGCTAACAACATATGGAAAGACCATTAGAGGCTGCATCAGAAACGACCTTTTAAGCCCCATGCCTGTGCCGTATTTTATCATTTTGGACATTACCTGCACAAAGGCATTAGACGTGGGGTGAGCCTGAATGGATTAGGACGTGTATTGATGTCTGAATTTGGGGGGGGGGGGGGGGGATGAAAGGTCTGTCTAGTGTTGAAAAGCAAAAACAAACACAACAGGCTGAGAGAAATGTGTTTGTAAGTATTCAGTGTTAGGGGTTGCACTTGAGGGCACAAGTTTTTGTATCTAAATAGAAATGATAGACTCTTTTACAGATAGACTTTATGAGCTTGAAGAGTCAGGGACTTTGTTTTGTTTTTTCAAATGCACAAACCAGCTCCTTTTCCAGGAATAGATGCTTTGGAAAGGATTAATTTAAATTCACCCAAGAAGCAGCTTTTACTTTAACAAAGGTATCACTCTGAAGTTTTTCCCCCAAACTGAAATAATCACTATAAGTGCTACTATCATTGAGTAATCTAAGTGGGAGCACACTGAATTAGAATGTTTTTATTCTCGCCTGAATTTTTTTGTTGCAATCAGATGCCTGAAGATGAGTGTGGCTGAGAATTTTAGCTGGAAAACACAATGGGACTACAGCATGAAGCCTTACCTGGCCCCAGTTCAAATTTGATAACAATCCTGCTAAAAATGAGTATTTTACACATGTTTTTCTAAGTGTATATCTAGGCGTTTTCCTAAAGTTGCCATTGAGAAACAATACATGCGCCAAAGTGCAGCTTTTGCAAAGTTACGCATGAAGATGGCAGTGCTGCCTTTTCCCAGGGACCGTGAATGCAGCACATCGTTCGTTTCGTAATCTCATTGGCTATTCAATGCTACAGTTTCCATCGGGATCGGTTCCTATTGGCTGAAGCCATTCAGCGCTGTCGGAGGGGATGTTCCTCATGAGACACAGCCACTCATTCGCTATTGCAGGCGGCAGCCGGGGACAGGGAGCTTGTGATTGGTCGAGTGAGCTGTCAATCGAAAGGTCAGAGGGCAGCGCCATTTTGAAAAGTGAAATAAACATTGTTTTCATGTAAACGCCGGACTTATGAGGAGAAATAAACGGATTTACTGGATATACAATGCGTAATTTCATAAGATGCAGCAGCGGGATGAGGTTATCTACCGGTACAACCGTGTGTTTTGGACTAAATACTTTACTGGATTGGATTTACTGGACTTTTCTGAATGTAACGACACCAAGTTTGTGGGGAAACCCTGTGATCCTGAGCCTGCCCTGACACAAATCGTGAGTTATATCGGCTTTTTACGAACTTTGTTAGCATGTTTATAGTCTGATTCGAGTGTTGCTGTGATGATTATATTTAGGAATGGTCGGCATATCTTTAATCACAAGAGTTTTAGCTTTCCAACGATATGTGGCATGACTATTTCAAGTGACTGGTGAGCACTTACCATTTCTCCTCACATAAATCACCTGACCTGTGTTTTTTTTCTCCGCAGCACTTGAGTTTGAAATAAACATAGACATTTGAATTATTATTAGATTTTTGAATAACTTCTGCAGCATTAAACGGGAAAAAAAGAATCCGTAATTCTATAAACCAGCAGCAGAGTCCTCTTTCTCGCACAAATCAGATTACCGGTTGCATGCGCTTTCAGTTTTGGACTCTTATATACAGACTCATTTGCATCTGCAGCCGCAACATAAATGTCAAACTGCACTCTCTGGCTCATTAATAATAAAATGGAACGTCTAGATCCCAAAGCTTGTGTGGCATTTTTGGCAATTAACGGACTGACTGTTGTAATTTCAAATGCTGCCCTTAGGGGTCCAATATGCATATGATAAATATTTAAATGGGACTGCAGTCAACAATCAGCCTGGGAGAGCCAGATTTAGGCAGCAGCTATTTAGCCAGTGTCAGTCACTATGAATCTTTAACTGTGAACCTGCTTACCCTGTAGCTAAGCAAGTCATGAATGTGTAGATGAAGCCTCATCTGCATAGTCAACCTGCAATAGAATATCTAAGAGGTAAATGAGGTGTAAATTGATTGTTGCTTTGCTTTCATTTGAGAGTTGAACTGTACTTCATTGTATGATATTTCATATTTTTCTGTTTTTAGCAGGTTCACCTTCACAGTGCATAACCACAGGCTCACTGAGAGAGGTGGAAAAATAACTTGTCTCAACCGGTGGCCCCTTGAGCAAAGCATGTTTCCAACTAATTTAAGGATTTAAACTATGACGCCATTGAGTCTCCCAGTGCGCGTGTTATAGATAATAACACCATGAACTCATCATCACCCACTTCTACATCATTATTTCTACATCCAGTTGTAGCAGAGGATCGTTTAACATCATATTTGTTTGTGTTACTCATGTCACTGCTCGCTGTCTGTTTACCTTTCTCTGTTTCTGATGTATTTGTCTTCCATCCAGGTTTTGCAATGCACATAAGTAAACTTTGACTTTTGTTTTTTGTTATTTGTCTTCCACAATGGAAATGTAAACGTCAATTTTAGAGGTGCAGAGTTTCCCAGTGTCAGTTTTCAGGCAATTTCAGTGTCTGATGTGCATTCAGCCCGCTCACGTTTTACCTCCTGCCGGGACACAAAAGAAAAACATGAAATGAAACACAACAGAATACAGCTTAGTCTGCAGACAATTTGTATCACCCAAAAGCAGAGTTTAGGTTCAGAAGAATATGTGGAAACCACAGCACCTTATTTTGATCCCCTCTGGTTTTTTTCTGTGGGTGCAAATGCTGCCCAGTGCAACTTTAAATAAACAACAGACTCACTCTCTCCCTACCATCAAAGCTCAAATAGCCATGTGTATGCATGCGTGTGTTTATCCCTCAATCCCAGTGGAGCTGTTCCTCCAGGCTGATTCTGCTGCTGCAGAAAAAAGACGACTGGCTGGAATTTAAAACACTGCTCATATCTTTTGTCTGACACTCAACACACACAAGTCACAGCAACATAATATCTGTCGTCTAATAGGAGTGTCATCTCCAAACACACACACACACAGCCTTTGGGGTAACACTTTCTTTCACAGTGAGTCCCTCCATCACTGTCTCAATGTTTTTTAATGCATTACAATGGCTGTACTAAACACATATATATGGGGCGTGTTTATCAAGTGGTTATTTATGCTTCATAACTGCCTCTGAGGCAGAGCTACGACTGCTGCATTAACTGTTATGGAAAAGTAAAAAATGAAGTGTTAAAACCTATATTATGTGTTGATTTCACACTAAATTGGAACCAACTCAAAAGGAAAGTTCACTATACATCTCCTACAAGTTCAGCACAAGTTCAAGAGTATCAGCATTTATTACATCTATCATGGACATATGGGCTGTAAATCATTCGTATTCTTACTGCCAGTGCATTTAAAACTGAAAGTTGGTGGTAAAACAGGAGCTTGACCTTAAAGCTGGCTATAGCACTGCTTTTCTTTTCAAGGATAATTGTCACTGTAAGGCTTGTTGTGGAGCATGCATGACACAGAGGGCTTTGTGTGCTATTAAAGACCCCCTCTGATGAAAATCAATTTTCTAACCTTGTTAAGATGTCAACAAGGTGTTTTTTATATGTATAGCATGAGGCATATCATGAGTGAAATAAACAGTAGACCACGTGACTCAGTATCCCCACCTTGGCACAGCAGGAAACTAATGACAGTTTCATGAAAAACAGCCAGAGTTTCATGTCATGTAACCGAAGGAATCGATGCAGTGAACGGAAAAGGAGGCAGGAAAAAATAAACGTGAACCTCTGTCAGTATAGAGAGCGAGAGTTTGCTTTAGTGCAACCACTAGCGCTGTGTCAGCCACAAGTTAACAAACCCACACATGCAACAGCTGCGTCTCTTCAGCGTTTCATCCTCTAACTATCCTGACACATTCTGCTCTTTCACCCATCAACCAGTGGTCGTGGGCGAGCATGGGGCCTGATCTCGTATTTTTCTATTAATAAATATACCAAACTATCTTTAAATGGCATTGGAAGTTACCAGAATGATATAAACCTAATATAAAAGTTTGTTTTGTCTGGTCCAAATCATGAAAATGATAGAAATGCAAAAGGTGTTGCAACCGTCCCCATCTACCTAATGTTGTCGTGACCTTCTGGAAATCAAATAAAAAAACTATTTGTGGATAAAATAACCAGATGTAAATGTGTGTTTTCATTTTATTATTGTATCCAGTTATTAACAGATCAAGAAATCTCATCAAATTGCTGTTGAAATCTAAGGATTTGCAGCACAGGCAGTGTAGACCAGTGTACTGTAAGTCAATATCAAAATATCATCTACATTGTCTCATGATATCATGCTGACCATCTCTATACTTAACTAAGCAACAAAGCTAATATGATCAAGCTAACTGAAGCCTAGTTTAAAAAAGCAAGTTAAAGGGGAACTATGCAAGTCTGGGGCGTTTTTTTCAGAGTGAGTGCATTTCTTGACCAATCCCCTGCCCCCCCCCCATTGGGTTGGAGGTCAAGACAAGTCTTTTAACCATCAGAATTACTCCGAGGCTGTTACATTAAGGTATAAAATCTTGTGTTGTTCCTCTGTAACTAACCCTGCTGCAGTTGAAATTACAAATCCCATCCCTCCCACCGCCCCACCTGGTGCATACCCCCCGAATTTGTTCTGCTTACTGCTTATTTGATTCAGATAAATGAAAACAAACAAAACCCAGCAGCACATCTCACAACAGTGGAGCAGTATTCCCCAAACGTGTTGCCAGCTGTTTGGCGAGGTCCTTGTAAATGATCAGATCACCTGACAGTCAACAAACTGAGAAGCTATCTTGTTTCCTGTGCCGAGATGCAGCTATGGGTGAGTGGAGCTTGTTATCTCTGGCAGAACAACTTCACTCTATTTCGAACTGTGTCCTGTGTGTCCCCGTTACGCTGCCTGTTGAAAAATACATGATGATATTGCTTAAGAAAGACGCAGGCTCATCCACCCCCGGGGTTCCTGGTGTCTCGATATTATCCGTGTTTCCTTCACCGTCAATGCAGCTCTCATTGTTTACCAAGACAGCATAACACAAAGCACAGTATGAGGCAGTGTATCCGTTCAAAAGACGGGCGAGGAAGTCAGTACCAACTGTGCGGTGAATGCCATTATCTATGGTCTGCATATTGAGAGGCACCAAGGGCATCAACAAGAGCGTGTTGTGTGTTTTGCCATGCTGTGAGCTGCCTTTCCATGCATTTCCAAGGGCAGTGGTGGAAATGCGCTATAGGGGCCCAGAGATAGGAAACAATATTCTCAATAGGCCATCAGCTCATGTTCTGTTCTCTGTGGGGAGAGAAAGAGAATAAGAGAGGGGAAGAGAGGGAGAGAGAGAGAGAGAAGTGAAACTGCCATGACCTTTAAAATTCACCGAGAAGAGGTGCTCCCCTCGGGGCTCTCTAGAGTGCTGCAGCCTGAGGGCAATATCATGCAATTCCAGTGTAGTTTAACCATGTCAAGGGAGGCCTTGAGCGCGTAATTTCTGGTATTACTCCTACTGAACTCGAACAAAGAGGTGTTTTCTGTTACAAACAGATATACCAAGCGGATTTCTTTCTTTCACAACCACAGTAGTTGTGCTACATGATAAGAATAGCTAAAGCTGCACCTGCTATACTGTTTTTTTTCCAGTGTGTTATCTATCAGTGGTTTTATCCAGGCATAGAGTGTGCACAAAAGGAAGCCGCAAACAAGCACTTCCATCAGTGTCAGATCATCTGCCTCTCCCGTTCCCCCTCGAGGATAAAGCATGGCACCCTGACCGTGTTGGTAAACACAGGCATGTTGATTTACGTGATTTCAGGGTGGCTGTGATCCCATTTTTCTAACAATTGCTTCTTGGTGTTGTTTATACTTTACTTAGTGGCGCTTTTAAAACCCCGGAATGAGAAAGTCCTCGCTCTCTTGTTTGTTTAAAAGCTTAAACTGACCCATGTTTACATCCACCTATCAAGGGACCTCTTGCACATGAAGGAACGAGTGTTGTCATGCAGAAGCAAAGCAACCTCCCTGACACTAACTACCATCATATTAGTTGTGGGAACTTGACCAAACCTTCATTATAGAGATGTCAGATCAGAAAATGATGAAATTCCCGGTATCTTTTGTTGAAGGTCCAAAAAAGGCTGCAATTTCTCAGAAGAATGACATTAATATATAACTTACTTGCAGCAGCAAATGTCTTGAAGGAAATGTAACGCCCAACAGATTACATTTTTTATTAAGGCCTTGTATTAATTAGCATATTTGGCAAGGTGCAGTATGTTGATAACACACATATTTCTGTGCATTTTGTAGCATTATTTGGCTTTGTGTGGTTACGTTTAGGCTCTCGCAGCACTTGGAAAGAGACAGAAAAACATCACTCGCCTGTTTTAATACAGAAAGAGTTCACAGTGACTTGAAACACAATGTGCTTATTAACATTTAATCAAAACCACGATCTGTCTGTGATCTTAACCAAAGTGCTTTTGTAGCCCAAACAACCGCAGTGTAATTGGGAGAACAGCTTAGTAATGTATAAATGTAATTATTAGGAGAAGGGGTTGGAGATAAACAGGCTGAAGGCACCAGTTGGCTTTTGAAGTTTTAACTGGAAGCAACTGTGTGACTGTGGAAACAGTGCGGGAGCAATAATGGTGATTATTATTCAGGTATCGTAAACAGTGGTTAGAGCAATAGTGGTATAAAAAGGAAATTATAAAGCAGCAACAAGGGAAGAGCATTCACAAAAGTAGTGTAAATAATACAGTGCCGCAACTTAATTAAATAATCATTAATACAATGAACTTAAGCATAAATGAATATGGTAAAATAGTAGTAAAATAATCCAATGCAGGGTCATTTATCTAGTCTAGTGTATGGAGTGTGCAAATTGTAAAAAGGGAAGAGACTGAAATACATAACAATTATCCCTCATAACAGTAATTAAAAGTTACTTAGAAGGCTGTACACTGAGGCCAAGCTCGTTTAAAATCCCATTTCCATTTGTAACTATGCTATTAATAAAAATCCAGCCTTGGAAGAGAGACTTTCTCAACACAAATACGTCATGAGGCTCACTTCATGTGCTGCTTTGAAAACAGCGTTTAACATTTAGGTTTTTATTTTATTTTCATGTTTTGCAGCCTTTGATGAACACTTTCCCATTGGACTGAGATGTGAATGTGAAACAGGTTTTATTTTCTTTTTTTTTGTTCATGGTATGTTTATTGAAGGTTTTTTTCTTATTTTTTACACATACATAAATAAAAGTTAGAAGATCGGACAATGAGGGATCCATTATCCATTTACAAGAATGACGACAGCACATACATACAAAAAAAAAAGGAAGAGAAAAAAAAATAATAATAAAAGAAAAATAAATAAATAATAATAATAATAATAATAATAATAATAATAAAATTAATGATAATAAAATAAATAGATTAATAAAAGGAGGGGGTTCAGGGGGGGGGTCTCACATATCTACATCATAGCACATGTACCGGGGCAGTTACATGACAAAGTTCACAGTCACAGGTAACAAAATAGATGTACAGTAAACTTATACGGTATCTGGAGGTTGTAGAACAAGGCTCTCTACATGCAAAAGAAATGGCTGCCAGATTTCATTAAATTTAGATACAGAACCTCTCTTTAAGTGTCGAATCTTTTCGAGTTTTGAAAACATTAATATATCTCTAATCCACAATGAATGTGATGGCGGGTGTTGTGATTTCCAGTGTCTCAAAATTAGACGCCTAGCAATCAAACAGAGAAAAGCAGCAAAATCAGATTGGGGTTTTGATAACTTAGTGGAATCTGATAAGACACCAAATAGGGCCATGAGTGGACATGGCTCCAAAGTTTTTTGAAATATATCAGAGAGAGTAGAGAATATAGAAACCCAGAATGTATGCAAGGATGAACATGTCCAAAACATATGAATAAGAGTACCACAATGTTGTCGACATTTATCACACAGTGGGTCAATGTTACAATAGATACGGGATAGTCTGGACTTAGTCCAATATACACGATGTAGAAGCTTGCATTGAATAACCCCATGTCTGGCACAAACAGAAGATGAATGGACACGTAAGAGGATAGATTCCCATAAGTCTGACAAATCTACATTCAGATCCTGGGACCAAATAGTTACAAGTGTTTGGTCAGATGGAGAGCAAAGAGAGAGAACTGCATCATAGAGAGTAGATATTAATCCCTTCATTGCTGTGGGAGCCTTAAGAATTGTATCGATAGGTGTATCTGCTGGAGTATGTGGAAAATCTTGATACCTCTTTCTGTAAAAGTCTCTTACTTGAAGGTATCTAAACAGATGAGAATTCGGAAGATGAAATCTCTCAGCTAATTGCTGAAATGAAGCAAAGACACCTTCAACAAACAAGTTCCTCACTGTACGTATGCCATTCTGAAACCACAAATCAAAGGCTTTGTCTTGCATTGAAGGGGGAAATATAGGGTTTTTACAAATTGGCATGCATAGTGGTGGTATCTGAACTCCAATATTTTTACAAAACTGTCTCCATATACGCAGAGTAGAGTTTACAAGTATATTGCTGCCAGATTCGAGCCTACCAGACACAGGGAAGGAAGCAATAAGTGCAGAGAGAGAGGCTGGAGCGCAGGATGAAGACTCCATCAGACACCAAGCAGGGGAATCATCATCTGCCCGCATCCAGTGCAGGATTGGTTGCATGTTGGCAGCCCAGTAGTAGTATAAAAAGTTGGGTAGTGCCATACCGCCATCTTTTTTTGGTTTCTGTAGGACATTTTTACGCAGTCGGGGAACCTTTTTGTCCCATATAAACTCCAAAATGGCCGTGTCTAATTTGTGAAAAAATGACTTTGGAATAAATAAAGGAATACACTGGAAAAAATAAAGAAATTTGGGAAGTACTTTCATCTTAACTGAATTGATTCTACCCGCTAAAGAAAGAGGCAATGACGACCAACGGTGAAGATCATCTTTGACACGTGTGAATAAAGTTTCAAAATTAGATTTAAAAAGTTTGTCAAATTTATCTGCAACTGCTACCCCTAGGTAGGTAAAACCTTTCTTTGACACTTTAAAGGGAAGTGTTGCAAGTAGATTTAGATTTGTGGCTGCAGCTTTATTGACAGGAAAAACCTCACTTTTGTCAAAGTTAAGTTTGTAACCAGAAATCTTTCCGAAACATTCTAAAGTTTTTAGTATATGTGGAACAGACTCAGATGGCTTGGAAATGAATAAAAGAAGATCATCTGCGTAGAGAGATACCTTCTGAACATTTCCATATCTAGTAATTCCTTTAAACCCTGGAAGACTACGTAGAGCAATGGCCAACGGTTCAATAGCTGCAGCGAAGAGAAGAGGAGAAAGAGGACATCCCTGTCTGGTCCCTCTATGAAGAGGGAAGTAGGCAGAAATGTCATTGTTAGTGCGAACTGAGGATAAGGGTGATGAATAGAGAAGCCGTGTCCAAGATAAAAAGCCTTGGCCAAATCCGAATTTAGAGAGGGTGGTGAAAAGGAATTCCCATTCGACTCTATCAAAAGCTTTCTCGGCGTCCAGGGAGACTACTACCTCTGGACACCGAGATACCTTATTATCATATATTATGTTGAAAAGACGCCTGACATTGAAAAAAGAATGTCTGTTTTTAATAAACCCAGTTTGGTCAGAATGTATGACTGATGGAAGGACAGATTCTAACCTATGTGCAAGAACTTTGGCAAGCACCTTAACATCAGCATTTAACAGTGAAATAGGGCGGTAGGATGAGCATTGGAGTGGGTCCTTATTTTTTTTTAATATTAAAGAAATAGAGGCTTGCCGGAGAGAAGGGGGGAGAATACCAGATATTAGAGACTCATTGAACATATTTAGCAACAGAGGCGCAATTTTTGTAGAGAATTTCTTAAAAAACTCTATGGGAAGGCCATCAGGACCTGGGCTTTTCCCAGACTGCATAGAACTGATTGCCTTAATGAGCTCATCTGCAGTAAGCGCTTTATCCAGATTTTCCTTTTGGTTTGTAGAAATTTGGGGCATATTAATTTGATTAAAAAAAGAATCAAAAGTTTGTGGGTCATTGTTCTGTTCAGAGCTATACAATAAACTAAAAAAGTCTCTAAAGTGGCTGTTAATCTCCTGGGGATCCGTAGTCACGCCAGATGATGTGGCTAATTTAGAAATAAGGTTGTTTGTGCCCACTTGTCTTAACTGGTAAGCCAATAATTTAGAGGGTCTTTCCCCAGATTCATATATTGTGTGTCTTAGCTGTAATAGCTTAGATTCAGCTTGCTCTGTTGCCAATGTGTCAAATTCAGATTTGAGAATAAGTAGCTTTTTGTATAAATCTGAAGAAGGGGAAGAGGCGTAATCATCCTCCAACTTTGTTATTGATGTGAGTAATTGAGACTGGCGTTCCCTACGTTGCTTACCCTGAGATCCAGAAAAGGCTATAATTTGACCCCTAATGTAAGCCTTGAAAGTCTCCCAAATCAAAGAAGCAGATACCCCTGGGGTAACATTGGTGCTTACAAAAAGGTCTATTTCAGATGATATATAATTGATAAATGCTTCCTCTGAGAGTAGTAATGGGTTGAAACGCCATGGACAGCGAGAATTTGGCTTATCTGGGAAGGAGAGCTCAAGAGTCACAGGGGCATGGTCAGAGATAACGATAGCATTGTAGGAAACTGCACGTACTTGGGGAAGTAATTTGTCATCTAACAGGAAAAAATCTATACGTGAAAAGGTGTGATGAACTGGGGAAAAGAAAGAAAATTTTTTACTCTGGGGATATAAGAATCTCCATGGGTCGGAAACGCCATATTCTTCCATAAAAGACTTAATTACATTGGAGGAATTTGAACTACGTGCAAGTTTTGTGGAAGATCGATCAAGAGCTGGATCTAAGCAGCAGTTGAAATCCCCACCTAGTATAAGGTAATGGGATTCAAGGTCAGGAATTGCTGAAAACAATTTTCGAAAAAAGCCATGATCATCCCAGTTAGGCCCATATATATTAGCAAGAACTAGTGGTGTATTATATAATTTACCTGAAATGAAAATATAACGCCCATTTGGGTCCGCTACAGTGTGAGATACTTTAAATGGAATGGCCTTATGAATTAATATGGCCGTTCCTCGAGATTTACATGTAAAGGTGGAGTGATACAACTGTCCAACCCAACTCCTTCTTAATTTGTTGTGCTCAGAAGGTATCAAATGCGTTTCTTGCAGAAAAGCTACCATTGTGTTTAAGCTACGCAAGTGATTTAGGACTTTGTTAATTTTGACGGACGAATTTAACCCCTTGACATTCCAGCTCACAAAAGAGAGTGACCCTGCTCTGCTCATACTGCTATTTGGCCTATTCATGAACTAGGGATTGAGATAAGGTACTGCCTAAGAACCCTGAAGACATAAGCTCTGCAGATAGGTAGATAGATGGAGACCATAGGGGAGAGGGAGGGGAGAAGAAAAAATGAGAAAAAGAACAAAACAAAACAAAAACACAAAACAGCTCCAAAAAAAAACGAGCTGTGTTCAAAAGCACCAGTGTACCTTCCAGAAACTCCTCGGAAAGAAGCATTTTTTTTTTTTTTTTTTCTTTCCAGTTGCTTCAAACAGGACCATGTGATATTAATGATAAACTTAACTACACAAGAACACTTGAAATTGAAAATGTCATTCAAACTATACATTTTGAGCAAAGGTGCAGTAAAAGGCTGCACAACAGAATAGAATGAAATACAGAAGGGAATCGGGGGAGAGCAGATTAATGAGAACATATTGCCAACATCCCCTCTTCCCTTACACTTGTCTTAATACAAATTAGTTTATAAAATTGACTTGAAATTGAAAAAACAAAAAACACAACAGAGTAGTATACAGTAGAAATGTTGCATAACAGAGGCCAAAACCCTCCAATATTCTCCCTTTTCACTCATGACTTAACAGTAAGTCTACCGCCAGTATTCAAAATAAGGGCTAAGAAATAGAGTGGCCATAGAGTGGTGTAATGTTACCTACGGAGGAGAGTCCGCATCCACACAGTTTACCGGTGACGCACCGTTGCCGGGGGCGGCAGATTCATCTGGAGAAGATGCAGAGTGATGTTGAACGAAACGTTCAGCTGTAGACGGATCCTCAAAGCGGTGCCGCTCCCCGTTTAGCAGGGTTATCCTCAGATGGCCGGGTTGAAAATATCCGTAGTCTTTAAATGCGGCGTTACCGCGCAGGAGCCGCTTGACTCCCGCGAAGGCTTCACGCTTTTTCATCTGGGCGGCCGTGAGGTCTGGGAAGATGTGAACTCTTTTCCCCTCATGTTGCAGAGCGTCACCGAGTGCCCTGGCTTTCTGAATGATAGCGACCCTGTCTCGGTAGTAGTGCAGCCGGATGATTATGGGCCGTGGAACCTCTCCGGTTTTCGGTTTGGGACGCAGCGATCTGTGTGCCCGGTCAATCACTGGCAGAGAGTCCAGGTGCAGAGTCTCATGTAGCCACTTAGCCATGGAAGTAGCAGCCTGACTCCCCTCCATGTCCTCTCTCAGGCCGATTATTCTCACATTATTCCGTCTGGACCTGCTTTCCAGATCTTCACACTTAGCTTTCAGAGAAGACACTTCCTGGCTCAGGTCGTTAACAGTCGAGTGCAAATCTCTGACAGAATCCCCGCAGAAAGTGGCGCTGTTTTCGAGGTCGGCAAGCCGAGTCGCGTGGGAGTCCGCTGTAGCACGGAGAGCGTTAGCAGAGGAAGCTAGCTCAGCTCGTACAGATGATATCTCGCTTCTTAGGGATCCCGCCACCGAGTCGATTTTCCCGAATAGGTCGTCCTTCAATAGGCTCAGCTGGTCGGTAAAAGTTGCTACGCTCAGTGGGGTGTCCATCTTAACTAGATGCTGGTCGAGTGTAGGTTGGTCGCCATCAGGGCCTCCTTTGGCTCGGGTGTTAGGCATGGTTGCAGACGTCGGATATACACAGTGTAGGGAGAATAAGCGGGTAGCCTAAGTTAAATATAAACACTAATTAACTACTCCAACAATTTATGAGGTGTTCGTTGTAAAATATCAATCTAAGTCTCACATGTCCGCGGAGCTATCTTCACTCACGTCTGGACAGCTCCATGACCGGAACCGGAAGCCACAGGTTTTATTTTCTGATCTCACATGGAAGTTGTTTCACTTTTTTTAAATCACAAAGGCTCAAGTTTCTTACAGCAAACTCAGCCTCATTTTCTCCAGACCTCCAGACTCTCTACCTGATTTGCCACTCTCACTAACTGCCTTGTCATTTCAGACCCCGTCACTCACGCCTGCCCTGCAGTAACCTCAGCTCCTCCCGCCCCCTCCCCGCCACCTGACTCCCCCCCACGGCCATCTGCTCACCTGTTCTCCCTTCCCTCATTAGCTCATTAATGTATATATTGCTCCATGTCCACTTGCACCACGGCCAGATTGTCTATCACGTCGTCCCAGCTGCAGCGTTCGAGCCCTTTTGTACCTGCCTGTTTTTGCCAGCCAGTTTCTGACCTCCTGCTTGTTTGTGGACTTTTCCTGTGGCTTCCTGCCCTCTGCTTCTCTACCTGGTGTTCCTGCCTACCCAACTGCCCTCTACCTGCCCACAGACTTCACCCCGCACCAAGCCCTTACCTTAAAATAAAGGTTAACTCTTTGAACCTTTGTTAGGCTGGTCTGAGTCGGAGTGTCTCTGAGTTGGGTGCCTAAAGGAGCCATGGCACCAATGACAAAAATGCTGGAAGAGAGTTAAAGTGATATGGAAACTATATATCTCAACTGATATCACAATTTAAATTGATTGATTATAGTTGAAATAGTAATTACCATACCTACATTTAAACCACATCTTAAAACTTACTTTTATTCTTTGGCTTTTAACTCAGTATGAGAGTTGTGTGATCTCTGTTTTTCTTTTTCTTTTTATTCTCATTTTAATGGATTTTTAATCTGTCTGCTCTTTTAGGCGCTTTTTTTCTCTTTAAAAAAAAATATATATTTTCATTCTTTTTTCAATTATTATTATAATCATTTTTTATCTTAATTATTCTCATTACATTTTTCTTAACCATTTTGTGCTCTATGTTTTGGATGTAAATCACTGTGCAGCACTTTGCTAAACTTTTATGTTTTGGAAATATGCTATAGAAATAAAGTGGATTGGATTTTTGCATTTCACTTTCCATGAATTTCACGAATGATAATGTGGATATTGCTGGGGTCTGATACCAACCAAATAGCCATGTTATGTTACTGTACTTACTTATCCCTGGAGAGTATGACCTGTAATAGACCAGTGTACTTCCACAGCACAATGCTCTATTTAAAAAAAGGATGATAAAACTTCAGCTCCTGTGATATAACGCTTGGCCATATGGTGCAGGCCTAAGTTTAAGAAGCTAGTGAAACAGAGGTTTTAGCCCAGATGTGGAAACATATTAGCACTTGTATTGTAGCTAGTTTGGTAAATTAGCACAAACTTACAAAACGTACAAATCACAATCACAATGCAATTATCATAAACAATACCAACACATCATGCTCCATCGATCCATCCATCCAACCATCTATCTATCCAACAATGGCCTTTGAGTATTAGATAAATTATGCTGATCAATATTGCTTTTGGTGACTAAACTGCCAATATATAACTGTGTCAATACCAGTTACTATGGCAACAGAGGATTCTGTTGCTGGCGTATGAATACAAAGAGATGCAATTCAGTCTACTAGCCTATATAATTATGATGAGGGTAGAAAATTACTTACAGTATTATATGTTTTAACATCATATATACAGTAAATGTTGCTACAGTTTTTTCTCTCAGTGGTTTTATTATTGTTAATGTCAGAAAAACTCAGAGGTCACTGGAGGCTGAGCTCTGAGTTTCCACTTAATGCCTGAACTGGCATTTAAAACAGGTGACATTTGACTGACAAGGTGATGGATAGCATTAAGCAGAAATACAAGTGTTTTGTTCGCTCGCGCCAATCACTTATGTTGTAACTCAGCCGGGTTGTTTCCTCCCCTCACAAGAGGCTGTTAGCTGCCATTCATCCCCGCACAATGTGAAAAACAACTTCCACGCAGCGACATGATTCATCACAGGAAACTGGAGGCTGTAATTTTCTTTGGTCAAAACTTCTGTTTTTTTGTTAATTAATTACAATTGATGATTTGAGTGTTTTCAAATAAGGGCTGCATTAAGTCATTGTTCACTTGCTGTAAATTGCACACAGTTAAACACGTGTTGTGTTAGGTTTACTTACTTTGAAACAAAACTAACAACTAAAACAAGTGTTAAAGGGATAATTCACCCAAAATCAATAATTCACCAATTTTCTACTCACCATCATGCCAAGGAAGGGTTCAGAGAACTTTCAGAGTAATGAAAATGCTTTTGGAGTTCCAGGAGGTCCGGGTGGCAACGGATTTTCATATAATGGTGGCGGATAGTGCTCACTTTTGAATCGTCCAAAACATTGCCAGCCGGACCCCTCCTGGAACTCCAAAAGCATTTTGATAACTCTGAAAGCTCTCCAAACCCTTCCTTGGCATGACGGTGAGTAGAAAATTGGTGAATTATCGATTTTGGGTGAAGTATCCCTTTAACATAAATCAGAGCCCACTCACTGACTGACAGCAAATAGTTTCCAACTAATATAACCTTGTTTATTCTGCATTTGTGTCTCATTAGCATGGTTTTTGTTTCCTTTTAATGTAGGTAATTCAGGAATATGCGAGAATATATCAGTCTGTCATATCTTTTTAATAAAAACTATATTTTTTATGTGTGTGGTTTTAGATCTGGTGGATGTATGTCCAGTGACACTGAACTTACTGCAACTTCAGAAAACGTCACAAAGGAAAGGTTTTCTGGGGTCACAAAAAAGTGACAGACCAGGCTAAAGACTAATTGTATGTTAACAGTACACATTTGCAAATACATCTTAATCATGAGATATTGATGTTTTAATAAACTAAAAAAAACTTTGCATGTGTGCATGTGTATGTGAACTATGTAGGTCCGGTCACTGTTTCACTGTTTTGCCAACCCTCCTCCCTCCTCCCCTGGCCATGTACATTTGTTTTCAACGAAGTGAGAAGGCAATCTATGGAGCGGTACATAACGGTATACATCATATATGTTCTATGATGTGTATATTTGTGTAGTCGTATCTGTCATAAACAAGAAATTACAGATTACAGGGTGTGTTTGTGTCACAGTGCCACCGAGGAGAGACCTGGGACACCGGGTCGGAGGCTCTGATCTTGCAAGGTTGGTTTTGGACCAAGAGACGCTAGATGGAAGGCAGAGAGCCTCCGTTCTCGCTGTCAATTAAGTAAAAAATATTGCATATTTCCTCTTTAAGTTGCAGTGCATTGAGCATAAACTATTATAGCTAATGTACTGACTCCAGGCTGGTCACATCTAATGTAGCATCTCCATCAGGACTGAGTCTGTCCACCTCCCACACTGCAGTGGTTTAATAAGAGGATCAGGCATCCCATTGCACATTTATGAGAAGTAGACTCATCTCTATTGATATCCCCACAAGTAAAACTGGCATAAACATGAGGCGACTTTGTGTCTTTCTTGCTTTAAATGGGAAGCAGAGAGTACAAAGAAACGTGGAGGCCCACAGATGGCAGGGAGGATACAAAACAATCAGGTCTGTCTGCTGCGCTTTTATTTATATCACAGCTTACTCTCAGTCAGGGCTACGCTTAGCCTGTGTGCTACTCTAGTCATATTAAAACAACCTTCAGTGCACTTTATAATGAATCTTCTGACAGCAGCTGTGTGAGAAACCAGATCACGGGCGCACGGCTCGAAATGAAGACGGCCAACCAGAATTTTTGACATGTTATTCAATCCTGAATTTATAGGCGCTGTGACCCCACCCCCCTCTCCCCTCTCCTCCTGCTCCTGCTGTAAAAGTGAACTTCAAACAGACGGTCTGAAATTCAGCCCAGGTCTAAAATGAAACTAAAGGGACAGTCACAATTCAGGGTTAAAGGCGGGCTTAATCAAAGCAGTGTCTGTGTAAATGTGCAGGCAAATATTTATCCGGTCGACCGTATGTGTGTGTGTGTGTGTGTGTGTCACCCGCAGTTACTGTATGTGACTCACACAGAAACTCATTTTTATGCACATCCTTGTGTTCTTGCTCTTGCACAGGGGAGGTCACCCCGCCTCGTCCTTTCCTGAGCTATGGATATCTGAAAGTAATTACAAGCAAGCCGATCTAGCAGAAACTACGGCGAGAAGACAAAGAGGGTGCACGGCGGTGGTCAACATTAAGAGCATTAAACGCTGCCCCCACACCTCATCATTATCCCAGAGCAATCTAAAGCTCAATAAAATGCAAATCAAAATCACTGCTGTTCCCACTTCAGGAGATTTATACATTAAAGTGCAGCAATAAAATGAATCCGCTGAGATTTAAGGTCATGTTGAAAGAGTGTAGAGTAATGGAATATAGAATGAGCACGATGGCTGATTAAATTAGCTCACTACTATTTGGTATCAGGTGTTTTAATCAGCTTAGAGGCTGCGTGTGGCTTCTGATTTACACACTTCATGCACGTACTGTATATATGATTCACTGCTGCAGTGCCATCCACGCTCATCTCTTCTCATTAGGGAGGGAATTTCCTATATGTATGTAAGAAGAGACAACAAGGGGAGAGGAGGAGCAGGGAGGTGGGGGGGGTGGGGGGCATTTAAAAGGCGATGATTGTCCAGAAAACTCCTTTAACAAGCATAAAAATAGGGAAATTGTATTTTTAGATCGCTAATCTCTTCTTGCCAAGCCAACTTTTTTCAAAATGCATCTTTGATCTGCCTCCGTGTTGAAACTGTACACACATTAGCATACCTCCCACCCAAACCGTCACACACACACACACACACACACACACCACCTCCCTCCCTGCCTCCCTCCCGCCCTCCCTGCATCCTGGCCTTTGAGGAGCCATGCTTTCGTACTTTCACATTTAATCCAATTCATTATTGCGGGCCCCCCTCGGTACACTCAGCTGTCAGGGGAGACAAAAGCCCTGCCAAATATGGATGCTTTTTTGTTCCCTTGGATTTGTGCTGCCCTCCCCTGGGGATACTGCAACTCCCCCACCACCACCACCACCACCACCACCCCTGCCTCAACCCCATGTCCCCTTCACACACATACATACATACACTCACACCCTCCTCCACTTCCACCCATTCAGGAGGGGGAGTCAGTGGTGTGTGGGTGGGGGTAGATACCTGGGGCTGTTCATTGTGTCACCTCCTCCATGGACGGATATTCAGAAAGGATGGAGCAGTCACAGTGGAGGGCATATTCTTCTGAGGGTCAAGCTAATTGAATGTAAGAAGAAGAAGAAAAAAAGTCTCTGTTATGTACTCAAAGGGGAGTGGAGCTCTATAGGAAGATATTAACTATTGATTAATGAATATTGCATGGGAGAAAAGGGATGGAGGGGCTCGATTATAATGATTGAGGAATGTTTTTTTTTAAATTAGATTCACGACTGTTCAAACGTCCTGTCAGCTCTGTGTGAGAGAGTGAGAAATAATCAGTGATTGTTGATTGTTTATTAACTTTTCTTTTATACTTTGGCTGCACATATGAATTATAATCATATGGCATATTCTGTAAAACCTGTTCTAACAATGTTGGAACAATTTCACATTTTGACACATGTCTAGCAAATACAATGATATGTGCTTATGTTGTGGGCATACATTACATAAATATAATAACCAAACCAACGCCTATCAGCCAAGATACGTAAAAGATAAACATACTTGACTAAAAGTAATGAGAAAATCATATATAAACATACACAATTCAGTGTTTCTGCTAGGATTTTCTGAAGTAGTGGTGGTTATTCTTTCACCTGAGTTGACCAGGTGTAGACGAGTGAGTTTGGAGCTGATGAGAGGAGGTAAAAAGAGAGCTAGAGCCCCCGCTGAGGAGGAACTGTGAAGCATTTAGCTGTGATGGAAATGGACCAAAACCAAGTCGAGTAGAGCTGTAACTGTGTAGTGGAAAGAGGTGCAAAGTCATGGTAACTGGTTGTGGAAACCCTGCTTTACATTGTCTTAACATCTAAAAAAAAAAAAAAAAAAAAGAGTTATAATTCTACCTTTTCTCCGGTAAGTCGCTGCCCCATTTTCCAAGGCGACACTCCTCTGACTCTCTGACCTGGTGCCACTCCTAAATGAATGTAGAGGAAACACTGCAGTTTGAATATGTTGTTTTCAAAACACATATCTTCATATATTTCATGCAGTCTTGTATATTGGATAATAATATATCCCCTTACAGGTGACATATACAGTATGACAACGTCTCTCCTGATATAGGGGCATATACTACATTTCTATACGGGTGTCTCCAGCAAAAAATACATTTAGATACTGTATATATGGACACTTTGCCACATATTAGTTTGGAGAAAACATACGTAACTGCTGCTTGGATTATGGAGACTTGCACAATTTGTTCTGAGCAGGATCTGTGCCTGTGTGTGTTTTCAGGTTCAAGGCTGTGAGTCCTTAATTAAAGTCAGGAAAGGAAGATGGCTCATGCAGAAAAAGTAAACACATCCTGTCTGGAGGCTTCAAGTCACACTTGACTTTTTCAGCCTCTTTAAAAAAACATTAAAAAACCTTAACCGTGCTTTAATTGCCAAGTCAAATACAAAATATCTTAATAGGAAACAACAAGCGTTTCCTCATTATGTTGACACAAATGTGCCATGATGAAATTACAGTATTTGCACACGGACGCAATTTTTTAGTAGTATGGTTGAAATAATAGTCTGAAAAGGTGAATTTGTGGAAGGTGGAAGCGAACGACCCGTCGCTAACTTTAACTAGCACATCTACCAGCACAGGGTTGAGAGATGCAGCGGCTGTGCCTGAAATCATTCCTTATTTACAATATAGTGCACAATATTTACTGTCCAACTGTTTTTTTGTTTTAGTTTTATTCTGAGTTTCTGGAACCCTGAGGTTTTGTTCTTCACTTTATGCTCCACACAGTGCCCTCATAGAGTCCCAGAGTGGAATAAGTGAGTAGTGGATTTGGCATGGGCAGTGTCCTCCAGCATTTTGGACGACCATGTTGCAACATGCTGCATTTTAAGAGAGAGCAAATGAGAGTCTATTATATCTGGAATAGTAAATGAGTATATCCAGATTTCTCTGATATGTTGCTTGTTTAAGAGGCAGCTCTGAGATTGCTCTGGTAGAGAGAGGAGGTGTTTATTTGACACTTCAGTCTCATTTTGAGTAGAGAGGATTTATTATGCCTCAATAAATAAAAGTGGTATATCTTATCGTCAGCATTTTTGTGTTGCTGGCTTATCTGATCTTGCCTTGTGCAGCTTCGGGGAAGCAAAGTAAATAAAGAACAAAACCAGTTTGATGATGTATCTGTGTAAAGAGACTCTGCCAGTCATTGCTCTTCAAGTTTTTAGAGACACTATGCAGCTGCACTGCTACCAATTACCCAGCCTGAGTGATAGGTGGTGGTGGTGTGGAGGGCTTGGGCATACACCGGGGTCACTGATGCTGCGTCTCAATTAACCACACAGCTACACATGGGATCTGCCATGGCCCTTATCTCGTATTTATAGAATAACACAGAGACAAACACAGAGCGCTGTCAAGAGGCAAGACCCACAAGGTCAGCTGTTGTTGCTGGATATTAGCAGCTGCTGCACAGGGACAAGGGGGGAAGAAAAAGAAGAACTGACATAAAAGTTTAGATGGAAAATGTGAGGAAGCTTTAAGAATCTACACAGCTGCTTTGCCTTTTAGGAAAAGTCAACTTTGTTGTAGTTTTGTGTTTGATTTGTTTGGGTTCAAGGCTTCAAGATCCAGCATTGTATTGGTCTCGACATTCTCTTCACACTCTGGGCAGAATATTTCCAGAAATGTCAAACTGCTCCTTTAAGGTTTCGGAGCAGTTTGTGCGTGTTTTGATTAGCTTTTTGAGGTGTTTGAGGACATCCATTCAAAATAGCCACAGCACATATCCGTCCTTGGTCACTGATTTAACGGATGAAGAAAACAAGCATGTTTTATACACTGTGTGGTTGCTTTATCCAAACTAAGTACTTTTTTCTTATTTTAGAAAACATTTGAGTTATAATCTGTAAATTCTCCATATTCAAATGTCTATGTAATAACTATGTTATATATATTATAAGTTGTGTATTATTGCAGATGTTTCCATCAACTTTTGAATGTTGGCAGTATAGTTGCCTGCCAGTCCAAAACTGACTTCTCTCCAGTCTTAAGATATTCCTTATACAAGACAGATTTTACACCAGAGTCGGTTATATATTTTGACTGAATAAAGAATTTCAGTCACCTGACATCTGGATATCAAATAATCACAGAATAAAAAGCCAAGCAAATGCTGGACTGTTAAACCCTCAGCTCCTCTCTGGCTGCTTTATTCAGTTTTTCTACTGGTTTTAATCATCAAGGTTGTTTGTTTTGAAGAGGAACGCACCTCTGTGGATAATTCAGCCCCTAGTAAAAAAAAAAAAACCTCCTGAACAGCTCCCACGATGCCATGTCTGTTCTCTGCATCTTTTTGTTTTCATAAATGCAGAAAAAGTTACATACCGTGTGTTAAAACAGTTTTAAATTATTTCACCATCCCCTGTAGATAGATAGCCTGTACTGGGATATTACTTTTCTATTCAACGTCCTTTATTAATGTAAAAAGAAGTTCAGAGTACACAAAGTAGCCTACATCACAGAGCCAGATATTGTAATGTTTCACCACATAATGACGTCACATCTCATCATAATAAACAACAGATGCAAAGCCCAATAATAAAATAAAAAACGTGAATTGCTCCTCTGAATAATCTCCTTCCTGCACATGAGTCTCAACATAATGAGCTTGGGCAGATTAAAAATTGTAATCCATGTGCTAATAGCCATGGCATTTTTTGCCTTGCTTCATTATGGAGATTTAATGCAGACAGAGGAGCCTCCAAATCACTTTTTATGACAAGTGAAACGCAATCAAAGCTTGCATTAAGAGGTTCGTTAGGTGACTCTTAAAGCTCTGCGGGCTTCGATTTGCATCTTAAATCTATGAAGTAACCGTGGAAAACACACAGTGCGCATGCAGATTGGTCTAATTATAGTTGCTTTCTGTCTTCCTGAGCGTCCACAGATTATAATGGTGTCTGCACTTGACAAGAATAGCTACATAACATATGATAATGTGCAGCAATTGGAATCATATGAAAAACAAGGTCGAGGCCCCGTGTTCTACTTGCGTTGGCAGGATCCAGTGTGATTCCTAATGCTTTGTGAATACTAAGCAAGCTGCTGTACAATGAGCATTTGATTGGATTCATATAGCTGTTCTCTAACACATTTTCACAATTGCCTTTTAGGAGCTATAAAGGGACTATGCATATGTGTTAGCTGAGAGCTTATGAGCCGGTGCAGAAAAAAAAAAAAAAAAAAACACATCACAGCTCCAGCAACAAGTCGTCATGTTGAAAGGTCAGTGAGTACATCATTAAAGCTTCTCTTTTTAACATGTGACAGAAAAGCTATAATGATCAGAAACTGAGCAAGTGTGACCTGTTTCATGCTGCAGCTTGAAAAACACAACTGATTTATGCAACAAGTTCTCCAACTATGTCACTTGTTCCTCAGATCTGATCCACATCTGATATTAATAGCATGTGCTGCTTTTGTATGTTTTGATTACATGTGCCGTCTCTGCATGGTTGTACTGATCTTTTACTATTCTCTTTTATCTTTATTGATCTATCTTGTTTCTTCTGTCTTAATGCTCTCTTTGTAATTAATGTGCTGTAATGTATTGTTGTTTTTTTGTCATCGGGCTGGAGACCACAGCAGGATATTAGCCATGTTGGCTAAAGCTGCCCTTTTTACTGTTATCACTACTATTAATTGGATTTGCCCACAATACAATTAACTAATCAACTAAACTAAAACTAAACTAACTACATAGCTTGTGTTAGCATTAACAGCTGCTCACTTTAAGTCTTGACAAAACACTGCAAGTTACAAACATATCTCTTCCCATATCTTTGAAAGCAACACTTTTTTACTGAAATTAGCATGCTAACCAGCTGGCACTCTCCAATACCGACTCACACAACCATGACTGAAGTTCTTGATGCTAACGCTGGCTATGTAGCAACAGCAATATTTAGAAATAATCCATTCAAGGTTCATGGTTACAATATTTCCAGCACGGTTAAAGATTCAATTCATCGTTAAGTTGTCAGAAAACACCTTGCTCCAAGCCTGAACTCACACATCTACACAATGGAATAAAACATAACAGCCTAAAGCGCTGCATATTTTTTAACGTGATCAATGATCATGATCAATGACCTTTTGTTCAAAATTTTAGGAGTGGAAATAAAGGACAAATGATTTCCATTTAATTTCATGAGAATGATTTACCTTTTAGGGCGTCATCATGTCTTATGAATGAGTTAGTGTTTTATTTTGAAACCTTGAGAGCGTATGAATAGAAGTGCTAAAAGTGCTATTTAATATCATTATTGCTGAATTCATCATCCCATCATTTCCATTTGTAACAGAATGTTATTTATTGGACAGTAAAAACTCATCATGGAGGAAAAAAAAAAAAAGGACCTGCAAGACACTTTACTGAAGATCACCTACTGAATAACTTTGTGTGCCACATGTAATTCACGATATATTCAGCTGTCGAATATTGAAAATCTGCAGTGCTTCATTCACGTGTAAAATGCAGCACCATACGTTGTGTAATGGTCAACAAAAAGAAGTGGTGCTTACATGCAGCCCACAATATAACATTTCACAATAGATGACTTTGAACTCCTACTTTGACATCTACTAATAACTGCGCAAAATGTTTCAGAGTATAAGTGCATTAGTTAATTTAAGCATTTATTTTTGTGTCCACTTCTACTTGATTACAGGGGGAACCTGAGATGCTGCAGCATGATGACCTTCTACCTTCCAGCAGAACACAGCGAGAGAGAAAATGGGAGAAAAAGTATTCAGTTTTAAACTGGCCTTGACAGGTCTGACTTTTCAAAAGAAAGAAAAAGCACTCGCCTGATGAAATGCTACAGGAGAGAGGTGAACAAAACATGCAGGGCTTTCTTTTATTCAAATTCATGTTTTACAAAAACACAAAACTCAGCAAGAGGAATAAAAAGGGAAGGATTTTTTTTTATACAAGGGACCTCATAGAAAGAGAAAAGCTAAATTGTCAGCAGCTCCCTCATCCTGACAAGATGCATGTGACAAGATAAGATGCTCAACGTTTGCAGCAGAACCCCCCCCCCCCAGTCTTAAAAGTGCTATTGAGGATACAGTGCCTTGGAAGTATAATAGTCCCAGAGATGGCTTTAATGGTGTGAAATGTGCCACAGTGCAGTTACACCCCCAGTGATACACAGACCTGTCAGGAAAATCACCCAAATCAGGTCAGTTTTGCACTCAAGGCAAATGGACAACTCTGGCCCAGACTGATTTAATCAGTATCTGATTTACAACCTCTAACCACTTAATGTCCCACTGCCACCTCCACATCATATGCCCATTTGTTTTCCTATCAAAAGTACTGCAATAAATCTGTGGGAAAAAAAGTGAACACTTTTTCTTCTCGGCTCTGCCATGAAATGAGGGGAAGGAGGGTTGGGGGGGCAGACAGAAATCTAATATTATTGTAGCAAACGCTGCCCTGCAAGCAGACATATGATATTATATTGTTATGCTATTAGGAGACAGATTTTGACATTTGATAACCAACACTTTCAACCGCCCAATTTAGCAGGATGACATGTTAAAAAAAAACCTTTCCATAAAGTGTCTCCTGTTGTCATGATGCTCTGTACGGTGGCCCTGAGAACTCAACACACTGCAACTTAAAGAGGAACTATGCAGGGTTTGTAGCTTAACTATGCTACATTTTAACCTTAATTAAACAGCTTTGGAGTAATAGTGATGGTTTAATAAATGACTTAAAGGGATAGTTAACCCAAAATTCAAATTTCACTCATTATCTACTCACCCTCATGTCGACTAAGGGCTGGGAGAAGTTTCAGAGTCCTCGGCGCCTTCTCTGAGTTACAGCGGGGCTCGGCGCAGCACTGCCATATGGCGGTAGCGAACGGGGCTCACTTTTCTTCGTCCAAAAAGACGCACCAAAAAACATCCAAATACCTCCACACAGCTCGTCTGTAATGTCCCTCTTGTATTGAAGCCCTGACATGAGAAATTGTTCCGAAAAAAATTAAATAAGTCTATATTTTAAGCTTGTTTGTAGCGGAAGCTCCCAGTGTCTCAGTTCACTACTTTGCCGGTGTCAGTGCGCGATTTGCACTGACACCGGCGGCGCCGTGAACTGGGTCACGCGAGATTTGCACTGACACACAATTTTTCGGAACAATTTCTCATGTTGGGGCTTCAATACAAGAGGGACATTACAGACGAGCAATATGGAGGTATTTGGATGTTTTTTAGTGTGTCTTTTTGGATGAAGAAAAGTGAGCCCCATTCGCTACCGTCATATGGCAGTGCACTGCTGCACGGAGCCCCGCTGTAACTCAGAGAAGGCACAGATGGTTCTGAAACTTCTCCCAGCCCTTAGTCGACATGAGGGTGAGTAGATAATGAGTGAAATTAGAATTTTGGGTGAACTATCCCTTTAACTTGTTACGAGGGATAATGGAGGCTCTCTGCCTTCCACGTGTGTGTCACTTATTGCATCTCTGGGCTCTGGAAAACCCACACTACATAAGTCTTTACAGACGACACAAAAAAAGTAATGGACCCGACTGGGACATGATTTTGTTGAATTTTTCTTGACTTGAGAAGACGGCTACTGGTATTATTATTGCAAATGTGTACTAATAGCTTAGCTTTAGCCTTCTGTCAGGTTGGCTTTTTGTGTCCCAAGGAACACTTCTGTAGTGAGTTTTTGTAGGGCCTTGTGTTGTGAAATTCATGAGGATGTTTTCTGGATTTGTGGCAAATTTGTGTCTTTGCATGTGTTTTTTTTTAAGTTGCAGTATGTTGAGCGGGCCACTTTAGTTCTGGCAATGTAAAGAACAAAATCCTTACAAATCAGGCTACAGAAAATTAAAAAAAAAGGTCAAGATGTGCATTTGAAAGCACTGAAAGAAGAAGAAGAACAATAACTTACACAGGTGCCGATGAAAATCTTAAATTTCCGTGACAACCGTCTATTGACTGATGAAAGGTACGTGGGAACCTACCGATCGAAAGCTCCACAGTAGCCACTCACTGCCTCACTGGTTTTACTTTATTTCATTTACTCTAAGATTTCCACCTGAGAAAAAAACAAAAGCATTTTGGGAGAGTGCACTTATTTGTTTCTTGCTGACACTTTGATGAGAGAGAGCTAAAGAGCCGGCGGCCACTTAGCTCAGCACGAAGACTGGAAAGTGGAGGAACAGTTAGCCGTCTTCCTGTCTGTGCACAAAGGAAACCAAGTCCACTTATCAAAGTGGAAAAGTGACACGTCTTGGTGTCACCGGTTTCTCAGTGGTCACCGGCAAAAACTACAAAGGAGGAGCTGCTCCAAAACGAGGAATAGTCCCTGACACAATCTACTATAAAACTATGCACGGTCCTTTGATTAACATATTTACTACAGATCAAATTTCCACATGCTACATGGTTAGCTTTAGAGCTTTTCCCTTGTTTCCACTAAATTTTAACTCTTTGTATTTCCCAACATGCTTCATTATTACTGTTAGCTCTGATTTCCCATAATCTCAATATAAACACTCTGTCGTCTGTGTGGGAGATGTGGATTATATAAACACTTTACAGGCTGCGAGAATAATTCACTGATGGTCCAATTTCTCTGCAACACACTTGATGTATCAGATCACACCCAGGCTCGTCGTACTCACAGGTGGGCTCACATCCAGCACACACACACACATACGCACACACCTGCACTCACATTAGTAAACAAAGAGCTGGAGGAGATCCAGCAGGGCCATTGTTTGAGATTTGATCAGCTGTGCTGCGGCTGTGACCCAAACCCATTCTGTGTCCTAATGAAAAGTCCATTTGAACGACCAGCAGCAGTGTTGCCTCCTCTCCTCATGTGGGCTTATAAAATGAGGGTCTACACACACTTACACACACACACACACACACGAGGGGATTGAGGAACACTTGTCCCCCCATTCTTAAATAAAATGGAGGAGAGCATGGCAATGCATCAGATTAGACATTCAGAGCGGCCATTAGCAGCTGTGTGCTGGGGAATCTCTGCAGAAATCACATAAAATATTGCAGCAAATAGGACGGACAGTGTGGGAGAGGAAAAAAAAAAAAAAAAAAGCAAGCGCCCTCAGAGTGAATTGCTGTCATTAGGGATTCTTGGAGATGGCCTCAATTCAAGTGTGTTAGTCAAAGATGAAAAAACAATTCCATTTAAATTTCATATAATCCTGTGGCGCTAGCAACTATCGCGAAAACAGCCGTGAATCACATGATGCTTATTCCGCTTGGAGGCTTAATATATCTATGGCTACTACAGCAGTAATAGACTCTTGGGAAATAAACTCAGTGGCTCCATAACCGTTTCTGCTCCACCCATGGCAGTTTGTTGGAATTACTACCCATTTTGAAATAAGGTCATTATGGTTTCTACCTCTGCAGGCCAGGACCGAGCGTGAGAGGCGAGGGTGTGAGTATTGCCTTCGCCTATTAAATTTGGTAAATAAACTTGTTTAGGGAAATTTGCCAGAGTCTGAGAAATTAACACGCCTTTAATTTGGTGATTTGGAAGCTGCTCAGCATGGTTTAAATGACTCTTTAAAAAACAGAGTGGAAACTGGGAATTTGTGTTGTTATTTCTCAACAAGTATTGGATGACACAGACATTCAGACATCCATGCTCCCCCGAGGATAAACTATGAAGTTCAGCCAAATTCTCTGCAAATCTGACGCTATTATCATCAAGCTAAGATGTGATTATTTCCAGTTTCTTAGCTACTGTTTGTGTTCTGTTTGTGTATGGTAAACATTACATCAGCTAAATATTACCATATTATCATTGTCACCAGAAGCATTGCAGCTTTCATTCTGTTCAAAGCACTGATTGCTTTGTATATACAGTGGAAAGCAGGCTGTAAGACCCATGGTCTTGTTTAGGCCTGGCAGCCAAAAATGAGCTCACACTAAAAGACTGAGTAAATATGACGACAACGTATGACAGGTAGAGCACGATTTAGAGCTGACTGTGTTTTCGTTTTCTCCCATGTGATATCAACAGTCCTGATTCTAGCTGTAAACATCTATTCATTTATGTTTTAAAAAATTATAGTAAATTGTCAACACTATCTGATCTAAACTGGAACCGGCTCAGTCCGAGCACTGGTCCCAGCAGTGATCACACCATCAAATCATACTTTAAATCAACTCAACAATCCCAGTAAGTGTCTCTGCTTTAAGGCCATTTAAAGGCTTCAAGGAGGATGTAGTCGAGAAAACCTTTAAGATACAACATGCAATAGATGTAAACATTAAAAATACTGAGTTGATATCAGTTGTTGTTCAATTATATTTGTGCTGTAAAACAAAGACCGACCCCTGTGGCTAATAAAGGCTTCAATGGTGTAAAACTGAGTATCGTTGCATCATAAATTATTGTGATGACTGAAATTAAACGTAGCACCTTTGATTCCACTTGATTACCATGTTAATAATTTATTACAATTTTGTTAATGAATAATGCATCTCCTTTTTAAGACGCACCAAACACTTAAGTCCAATAATCCCTCCCTCTGCTCTGCTGTGAGAACTTTTTCCAGTAGCTATTCATTCCTTATTTCCCTGGTAACTTATAGATCAATAAATTCACATTTCTCCAGCCCACCTTTTTGTGTGTATTTTGTGCTGAGATCGATACGCCCTTAGTGGGCTTTGAAAGGTTGATGATGCAGAAACACAATTGATCCATTAATAAAACAGCCCGGTCCAATCCATACTGAACAAGAGAACGAACACTGGGCGACATGAATTCACAGACACACAAAACACACACACACAGCATAGGTACAATCCATTTTTCAACTGTGGTGGGCCGAGCAAAAGCTTGAATAATACATAAAAGGTCAATGATAATAAGATGTCCTGTCGATGTACATTTATTGAAGTAATTGCACTTGTCCCATCTCTTCACCAAGAGTATTCCCCCTCCACCTCCCCCATTCTGTCCTGTTGACTATCTCCCCCTCTCTCTCTCTCATACATGGGCCCAGTCACACCAGAGAGTGGCTGCCTCTTGTCATGATTATACACTCACAGAGCACTTTATTAGGAACGCCTGTACACCTGCCTATGTAATTATCCAATCAGTCAATCAAGAGGCTGCAGTGCTATGCATAAAATCATGCAGATAGAGGTCAGGGGCTTCACATCAAACCTCAGAGTGAGGTATAAAAAAAGTGATCTCAGTGGCTTTGACTGATGTTGGAGCCAGATTGGCTGGTTGGAGTATTAATGAAACTGGTGATCTGCAGAGATTTTCGTGCCCAACAGCCTCTAGAGTTTTTACTCAGATTGGTTCTGGGGATGGAAACGCCTCTCGCTGACGAGAGAGGTCAGAGGAGAATGGTGTGACTGATTGGTGCTCCCGTAACTTAGATAACTACTTTGTACTAACTGTGGTGAGCAGAAAAGCTTCTCAGCATGAAAAACCCATCAGGCCCCGAGATGGAGGAGCTATAACAGCACAGGACCAGGTGATGTTCCCCACCTCCCCACCTCAAGTCAACAACAGAAACCTGAGGCTCACAAAAAAACTAGGACCAACATTTGGAGACTGGTCTGATGAATGTGGATTTCTGCTGAGGGACGCAAACAACTAGATTCATGCTATTGATGCCAATTCTGATGAAGTGAAACTGATCTCCATTTCCTTTTGTACAAAGTATGAGGATTGATATTAGGGCTGACCCAAAAAAATCGAAGCTTCAAAGCTTCGTTCGTTGCCATGGAAATCGATCTTTAAGTCCGTGATCGATTGTTTTTTTCTTCTTCCTTTTTTCCTTTTTGACACCGGTTCTCAAAAAAAAAATAAAAAAATGTTTCCAATAAGTTTTAAGAACTGATTCAAAGCAATTTAAGGGGGATTGGATACATAAAAAACCAGGTGATGACTCATTTAAAGAGTTGTTTTTGAGGCAAATGCAGAGACTGCCTGCCGAAAAACTGCCCCCAACGAGAACATGCATCAGCTGTTTTGCATGAATTTACCTTGGAAACAACTCTGTCTCGTAACGTTCTGTTATTATCTCATATCGTGGTGAATGTGCAGGTCACAACTTGTCCACCAGAGCGTTTTGGAGTTGTTGGATTGTGTATTTGATGAGTTTGATGAGGGAAACCTATAAATCCCATCAGCCTCCGTAGCGTAGCTCTGAGCAGCTCGCGGCTCTGCTCCGTCGTTCTAAAAATAGCTTGCACCAACAATTATGGCAATGGGCCAATTTGACAAAATGTTGAACTATCCCTTTAACTGTATTTTCGATTGCTTGTTTCATTGATGTCCTGATGGTGTACTCTGGTCCCAGTTTGTTTTCTTGGTGTCTTGTAAGCCCATGCATACGGATGTATCTTTCTTTCTGACCTTATGAACACAACCTGGCTTGAATATCCACTCCAGACTGGTGGGGTTTGCTAAATACCAATCAATCATGATTTGAATGCCAACGTCTTTCTGACTATATTCATAATGGCTTCCTCCTGCAGGATATTGTTCCAAGTCACAAAGAAAAAGTTGTTTCCAACTGGTTTCATGAACATAACAGTGTGTTCAATGGCCTCCCCAGCCACTAGATCGGAATCCAGTGTATTACAATGAGAGATTGACAGCACAAATGTGCAGCTGACAAATCTACAGACATGAGGTGATGCAATCACGTCAACATGAACCAGAATCTCAGAGGAATGTCTCTGACATCTGTGGAATCCACGCCACAAACACTGAGGCTGTTTTGAGAGCAAATAGAGGCTCTATGCCGTAATAACTGTTCTTACAGGAAAATACAACCAGGGGCAATTACTGTGAGTCGGAAAGGCATCGCAACATGAGGCAGAAAAGCAAAAAAAAAAATTCTCAGTGCAATAAAAGCATTGACTGATACAAACAAAGCACTTGAATAAAACATATCATTGTAAACAATGACAAACCTTGCGCTCCAATCAGCCAGGTGCTTCACAAACATATATTTTCTTTTCTGTGGTCGACAGGCTCCCACTGTGTCTATGTTTATAATGTTACCTTGCCTCGAAATATTTAACTGTGAAATCTAAAGTCTGAAGGTGTTTACAGACTGAAAGTGAATTTTCACAAATCTTAATGCATGTAACTAGCGTACAGATGTTGGCTGGAAGCAGAAGCCAGAACTGCAGTTTCCCTCCAGTCTCCATTTCCATTGAGTTCGTATGAAGTCTTAGTGCTTCTAAAATTCACTTAGTGATGTTAAAACGTACTCCTGCTTTTGGCTGTTAGCAAGTACCTGGAGTTTACTGTGTTCAGCCCATTTATAAATATATCTTCACCTAATTGATGTCAGAGTGAATACTATGATGATGAAATAGGTTAAATAAGCTCTAAACAGCACTTCAAGATATATCAGTATTTCTAATGAAGCGCTATCGTCTACATTTTGGTGAAAGTGTCTGAAGACGGAAATCGTGCTCGTTGAATTTTCCCTCGGCACCAAATTAGTGCTCTTAATGTCTGAAGTATGAGACATGGACAGCTTGTCTCGCTTCTCCCCGAAAATAAAACTCTCTAGCGTAGGAGGTCTCTTCAACCTGGAGCAGAGAAAGTGCATTCTGAGAGGCTTCAACCCTCTTAAGACACCACATGGTGGGAGGTCTATTTTCTCTCAATCTCCCCTCTCTCCACAGGGAGGGCATGTGTGCGAATGCTTATGTGCATGTGTGTGTGTGTGTGTGTGTGTGTTGCAGGTTGAAGTGTGGGTCAGAGGCGGGTGGTAGAGTCACTTCTCATTGTCAGATCACTCCACAGATTAAAAGAGAGGACTTGAGCGTTTTAATTTTTCAATAGCTGACTCTCATCAAAATGACAGGCAGTAAAGGAGAGGTCACCAAACTCATTCCATGGGCATAGCAGAGCCTTCCTGTTTGAAACACTGTGTGCGTGTGTGTGCGTGTTTGAATAAAATGAAAAGAATCAGTCATGTCTCACTCTAATGATGTTTGCGAATCATCTTTGTGCTCTCTGTTTAATCTGTGTATTATTTAAACATGTTATTCCTGCAAAGAATCTCTTGCCTGTAGCAAATTAGCATCGAAGAGCCAATTTTAAACAGAAAAAAAAAAGTGCGACTGAAAGGAGGTGGGAGGGACAGAACATATGGGAGCAGCTAATTAACTAAATTAAATACTGCAACATAACGTATAGGGGGAGAGATGGCTGCATGAGGACGCCAGTGGCTTTTGGTGTGATTACAATATATATATATTTAGAGTATAATCATTTGTTGGATATGTGTTGCAGTTGTGAAGTAAAAATAATAAAGCAAAGTTGGAAAATCAATTGTGCTCAAATACGCCAGCTACAAAGCTGAAGGAACACAGAGAGATGGTGATTCTGGGTTTGTCAAACAGTATGCTGCAGCAGGATGAAGACGCTCAATAGCTGAATGAACGAGATGAAAAAGGCGTTCAAGAGATAATTCTAGCTCTAAGGAAAGTCTACTCACGGAAAACAGACACCATCTGAAAAATGAGCTTGCTCAAACACTAAGCAAATCCAAGAGAACTTGGACCTGGAGATGGCAAGAGCTGGACAAACAGAAGGTAAGATTGATTGGGTGAAAGATAAGGCCAACACCAGGTGGCTAAATCAAGCTTCCCTCTGTAGCCATAGATAGAAAGATAGATACATAGACAAATGGATGCACTGTACAAATACAGAGGGAGGGGAACTGTACCAAACCCTGAGCCGATTAATCTCCTTGAAAACCCACTGTAATGTCTTAATACTGCACATCAGACGGACTTTAAATAAGCCTGTCATCACTGTGGAAAAACAGCATTTTAAAGCAACAGCAATCAAATGCGAGAGGACACAACATTATTATACAACCTGAAGTGAGCAGTACAAAGCAGTGTGTGTGTGTGTGTGTGTGTGTGTTGGGGTGTTGGGGGGCAGGCTATCACAGCGTACCAAATATAGAAGTCCCTTGGTCTCTGGAGAGGCCATCAGGAGTCTCCTTTCTCCTTTTGCTCTGCCCACTCCAGTTGATGAACCAGCCGCAGAGGAGGGGGGTCAGGCGGGGTGGTGGTGGTGTTGTTGGTGGGGGGGTTTGTTCTCTCTGTGCCTGAGTAGAAACATGGTGTGAATTTAAAATGACTTTGTTGTAAACAAGTGTTTATGCTGCCATTAGACATGCTGATGAAAAAAGAACAGAAATAAACAAAGGATACAACAACCTTGGGTTGTTGTGTTGCAGGTCTGTGCCAATTCACAACAACAGTAACAATACAAATTGTTATTGTTATAAGCATTGTAAATGGATGTGGAGTAGACTGTAGTTGGATCTATAATGTTTATCCCCATTCATCATGCAATAAAAGCCTTTATTTTGATTTTGAATACAGAATTTACATTTGTGTATTTACATTTTGTATGTTTATGAATACACAGAGTCCCGTTACAAATAAACAAATAAATGAAATTAAATGAATGAATAACTGTCATCTTCATTTCAGTAGTTAATTCTTAACTTCGGGGAATACACTTCCCCCATCATTTGTCCCTGTGACTTCTGAAATTTCAGTGTCTTGATGTGGCTGGATACTGAAAATGGACAGCCTTCACAGTTCGCCCAAATGCCAAAGCGTCGTATATTTACAAAAGGCCGCCTTCCCAAGGAGAATGACAGCCTCAGTTCAAGTTCATGTTCATGTTCAAGCACCAAGGCCATGTAGCAGCTGGAGGAGGTATGACTCTTGTCCATCAGGGGCAAATTAGGACATAGTGTGACGTTATTGAAGGGCTGGGACATGTGCAGATGGAGGAGGTCAGTGAAGATGACTGGTTCGACAAAACCCTCTTTGTTTCCTGGAAGTCAGCGCTGATTTCATTTGGCTTTTATTGTCGCTGATGTGACAAAGGTTACTTGAGGAAGCTGTAATTTTAACCGTCACTTATTTTGTTATCAGGCACAAAAATACAAGTGGAGAAAACAGTGTATTTTGACATTTAATCTAGAGACTTAGCTTATAATTACCACACAGTTACCCTGGTGGCCATGTGAAGAGCGTGACCTTTCCAACATAACTTCATGTAAATGAGGTTGGTTCCATTTAATCATGACCATGACTTTTCCCTTTAGATGCTGTTTTACTTTCTAAACCTGAAAAATAACAGCACCACATCAGTAAAGGTCCTGAATGAGTCCTTGTGGCTGTAGTTATTAATGCTGCATGATTATACAAAGTAAATCGCAATATCCCTATCTGAAATGGATCAGATGTGAAAGAACATTTTTGTTTGGAGCCAGACCGAACAAAATCACCTCATTTGAAATGAAATGATCATACCTACAGAAATCTGAATTACAGTACCTACCAAAACTATCACAATCTGATTTTTCTTTTTTAAATATCATGCAGCTTTATACTGACAAACCATATGGTCATGTCAGGAAATACTCAGATGGATCATTGTGAAACAGTTTATTATGTCGTTTAGGTGTAAGGACTTTTTCACAGGCCTATGGAAGTGGAGTGGAGTGAAGTGTGGAAGTTGCAGTAAGGGTATTGATTGTACAGCTCCATTTCATTGTGCTCTAGTGTGCATGAAGTCATAATTTGATGTACAAGAACAGAATATTAGACTTTTGATCATATTCATTAGTTCGGTATGTGATTAAATGAAGTATATCAACAGACCATCTCCTCTCTAAGTGAAGCGTATAGAGGGTCATGGCAGCAAACACAATACAAAAAGATGAATATAACATTCTCTGCATAACTTTGACGCTCGCAGCTACTGAGGAAGTTTCTGTCTCAGCTGTGAATTTATCCCGGTGAATGGTGGGTTGGAGGTTCCCAGCAGTGCGATGTGGGGTGTTTGGGTATGAAGGGCCTTTGTGCAGAGAGCCTGAGGGCAGCGGAGCGTGGCTCTTTTTAGGGTTTGATTTATAATCGAAAGCTGTGTTTACATCCGCTCTCCAGCCTCTATAGCACAGTTCTTCGTCTAACAAAGGAGGAACCTAGAATCTGAAGCCATTAAAACAGGATTTTTTTGTTTTTGTTTCAGGGAACTTGGTCCTAGTGCAAGGTGTTTACATTGGGTTGTACATCATTGTGTATACTAGTGGTGCTCTGAGAGAGGACGGCGAGGAAATGTTAAATCACCTCCGACAGCTGGGAAATTGACCATGTCTTGGCACTAGCACTTGCACTGTGGGAAGTTGGGAGACTATCAGAGCTGAGGTGGTGTGATGGTGGAAGCTAATGAGCAGTCATTACAGTCCGTCTACTTTTATGTGCAATTACATACACACACTGGCCATTTGGGAGCATGTTGGGTACAACATGTGTTGAGTGTAATGCTGCTGTTATCAAAAAGCCATTATCCTGTGGTACATGACAGCTGGCTGAGGGCCCATAAAAGCCAAATTTGTAAATATCATCACAAAAAAGATCATGAAAGGTTAACAAAACTATGAAATGCGTGTGTATTAATAGTTGTATCAGATACAACAGAAATGTATCAGATAACCAACTTGTGACTTGATAGTGATCTGAAGCTATCCATAATTCTTGTTTCAGGGTACAGTCTGTGAAGAAATAACTTAGTGTTTTTCCATCTTCAATGGAAATATCAGGCAACTGCAACATATATGCTGGTAGAGAAACTCGCAGCAGTAAATATTTACAAAGACAACAAACTCTACTAGAAAACAGAATCCAAAGACTTGGATCTTTGTTGTCACCAAGACACATAGTTCTTTCATTCAGAGAAAACACAAATTACAAACTCCTTCTAATGGATGAAAAAAACACAACAAAAAAAAACCAAATCCCTCACAGATGATTACATCCACCCTGAATGTTGCTATTCGCTAAGTGAAATGCTCCAGATTGCTAATTAACGCTAATAATATTCACTCCTTTGACTTTCATACCAGTAATCGTTTACTGAGTGGGCGTCGTCTTTTCTTCCCAGGTCATCTTGATGTGGAAGGAGTTATATTTTGATTATATGCTTAACTTTGTTGGTTGATGATTCACTATAGGAGTAGTAAAGCCAGATGGACAGCAAAAAAAAAAAAAAAACTTCCCTGAAATCCACGCAACCTTGTAAGCTTGAGTTTTGGCTATTTTGTCAGACAGGAGTCAGTGTTGTTCAGCTCATAAATAATAAACAACCCGAGTGGCAAACAACCCATGAACATATTTCCTGGAAATCTGTGTTTTTTTTTTCCTTCCTCAAAATCTAATTCAACAAAATCAATTGCTGCCTCCCCTGCTATGCAAATAGTGATCCATGTATGAGATTATAAACTATTCATGCAGCTCAGTCATTTTATACCAGCACCACTGCCTGTTTTGCTCTATAGAGATGCACAACAGTGAGCAGTTAAACTGGATGGATTTCCAGCTTTCTCATCCCTTTCTGTGTATTACCTAACCTCCATGTCTAATTTATAAATGTACACCCCTTCCCCTGACTCCCTTTCTCTCTGTGTCTCTCTTTAACTGCAGTAAGTTTGCATAATTTTACTCAGTACAACATTCACCACGCTGTGACCCAGAGTCTGGACCCACCCGGAGGCTTCTGGAAATATTGCATTTAATTAAATCGTGTTATTGCACAAATATTATTTATTTAAATTCAGCACTAAATTGTCTCTAAACCATGTAATGGCTTTCCAGCTGCTTTGAAAGCCTCAGCAGTGCCATTAGAGGCTAATTCAGAAAACCTCCATCTGAGTTCTACCCAGAAGACAACGCTGATTCTCCTCATTTAGGATGCTTGCTGGAACAGTGAATCTCAGACATTATAGCCACTTAGAGCAAGATTGCTGATGGTAGTAAAAAGGGGGGGATAAAAGATCGACTGAGAGCAGTTTCCTCAATAACGCTTTATTTATTTCATTGTAAACACTGACACTCGGGTCTGTAAGTACATAACATTACATGGACAAGAGGGAGTGTGTGTCAGAATAAGACGGCTGCAAGTCAAATACCTCATAATGGGTAAATCAGGAAATTCAAATGGATGACCTTACTCTCTGTAGCAACAGACAAGATGTTGACGACATCAAATAGGTGGTATTTTCCTTTAAAGGCTCGCTGCCTTGTCAGACCCTGGTCAATGCCCGAGTTTCTATTCTTTTGAAAAGCAGAGTGCACCATCAAGTGGTTACTCTGTGCTCTACCTCTAAAAATCTGTCCTTTGTTTTGGTTAAGAGAAACCATTGTGCAAGCACTCTGGGGTTTTCACATTAGGAGAAACAAATGAATGGCTAAGGTTGAATGAATATTTTCAACCTTTTCTTTCTGCATTTGGTTTGTTGTTTGTTAACTCTAACAATCCTAACAGTACAGACAGGTTTAACTGAAAACCGCTGACTTCAATTCACAATATCACTCTTTAACTTATAATTAAGTTTGAAACAATCTTTATGGAAAACAGAGATACATACAACTATTTAATTTATTTTCTAATTGTGTCAAACAGAAAAGTAGTTTTTCAAACACCCTTTGGTAATAGTTTGGAAGTATTTAATACCATTTGTGAACACTAATCTAAATCGGACACTGTTAGATTTTGCTATCACATTCAACATTACCACTTTCCTTTTGGTAGAAGATTTCCACCATATTTTGAAGTTCTGTCCTGATGCTGCAGCAGTCTGCTCTCACTCTGACGTGCTCCAGGATTTCTCTGAGGTCCTCAGCTCTTCTTCTCCTGTTGATCAGAAAGACGGAGCAGCCAGAGGGGCAGAGGAGTTCTTCTCTCTCTAAAGCCAGTAAATCTTGCAGGTACAGCTGAGGATTGTGGTCCATTAGCACCAGGTTGAAGCCTCCCCCGTGTTTTTGATCAGGTTCAAGAAATGAGCGCAATGTTGGGATGGCCTCAGCTGAGCTAGATGACAACACCTGGAACTGAGGGGGATGAGAAAATGGAAGATCAGAGGTTAAAATCTCTTTGTTAGATATTGGTTTCCTTTTCATGACGTTGTAGTAATCATCAAAAGTTTGTACCTGAGAGTGTTTGAAGCCGGCCACCAGTATGATTTCTTCACCTAGGTCTGCTGTGAGTGGATCCAGCTCCACTGTGATCAGCCGGCCTGCAGGGGGCAGCAGACGGAGCAGGCGCACTGAGCTGTAGCCACAGTGCATCCCCAGCTCCAACACCCTGGAGGGACGGACACGCCTCACCACCTCATCCAACGCCTCACCTGAGCCGACAAAACCAGCCTGGGGTTACTTTCGCTGTTGGGGTCCATTTGTCATTTGGATAATAAATTTAGAGTAGTTCGATGTGTAATGTGCCTTTACTGACAAAAGGACTGGACGACTGACTAATTACATTATACTGAAATCGTGGTATAATGTGCCATATTCGTTTTGTGTTTGCGACTAATTACTAATCTGGATTGTCAAAAAGATTGATTATTTAATTTAAAGGTAGGGGTTATTAAATTGGGGGTAGTTGATTAGACAATGGAGAGTTCAGGTTGATACAGTATACTGTGAACATGGGAGAAGCAGTTTCCTCAACTAACGATTTTCTATCAACCTGCCTGTGGGCAGAACAAAGTAATTAGACTTAATAACATAATTGTCAGTATTATTAATACCATTGATATAATGTCTAATGTGGAGTCTCTTTTCATTCTGCAATGCTGAAACAAATCTCCAAAGTTACAGACTTATTTTTTAAAGTAATGAGTTTTGACGTTTTCATAAAGTGTCTTTAAAGACTAATTTTTCCTTCTACCGTAATTAACTTCTGGTTCAACATTTAGCCAATACATTAACACCATTACTACTGCTGTTCTGAGCAATGCCTGTTGAGTTATTTGAACATAAAACAGAGAAAGGAACGGGTAGTCAGTGTGAGCGGTCTGCGTTCTGCCACACTGGCTATTAAAAGCAAGGGAAAGAGCACCACTCTGAGGAAGCTTCATCAACAGCAATTCACTAAATCAGCAACATTAGTTTCATCCATGCTGCTCTCGTAATCCCTCATGTTCCTACAGCAAAGACGGTCAACACATTTTGTTTCATACGTTTCTTAGTAGCTATTTAACATTGGTAAGGCATTGTACATTTCTGTAAGGCAAGGTTTTGATTGAATACAACTTTCCTTTTTAGTTGAAAGTCCAACCAAAGGTGTAGTCTTTCAATTGACTGACTTTAAAGCTTTGAGCTCCTGATCCAAATATCCAGATGATCACTAATTTCAGGTGTAAGTAGACTGGTGTAAAGCTAACCTTAACTTGTGTACTATTTTGAACCGATATCTCAACGACAGCTCCACCAGACTTTTGGTGAATTAACTGATTCTTGTGCTTACTTACCAGTCTCTGGACCGATGCATAAAGAGGGACGTGTCTCAGCGTAAAGGTCAAAGGTCTCCAGGACACTGTCAACTTTGCCATGGGTGCAGTTTGAGAACAAAAATGCGTGGGTGCTCCTGACACACACTTTCCCTCGCACCAGCCCCAGTGCCCAGCCCAGAGCTCGACACCACAACGTAGAAACTTTGACACGAACACGGCTGGATACCATGATGATGGTAACAGGAAGTAGTGGGAGAGACACTGCAATCAGCCACATTTGGATGGATGTTGGAGATAAAGTGAGAAACTTCAAAACCTGTGGATGAAACATGGAGAAGCTGAGATAAGATTTTATAATACATACAATAATTTTCAGCAGATTAATAAAGCCATATAGTAAATGGTGTGATATACTGTTTTTTTCTGGGGGGGGGGGGGTAAACAAGTGAAATTGTTAAATGATCTGCATCTTAGCACTTTCAAAAAGCAGTCAAGATAGGATTTGCAGTGCACCAGTTTTTATATATTTACATTTATATTAACCAATAGGTAAGACAAACATTAGCCTTTGGCACCCCCTGCTGGCTAAATGTGGTCATTCTGCACTGTGGTGGGGAGAGAGTCTGCAGATGCTTGTGTCAGTCAAATAATACAACAGGAGCTTATCCTGAATAAATAATGCAATTGTGTTGGAAACCTGCAGACTCTCAGCCATCCTTTTGAGAGAGAAGCCACTTCACATTTTATTGTATTTTACCACAAATGGACGTGCAAGCCCCTTTGGGAGTCAACTTAAAGTACCATAAACACAGTATATCACACCAAGATTTTATTAAATTTTTTAATGGGCAGTTGCATTTTTGACCTATAAAATCAGTGTTTTATCATTATTACATAGTTTACTAGAAGAATGTGTTTAACTCTGTGTAGGTCCAATCAATAAACCCTTAGGTATTCTAGTAGCTGATTAAACAAATGTGTAATGTGTAACTGTCAGTTACATTGTGTGATTGACAATAAAGTTTACTGAACTGAACTGAACTAAAGAAAGTTGGCATGGAAGTAATAACACAATAGTAGTCGTACTTACCAAGCTGCCTGTGCAGGTTCAAAGTGCGTCCTGTCAAACACAGGTGGGAGTCACTCTGGCAAGTCAAACACGTGACCAACATACGTTGAGAACAGCCCTCACTGAAAATGAAACCATGACTTTCTCTTCGATGCAGATCTTGCGGGAGCAAAATCAATGAGAAGGAAAAGCACGGTAAACTGTTTGTAGTATCCAGGAAGTAGACGCCTAGGAGACAGAAGGGAGGTGTGGCAACTAGTGGATACACACAGTAGACGTGCATCCCAAAGCCCCTCCTGCTGGTTTCCAGTAGTGCTGCATTTTTCCCCAAGAGGTCAGCAAAGATGTAAGAATATCCCCATCCCTGTGGGCAACACCGGAAGTCTGCAGGCCCTGGAAGTTACACTTGTCACATCATCTGACCTAAACGCTTCCTTGACTATAAGATAGGCTACATCAGACAATGGCCGACAATGGCCATTGGAGGAAGTTTCTGATATAGAAAACATGGTTTAAGTGTACTAAAAAAATGCATGAATAAAATTAACAGTTCATCTACTTTGCCCAAAAGGATCCGTAAATCATAAAATTGTTAACATGAAAATCCATGTTAACAATTTTTTTATTTACGGAGGGTATCGCAGGTGAACATTTAGCCTATGTTTATCCAACTATTTGTTTGCAAAAGCAGCTTAGTTCTGTTTCTTTAACTTATCACAGACACCATTTGCATCAGAATTACATTAAAGATGAAAGTATGAGATAATAGGCTATGAGATAGTGATCGGCAAACATTAAAGCACCTTAAAAGTATCATTAAGTTCATTGTTAACTGCCTCAATAACTAAAGGTCACAGGTGAATCTCAGTTTTTGTGTGCCTTGGCTGTAAATCGGTGAACTCTCTGCTCTGTGACTTGCCCCATATAACGAAAGTGGGTGCGAGATCCCCAGTGTGTCGCTGCCCTCATTGGCTAGTGGTGGAGCGGGCGCTTGCTCTGAGTATTTTTGGCCATTGGAGCGAATCATACTGCGGTGTGTGCTGGTCCTGTCAGTCCGAGTATGTAAAGTTAGCCAACAAGTGCTGGATTACCACCAGCATCAAAGAGGGTTTGCAACCAAAATAAAAGCCTTGAATACTGTAAGACAAGTAAGGACTCGGCCAGTGGGAAATCTTGTCAGACATAACTTCCAACAATGATAATACAACACTGTTTACTGTTTTTTATACATATGTGCAAATAAATCAACAAACTCAAACTTTGATAAATGAAAAATACCATAATGATTATGTTTGAACAAATGCCCATTCAAACAACACCAGACTAGTTCTAGATCAAAATCCAAGACATTTTTTTGAAGTCAAGACAACCTAACCCAAGACCGTGTCAAGACCAAGACCAAACCAATGCAAGACCGTTTTCAAGACCCTTTAGTGCCAGTAGTCATAATAATCATGTGGCTTGATGTAGCCTATCCAGCCTAACCAACTGGACCCAGAGTCTGTACTAATAAATTATCTATCTATCTATCTATCTATCTATCTATCTATCTATCTATCTATCTATCTATCTATCTATCTATCTATCCATATCTAATTGAAACAAAGTTTTGATTGAACAAAATAACACAGCTCAGCACATAACCTGCTTAAAGGGATAGTTCACCCTAGAATGATATTTCGCTCATTATCTACTCACCCTCATGTTGACTAAGGGCTGGAAGAAGTTTCGGAGCCCACCGTCCCTTCTCTGAGTTACAGGGGGTCTTAGCGTAGCAGTGCATTTCAATGCCATGGTAGCAAAGGGACACCAGAGCTCTTCGTAAAAAAAACACACACAAAAAAACATCCAAATACCTCCATGATGCTCGTATGTAATGTCCGTCTTGTGCTGAAGCCCCAAATTGCGGAATTGTCCCGAAAAAAATTAAATAAGTCCACATTCCAAGCATGTTTGTAGCATTAGCTCCCAGTGTTGTTGTCCGGTCTTCCGCTGCCAGCGCGCATGCGCAAGAGCACATGAGAGCACTGAGACCGACTCGAGTCTCAGTGCGAACACTGCGCATGCGCGCTGGCAGCGGAAGACCGGACAACAACACTGGGAGCTAATGCTACAAACATGCTTGGAATGTGGACTTATTTAATTTTTTTCGGGACAATTCCGCAATTTGGGGCTTCAGCACAAGACGGACATTACATACGAGCATCATGGAGGTATTTGGATGTTTTTTTGTGTGTGTTTTTTTTACGAAGAGCTCTGGTGTCCCTTTGCTACCATGGCATTGAAATGCACTGCTACGCTAAGACCCCCTGTAACTCAGAGAAGGGACGGTGGGCTCCGAAACTTCTTCCAGCCCTTAGTCAACATGAGGGTGAGTAGATAATGAGCGAAATATCATTCTAGGGTGAACTATCCCTTTAAGTCTCCTCCCACTCTGGTGCAACCAAGTTTTTCAGATGGTTAACATTACACACAAGCAGATACATTTATAAAACATTTTTCATTATTGAATTGCATTACACAAGCTGAACAAGTGTGTCACACACACAAAAGAAAAAAATGTCAAAAGATGTTTCGAGACAAGTTGTAAAAATGTAACGTTAGTCGATTCGGAGACAGGGCCAAGACCTTGAGAAGCTTGAGAACTAGCATCACAGAACTAGCATCACCAGAAGAAATTAGCTAGCATCAACTAGCATCACCAGAAGAAATTATAGCTAGAATTGTTTGGCACAGCTTTAGCTTCCCAACCCAAAACTTGTCAGATGGTATTGACCATGTTTTAACCATTTGAGAAGGGTTTTCGCTTGTCATGCCACAGCCACCCAGCTTGCTTTAGCCGTTAGTGTTAGCATCAATGAAAGCTGTGCACTGTTACCAATGGTAAGTTAACTCTTACCATAGAAGACCAAAACAATAACGGGTAATGTAGGCCTACCGTTATTGTTGTCTATGTTAAGTTATAACCATAGACTGTATAAAAAAAGAGGTTATAACATTGACTGAAAACCCACCTTGAACTCGGGAGCTTGTAGTTGAGCTGCTTCACTTAGAAATGTTGTGGTATCCTCTTCCTCCAGGGTTTTGGCTGTTTGAGCTTATTCCTTGCATTGGGCATCGAGTTTAATCACCTCCGTTCACCCATTTTGCGTATTCTTACTTTTGTTTTACGTTTATTACTGTTCCCAGTTTTCCGTAAAAAAAAAAAAAAAAATCCCACTTCCTGTTTAAGACGTTCGCGATTTGAAAGTGGGCGTGGTTGTATGATGGAAGTGAATGATCGAGTCACGCCATTGGTCGGCCACATACTGGACTTCTCCCATTGGTCGTCTTTGGTCTCAAACAGTTTGGCGCGAACAACACATCCACAACAGCTACAGTTGAGAGTAGACATGGCCGCCACAGCGCTTACCCATGGAAATCATGGTGGAAATCCACCAACAACAGGTAACAGGTGTGGGTTTTTTCAGGTCGGCTAGTTTAGGCGTTCCTGTGTAATTTTTAGTAACAACTTGTTACTAGCAAGTCCTTTTACAAAGGTCCTGTCAGTGGACATACTATAGTCTCCTTTGGGTGCAAGCAAGTTGCCATGTTTACATGTCATTGAAATGCTATGCTAGCTTCTTCTAGTGTTTTTCTCTTCGCTCCTTTGAGTGTCAATTGGACATACACATAGCTTGCAAAGAGTTGAGATTGAGTTAGCAAAATCTAATCAGATATCAAACGCCATAAACTAGGCTACTATCAGTGGCAGACACACACAAGCAAAAAACGTTTTCACTTATCTGTCCCTTTCTTGTTACCTGTTTAATGTTTAATTGTTCGTGTTCGTGTTCGTGCACTCCTGCTGCTCATCTTGGCCAAGGCATCCTTAAAAAAGAGAATAAAAATAAACTAAAGCTGCGACAAAAGTGGAATGACAATGACAATATTTGCTATGAAGCACTTCAGACTAGTACTGGGGTAAAAGTAGGCTTTTTTGTGTCATTTGGCAGCCAGATGATGATAAGATATGCATGGTCAAATTAATCGTAGTTGCCAATAAATGTTTCAGTTCATATGGGATGAAAAACAAAAACAAAGAACCCTTCAAAAAAATGTTTTAAATTGTTTTTAAATGTGGACCGATGTGGATCCCAGTAAGACTAGCAGTGCTTTAGAGCTCAGCTACTGGGGATCCCCACAAATAAACAAAATTAGCGTTGTTTGAATGCACCTCAATAATGCAGTTTGAGCTTCCACTGAAGCTTTTATTTTGTGTGCTCACACCGGAAGTCGTGTGTGTGTGTGCCTGTGGTTGACTTGACGCTGGTTGCCTCTCCACAGACGCCGACAGGAGCGACACCAGAGAGCAGCAACTGGTTCGTGTGCCTCGCCGGTGCTGCTGCTTCTGCTGCTGCAACACCAACAACCTACAACCGACGGAGGAGACCGGGCAGACTGACACGGCTCACGGCTGATTTCGCTGGAAATACCGCGGCTCTGAGCTGCTTTGTCACATTTTCTTAAAAAAAACACTAAAAAAAACAGGCTTTAAATACTTAGAAGAGCTGCGCTTCTACGCCAATGGCAAGTCCGGTTGCAGACATAGGACAGTCTCATCATCAGCATCAGCACCCAGTGACTGAGTCGGCCGCAGACTCCGCGTTTCAAGAGGCGCAGAAATGGATAGAGGTGAGTGACTGACAAGAAGGGGGGAAACCAAATACTGTGGAAACTCTCTAGTGACTCTGTGCTTCCCTTCCGCGCAGGTGTTTTGTGTTGTAATTGTGTGGCCTTAGTTACTGGCTTGCAACCTGTATTTGCAGCGCCCTCTCCTTTTTTATTGCTTCGTCACCTGTTGAAATGTGACTCAAACAGCAACTATTTCACTCAGATGAGGACGGAAATATTTTTTATTCCCATTAAGTTCCCCCCCGGAGGAGATTTACAGTGTGGCGTGGTTGTGTGTTAATCGCATATATGCTGATTTATCTGTCTTGTGATTTTTCTATTGCGAATTTCCTCTAATAACTTGTGTCTGAGAAAGCTAGTGCCTAGTTGATTTCACCCAAAAAACAAACATAGTTAGTTACTTATATGTACCTGTAATGGTCATAACTATTGTAAGGGAGTAACATTCCTCATAGGATGGTGCACATATTTGTAGGGACCCTCCTGAATGTTGCAGCAGGCTTTCAGTTGTTTTTTGGTGAGGGCCATTGTACAGTAGCTCTGGCTGCTGTGGGGCCTGGTGCATGTTTGGCTGAAAACAATGAATGCATCATGTGGAATGGATTTTTGCCTCATTGCGAGCCCGGTGAACAATCACACAAACGAGGTTTTGTTCTGGGAGAATTTCAATCACGACACTTGCCAGCCCCCATTGCGTTTGACTTTGTCATCCTGCAGTGAGCTGTCCTCTTGTCAAACTGGATGATTATCACTTACACGTTGTTAGAAATGTAGTGACCACTTCGGAGGTTTACAGAAAGGCTTAAATATCAGATTTGAAGCCCACTGTGATTTAGTATGGCAGGACTGTTTGTAGGGATTATAGGGCCTCCACATAGCAGAGGACCCCCCCCCCCCCCCTCCAAGCCTCTCCCCCTAACACAGTAGATTTGTCCATTTTTATGTATATTGTATTGTTGTGTAATTTTTCTCTACTGTTTACTGCTCTATCTTCTCTTTCTTGCCGATAATTGTTGCTACTCAGGTGTGTTGCTTCATTTGAATGTAGGATAAGCAGCATCAGCACTGAGGCTCTTAATAATGCAAGTGGACAACATGAATAGGTGAAATGTTAAGAAGTAGTACTGGCTTAACCATTGTTGTCAATGCATATCACTGTCAGCTGCCAAACCTTCCACCTACCATTTGCATTTCTATATTTTACAGGTATGCAGCAAACAGTCAGATTTCTCATTGCTAAAGTTCGACACTTTGAGTGTTAAAACATGTTGTGTTTTTTTATCCATTATTCTACTTTGAGATAAGAATTTAGCAATATGTTCAACTCTATATCCTCCTATCCTCTGATATATATTTAAATGTTGTTATTAACATGCTGTATGTGGAGGTACATGACATCTCAAAGTAGTGTTACATATGATAGATCCTCCTTAAGCGTGTCAGAGGCCGTTAGAGGCCTACTTAGTATCACCACACTCCTCTAGAGGCCCATATCACATCTTTAAAAAGTCACTACTGACCTAGAATCTCGGAAGCAGCTCAGGGCTGAGGGCTGAAAAGGTAGAGAGGAACTGATACTGCTCCTGTGTTGTTCCTCTATCACCCTTTCCCCCATGGGGGCTGATTTCATTACCTATACACACCTGGTGATGGACCCACTCAGCCACCTCAGGGAACCAGAGACAGGTCACTGGTTCCTTAGTGAACGTATGAACACAAAGCCTCAGTCAGCAGCCCGATGGCCAGGCTTTGACTGCCTATATTCAGCTGCTGTGTCATATAAGGTGTCAGGACTTGAGGCGGGAGGTTGTAACAACAGCTCCTGTGTTCGCCATCTATTGCCAGTGACTAATCAGCACAAAGAAACAGCGGCGACCTGTGTTTCTGGTGTGGTGCACCTCGTCTGTCATTCACCTTGGTTGGAAACAACCTCTCTCCTGCCTTTTGCCTGTTGTTTTTATTCTTTTAATGATACTTGCAGCTGTTAATCCTGCAACCAATGGAGGAAACAAAGACCCCTGTGTGTGCTACATTAAAATACGTCATTAAAAAGTGTGACTCAAATAGAAAACATTTGCATATCACAGATTTGCCCTGCACCGGCATGTTGGATCACCCCCTGGTAATTTTATAAGGCCTGTTCGTACCAAGTTTGTTTGAGATGATTTGTTTCTCCTATTAACTTGGCAGTTTGTTTTGGCAGGTGAGAATAATATGAACTTTGCCGCGCACTAGCTGACCACATAGAGACCCTCAAGGCTGCTGTTGAAAATCAGATTTATGCCTCTCTGTCAACATGTTCTGGTGGTCCTGACATGGTTGCATCTGGGGTAGGAGCTGATTTATAGTTTAGTGTAAGATATTTTTCTCCTGTTCATTGCTGTAATGCTCAATGGACGTGGCCTGAATTGTGAAGCTGACATGCGTTTGTTACATATCAAATGTAATCAGCCGGTGCATATTCTCATTTGTCCAGGTCATAGACACCACCTATCCCCAATTTACAATGCTGCCCTTTCATCCCTTCCCAGGAGACTCAACCATCTAGCCTCAAAGAACAACTACTGTTCACAAGTGGCAAGTGACTCCAACGACTGTCGTTAGAACACAATAGGGCACTAACGAAGTCGAAACCAACTTCCCACCAACGACTGTCACTCCAACTACTGTCGTTGGCACTTGGAGCACAAAAGGGAACCAGTGACATCATCACCCTTGTGAAACGCCCACACAAGAGGTTAAATAGTGAGTCTCCACACCAGATAGTTGGACCAGTCCCAGCCTGGTCAGCTGCGTACATGAACTGATGAAGCCTCTTGGATGAGAGGTGAAACGTCTTCCTAGACAAATAACTAAGTCCAGTTGCTTTCGATTTAACCTCCTTTGAAAAATCAAATGTAATCCTTTGCACATGTGTCATGGGTAACGGTGGGAGAGCTTGCACTGTTAATGACTTGTTGAAAATTGAATTGAGACATAAACTCATATGTTGTTTGCACTTTAACGACTTTGCTAGATGAGGAAATGCAGATGAATGAGGTGTTGCTGGATCTTGAACTTGCCTCTTGTTTTTTTCCTGCACTAACAATCTCTAAACCAGCATTGGAAACATGTAGGAGCTCAAGCTGACCAATCACAGCAGCTGTAGTTTTTTCTAGCACCAACACATCTGCACTTGTGAGAAGCTGCACGCCACAAGCAACCGGGTTTCATTTATCCACCACAGTTTTGTCAACTGTTATCATCCACTTTTGAACAAGAAAATGTGCCACTATGGGAACGAAGCGTTCAACGGTACCGTCTGTAAAAACCCAGCACCTTGATATGCAGTGTTCACACCTGCGTTCATTACTTCCTCTCACCATCTCGTCAGTGGCGCTGCAGTTAATGACGGTGTTTAAGCTCCTCTGAACTTCAGAAGAGCCAGACTGGTCCTTTGATGAGTTTTGAGCCTGATTGATTTGTGTCTCATAGCCACAGGGAGTTTGAGTGGATGGGAACCCAATGATACGATCTGACTGGCTCTTTTTTTTACAGAACCCACACCTTGGTGGTTTAATAAATTGTCTTTCTTCTCAGTGGTAGTTGATGAATATTTTGCTGCTGGCAAATTTATTTCAAAGAAACACCCTCAGATGATAACTTGGAGTCAGACTTGAGTATTTTAACCAGTTGCTTTGTTAGATTTAAACATTTCTCAAGAAACAACGTCCAATGTAAAAATAAACACACAGCATGTATTGGTGAAAATGCAACTTATTTAAATGTAACACAAAACTAGACAAGTAAATCCAGTTTCACACACAAGTTGTGAGACATTGTATTAGTTTACATAAAGCCAAGTACAACAGTTTAAGCCCCTGAAGTATCTCATGTTCTTAGCTGGTTTTCCTAAGGGAGTCGATCATATTCATTAAAAACAGTATACAATAACAAATTAAGTCTAATAGACTGTCAGTTGTTGCCAGAAGGTCTGTCTTTTCACATCTCAGAACACACTAGAGGATTGCCCAACCTCTCTCAGACTGCCTTCATACTTCAACTTGGGTCTAGTCTGACTACTTATTTTTATGACACATTTATCAGCTTATTATCTTTTTCATTAATTTGTAATTTGTTTGGTCAAAATTTGTGATAAAATGCCAATCACAGCTTCCAAGAGATGAGAGTAAAACCTAAAGTTAGTCTTGTTTTACAGACCAAACAACCAAAACACAAAGAAATTCAGTTGAAATCATTAATCTTGGACGGAGAGGAAACAAGTCCCTCTGAAAAGCTGGAAACTGAGGATTTTAATTTTTTACAACTGTTCAAACAACTGAAGAGTCAGTTGACTCATTGATTGATGATTGACTTATTCCTTCAAATCTATCATTTAAATCAAATGGGCACAATTTTAAGGGGAATATTGGAAATTTATATAGTTTCTTAATTCCGTTGGCTTTACTGTTGCTCAGTGGGAGTTCAGGTATCTGCCAGTGACACTCAGCCTCTGTTTAAGCATGTTACAATTGTGTCATGTGTCTAAAATGTGTAGTAGGCTATGTGTAAATAATATTTCTTGGCAATACGTCTGTTTTTTTCTAGCTCTTGTCTAAACTTGCTCAGTCACCCTTCTCCATTTGTTCTGTATTGTCTATGTATCTCTCTTTCTTTCCCACCAGCACCAACGTCTTCCTCTGCTCCAAGTCGTGGCATGTTCATTTCCATTGTGATGTGCCTTAAGAGAAATAATGATAACATCTGCATATCAACAGCTGATATCACTCCATAGCATTGTGTGAAGCAGACAAACCACACTAGGCTGATCCATGTTTTTGAGTCGTCTCTTCAATCAGTTCCTGTGTTATTGTGAGTGAAGATTTAATCCCTGCTATACACAGTATGCATCTTTTAGTTTTTGATATGGGTACACTGCTGCAATATGTAAGAAGTCAACTAGCCTTGGGCCAGTATTTGATCATGTAGTGTGGTGCAATACTTACCACCATATGCAATGTTAGGGAATGTTTTTATTCATATATTTTTTTGTGCAAAAACCCAACACAATCTCACAGCTGCATCCAGTATCCAACCTTGTCAGTATCTGTTATTGTTTTATGTCCCAACTGAAACAGAAAAACGTGTTTTTTGCACAATAAGTCACGTAGTACGGCACAATGGAAGACGTCCAGCAGTGGACTACGCTGCCAAACAAACATGTTTGCATGGTGATTGATTGTAGCCCAAGTGAAGCACTGACAATGGGAGCCAACTTAATGTGACTGGAACGAGCTCCAGTTTATCAGGTGAAAGTGCCAGATGGGACCAGACCTGATGACAGCCCATAGTGTTTGCCACGGAAACTGTGTAGGAGTTAAACTGCCAGGAAACAATGAGCCAAGCCAAGGAAATTGTTATAAAGTGGGTAATTGTTTCCAAGAGGAGTGTTTTTGACACTGATGATCCTCACACCCTGTAAAAGCAATATATCATCTCTCCACACTGGTATAGATATGGACAAGATGCATCCCTGTTACTTTGCAGAACTCTTCATAGTGTTTTACATAGTTTTGTTTGTGTTAACAACATACAAGTAGGTTTAAGATTTGCGCTCAGGTCAGATGGGGATGAACTTTTGTTGGAGGGTTATGTGGAAACAAGATAGTCAGAGAGGAACTGTTTATCTCTCATGAAATGAAAGAGAAACTCAGCCCAAGTGGAGAGATGCCAGAGAAGCTGATATGTGTTGCTCCCTTAATGTGTTGGCTTTGCTGACTGAAGTAGCCAGTCTTTAGCAATTTTTTTTTCACAATTGTTTCAATTCTAGATAAATCAATGTTGATGTTTCCAAAGCGCCTCGAGTCCTGTAAAACTGTGTTGGTTGGTTGGTTGGTTGAGCTGGAGTCCTGATTGGCATCATTAGGATGAGGATCGCCTGCGGTGCTGTGTTTGCTGTTGTGAAGGAATTCTGTCAATTGTGTTGATGTAGACGCATGTAGGGAAGGGAATAGATCGCTGTCTCCTCCTGTCTGATTTTCAAAGGGTGTCATGATGGTTTGTGAAAAGCTCCTAACCAAAAGGTCTCAAGATCAATCCCACTGAAGCTAATGCACCTTCGTCACCATCTATGTATCCAGTCTGTCAGGTGATACCTGGAGTTTAACGTGTAAAAGTTCATAATCCATACAAGTATAGACTCCTCTTTTTTTGTTGGATATCATGACAGCAACATCTTTTGAAATGCAAAACCACACACACCTCTCTGTTTTTGGCCCCAGGCTGTTTTGATAAGCCGGTTTCATATACGTAGAAAGATCTGCAGTGTCTCCGCATGCAGTCGCTCCTGAGTCCTTCCATGATGTCATTCCCAGTTGGGGGGCATTTTCATTCTTTCCTACAGACCGGGCTGATGTGTTAAGTGCCGAGTTTCTCTTGTCAGATGCACTGCTATGACTACAAGCCACGGAAGAATGTAATTTTAGAAGGAAGTATCTGTCAGAGGAGTGTTCAGGTTGTCCCCCCCATCACTCACCTTAATGCTCTGATGAGCTGGAAATCCAACGTCTACCACAACCCCCCACCCCCATCATTGACTGTGCCGCTTGAATGATGAGCTTAGGGTGCACAGTTAAGTGTATTATTCCAAGTTGAAGTTAAACATTTGCCATATATCAGCTGCTTGTGTCTTTTGCATGCTTCTCTGCTTTCACAGCTACAGTTTGACATCTGTTGTTGGTCTGTTTTCATCATTGTGGTTTGGTCGCAGCATTATTCAATCAGTGGATCATCGTCTGATTCATGCTAGTTTTATACTTTGATCAAAGAAAAAATAAGCTATAAAATGAGATCTTTAGCTTTTGAAGATTTTTACAATATTAAAAGATACAGGAAATGATGATCTAGAAAAACGTATCCACCCTGTTTGTTGGATGAAGCCTGTCTCAGTTATTGTGAAATGAGCTCTGTCAGCCGTAGCTCCAGTACTTAGACAGTCATTTAAACGGTCTACACCGAAGCACCCAAAGAACTATTGATTACAGAGCTCACAACATAACCATACACAGTCTGCTCAGTTGAGCTATGGCACTACGAACCGCTATAGCTGTTGCAATATGATTTAACCACCGTTGTTTGCCAGCAGCACATAAATCAGCACTGTACAGGCCTCAGCCACTCACGCAGATGAGAAATCCCTGAAAGTAAGATGCTAATCACTAATCCTGTGGTTATGATCTTCTTAATCTCGACAGCAGCCTTCTGTCCTCTCCTGGTGAAGCAGGGAAAAGACCTGTTGTGTTGCTTTTGACACAGTGGCATTAGTGAGTGAGATACAAGAACAAGGGATCAACAAATTCACTTGCAGATTGTAGATTTGTATAATCGTTTATCTCCGTTTCCTAAAAAACAACAAACAAAAATCCATATTATAATACAAATGTCAGCAAATGCCTGTTTCCTGCCAATCTGGGTCCAGATGGGTCTTTATGACCACGCACGCATGTTTAGGTTGAGAGGTGATCATGTGGTGGATTACCAAAGTAGATGGAGATTAGCCCCCCTCCCTTTCCTCTATGAGTGCATGTTTGTGCATTCGTTTTCATGCAGCCACTGAGATGACATGATTTGTTTTGTATTGTAAGAACTGAAAGATTTTGCCATTAATGACTTATTTCTTAGTTTGATTCAACCTCACCTATCGTTCACATGTGTGTCTGTCTGGCCTGTGGCTGTCTTGTACAACGCCCTTCATCTCAAGGAGCTTTCAAGTAGAGCAGTGGATTTGTTGGCTGCTGTTCACCTACAATAATGGCAAAGTGGATATTTGAAGGCTGCCAAAGTAGATGCACACAGACACACACACAGACACCCAAACTGAATGTGCTCTGCTGAGGCGTGGAGGAAAATAAAACTTATCTAGTAAAATATGCAGGTACTTCATTTCACAAGCAAATGTATTCAAATAGAGACAGCTGTGGGACTGTGTTAAAGCAACATTATACAGTACAGTTAGGCTGATGACCTTGATCTCATAACAAACATTAGCTTTCCCAACAAAACTAATAATTATATTCTCTCGTCGTCGTCAACAAGAGTGGATGGTTGATCAGCCACTTAAGAAAAGGCCTTTTATTCTAATGAAACTGCAATGTAACTTTACTAATAGCTCTCTTGGCTTTTAAATGAAAACAGTAAATCATAAACTTGAGATAGGGAGGTTGCTTATAATACTCACAATATTAAAAAGAAATCTGACAAGAGCTCTCTGGTCTTTCTTATTATAGAACGAATCACGTTGTTGTTTACAACTTGGCTACTTCAGGGTAGAAAACCAGCATCATATCACCGTTTAGACTCATCTGATGTTTGTAAAGTCTATAAAACCAATGACTGGACAACCATCACTATTTCTGTGTGCACGTTTTTTGTAATTAGCCATGGTTATCGTAATTTGGCATTACTGTTTAACTTTGACTTAGTGACTCAAACGATCTGTGAAAAAATATTTTTTCCAGCGGATATCTTAGTTACAACATGATTGAGCTAAATGGAGTGGTTTTATGTCGTGTCCGACAACGGGAGGGTTTTAACAGTTGACGTCCTGATGTTAGCTTTGCTATTAGCTGTCCCTGTCAGCTGAGCCACTGATGCTTTCTAGACACCGTGATTCCCCCAAACAGAATAAATACCACACATAGCAACACAAAACACACACAAAGAAATATTCATGTTTCTTCAATAATTTCAGATTTGTCTAAACAGTGAAAGGGCGTGAAAAACATGATATAGCTTATAGCTAAACTCTCGTTCGTTAACTGTTCTCATTCAAATTACATGCTGGTTTTCAACCCGGAAGTAGTTGTAAACAACAAGGCGATTCGGTCTATAGCAGAGACTGTAAAAAGAATGGACGTAGCGTCCGTGACGTCACCCATTGGTTTGGGGGAGTCTGTTGTGTGCCGCTACTACGGGGGTTTGAGCTGCGCCATGTTGGATTCTACTTGCCATATTTGGAGCGGTGCGGCCGTTGGCCGGCCGAGGGCCCGCCCACTGGCCTCGTAGCAGCGGTCGCCGGACCTGTCACTCAACGGTTCTGCGCCCTAATTGGCCAGAACTTTAAACCTAATAACAGTAAAACTGTAGAGTTAAAAAAAAATTCACCCCCCTCAGAGTGTGTGCGGGGGTAGAAACTATCGATTGAGACCAAAAAAATGAAATGTACCAGGCTGTAAATATGTTTTTTAAAGCTGTAAAATCGGCTATTTTAACATGGGGCTCAACTGGAGTTGCTCCCTTCTGGAGCCAGCCCCCAGCGACAGCCGAGGGGATTGCAGCTTTTTGAACGCGGAAGTGAGCTTCACTTCTCAGACCGACAACTGCCCCCTTGGTCTATAGCCAGACTTCCTTTATGTGTCAACTTTTCATAGGTGAAAGGCCTCCTCAAAATGTGTAGAACAAAAAGGCCAAATATTAGCAATTATTTACTTTTGTATAATAGAGGGAAGAATAGAACCAGTTTCTGTCTGTTGCTCATTCTGGATGGATGTTTGACTTTGACTGTCTGGCTGTGTGTTACTGCCTTATGTCGCAGGTCTGTCTCTGACAAGGTGAACATATTGGTCTTGTTCAGCTGTCAGGTTTGTGTGATGATGCACTGAGAGAGAAAATAAAAAGCCTTCAAGCAGAGGAGAGCGAGGTAACACACACATCCACACACACACACCGTTATGGGTCATAGTTTGGAACATTAAATTCACTCCCTGCCTAACTCCAGCAGGAGGTGGAGCAGGTCGTCCACTAATTAGACGACCGGCTCCTTTATCATTTTGTATTTGGCCAAAATGCTGAACCCCGCCTCGCCCCTGATGGCCATCCCATCATTGTATGAGTTTCTATGAATGATAAAAATACTATAGTGGAGAAGTTAGTGCTGCATGACTGTATGTGTATGTGTGAATGTGGCTTCCATTGAAAAGTACTTTGAGTTAGAACCGCAACAATTAATTGAATAATAAACGATTATTAAATCAATCGTCAACTATTTTAATAATCGAATAATCGGTTTGAGTAGTTTTTTTAAAGAAAAAAAGTCCAAATTCTCTGATTTCAGCTTCTTAAATGTGAATATTTCTGGTTTCTTTGTTCCTTTACAACAATAAACCAAGTTTCTCCTTGGTTTGTGGACAAAACAAGACATTTGAGGACGTCGTCTTGTGGTTTGGGTAACACTGATCGACATTTTTCAACATTTTTTAACATTTTATTGACCAAACAACTAATCGATTAATCGTTTAAGTAATCGACAGATTAATTGATAATGAAATAATTGTTAGTTGCAGCCCGAGTGGTTTATAAGAACTGAAGGGCACAACATGAGCGTGGTCCATTTGATTTTAAAACTGTTCCTTTATCTTCCTGACTTTTTCCTCTTATAGTATACTGTACAATAAATACTCCTCTTTGTATTATGTTGGCTTTATGTTAGAAGTGGGCGCCATTTGTTGTGGGAGTCGGCGAGCATGAGATCTCCGCGCCGTGATAATGGATCTAAGAAACTTAAATCTTGTTCTAGTGTAATGATGACGCATTAAAGCGGAGGGATAAAAGCTAGTGAGCCGTAGAAACTCTGCTTCTGTTGGTGTCTGCACAAACCACAGCTGCTTCAATTAAGACTCAGCCATCAATAACTTGTTCATAAAGAAAACCAAAGCCACTACAAGGCACCCTTGAACTTGAATTTATTATTCAGTCTTCTTGCAGTTTCAGCGTGCTTCTTCCTCATCAAAGCCACATCATGTCCAAAAAGCCCCTGGAGTTGTTTCTGTAACTAATGTTCTTGAGCTGACCATAAAATTAAAGATATAAACTTTTTCTTTTTTACTCGAAGGACAGGGTTTTCCTCTTCATTACACAGCAGCCACAAAAACCAAGGCGGCATTGAAGCAGACAGCTGAAACTCTGTAGAAGCGTGACTTAATCTGGTTTATCTAATGTATTCACCACCGGCCTTGTGGAGCAGACACGGGGAGAAACAGCCATACCTGAAATCTGCAGCTCAGTAACTATTTAAAGTCGACATAAAAGCTTCACTTCTTCCAAACAGATTAGCTCCATTCGTTCAGGGACACAAAACCATTCAATTACAAGGCTACTCTCTAGTCTTTGCCCATAATTACAGGGCATACCTCCTCCTCTTGTCATGTAATGTGCCATCGCTCTATTGATTGCCCTTATTCACAGGCAATGTGGGTCGCTTTGCATGCCTCCCGTTTAACTCGGATTTATTGATTGATTGATTGATTGATTGATTTGGGGGCTGCAGGTCCGAGTTCTTACTTAGACCAGCTGGGAAAAGTGTTTGCATATGTGCAGCTGTGCTCTCCTCTCTCCACTCCGAGCGGGCACAGTTGTAAAAACATGACATCAGGTGTTGTCCACACCTCCCTCCTGCGTCCTGCACTATCTGGAGCTTTTCTTAGCGGGCCGGGCATATGGGACTGTTTGATGGAAGTGACAGAGACTGATGCTTCTCCACCGTCCAGGGGATGTTTCTAATTGGGTCATGAGGGCTGAGCTGGTTTCCTAGTTTTCTGAGCTGTGGCACTGGGGAGCTGGACTCTTTCTGACTGTCGAGGGAGCAGCAAGTGCAACCTGCACTGGATGACAGGCTGAGTGACGGTTGTGCGGCAACAGTGTGTGACTGGTTTAGAAAGAAAAATACCTTTTTTTAGTTTCCTCTGTTCTGTTGCACATGAGCTTTAGCCATTTTGTCAGTACCAAGGCTGTGGAGATGGCAGCACTGAAAGACCTTAACCACTGGCAGAGATGATTTGGTTGGAATGACTTTGATTTTGAGAGGATGAATCTTAATGATGAGGTGCAGGCACTAGATCAGAGTTATAATTTAAAGTCTATTTCAACATTTTCCTGACATATCTGCACAAAATTACTATTCCGAGTCAGGAACTCACCTATATTTCATACTGTCGCCATCATTAGGCTGACCTTTTTCTAATTATAAACAGTCTTGCTCCTCTAAATGGTTAAGAATTTAGCTGTTTCATTGCATCTTTATGTTGAATTTTACTGTTCCCTGTTTGTTCTTTGCCTAAAATGCAGAATTAAAGGGACAACGAGGAGTTTTGGAAAAGCGAAGCGTTTTCACACTACATTTGAGCCTCCGCGCGCACCGTAAAATTCTTTTGACCGGCGCAAGACAGACTCATATTTTCATTCATCAATAATTAAAGTCAGAGGTTCAAAGAGGTTCACATACCGTCGTAGTTCCGACCATAAACGGCGATTCAGCTGCGTTATTCTCATGACTCGTTGCGAAACCGAAAGTAAAAAACGCTGGTCGGCTCGACCAGCATCTCCGCCACCACTAAAAATAACAAAATAACGATAGAGACAGAACGATATATTTATCGAAAATGGGCCCATTAACAAGTGTGGGTAGCGGAGATTCATCCACATTAACGTGAGACCTTTTTATAACCGAATAGAAACTCCTCGTTGTCCCTTTAATGATCGATCCAAGCTGTTAAGTGTCACCCTGTCTTCTTCAGTTCTGCTTTGAGGACAGAAAGCGACAGTATCTTGTGTCAAGTTGGGAAATCTGCCTCGGCTCGTCTTGTCTTGGAAAAAAAAATATCCAAGAAACAAGATGAGATAACTTCTGTTGTGTCACTCGTAAAACCAGATTGTTTGAGTTTTTTTTTTCTCTTTGGCGCTGCAGAGAACCAGATGAGTCAGGTCCACCATGAATGGAGGCTTTTAGAGCAGAGTGGGATGGCTTTCATTGTCTCACACAGTCTCATACACATGAATTCATGTCCACACACCCTGGCATTCCTCAGCCCCGCAGTCCACATCCCATTCACACACACACACACATACCCACATACAAACAGTTCCCCAGCTGGTCAACCCCCCTCCACAACAATGCGTGCAGTCACCACACTCTGGAAAGTGACACAATCGTCTCTCAGCTGACTGGCATTTGTCTGGACCTGCCTGCATGATGCAGCACTGCTGTCACTCGTGTGTTTCTGTCTAACCCCATCTTTTCTGTGTATACAGTGTTGTTGACGTTATACGTGAGTCTAAGTACACATATCCATCTGCAGTGGAAGAATTCAAAATGTTTTCTCCTTTCTCCTGAATATTTAGCCTGTGGTTATTCTAGACGTTTATGGGAGAAGCATATTAAAACAGAATAAATGCTGGTTTAGCACAATAGAGTGTAATGGAGGATGGATAACATTCACGGTCCTGCCCTCTTTGCTGCTATCACTGACTTTTACTTGGTATTCAGCTAAAAACCATTAGCTGTTATTTGCATGAGAATAAGTGTCTGCTTGCTTTCTTTCTTTTTCTCACATTTTTTTTCTTGCTTTCTCTTCTTCTCCTGTTTTGTTATTTTTGCACACAACATTAGCATGAAAACCAGTGAGAACTCACAATATAGATACATTTATCACTTTGCCTCTGAGTCATAGAGGGGGTGAACTTGAAGCCTCTGTGTTGTCAGAGGAATAAATATCTGGATGGAAAATGTTTCTGCTGTCGGGACCTGAGTGTAGATTCTCCCCCTCAGTTATTCACTGTGTTCAGAAGAGACTGAGATTTATTGGATGTTTTTTTTTTGTTTTGTTTGGGTTTTTTTTTCTACAAGTGTAAAACCTTAGGTGGTCTGGCTACCAGGTACATGATCTGATGATTTCCCATCATCCATCTGCACTTGTCACACATGTCAGTGCTGAGCATCAAGTTTAATTTGCAGGGTTAGACCCCACAGCCCTGTAAATAAAGTGTTAGCAGATGCTGAGTGGTAAACCTGCTGCTGAATCCCTCCGACAGCATCACTGATACAACTGAGCAGAAATATGATTTAAGCATTAAACTTCTTATATCTTAACAAATTTGGCAAATATAACTTGGCAGGGATTCAGATCATACCCAGATCATGAAAATGTTTACATCCGTTTCTTTTTTCTTTTCTGTGTAAACCTGATGTGTGGGCTGTGTGTGACATTTAGGCACAAAAGAAACTTAATGTTGTTGTGTTTTTAACATCAACAAATGAGCAAAGCAGAAGAGGAATTGAGTAATCAGAAGTAGAGTAATACAATCACAATGACCAAATCTATAAATAGCTCCACCTGCTGTCCACAAACCTAAACCTCATTGACTTGAAATTCACGGAAATGCACAGTCTTTACTGTCTCTGGATGATGTGGTGCTAAACAGAGCACGGAGCAGGAGAACATTATTAATGTCAGAACCACTTCAAGATGTCATTAACAAATAGAACCTAATAAAATGATAGTATAACATGCATTTAGTGATGCAAAAACAAAAAAATAGAGAATTGTCTTCCTAAGATTTACATCACTAGAGGTTTAGTGTGGAAGTCAGGTGACAACTGTTTTGTTCTTTAGACAGCAGTCACAGTAGTAAGATACAGTCGGTGTGCCTGAATTACATGTAACCAGAATGGTTGATTCAGTATCAATAGGCCTGAGGACACAGTGATCTGTCCATCTACTACAACTTTACACAGGGATACAGTCTGAAACAAATGTGCAATCTGAGCTATGAATAGTCTTGAGTCTACATTTAATCCAGTTTGCTCTTAATGAGCTGTTCTTAAATCACTCTTGATATAATTTCATCCATTAATATGAAGGATAATTACATGGGGATGATGATAATTATACCAATTAAGATATAATAACCAATCTGCTAACTTTGGCAGCCCAAACCTGATGGCCGGATACACGTTTGGCAACAAGTCGAAAACTAACTGTTGTCAGTTCTGTTTCTCTGGCTACAGCCCGGCTCTGCCACTCACCAGGGTGAAAGTTCAGCTTTCTGCTGGGCTCAACCACGCTGAAAATACAAGCTCTGGCTGTAATGAAGGGGATGAAAGGATCCGCTAAGTGGCAGATGTTTGACTTGTACAGTAGGAGTCCTGTTCGCTCCGACTGCAGCAGGTCAGAGTCTGTGTAACGACAGCAGCAGGCAGGGGTCTCTACCCCCCCCCCGCCTCCTCCAGGTCTGGACCACAGCCAGGGCTGCAATTCAGACAGGCTATTTGTTAAATGTTGGCAACAATTGAATTGTGACAGGGAATTTTTGTCAAAAGTCTAAATACCAACCCAGTACATCCAATATACACAAAACTCAGAGCGAAACATGTAGGGATAAGGAACACCTTGTCCAGCTGATCAAATTCAGCCGTTACATCTAAAATCTAAAAAAGGCAAAACTATGACAAAAAGTGCGCACATCCAAAAAAGGCTGTGTCCAGGTGCAGGATTAAAAAGTGCAAACTCTCTATGAGTTTTTATTTTATTAAGCAGGCAACATTTAAATGTTTCCCTTTTCATCTAAAAAGAGGCAGCCTTTGTTCCTCTTGCATTGATTATCAATTACATTAATGTAAATGACACAAATGAGGTACTGTAAGAATCTCCAATGTGCATGTGATAAGATAAATCTCACATAGCTTTTTGTAGATGGATTGATGCAGGTGATCCCCATCCCTGGTCTCTGCACAATAAAGCACTATATATTTTTGATATATTTAATCACAGGCAATAGTTAACCAGCAGTTTGTTCATTTACTTTTGATTCAGTACAGTGGCATTATACTTAAGTGTTGTGCCACATTGTCTTTGATCAAAACAGCAACAGTTCACTTACTGCAGTTCTCCCCAGTTAATAGTGTCAACTGAATACCTACAATGGCATGGCTTAGCTTACAGTGCTGGACTCTTGAGTGCAGTTATCCCCATCAGCTTGTTGGTAGCAGGGGATAAACTCTAATCCTGACTAATCTAGCCAGCTGCACCTCCCTCTTTTCAGTGGCAGGCATGACAGCTCCTCTGGGTGGCCCCAGTCCAACTCTGACCCCATCGTTAAAGGTGCGCAGGAAGCTTATCTGCACGTATTGCCTTGACACTGTGGTCTTGCCCTTTTGACCTCCACTGAGTAGTAGTTAGTGGGCCTGTACTTTGTGACACCTGTCTTGGATTTGTTAGGCTGTCTTTACACTACATCGTTCCAATGTATGGCCCAATTCAGATTTTTTCCTCTGAAGTGGCACATATTGGATCTCTAACATGAATGTGTAAACGGGGTAAATACTCATGGAATTGGATATTGTCAGATCAAATTCAGGTCCCTGTCATATGTGGAAATAAATCAGCTACAAATCGGATCTTTCCTGGCAATGCGTGTTGTACAGTACGTCATCAATGATAATATTAATTCCCGTGCCCACAGGTTTCGCTGAACCTCTGTAGTCTGTGATTGACACGTGGGCTGACCTGGACTACCATGGTCAGCTGTGGCCTGCTGTGGTCACTGTCACAGGAATTATTACATTATTTCGTATGTTTTTTTTTTTCCTCATTCTTGTTTTCATAAAACATTCATTTCTATGCGGACCGAGGGCAAGCGACAGAGTGTGAAAGGAGAGCACATAGAGAGAAACACCAGATTTGCCTACGGGCAAAAACCTGAAACAAGCCGATTAGAAATCAACAGAGGAAAAACAAACATTATACACAAATTTGTCCGAGAGGCTTTGGCGACGGAAGATCGGACGGTGGCACAACTGTCACTGTCACCGTCAGCTGTTCATCTCATCAGGTCAACAGGTCGGCTCCACACAGACACACTTCACTAACTTTATTTTGCAAGGACAGACTAGATGTTCACTTTGTAAACAGTGACGTGTTGGATATAAACTCTGACTCACCTTCATTTATAATTATTATGGAATTATAACGTGATAAGTTCACTAGTTTATTTCCTCTTTAGTGGGTTGTTTCACGCAAGCAAAGCAGGTGTAAAAGCAGATATCAGATATGGGTCACTTCTGATAGAACATGTAAATAGACAGTCAAAAAATCAAATCAGAATAGGGCATCAAGGCCTGCAGTGTAAAGACAGCCTTACTTATGTTGGTTTTCCTTTGATCATCAACCTAATTGATCTCCACACCCACAGAACCAAGCCAAACCTCGGCCTGTTTATCTCTTTTAGAGCTACAACCTTTACACTCTGAGGTCTCTGGCTCTAAGCCTCTGTCATGGAACAAGCAGGACTTTTTTTATTTTATCATTATTGTTAACTTCCATTCGCCTGCCTGCTCTTATTATGGTTTCACTATCGCTTCCCCCATCTTCACATTTAACCCACAGCTGAAAGCAACAAGTTCATGACCCCTCCTTGGGGGTTGTTGAAAGGGTTTCTGGGAATTCACTAATCTTGAGTGGAAGCAGAGACCAGACAGTTTGGGGGGGAATCGACTCCTAGAACGTGCTAGACATCACAGATTTAAAAACGTCACGTTATCTAAAGGAGGATTTTCTCTCAAAACTTTTATCTGCTCTTGTTTGCATTGTGTGATGCTGTGAATGGGATTAGCAGCTAAATGCAATCAAGGTTGTGAACAGAGGGATTGCATCAAGATCTTCCCTTAGCTTTTGTTTTTGTCTGAGTGATCTAATCTCACTCATAATAACTCATATGCTGATTTATTATTGTCTTTGTTGTCAGCAGACTGTCGACGAGTAAGATCACGTCTGTAAACTCGACAGCAACACATAATTCATTTTCACTTTCCTCACTCAGCGATAGACTCTTAATGGTCTCAGTGATATAATCAGTTATTCAAATGGCTACTAAGCAACTTATGCAATAAGAGTAAGCCTATAAGCTTCACCCACCCGTCAGCCCCCTCGGCACATTTCAGGCATTTAATGGCTGTTGTGAAACTGTAACTATTCAGACTTTACAAACATCCTAAAGCAAAGCGGGTCTCTTATTTGATGCTTGATTCCTACGATAACGCTGCTGCTGTTGCCCAGCCTGATCAGTCATCAGTCCGTGTCAGATTGTTCAGTGTATGCAGGTGTGTGTGTGTGTGTGCAGGCGTGATGAGTAATACAAGTGCTACTACTGTGTGTGTAAATATGTGGAGGCTGCTGTTATTCATAATCCCTACAATGGAAATTGAAGCTTTATGTCATGACTGAATTCCTCTTAAAATCTGCTTAAAGAACTATTTCATTTGAGCACATGAACATTTTTAAGGTTTATAGCTCACAGCCACACAGAGGCGGGCGGCGCTCTCTGGTCCTTGGTGCTGCTTTTCATCACATGGATTATTGTAGGACTTTTATTCTCACTCACAGGAACAGACTCCCCTGTGCAGCAGTGGTTGTTTGAGGGCAGAGCTGAACCTGGAGCCAAGTTTATTTGGATATAGCCCATTTTTTTTACAGTTTGTCTGAAAAGGCTTTACACAGCAGTATAACAACATCGTCTGACCTTAGACCCTCACCTCTACTGTAGAAGAACTCCCAAGAAAACCTGTAATAAGAGAAAAAACTAATGTTTTATACAGACAAGAAAGGATTTTACAACATGGACTACAGAATGATATGGAAAATGTGCAGTAGATGCAGTTGTTGCTGTTGTTGTTATTGTTACAAGTCTCGAGAGATTTGGGTTATGTTGCCATTCAGAAATACGCATGTTTCTGTAGATATATATGTGTGAATATTGTTTTATTTTAAGCTCCCATCCTGAGCTCTATTGAGATTTCAGGTGAAACACTGAGAAACCAAATCCTGCAAAACTGGATGGTAGGTCCAGGTGGGCGGGGCTTAGGGCCTGGGGCCTGGCAGAGAGATATGACATCACAAAGTTACAGAAGTCCTGATGGTCCTCGTTTTAAGGCTCAGTTTATGAATACAGGCTGCTGTGTGCATTTCTTTGTTTAGACTTCATTTATAACCAAAACTAACATGGGAATCTGATGTATCTTGATGTGTACAGTATATATAGACTTTGTTTCCTACTATTACATTAACAACAGAATTTGCCCTCTCAGATAATGTCGCCTTTTATTATTTTCTCTGTGGAAGATTATTTATCGGTCACAGGATTCCTCTTTAAATCCCATAAACCCCTGGGGAGTGAAAGAAAGGCTGGATTTCTGTGCATTTTGGGCTAAAGGAAAAGTCTGGCTCCAGTGCTTCCTTTTCCTAATGTCCCAGTCCCTGCTACAGTAACATGGACTGACAGATGACCCATGTTCTCAGGGGTGACAGTGGGGTTTATCCCTTAGAAACGCAGATTACATTACATTACCCTCCAGATACAGATACAGGTTTGTAATGTGGGATACAGGAAGTGTTTTCCGAGCTTTAGGAACATTAAAGCTTTGTCCAACACACTTGTTTATCCCGTAGTGTCCACATTAATCCAAGAGAGCCCACTTGCAATTACTCAATTTAGGTTAGCTCACTTGTTTTTGTGCATTATGGATGTGGTCCAGTGTTGTGACTACAGGACATTTATGGATGAGGTTCACCTGCCAGATTTAAATTTAATCCACTATTTAACATCTGTCAAGTGTAGCTCTGCATGTCGACATGTTGGCTTCTTCTCTGAGTTTGACAAATAATATCTTACATCGTCATCTGACATATTTCTGAACCTTGGCGCGCATCTTACCACCCAGTGTGTACTGTATGTATTTGGGGGAATGCCCGTATATCCTGCCAGGGAATGAACGCCGAGTTGCGTCTCAAGTGGATGTTTCATCATACAACAACTGACCAACAAGTGTCTCGTCCCGACACTTGTGATAGCAGAAGCCGCTGTAAACAGGCTGATTAACCCCCATTGTGCCGCAGTGTTGACACGATGTGTCAGCGTGGCTCCTGATTAGCTCAGCCTTGCCGAGGACAAAGCTTTGTGATGAGGAGAAGGGGAGGGCATGTCTGAGCGTGTACACAACACAGGACAGGAGTCTTATCATGCCCAAAGTGTAGAAGGGTTGTTTTTTTGTGTGTTTGTTTTGGCTGCTACACAGGCCTCCCTGTCTTCAGATGACAGCATGAAGATGAATCTACTTCTTAACATCTTCCTTGTATTTACTAAGATCCACCGTCTGTTGCCTGGATACGGCTCTGAGCACGGTGCACTGCAGAGCTCACACTCTGCCAAATCTTGTGTTGCTCAGTCTACAAGAAGAAGAAGAAAAAACATCACAAAGTGAGAAACTCTGCTGCGCACGAATCCCCAAACTCTCTTTCTTTTCCATGGGATTAATATTTGCTGGGACATTCAGTTAATTTAATATAATTGCAGCAATTTCCAGCGATGCTATAGTCTGATACCTGCTGTAATTGGGTGAAGATTGCAGTCCCATGACAATACTTATGATGATACTAATCCCAAAATCCAATTCCCTGTTACACAAGTGGTAATTTGATCTCGGTGTGATTTTTGTTCTCACACATGAATCAGAGCGGCCAAGTGGGAATAAGCTGAGGAATGTGTTGTTTAGTTGCTTTCATAATGTGGTGTATGATGAGTAGAGGTACCCCCACCCCACTCCACTCCACTCCCACTTCTTTCTGAAGCAGCAGGGTGCACCCACTACCCACTGAGCCCCTGTGCTCAATGAAAGCACCTTTTTTTTTTTTTTTACAAGCAGGCAGCAGGACGTCCGTCCCAGCAGGTCAGGATCAGGGCGTCTACCTGTCTGTCTCTGTCTGACTGTGGCTCCCAGTGTGGCCGGTGGCTGGATGTCGCCCTCGCCCTCAGTGGAAACTGTGGCAGGCAGGATATTGGAGACTATAGCGGAGGCCCCCTGGAAAAGCCCCACTGCTTAGGAAGCTTAGCGCAGAGGCCTGGTGTTGACACGGAGGCTCTTTGTTTCTGATCTTGCAAAGCCGTCAGGGGGTTGTCACTAAAATCCCTGGAGGTAGAAGAGCATGGGATGTGGCGTTGCCGTTGTCTTTATGGGGTTGGTTTAATGAGTAAAGTCAGAAACCAGCAGAGTTTAGACAAACACAGCGGCGTTGGTTGTTGTAAGGACTGTCCTACATCTGCATGACCACATCCTTCATCCATGCCACCATCCATGACAGTCGGTGTCCATCATCATGAACCACTTGTCCTCATGCATCTCATCAGATGAACCCCACCTGTTCCCACAGAGAGTTACCTTTCCTTTTAAACTTTCTCCTCCGCTTTTCACTTCTACTTCCTGTGTCTGATTTCACTAAACTGAAAGTGTGTGTGTGTGTGAAGTGAGCTGGGTTAGCACAAAGGGGATTTGTTACTGCACACCCAGGGTAATGGCTAAATTGAAGAGGCGGCATTTGGACCGCAGAGGGGAGTTCAGAGGACCCTGGAGTGTGTGTGTTGAGCTGAAGGGGTTTTGAAGGTTCGTTCCCCCTCTCACACTCGCACACACATCCCTTAAAGCCAGTGTGGTGTGTGTGGTGGGGGGGCAACACAATGAAAGCCCTGTGTGTCCCTGTCCCACCCAAATGGTCTCCCTGGTCCTCTAAAGGGGCATTGTTGGTGAGATCGGACCGTTTCCCTTCTGTCCTGCTCCTTTTTCTCTGCAGCTTTTTTTTTTTTTTTTTTTTTTGCACCGCAGACGGAGCAGAGGGTTATCAAAACTTTAAAGGCCCAGTTCATAATTCAGACGGACAGTATATGCAAAACAGGAAAACCACCACCACAAATGAAAAGGACCAGGATCTTCTGTCATATTCACCACAGTGTCAGGCTTTTTGAAACATGATTTTTTTCATATCTTTATAAGACAGTTAGGTTTTTAAGCCGTAAACTAACTGCAGTGCTCAGGTGTGATTATTTGACAAGTTCACTTTGTATCTATAAAAGGTTATGCAACTCTAAAATTCATGTGGCAGATATGAGAGCCTCCAGGTCTAATGCTGATGTTGCAGTCTACTAGTATTGGCAATGACCGTGGTATTTAAAAAGAATAATAATATTGATAATATGGTGATAATGCACATGTATATTATTTGTTAAAACACCTTGTCTTTTTCCCAAGGAACTATGCAGGATTTTTAGCCTAACTATGCCACCTTTTTACTTTAATTAAACAGCTTTGGAGTAATTGTGATGGTTTAATAGCTCTCGTCTCTGCGCACCGTGACACAAACACACCCTTAACCCGTAATCTCTTGTTAATGACAGATTAAACTACCCAAATATACACATCGTAAATGATGTATAACTTTGTGTACCACTCTACTGATTGATTTCTTGCCGGCTTCGTTGTAAAAAAAAAAATGCACATGGCCAGGCGGAGGGAGGGTTAGCAAAACTGCAGAAAAGCGACGAGCGATGTTTTTTGTATGAAACTCAAATAAGACTTTGACAAGCTTTATTTTCTGTCGATTTTTTAAAAAATTATTATTTAACCTTTATTTACCCAGGCAAGCAATTAAGAATAAGAACACATTCTTATTTACAAGTGCAGCCTGATGATGTGCTTGCCTTGCACACACTGCTTTGGAAGAAGCTCAGCTGCATCTTTATAATCTCACCCCAGAAATAAATTTGGATGATGTGTTACATACTCAGCATCTTGGTGTCTGGTAGTCAGGATACATGGGATATTCTTTTCCACTTATCCTGATAGTGCAATACTTCTTTCCAAGTGCAGCTGGAGTCATGTTTTATTCCAAGTACCAAGTTTCAGCCTTAACGATGCCATAATACGTCAAACCATGAAAGGCTCATGTGTAAAGTCTAAAACGAATCGGTCATAATGTTCTCATTGCTTCTTATAAGGTGCTTTTTGAGCGAGGGAACTGCTGAATCACATTTAGTTCACTGTTCATAAGTAATTACTGCATGTGTCATACTTTTCATTTTCAAACTGTCACATCAAATTTCATGCCCACTGTACACACACACACACAGATATGTGGCTCCAGTATTGTATTGGCTTATGAATAGCGTCAAGTGTGACTGAGACCGCCCCCCCCCGCTTCCATCCACACACACACTCACACTGATGTAGATTTATGAAATAGTAACTGACTTTGGCAGGAAAATCTCAACCGTCAGCATCACCTTGCTAAAACAGGATAATGTAATCATTTTCAACCTGCCTTTCACCTCACACCCTGTTTTCACGTGACACAGGTCCCCGCTTCCCTCCACCTCGCTGCCAAGCCATCCTCAAGTCCAAATACTCCCCTATATTCCTTTTGGGCTCCGAGCTTGGAAGAGATTTTGGGGGAGAACAACACAGGGAGAGTGGGGAGAGTGAGGATAGGGGGGAGGATGGAAGTGAGTAGCACCAATGGGGGGCCAGGAGTGGGGTTAATCCACAACCCAAACATTGTTCCATCAGCTAATCAGGGTGGAAACGGGACGGACTGGCTGGAATACTAACATTTAGCTCAGGGCTCGGCCATTTTAGTGGCAGGAAATTTGGCTTGTTTAATCAGAGGGACTTACCGAGAGAGTCGAGGGGGACGGGAGGAGGCTTGAGGAGGACGGGGCGAGGGGGACTGAATTCAGACTGTTTTAAGCTCTTAGGAAAACAAGTTTGGAAGAAAGCCGTCTCCTCCGTCTGAATGCCAGGTGTGTACGTACGGTTTGAATGTAAAGACCAGTGACTGTGCTGTGATGTGACGCAGCCGCATTTGATGTGCTGGTGTTTGTCAGCTAAAGTCAGAAGCTGCATTTAATTTTAAAGCTTTTAGAGATTTGAACGAACGTCCTCTAGTTGTGAATCACAGCTACATGTACAATAGCAGTAGGCATGCAGGCCTTTAATGGCACTGGTTGGCCTGCGAATGGCTGCGGGGTGGGAGTGTGTGGCACGCTTACTAAGCTGTTTTAGGCCCATTGAGTAATAATCACAGACACAACGTGACAAACTCATAAAGAAAACCTCTGATGCTGTGGATTGGATTTGAATTCCTTGTGACATTTTATGAATGAATGAATGAATGAATGAATAGAACAACCCCTTTTATCTCCTGTATGCATGCAAAAGTGCTTAGATTTGGAAGTTTATCCCAATGAGTAAAACATGGAATGTCTTTTTTTTTTATGTTAGTTCTTATCCGCTCGGTGAATTGCTATTTCCAATAATCAGGATCCACTGCTGCTGTTTTAATGGACTCATTGGCAACAGAAGAAACCTGTCTGAACACATGAACCAGAGGATGAACTGGGTCAGAGCTATTAATCACCTCCGCAGAGAGGTGGCAGTTTGTCTTGGGAGAGATGAATGTTTCCATTATATGACAACTGGTTAATAAAAACGCCAGTGAATTAAAAAAATGTTATTTAGTCAACGAGACATTCCAGTTTATACCGACCATAAAACCTGTGGTATGTTATGAGAGGAAGACCTTCTTTTTTTTTTTTTTTTTTAAGTTTATTCGATCTATAAATGTCTTAAATGGAAAAGCTGAAGACTCGATGGTTCTCCCACCTGTACTTGACACGAATCTCCCATTGTAAGAGCCGAGGAAATGTCATGAATGGAACAATTAATGGATGAAAATCAGAGTTGTAGGTTTGTATTTGTCCCTGGGTGTTTTAAACCTGTGGTGACCCAACTACGTGACTGACGTTTACATAAAAAGATATCAATTTTTAGTGCAGCATTCACTCAGCATTCCCAGAAAATTGTATTCTCAGATTTAGACTTGTTTAGTTTGTCTTCAAAAGCTGATACATCTTTTTTCTGAATCTGGTATCTGTGTTTTATCTTTTTAATGCGAGGATGATGAACAGAAGAATGTGGAGAGAGAGAGAGAAAAAATAATATACAGCTCGACATGAAACAGTCGTCCATGTCTTACAGTAGAGATATTTGAAGCTTGACCTCCTTGTTTAGTTTCAAATCTCCTCAGACGATGAGTTTATGTGAACGCTGATGTGAAGCCGTTCAGCTTTTTCATCTTTCATGTGAAAGGAAGCGAAGAACAAGAACTTGAACAAATCTGGGGTCAAAGAGTGTCGAACCACTCAAACATAACAAACAACAAAATGTTTGCTTGAGCTGAACACAGGTGTTTGTTTAAAATGTATTCATAAAATGTTAAATTCCATCAATTATACTACACCCGAGCTCACAGGGTGTGTAAAGGCTGCACTTATAACGGACTTTTTGTTAATCCTTTGAAAGCAACAATTGTGCATAATTTCCCCAAAGTTTGAGTCTGTAGTTGTTGAGACTTGATGTGCTGCTAATTCAGAGGGTGCATGCGGATAATTGAGAATAAGTATGAACACTTGCACCCCAAGGAACTAATTTAATAGAGCCAATTATAATCATCAGCCAAGATTGCATTGATTTCGCTCATTTGTTGTCCATTTGCCCACTGAGTTGATTTGAAACAATAGCAAATGTTGTTTTCTGAAGAGTCATAACTGTTCTTGTTTTTGTTGCGATTACATAAGTGATGCAATGATGACGATAATGGTAAATTCATCTTTACTCACTACATCTTAGCCTTTCTTAACTCAAGGTGTGCATATAAACTATGCACACCTTAAATGTAATCGGCTACCAGCATCTGTTATGAGAAGCAGATTATCGGGTATCGATGGAAAAAAGGAGTTATCATACATCCCTATAAATGATCTTGTCATTTGGTAAAGCTTCACTTACAGTCCTCCTCCAAGCACAATCATTAAATATAGAAAAGACTAAAGATTGAGTGCAGTGCAGAAGACAAAGAAACAGCAGCTCCCTCAGTCAGTCCAAGTGAAATACTCATGTTCATAGAGGCGCCAGTATTCCTGATATAATACTTTGTTAAATGCTTCTCACTGTACCTGTTAATGTAGCCAGCCAGTAATATCGCAAAACTGGATGTTATATTTGTATTTTTTCCAGAACAAAAACCTTTTCTTTCTTTTTTTGACTCCAAAACTGCTCTCGTTGTTGGAAACAGAAGTAACACAAAGCAGGACGAGGAACCTGAGAACTCATTTGTTCTGGATCTTTAACTTTTATTGCCAGAAAAACCGAAGCATAAATTTGATTTCAGGGAGCACTCGGGCCAAAACAACAAACAGAACAGAATGGAGCTGACTGGAAAACCCACAATACAGAAACTAACACAGAAAAAAAGCTTCTTCAGACTTCATACTTAGAAACAGGAGAAGAAAAATCTAAATGAATCTTTCACAAAGTTACCAGGGAGACATGTTGACAAGTGCAGCATATGCACACGGGCAGGAAAAGCATATGGTAGAGAGAGAGAGAGCTCCTCCTCCCTTTATACTCCAGGTGAACCAATTGGCTAATTGTCCAGACATATTGGCTGCAGGTCCTCAGATCCAATCAATAACAGGGAGTGAGGGGATCAGCAACCGAAGCCCTGACACTCACAACCTGAGGAGCAGGACAGCAGGTAAACATTTTAACATTGCAAACAATAACTTTCCTTATGGGGGAATGTAATCGCACCGGTCATCGTTCACAATTGACATAATGTGTTTAAGTCCTCTTGGCATCCACTGACACTATCCCTTTAAAGTGTGATTGATGCTGTTACGGGTAAGAACGCAGCTTTGTCAAAGCATCTCTCGACATACCTGGAGTGACATGTCACCACACAATTAGCAGGAGCTTGTTCGTTAAAAAAATTCCCCTCACTGTGAGAGAGAGGGAGACAAAGAAAGGCAGGATCAGAGAGGTGTAAGCTTGACCTTTGACATTGTGTGTCACTGCAGCAGCATTGTTAGCTCGACTCCCCTCCTCTCCTGAGAAGCCTTTGATTCATTGCTCTGTTGAAGTGAGAGGCAAAAAGCTGAGCCAAGTCTGGAAAACTTCTCCAACTCCAAGTTCCTCACTTGTCTCTGGGAATTACTGTCACAAAGTGTTTGGCTGAATATGACATGTGTGTAGTTTTGTGAGCGTGTGTGTGTGTGTGCACAATTTCCCTCCAGGTGACAAGAGTTGTGTTGCTCTGCAGGAGGTTGATAAAAGGAAGTGGTTGTGATTTAACTGAATATAAAAAACAAAATCTTATCTCGATCAGTGTTATGACTGCTCCAGGATCAGTTTCTTGAGAACGGAGCGTGTGGATCGTATCTGCAGTGATCTGTGACAGCGCTACAGAAAGGCTAGGCAGCGCTGGTGTGTTCAGTACACTTTAACAGAAATGAACAACATGCAGTGATAAATCGGTAAGGCAGCTTTCTTCTTTAAGGCTCGAGGAACTGTCTGAAATCCTGAAAATCCTAATTTTTCTTTACATTTACTGTAAAATGTGACAAAAGTTTGGACATTTCCTTCAAACAACATGAGTCGAGGCCAAAGAGTCATTGTGTGAGCCTGAAATAATAACCTCAAGATAATGGACAGCTTAAGTTTGGGTTTTAAACTTTCAAAAAAAAGATGCATCTGATTAGATTTTCATGGATATGATTAGTAATAATCCCGACAATAACAAAAGAACTGAGACTGTTTTTCCACAGATGACCAGTGAAGGTTCAGAAGGGTTTACAGAGAAATGTGAACAACAGCACCAGGAAAACAACTCTGATGTTCAAATAACAATAACACACAAAGCCAGTGTCACATCAGGCTGTGTGATAACCAGCTGCATCTGTCACTTTTACATGTTTTTGATTTGTGCATGTGTCAAAGCAAAACAATACAACTTAATACAACTTACTCTAGAATAATTAGGCTATATCAAGCGGAGCAGTCTCAATTAGGAAAACATGTATAATACAAACTACAATGTAAAAAGAAACAGAAGACCCACCTCAGAAATATTTTTGCATTATTTCATTTGGATTCATTTTTAGTTTGAGCTTTAAACTTGGGATAGTTCAACATTTTGGCAAATTGGCCCATTGCCATAATCCCTATAGTCATAACAATAGGTTTGTTACCTTTAATTGTCGGTGCAGGCTATTTTTAAAACGGCGGAGTGGAGCCGCAAGCTGCTCAGAGCTACACTACGGAGGCTCATGGGATTTCTTGGTTTCCCTCATCAAACTCATCAAATGCACAATCCAAAAACTTAAAAACGCTCTGGTGGACAAGTCAACTATAGCGATTATGGAAATGGGTCAATTTGCCAAAATGTTGAACTATCCCTTTAAAGGTGCCATATGTAAGAATGTGGCCAAAAACGGTTACTGCAGTCAAATTCAAAACAAAGCGATCTCGTTTTATCTCCCAGCCGTAGCGGCAGCTCAGTGGAAGCAGACTGAGGCTGAAATGCCACTGACGCCGCCGTGACTGGGAGAGAGGGCTAGGTGGTGCAACATGCCAACACCTAAATTCAAAACATAAACATGATTTGCAGTCTGCAAAAAAAGATTTTTAATGCGAATACTCTGGCTGTACTATTGTTGTTGGTGAGTTCATCATGTTATATGAACATTATTCCTGAGTCTCTGTGACGTATTAGGAGGATTTTACAGCCAGTTGCTTTAGATTTCTTGATACTGTACCTTTAACTTTGTATTATTTTGGGGGGTTGAAAGAGTGATATCAAATAATTGCAATTATTGCCGCGAGGAAATGGACCAAACTCTTCTAGGTGGTCTCCAGATTTACAGTGTGAACACAAACAGCAGACGGACATTCATTCAGAGCTCCATCAGTTCATTTTGGACAAACACTGCAGGGCTCGTCTCCAGAGGCCAAGGTGTGACATCGAAAACAGCTTGGCTCAGGGGAGATGAGTTCCTGCAGGCCGGTGCAGCCGACAGACTAGTGGTCCCCGAGACGCTGTTAATTACCTGTTTGCACCGTAGCGTGACAGTGACTGTAACTTTTCTATTGTTTACTGTTGGACGTTGCATTTAAACATATGCGTGGACCAGATTTGCTCTGGAAGAAGAAATGTCCTCATTGTTTGCAGTCAACTAAAAAGCTGCAAGACTGTTTTCCTCTAGACTGCTCTTAGTTTTATTATCGACAAATCCTTTGAATTTTCTTTAAATCTAATTATTTAATCATTTTACCAAACAGAAAGTCATTGAAGGTTCCTATAAAAGGACCAAATTGGATGTAAAAATCGTCCAATACTCAGGATTTTTCTGTGTGAATTATTAAAGTTGATAGATGCAGATTAATTCTCTTTGCATTGAGTAATTGATTACTTGCTGCAGGTTTACAACACTATCAGCTGCTCCCTGCGAGTGTCCGTTGACGGATACAGTCCGACACGTAAACACAATGTAGCTCCTGCTGAAATGAAAGTGGTGCGTCTTGCTGAGTGGGAGCAGTACATGACTAATCGGCGGGTTGTGTAAGGTTTCCCACGCCAGATGACTCTCACAGGATCCATCGTGTGCCTGGGAACATTTGTGCTTTTCTCACTAAAATGAAACAGTCAACAGTAGAAAGTGTGTTTGTGTTTTTAATAGGCTAAAAAAAAATAGCGAGGAATTTGAAAAGGAGCTGAGCTGGAGTCGAGCACGCTCCTCATATTATTCACTATCATGGACAGGAGTGCACAGATCTTCCACTACAAATACACCATAAACCCTGGCAAACATGTTGTTTCTGCAAACAGTGTAAACTTGCACTGATCTGGCTCTGAGTGATTTTCCTCCACTCTCGACCAGCACGCTTATTTATGTCTTCCTCTCCCTTTTATTGTGCTCTCCATGACCACAAATCAACGTAATTCATTGCTGCTGCCTGCAGCGAGTGGTTGGCACATGTGAATGGTAAACTGTGAAACTAACGTTCGGGTCCCAGGCGTAATTTTTCTTGCGTTGTCTTTGTGCTACGAAATGCTATGACAGGTTCGTAACTGAACGCTTTTTGAATTAATGTTCGGTCTGCTCTTCTGACAGAGGTCATTACTCTTGTCCTTTGAGGTGGTCTCTCAAGATGTTAGCCTTTTGCAAGTTTTAGTCTGCGAAACATGGTCATCTATCACAACAGATTGAGTCTAAATAGCCAGCTGTCATCAAATCAGCACATAAATATTCTCCCAGAAGCTGTGGTCCGACTGTGGGATTGTTGCGGTCCGGAGCTGATCCCGCTCCGTAATGCCACGCCAATTATGATCCATTAACTGTCATTACCTGTGATGATCCCTGCTTCATAATTCTCTTTTTGTTCATTGTCTCTGGGCTGGGCTGGGCAGAGACTCAGCTGGCTCGAGTTTAAAAAAAAAAAAAAAAAAAAAAAATCAGCTGCTTCCTTCGCGGACCGCCTCAACCTCCCGCCAAAAATACAAACTTGGATGTTCGCAGGCGGTGTCCTGTAAACACACTGACATCAAACGTCTGTGCTGGTGTCTGTAGGAAGCGTGGGCGGATGGGTGAGTGAATACTTTTTGTACATGTGGTCCAATGGGGATCCATCAATCAGTATCAGTTAAAAGGGATAGTTCAACTTTTTGGCAAGTTCGCCTTTTGCCATAATTCCTATAGTCTTAGGAGTAGGTTCACCTTTAAAGAGACCCAGAGGAGTTTGCTTTTGGTTATAAAGAAGTCTCATATTAATGTGGAAGAATCTACGTTACCCACACTTGTTAATGGGTCCATTTTCGATAAATATATCGTTTTGTCTTTATAGTTGTTTTGATATTATTTAGTGGTCGACTCGCCCAGCATTTCCTAGTTTCGGTTTCCCGGACGCTGCCCGGCGGGTCATGGGAATAACGCCGCCAGATCGCTAGTTGGCATCGTTTATGGTCGGAACTACGACGGTATCTGATCGTCTTAGAACCTCCGACTTTCGTTCTTGATTAATGAAAACATTCTTGGCAAATGGTTTTGCTTTCGTTCGCTCATAACGTAACATGATTATTTCATTCAGCATTCACTTCCATTGTGTTAGCTGAGCAGCTCCCCACGGATTTAAAAACAACATATGCATCGTTGATTAAAAGTAATGAACCTACTGCTATGACTATAGGGATTATGGTGATAGGCGAATCTGCCAAAAATTGAACTATCCCTTTAATGAAGTACCATACTACATAGATTTGTCTCTGGTCTGTGTGAACGTGCTTCACTCCGCTGTGCTCCACCGCTGGCGTCACTGTCTCCAGATCAGTCGGACACGGTGGATGGTTGGATCTGCAACTTGATTGCGGTGATTTAGTGGTGATCTGCCATGCGGGCTTTAGAGGCATGATCCGATATTAGCCCAAATCTTATAAAAGCTCTGCCAACTCAGGGAAAACCTCATGATGCGTGCTAAAATTAGGCAATGAGGAAAAAGATACACAAGCTATTCTGTTTTCCAGACCCACATTGGCCCCAGATGCCTCAAGAGCCTCTGTTTGCATCTGTATGACACTCACTGAAAAACCCCCCGATGATGACGTGTGTGTTGTGTTTGTGTCAGATGTTGTTGCATGTTTCCTTTTTGATTTTCTCATCTTTTCATGTTGTGTCGTAGGTAAACAAACACTCCACTTGCAGATTGTCTCGTTCAGAGCCACTTCAGTGAAATGGAAACTGATTTTGCAGCTGCAGCGACTGATGATTTTCAATTTCGAGCAATGTGCAGCGTAGTCGCTCAATGAATTCTGTTATCTCGTTTGTGGCAGTTGTTTTCCAGAGCACAAGGTCACAGCTTCGACCAGACAAGATTGTTTTTCTGTCACCAACAGGCCAGAATTGATAGATATTAAACAGACAGAAGCAGAAAATCTTTACGTTGTAGAAGCTGAAACGAGAAAATATTTTTTTACCTGAAAGAAATTACTTGAATGAATTAGTAAATCTGTTGAAAGTGAATGTCCAGTTAGTTTCTTCTTTTATCAGATCATTTATTTGGTCATACACATGCATGACAGAATATGACAATGTTTTGCTTCTCATCTGACCAACTGCTCAGCTTTTTGTTGCATCTTTTATTGCATTGATTTTAATGTAATGTACAGTAGGAAACACAACATGCAGGGGAACAGATGTTGGGACAGTACATTTAACTTCCCTGGTTCAATTATGAACTCTGCTGGTGTGATTACTTAGATTTTGTCTTTTTCAGTTCGAGTTTTTTTTTTACTTTTACTTTCATTTTAACAGCCAAAAGTACATTTTTAACGTTACCTTGAAATGTTTCGACTGCAGCGCACTGTCTTCCTCAGAAGTCAGCTGACGGCTGTGACGTGTTGGTCTTATCAGCTGATGTTTGCAGGCGTGGCCACTGGCCAGTCGAAACATGAACTCTGCTATTCAGATCATTATGCTTTCAGTTGGATCGGTTGTTCTTGCATTTTATTTTCAAAATAGACACAGTTTTGTGTTTTGTTTTTTTGTTGAGTCTTGTACTAAACGAGCATGTCCCCTCGTGTCTGGAGAAGTAGTCCAGGTCACCTTCACAGCAACACAATGCTTCATTCATGTAAAGTTGTGACACATTCGACCTTTAAAATACATTGTAAGCATAAAGAAGATGCAGAGTTTAATTGCTCTCAGAGATCAGCCCCCCCAGCTCCCCCCTCCCTCCCTCCCTCCCTCAGTGGATCCACCGACATGCCGGCGCACCGAGCGCAGAGCAAACAGTCCACAGTCACAATAGAGGATCCCCACAGCGGTGGCAGCGGTGGCCGCTTGTGAAAAGGTCCGGATGATGGATCGCAGGCAGATAGCACTCCTGACCTTTGGCTGAACTTGTTGAGGCTCCATGAGTTGAAGGGACCCTCAGCCAAAGCCCCCCCACCCCCCACCCCCCGCCCCACACTCCACACTCATACGAAGAGTCAGATGTTACCAATTTCAATACTTTTGTTTGTCTTGGGACATTTCTTCTCTCATCAAACCCGACTTCACAAAAAGCCAAAGGCAAGATTTCTATCTTTTTTTGTGTGATGATAAAGAAGCGGCGGCTCGCTCAGTGTTTCTGAGTCAGTAGATTGAATGATTTGATTGTTTTTTTGGGGTCTTTTGTTCCCCAGACTACACAAACCATGCATCAGTCGTGTTGTTTGTGTCTGTCCCTCCTGCTCACGTCACGAAGTTTGTATTTCTGCACGGCCAGGTTTGCACATTGCTGCTTTTTGCCCCGTTAAGCAGAACCAGAAGCATTTACAGTTTAATCCGCTCTCTCCCAGTTGAATTAATGAGATTATTAGCTGCAGGCCAGAAGACGTGTTTACATGTGTTCTTGAACTTGGACGTGTGGTGTTGGATTCAGTCGGGATTATGCAACACCCTTAAGACAACATCTTGTAAAGTAGAAGGCTTTTGTCTATAAAGCAGGCGTGCGACGGTAAAGCGAGCCTGTAGGTCGGGAGCACATGTCTTTGTTTATGTTTGCCAGCCCTTGAGCTCACAGCTGTCAACTCTTTTTAACAGGCTGATCGCACTTCGCCTCAGGGGGGGGGCTTTCGAAAGTAAAGTAGTGTTTTACTTCCCAGAGTCACGGAAACCAGCCTGTCTGCAAAACCTTTGAGTTATTGGTCATTAATTTGGGACAGGTAGCCGTCCAAAACGCGAGGCCTCTGAGATTACCGCCGCGCTGCTGCAATAGATCTGTTTTCCTTGGACAGGCCTCAGGGTGGAGGGATTGCATTAAGCTAGTTCAGACAGGGAGGCAGAAGTAGTGACACGGCCGTGACAGAAAGCTCGTCTTGATTTTGTCTGTTGTTGCGAGTGCATCCACAGCAGCACCAGCGTTTTCAGATTCATCTGGTTCAAGATGGTAAATATAAAGTCAGCTGTAGAGGAGTCTCTTCTCATCACAGTCGTGTTTTATCTCGGAACATGAAAGTGAAAGTGTCTCCTGGGAGTTTGTGTGCTTAAACTTCGTCAGGGTCTTCTATTTTATAATTCATCAAAGAATTGGAAAATAGATTCACCCAGCACCGCTCCCTGAGGGAACGAGGATTTGGCAAAAAAAAAAAAACGGCATGTGCTCCGGTGGAGTTCATTCATGCATTTCTAAACCAACAGAGACTTCCTTTCTTTGTGGCGATCGTGATGGACGCTTTGGACACATCGAGAGCCCATGTGAGCGATTGCAGCCTGGACATGAAGGCTTTTCCAAGAGGAAGGAAGTGAAATGGAGGGAGAGAAAGGGCCAAAAAAAAACAAAAAACCAAACAACCCAACCAGCATCTTTTGATTGTTTGTGAAACAATGCAGGCGACATTCCAATGAAAACTACAAAGGCGACACATTCCTCTTTTTAATTGAGTCCCCTCATATGACCCTGCAGTGAGTTGAAAACACATGCAGATACAGAGTTTTCCAGCATTTTACAGATAAATCTTTTCATGGATTTCCCCTTTTTAAAAAAAAAAAAAAACTAGCAGCAGTATCACAGTTATCTGATCGTGCCATATAAGGTTACCCTGGGTCTGTGGGTATTTTTATTACTTCCTTCTCTAGATCTGATGCTGATGAAGTTGCTCCGATTTCTGATGTATCGTTTAATGGCCACTTCAAATGGCTGTATGTTTTCCTCCGAACACCATGCACTTAACCTACAATAAACAACACTTCCTCGCATGCAAAAGGGAGTCCGCCGCCCGCCCCAACTTTTATGATGTTGTAGCCGTAGCTTCCTGCTGTAACTCAGGACGTTTTATTAGTCAGCGAGGTAATGCTCTGTACACATAATATGTTACGAGCCCACCAGCCAGTCAGCGTCCCGGTGTAAAGACAACAGTCAGCGCTGGAGGCTCTTGTCTTGTTGAATTTTACTTAAAGGTCCCATAATGAAGTATATAGGTAGATTTCCAAGTCTCTTTCGATTATAAAGCAGGTCAAGTTTCTATATTAATACTTTGAAAGTATCAAAGTCTGAGTCCACAGAGAAAAAGCAACACGGCCTGTATTTAGAAAACGAGCTGTCAGGACTCTGGTTTCCTCCATGTCTCTGATAATTGACCTGAAATCTGCTATATTTTTATTTGATCACTCAGAAAATAGTCAGCCAATCAAATAAACAAGCTCAGAGCCTCCTTCCCTCTGATTGGTTCACCAACCTGTTGTTACCAGAGCTCCAGAGAGACGCCTGAAAAAGATGTGAAAGACAGGAAATAATGATTGTTACAGCAGCACAGAAACAGATCTATCTAAAACATTGCAGACCTAAGTATTAAACTAAGCTATAAACACCCAATAAACAAATACATACCTACAAGTAGAAATGCAAAAATACATATAAATAAATATAAATCAATACATCAGGTAAAAGACTAAAGCTAATTAATTATTATTTAAAAGAACAAGTAAAGTGCTGGAGTATTGCACATAAGACTGAGCTATTGCACATTGAAGAGTTTCATGGCGGCTATTGAGATGGTTTTAAGCACCCAAAACCGCAAATATCAATGAAAATTTGTAAAATATTGGACCTATAATTAGTGCAAAACTTAATTTCTTTCCGTATCATATGCTTCTCAGGTATGTGTTATCTCTAACTAAGCATCGACTCTGGCCCAGACAGCAGATCTGTGTGCTCTTTAGCTCAGGATGAGACTTATGGGAGCAGCAGATGCACATGAATCAAGGTCCTTAGCAGCTCGGCCAGTCCACTGCCAAAGAGCAGCAGCGAGATAATGTGAAAAGCGAATCCCTCTTCCATTTTCTACAGTTCAGACTGTGTCAAAACCAGAGGGGAAGTTTGTAATTTATGTTAATGTGCCTGCGCCCCATAGGACCGAATATTAATAGAGCTAACCTTTGAGACTCTGTCTCTTTCACCTGGAGGCCCAGGGCCCACGAGAGGCCGGTGATTCGGATTTATTGAATGTGGAAAAAAGAAATGTTTCAAGTACACTGACAGATTTTGATGTTTCATCATTTCTTTTCTCTTATGGAATCATTTGAGTATAAGCAGTTTCTGTGTTTCCAGCTGGAACATCATAATACCACCTGTAGAAAACCTCCAAGCCTCATATATTTTTCAGAAGAGTTTCATTTTAATAATAATACTAACGGGGGAGTGTAATGTGATTTTTCATCCGTTTTCCCTCTTGTGCTGCAGGAGCCGTAGTCCTGTCCGTCCTTTAACTGCACCAGTCTTTGTAAAGGTGTTGTGACACTGTAATCTCCCTGTCCACTCAGACTCATTAACAAGGCTGGTGAGGAGCTGACCTAGTTGTCATTGAGGCTGTTCAAGCACACAGGTTGAACCCCTGTGTTTTGTGTTTGTGTGAGTCAGACACAATCAAAGCTGCCGTACGGTGACGGGGCTTCTGGGTAATGGTGACCTCTATGCGATGGAGAAATAAAAGGTCATCCAGTTTTAGAAAGCGCAGCACCAATATCCATCTGACACATTTATTGAGGAGCTCCTAAATCAAGGTCATCTGCTCAGCTGCAGATTTCTTTTTTAAAGCTGCAGTTATAAAAGTATCTAGGCCACTGAATCTTGACTGAGATCAGACCACAAAAAGTTTCTCTTATGAACAAAACCTGGGAATGCTAGTATGCATTAAGCTTAGAGAGAAGATCTGGAAATGTTATTCCCTCATGTACAAGACCACAGACTATCAGTGTGTAACACAAGACCAGGAAATGTCATTCTTCAGTGAATAAAATGTGGAAATGTTATTGACTAATGGTCTGACCTGCAGTCTGCTGTCGTCTAGCCGAATAGAAACTCTTTGAAGGATTTGCTTTTTTTTTATTTCACAACTTTTTCCCTCTGTGGTAGATCCAGAGACAGAATTAATCATATTGATTAAGTTGAACCTCATGGGGCAGAGCTAAAGATGTTTTTCTGCCCATGTAACTTAAGACTGGAGGTAAGAGGGGAGGGGAGGGGAGGGGAGGGGGGTAATTACCATACTGCTACTGCTGCAGCCGCGAACTGATAAATTACAGTCCAGCGACATTAAGCCGTCTGTGTTCAATGATCTATATAAACTTGTAGGTTTATATCGGCTCCAGCAGCCTGAGGATACTTGATGTTATTGCAGGTGAAGTCAGTCAGTAGTTAACTTAGCTTAGCTTAGCATAGAGGCTGAAAACGACAATAAAAACGAACTAATAGAAGCTCTAAAGATTTCCTCTTTTGTTTAATCTCAGCAATAATCAAAGATTAATGAAAACAAGATGTGATATCCTGTCTGCAATCTTCTCTGTACTTAAGTTCAGATCAGTTACAGACCATTTCTTACATGAATAAACCGCCATGTTTCAATAATAGTCTACTTGCCAAAAATGAGTACCCGGAAATGTTGAGTACCCCAAAGTTTTATGTTAGAAATATATAGTATGGGTCCCCAGTATTCAGAAACTGCCGGATGCTAACTTATATATATTGGGCAATTAGCACAATTGACATAATTAGCATAAATTAGCATAGTTGCCTATATGGGCAATATTTCAGCAAAATTGACTTGGCTGATCTGGGCAATATTGGAGTGGTTTTAGGGGTTATTGATGATGCTGAATCCATTTCTGACATTTTCAAAATTCAAAATGGCTGTCTAAACCGGAAGGGACCAGATTGAAATCCATCAAAATCGGCCCACTGGCGGTTTAAATCTGGTTACTACCGGTTTAGACAGCCATTTTGAATTTTGAAAATGTCAGAAATGGATTCAGCATCATCAATAACCCCTAAAACCACTCCAATATTGCCCAGATCAGCCAAGTCAATTTTGTTGAAATATTGCCCATATAGGAAATTATGCTAATTTATGCTAATTATGTCAATTGTGCTAATTGCCCAATATATATAAGTTAGCATCCGGCAGTTTCTGAATACTGGGGACCCATACTATCTATTTCTAACATAAAACTTTGGGGTACTCAACATTTCCGGGTTCACAATGGGGCCCTATGGGCTGGCAAGTAGACTATAACAGTAGAGAACTGTAAACCAAAATGGACAGAACAGCGCTATCCATATTAGCTTTTGTTTGATTTTTGTCTATGAAGTGTAACTTTTACAACACTCATTATAATTTTTTCTTTCCCTGAACAAATGTCTGTTATGATCAGTTCATCAGAGAATAGTCATGAGCCGTCATGTTGAAGCATAATAACCTGCTGAGCTGCTGATATTAGCAGGAGCTGCTGCTGCTGCTGCTCCAACTGCAAACAGTTCTCCTCACATCGCCGGGATGTGTCTGGACTAAAACTTGTTAAACTTGTCAAGTTCTAGCTCCCAAGAACTCCCTGAACTTGGCGAACGCGTTAATGAGAGACGACTGTACTCCATCACATACAGAAAGTTTGGTTTGTACTTATCAAGCGAAACACAGTTGGTTTATTAGTGAGTTTTAGACGAGCTGGTGAGTGGATCACGTTTCCTTTGGACAGATGTCAGACTGTTATTGTGATCAGAGAACGTTCATGCGTTTTTAATACTTTTAGCAGCGTTTCCTCTTCGCCATTGAAGTTTTTCCACTTTTCGACTTCTGCTTCTCAACTCAGCAATTAATATTAAGTCCTTCTTCCTCCGCGTCAAGTCCGTACACTGAAATCATACACTGTGGGTTTGGGGGCCATATGTTCGTACTGTGAGGCAGACTTCTAAGGTCTCGCACTCATCGCTTTTGCGCCGTTTAGCAGCAGACACACAAAGCCCCCTGTTCACAAGTGCTGAATAACTAAATGTCAGCACGCGTGGGGGGGGGGGAGTCAGTGCCACTTTTGGTTCCTCTGTTTGTCCTTCTTTATCCACTTTCTCTGTCTGTCCAGCTCCCCAACACCAAACATGACGTCTCGCTGCGACCTCGGCAGCAGCATTGAGGCCTACTGTCGGCCTACACGCTGACATACGGCAGTCCATTTCTTTTGTAACAGGTCCAGGCTCCACGACGGGCCAAGAAGCTGACAGAAATGCACAGCCGGCCCAGACGCTCTACATCTCTCCGCTTTTTTTTTTTTTTTTTTTGTCTCCACAGCTGTGCAAATAAATGTAAAAGAAACTCTCAGGAAATTTAATCTTGTAATTGTTTTGGCTTCCAAACCTGCAGTCCAAAAGGGTCCCTCCTTTTTTATAGCCACATGTCTGCCAGTGTTTGTGTGAATAAATGGATTTTAAGTGGGCTTGGTACTAAAAGGCGCTGCAGCAGCAGATATTTTTTTTGAGTGGGAGGCGGTGGTTATTTCACTCTTTGGTGTTAATGTGGCACTTGAGAAGTTTGTGTGGGATTTTAAATGTATTTATTAGATGAAATCCTGTTCATTTGCCCGACTGAAGGTGAAAGGTCGAAACTTGAGCTTAAATCTCCGACACCACGAGCAGCAATTTGTATTTGTTCCTTTTCATAAACTGTGCTACAAGTGAACCTTGCACTTTTATTGGCACACGTTCAAGTATGTCCCCCAAGGTTGTTTTTTTGTGTGCACTTAACAGAGCTTGCAGCTTAAAGACTCGTCTTTATGTGTCGTAATATTTGTCCACAAACTATCACGCATACCTGAAGATGCACTGTAGTGTAGTCATGCAAACACATGCAGCTTCTCCTCCTCAGAGGGTCTGAACAACTACTGCCCGATAAATCCCCTGTCACAACACATTAGCCTGCCAGAGCCATTTGGTCAGGATGATTGCGGCTTATGTCAAGCTGGTTAGCGTTTAGCACTGTTAACCAGAGAGGGACTTGATATACGACCGTCGGCTCTTTGTGCTGTTCTCCAACGCCACTACTGTGATTTACTGTCAGGGGGCAAAAAGACGTTAGAGGAGTGTCGATAAAGGTTGTTTTTAATTCTTTCTTTGGGTTTCGAGTGTAGTGTCTGTTGTGCGTCTAAACTGTGAGACTTTGAACTTGAAATGATCTTTTGATGTTGTGTTTTCATTCCCCCTACTGTCATATTTTGTTAAGTCATTCCTTTTGTTTCTCTCTCTGCAGGCTGTGACGGGAAGATGTTTTGGTGACAAAGATTTCAGAGGAGGTTTGGAGAATGGGATACTGCTATGCGAGTAAGTTGTTCTCACCACCACTCTTTATTTTGCATTTGACTGTCTTTAAATCGTTCACTCTGTTTTTAAGCTACGATCATTGTTGCTCTCATTTTCTCCTTCTTTCAAGAAAATTATGCTGCCTTCCTTGAAATAATTCTGTTTTCCATTTGGGCTGCACGACATGTTTAAACACAAAAACAGATAGATCCTATTGTGATAGATTTGGCAGATATTACAATTGAGATGATGTAATTGAAATTGGATTTAGTTGAAGGGTTTTTTTTTATTTTTAATGATGAGGATTATGAAGACGTGATTTTTGTTGGATCTTGTACCAAACATGTCAGTGCCACTGAGGGCAACATGAAGGCTACAGTGACTCAGCAGTATTACGACACAGGCTAGGGCTAGCTGGTTGGCATGTTAACCTCACTAGAATAAAACAATGTGATGGAAATGGAAGAAAAACACTGCGTTAAAAATGACGTTACCATTTCCCGGAGAGACGGCTCTTGGAAAGTAAACAAATCAAGTTTGATGCTGAACTTGCAAACTGGTAAAACTGTTTCATCACATCTGCTGTCTCGTTTGTTGGTGCTTCTGTAAAATGATGCAATCTCTTTATCGGTCGCCTCCATCAATGATTGTGTTTTTTTTTTAAACTTATTTTGAAGCTGCGCTCGCTCTTCTGTCCCCGGCATACACAGTGAGTAGTCTGTTGCAGTGTTTTTCTGGTGTCAAAGCAGAAAGCACCGTGCTGGACAGACAACAGGTGACAAAGGGCAAAGGTCAGGAAGGTCGCCTGCCTGGGTGTTGTGTTCACATCAGTGTCAATCGGAGTTGTAGCTACTGCAGAGTCATTTGATTTGGGTGTGGAGGCCAACTTGAACCTTTTTCTATCGCTGATAAAAGCCACATGTTAGTGGGGAAGGGATTTCAGACACTTTTAAGGTAATAAATGTAAAATAAATTATGTAGCAAAGATAGATAGCTATAGATAACTAAGATCGAGCCAATAAAGAAAGATCAACACCAGAACAAAATAATTCTTATGCAAGTTTAGAGAGCCATCATTCATTTTTTCTTTTATTAATTCAGTGAACCATTTAAAGACTCCCTGTGTTGTTTCAGTGTCATTACACCCTGACAGTTCATAGGAAGTTGAAAGGTGAAAACGAACCTGGAATAAACCACCGACCGTTAATTAGAAGTCAACAGGATGAACGCTGGCAGTCAAGCAGGTTTTCCTTTCATGCTTTGCGTCGAGTTGCTGCGGAGTTGTGCTTCAGTGATCAGAGAGAGCGGCGTAACTGTTGAATTGTCCTCCACTGTGACACTTGAACTCTTCATCCTCCCACTCGCAATGGGCCGAGGTGCTGAAACGAGACAGAAAACAACACACACGGACACTCGCTCGCCTCTTTCTCTCTTCTGCATTCCTCTGTGCCAAGTTCAGTTACACAAGCCCAGCGATGTTGTTTACTCTGTCTTTATTGTGAACACAGACATCAGCACCAATTTAACAGCGTCTCGTCCGGTTTTGGTATTTCTGGGATATCACGGAGCATCTGGAGGAGCTGTCGGCCGATAACTAACCTGTAACTGAAGTGGTTTTATGTCTCGATTGTTTCCATCTCAAGTGCAACTGGACTGATCAAGTTTATGCTAAAAAAAAAGCTTTGTAAATAAAACCCATCTGCAATTAGGCAGGGAGAAACTTGGAGAAGAGAAAACATGCACAAAAAGAAAAGAAAAGGAAGCTGCTACATTATTCTCATTTTTCAAGAGAGGAAATATTGTTTTCACTGTTGCTCGCTCTGTCCACCTACACATACAGTACAGTAGCGTGTGTAGAGCAGAGAGCAGCCTTCTCCTCCTGGGGTTGTTGAAAGTTATTCTGGGAAACATAAAGCAGGAAATCTCTAACTGAGGTGAAGTAGATGAGGCAGACCGAGGGAGACGGGTTCACTAAAGAGGGGAAATGACAGCGTTTTCATTGCTGGAATGCCACGGACATCAGAGGGGCCGCTAATTTCTAACGCCGTCAGAGTGAGTATCCAAGGGAGGGTTTTTCCTTTTTAACACGCCTGAATTCTTACAGTCTCTGATGATAAACATTAAAATTCGAGATGGAGAGATGCGTGGGAACTTTATTCTCCTCTAAGTCATGAACAAACAGTTTAGAGTTTGTACAGTAGGACTGGACTGTAACTTCAATGTTTGCGTGTGTGTGTGTTTGCACTGAGGAATAATGACAGGACACGCCTCCTCACATGTGTTATGTCACTGTGATATGAAGTGAACTAGTGAACAGCTCTCTGGAGGAGCAGCAGCAGTGATTCTCCTCTCTGATCCAGGGTCTGTGTAGTTGTTATTGACCTTCCAGACGCTACAGTGGGACCCTCAAAAATGTTTCTGTCTCCTGTTCTCTAAAGAGACACACACTCAGCTCACACACACACTCTTTTATCTCTTTTGCCTGCAGTTATTTCACTCTACTTGTGCCGAGTATCAACTTTGCAATGCAAACTTTAAAAGGCTTTTATCTCAGCTGCTGCTTCTCTTTTAAAAAATATTCAAATTCATGTTGTGATGTTGTCTTCTCTGTGTCACCTCTGTTAGGTTGCTGAGCTCCATTAAACCCGGCCTGGTGAAGAAAATTAACAGACTTCCAACACCCATCGCTGGTCTGGTGAGTCTTCTCCCCCCATTAAATCACATTTACAGCTTTCCCCAGCAAAACCATAGGAGGATTCTTTCATCTCCTTGTACAGCAACTTGAGATTTGGGCTTCATACCTGTGCAGCTCTCTAAAGCCAAAGACAGTTGACCGCTGAGGTCAGCAAACCTTATCACACCCCAGAGTCGTATATATGGTTGTTTATGTCTGTTATCAGATTACTGTATCTATGTTTTGAGCGTTTTGAAATCCATTCGGCGCCAGATGGTTCGATGCACGGAACCATCTGTGGGAAGAAAGCCTCGTTGGAAACCGAAAGGCAGGCGTTTTCAGAATAATACTTGGCAGGTGATTGGATGAACAATCTGTCCATCTCAGGACAACATGGCAGCAGAGCGCCAAAGAGGACACGCAGCACAACAACAACAACAACAATAACAACAAACTGCAGTGTGAGAGAAAGACGATTCTTCCAAATACCAAAAAACAGTTGCTTCATCTCAAGGCCCAGTGGCCCCTCCCTCGTTGGACACTGATTTGTCTGACTCATTGTGGTTTGGCCACAGGCAAATAGTTTGGATCATCATACATTTAATCTTTCTGTATTTTTTTTTCTGTAGTTTTGATCAATGCGGCGTCATTCACCATTTTTCTGCATTTGCAGCCGATCAGTTAAAACGAGAAACTCCACCCAGTCTGAACTTTATTGACTATTTCAAGATGTTTTGTTTACAATTGAAATACAGTTTAACCCAAGGCAACAACTGGAGACACATACTGTACACATATAGTGAACACGTGACATGCAGATTTTAGTGGCTTGCACAAAGTTTACATTATAAGCTGCCTGGTAGTGTTTGTGCAGGTGCAGGGAGGTTTAATATATCTTACATATCAAATAACGTTAGTTTTATAATGCTGGCAACGGTGTGCAAATACATAAGATGAACTAATAAGAGTAGAAGAACACAGGTGTTTATCGTGCACTGGACAGGCCACTAAGAAAAAAAACTGCGACCCCACTGAAGCCACCAGGTGTGTAATCAGGGTTTGATTTCAGATACCTGCATGTGAAAGATCAGTTTCAGTCTCCACGGCCAAAGTGTCCATCAGCAGCCGTGTGCAACGCTGACCCTTCACAGCTCACTAGTTGTACAGTAAACCAGTAGATAGATGCCCTTTATGTGAAAACCTGCTGCAGCATATTATAAGTCCCAACATTATTTACTGCCTTTACATTTATTTTTAATAGGTGAATTTAGTTAAGTGGGCAAAAATACTTGAAAAAGCATTTCTCCTTTTGTGCAGATTAAATTTCATGCTGCTTTAAAAAAACCTGAATTGAATAGTTGACGTTATTGTCCGTGATTTTATTCAGGAATCTTAAAAAGGTTTTTCTCCTGCTTTGAATCAAAGCCTGTGGATTTCATTAGACCTGAACACTGAGACACTTCAGTAGAGTACAGTAGAGTACAATAAAGCTCTTTCATGATGACCTGAGACCTTCATCTGGATGAAGGGGCCGTTCAGGACCAACGTGTCAACAGAGGCAAAAAGAAAGTTGATAGTGTTTGAGTTAAATACATTTTAATCTCACCTAACACCTAATGAGGGCTTTAAGTTTTTTCACATTAAACGTTCCTTTAAAGGGGAACTATGCAAGTCTGGTCGCTTTTCTGCTGTGTTGCTAACCCTCCTCCCAGCCAGGTGCATTTTTTTTCATCAAAGCCGGCAAACGTTATTTTATTCATCATATATGCGTTACGATGTTTATATATGTGTAGTCTAATCTGTCATAAACAAGAGATTATAGATCATGGGGCATTTCTATGTCGTGGTGGCACCGAGACGAGAGCTGGGACAACAGGTCGGCGGCACTGATCTTGCAAAGTTGGTTTTGGCCAAAAGACGCTACGTGGAAGGCAGAGAGCCTCCATTCAGTCATTTATTAAACCATCACAATTTGTTTAATTAACAGGCATGAAAATCACTCACCTTTCGGCGAAATTCGCCGTTTTGAAACCAAAATAGATGACCTACGTGAATCGTGCAGATCCGATGAGAAAATATTTTTTGGGGGGGGGGTTAAGTGGCAAGTGATCGGGATTTGGAGGTATAGATTACGAGAGCCTTGAATTGAGAAGAGAAAAAAAGTAGAAGAAGATGAAAACACCCACAAGCGCGAGAGCACCTGATTGGGTTGTGAATTGTACTGTGCACTTCGCCGCTGCGAAGTCGCCGCATTGTAATTTGAGCCGTTACAGCGCGACCTGTCCATGTGCCTGCGTTTGTGTGTGTGCACCAGCGCGCTAGAGAGAGACGGGCCGCCACAGACTCGTTAATTAATGCAAATACTGCTGGTTGATAAGTTTTTACTAGCATGCATGCGCGCTTCTCTCTCTCTCTCTGTGTGTGAGTGAGTGAACAGAGGAAGAGCGCTATGCGGAGATGAATTAACGGAACGATATTGCGTTGATGAAAAAAAATAAAGCAGAGTCAATTTGTGGCTTGGTCTTGATTCTGTGGTGCTGCACCACCATAGACTGTATATAAAAGAGTGCACCACACATTGGTCTACGTATGGGAAACAATAGGTGTGTGTTTGAGTAAAATGATCGTTTGTGTTTCATTTTATAAACTACTGATAACAATTTCTCCCAAAAATTACAACTGGTCAAAATAACAAATAAAGATGCAGTGTTTTCAGACCGCAAATAATGCAAAGAAAACAAGTTGATATTCATTTTTAAACAGACCACTAATGTTTTAATTTAGGAAGAGTTCAGATATCAATGGAAATATCCATTTTAATCCTGCAGCAGCAGTGATTGATTATTTACTGATGCATAATAGTTCTAAGATTTTCTATTAAAATAAAGTCAATTACATTTTTTGTGTTCTCTTTGTATTTGGAAAATTATCAAAAAACATGTTGGTACCGATACCGGTACCAAAATGTTGGTATCGTGACAACACTAATAACGTTATATAGCATAATGTGACCCTACTTCATTATAAACTCATACTGTCTTGTAGTACTGCTTGAATTTCTTCTCAAAATGCATCAGATTAATGCTTTCAAATATGAAATATTCAAAATTTTCTTACGGGGGAGTGTGCCCCCGAACCTCCCTAGAGGGGTCGGATCCTTCTCACCTTTTTCACCCATGACCTGTTTTCATGTCTGAATTAAGGTAAAAGGTAAAAAAATGTAGCATGTAAAACATCTTGCATAGTTCCTCTTTAACATTTGTGTTTCCTTGTTTCCTTGATAATAGTATTTAGATAAAACGCTCCTCCAGGTCATAGTGATGATTGATTACAACCAACGTTGAGCAGACCCTTATGGTCAGTGTTCATCGAGAGATACTGTACTGTATAGGTGATTAGTTCAAGTACTCCAAGACAAACAGGAGCTGGGTATTGTTAAATCGCAGCATGTCTGAACACACATAGTCTGTATGTAGAAAATTTCAATTTGTTACCCTACTGTACAGTAAGCCGAATCATAAATAGTACTTTTTATGATTAATATTCTAATTGGAGAGATGCTGCTTGGTCATTATTATGTGTTTTCTGTTATATATATGATTGTCTGATTGACAGTATTTTAGTATTTTAGTTTCACCAGTAGTCTGTAGTGATTGATACCTGTAGTAATTATGACATTATAGTAAAAGATGTAATTACCCTCGGGTGTAGGCACGACAAGAAAAAAAACATAACATGACCGTCACTAATTGGCCCAAAGGGGCAAATGAATCATCCACTGAGGGAGGACAACATGTTTACATGACTGGTGTGAGGGCAACATTATAAAAAGTTTTTAAAAAGAGGAAAATCTCACCTTCTGGGTGTTTTCATGTTTGAACAGTCTGAGCCTTTATACTTCAGAGTTTCATAATCTCCTCCGCCCCCTGGCTGCGATTAGAGAGGTGAGAAACACATAAACAAGGGGTGCGCTGTTATCTGGCCCATCGTAATAAAACACAGGCTACTCCCCCTTCCTCTTCCTGTTTTGGGGGCTAATGGGAAAATGAGTCTCTGAGGAGTTCGGGCTGTTTTGTAATTACAGCAGCTACCTCAGCGCTCCGGCAGCTCGGCCGGTCGTGTCGGTCTGAACGGGTCGGTTGTTGCGAGCTGTGTTTCCCCAGCCGTCTCCGGGTCGACCGGTTGGTATGTTCACGTTTTTTACAGTGTGTAAACAGACACACACATTTGGTGATCACCCTGTACGTTGAATAGTAGTAATTCACATGTGTTAGAAAGGTGTTGTTTTCCCAGACATCGAGTTTATGGCAACAGGCGTTTGTGTTACTTCTCAGTGACGCACATAAAGGGGGAACAAATATAAATATACTCAAGACTGTTACATAAGGCCACTGCAGAGCCCAGGACTTTATTTTGTTTATTTTATTTTGCATGCATCACCAGACTGATAGAGTTCATATGAGAGAGTTGGCTGCTGTTTTTTTTTTTCCATTTCATATTGAATAAAGTGAGTCTGGCATTTTTATAAAGCAGGTCCAGCTTCTATATTGAAACTGTGAAAAAAGTATCAAATCCTCAGTCCACAGAGAAATGCACACACACACACACACACACACACACTGTTTTCAGAAACTGAGCCTTAAAACCAGCCGTCTTGTGATGTCATAACAAAGCAAACACTACAGCTGATTGGTCGGACAAGTTTAAATCCATCGTCTGCTCTGATCCAATCGAGACTGACAAAATAAAATACAGACCATGTGCTCTTATTCTGAAAATCTCTGTTTTCTGTACCTGACATCTACGTTATTGGCATTTGATTGCTCAGAAAAAAGTTAGCCAATCAGAAGAGAAGGTTATGGCCTCCGCTTCTCTGATTGGCTCACAGCTTGTAGAGCTTCAGAAACAAGCCTGAGAACGAGATATTAAACTACTCTGAGATGATTTTTGGTATTAAAAAAACCACAAACACATTTTCTTGCGCATCAACAATTTAAATATAAACGGGATGCTCCAGTGCATCGGCCAATATTCGCCTCTTTGACCGGCATCGGCCAACGATAAATACTGATGGCAGTGGCCGATGTTTATCTGTTCAGTGGATGTCGTGCCGACTCGGGGGAGAAACCTATTTCTCTTTCTCTTTTTTCGGGGGATGTGATTCTGCCGAGATGACAGAGGGCACGTGCACGTTCAATTTGTGGAAGTTAAGTGAGCGAAAATAAAAAACATTTTATGAGTAATGAAGATTTCTTGGTTTCCTTTACACAGAAGAGCGATAAACAACAGAGAAAAACATTTCTTTTATTGTTATTTTTAAACATCGGTATCAGCCCAGAATTTCACAATCGGTCCATCCCTAATATAAACCAGAAAAGTGTAAAAATATGAACTGAATGCAGCCTCAGATGATTCCTCGTGTGAACTGCTGTATGTTCAAGAGCAGGACATTCGAGGCCGTGTGTGCACCCTTGTTCCCTTTGTCTTTCTTCTGGGAGTTATCCTTGGCCAGGGATGGAAAGAAAGAAAGAAGTGGGTAAAACATCTTGTTGGTGACATCCCAGGGGCTTGTTCCTTTATCCTGACCAGCTTTTCTTCTGGAGTCTGTCAAGATCCAGGATCAGGGCGTGAGCGGCGAGCGCGGCTCCTCTTCCCTGAGAAACCACGGTGGTCTAATCGTACTTGGAGTCAGACGCTGATTACAGCGAGGCTTGTGTTTAGAGGAACCCCCGCTCTTTTTTTTTTTTTCTTTTTTTGTCTACATCATACCCAGACACACAAACACACAAACACACACATGCATGTACAAAAAATAAACACAATAATAATCAGCATTATGTGCACATTAGATCCTGGAATATGTGGTTCTCAGTAATTTTGCTGTTCGTTACCATGGAGCCTGTTTACTATGGAGCGTGTTTGGATCTGGTTGTAAACGTTATTTATTTGGCTCTTTGTCCCTTGGTCACATTTTTGCCCTAATTTATTGCTTAGTTTTCTCACTTGTTGATTTTTACCACAGTGTTTGTATTTCCACACTGGGGGAAGTCTTTTGACCAAATTTGTTATGACTATACTTTTTTCTCTCTTTTTATTATTTTTTAAGAGCGGACGACGGCCTTTGTGTCGGCGTCCACCTCTTACCTCTTAATCCTTCTACAAACACATTGAGCTGTCAGTCATGTCTCGGTGGTAGACGCCCAGTTTCCTGTGGCAGTGACCTGCAAATTCAACATAAAGTTACACACACACACACACACACACACTCCAAACAGCCACTATATAAAATGAGAAATGAAATGAGCTTGTTTAATCGTTTGTTGAGGTTTGTTTTTGTGTTTGTTGTTCCAGCTTGTTAATAATACTGCAGCAGCTGATGTAGGATGGAGAGACATGGAGGACAGACTTGTTTAGCTGTTTAGCTGCTGAGGTTGAAGTTTGAGCTGTTCTGTGATTATTGAAGAAACTTTTCATTTGGCTCCTTCAAGGTTTTCTGTTAAACAAAATCTCTGCAGGACGTCGGGTTGGGATGCACGACTCTTGATTATGTGTCTTGGATTTTTTTTGTGCCTCAAAAGAGACAGTGTCTATTTTTAAAGATGCATTTTTGTGTTCCCTCTTGCTGTCTCGCTGTGACTGCAGCCTTTGTTTTTGTCAGAATTAAATTATTGCCAATTGAATCAGTCATATTTAGCGATTTGCTGTTTATAATCCAAAAACCTGAACATTTATACAATTAGAGACAAAAAATGGTATGAAGTGCTGAAGTGAAAACCAGATCAGACTCTTTCTAAAATCATATCTTGTGTCTTTATAAGAGCCGAGGGCTGTCAGCGGAGGCAGATTCCTCCAGGACCAGATCTGCAAAGTTTCAACACAGTGTGAGAAAAACGTTTTTGAGACTCGAACATGAAGTTTGATCTGGAAATAAATGAATATCAGGTGGTTTGCTGATGCACTCGCTGTTGTTTCTCTTTACCAGTAACATCATCCGGTGGGAATATTTGGGTCATATTTGGATCCGTTTAGTTGGATTCTGGACTCAAAAAGTGGGAGTCCCTCCTGCAAGGCCGTCCACACCCAGAGGGAGTCACTCTGTGTTCCAGCAAAGTCATAACTCATCTTTTTAATGTTGGGAAAAATGTAGTTTAACAGAGGCTGCACATGGTGATAATAATAATTGGATGCAAATGGACAGAAAGTCCTGTTTTGTATTTAATTTTAAAGTCAAATTTGACCTTGATCAGTGCAATGAGAGTTAGAGAGAAAGAGAGAGAGTGTGAGACCAAGTTAATCCCACGGTAGGTGTGTCCTCCCTGGAGTGAAACTGTCACAAGAGGCGATTACTGTGCCCTCTGACAAAGACTTGGCCCTGTGTGTGTGTATCTGTGTGTGTCTGTGTGTGTGTGTATCTGTGCATGGGCGGGTGGGGTTGCCTCACCAGGAGTGCAGACTGCAGCGATGGTGCTGTCCCAAAAAACACAGGAAGCTGCTGCAGCAGCGTGGGGTTTTGGAGGAGGAGGTGTTTTGTTTTGCAGCAAATGGCAAAAGGATCGTGAGAACAAGTGTCTCCAAAGTGTGTTTGTGTTTGTGGACACGCATGTGTTCTTACACCAGATACTGTGTACATGTAAACAAGTCTCCTTCACAGTAGCTGTATGTGTTTATGCACTCAAGATGATGTATATTATACTTCTAGTGGCACTTTGCCCAAATATGTGCAGGTTGTGATATCAGCATGCTGTGTTTGTGTTTTGGTTTGTGTGTGTGTGAGAGAGAGAGAGCATGTGTGTGTGTGTGTGTGCTTGGGACAATCAGGGTGGAGAGGAAATGGTGACACCCAGAGAGAGAGAGAGAGAGAGAGAGGCAGAGAGGGAGGGAAGGGCTATGGCTATGGCCCTCAGACTGATAGAGAGACTTAGAAACAGAGAGAGAGAGAGAACCTGGGAACAAGAGAGGGGAGCTGAGCTCAGGTTGCATCCAACAAAGAGTTTGTCAGAGAGCAGAGATGTGAGAGAGGGAGGCAGGCTGAAAGGATGGGGAGAGACTGAGAGAAAGAAGGAGAAAGAAGAAGGAAATGAGGGAAAAGCAGGTGAATGAGGAGGAAAGATTGTAAGAAAACACTCGAAGGAAGAAGAAGGAGAAGGTGAAGAGGGAAAGTTGTTGGAGTACCGGTAATCTGAGAGGTGGAGGAGGAGACGTATGTAAACCGGACACGAAACCTGGTGGTGTCACGTTTCCGTGGGAGCAGCAGCAGGTATCCTGATTTTCATGTTGTGCAAAGACTGTGTGTGTGTGTGTGTGTGTGTGTGTGTGTGTGTGTATGTGTTTTTGCATGTGTGTACGCATGAGAGAGAGAAAAAACTGACCCAGTTCATAGTAGTAAAATGAATCATCTGCGTTCTACGTATGTCTCGTTACTTCATTTCTGTGAGTTTGTCTGACAGGGAGACCTTGGAAACACTGTTTAGTGTGTGTGTGTGTGTGTGTGTGTGTGTGTGTGTGTGTGTGTGTGTGTGTGTGTGTGTGTGTGTGTGTGTGTGTGTCAGGTAGATGTGCAGTAACTGAGAAGAAACTTGACCTTCAGTATAATTATCTCTGTATGTGTGGTCTTGTGCTTGTGGCTTTGCAGAGACACATTAGAGTGAGGATACAGTCCATGGGTTGGTACATAGTTATTTAAAGGGTTAGTTCAACATTTTGGCTATAATCCCTATAGTCATAGCAGTGGGTTTGTTACCTTTATTTGTCGGTGCAAGCTGTTTTTAGAATGGTGGAGCAGAGCCGTGAGCTATGCTACGGAGGCTAATGGGATTTCTTGGTTTCCCTCATCAAATACACAATCCAACAACTCCAAAACGCTGTCGTGGACAAGTTGTGACCTGCACATTCACCACACTATGAGATAATAACAGAACGTTACGAGAGTTGTTTTAGAAGTACATACAGATATAATAATAACCCTTTAAGGGTTTATACTTGGTTTGAAGGTTGTTACCATGAGATTTATGTTAAATAATTCATTTATTTAAGTCTTATCGTGAGTAGTTAGTTGAGCAGAGAGGTCATCCTGCAGCACTGTGTGTGTCCATGTTTGGTTCAACAGTGTGTGACATGAGAACAAACCAGATGTTTCCAGACGTTTTCCACAGTAATCATATTTAGTGAATCAGTGAGTGAGTGTATCTGAGGTCAAGTCCATTCACTGCTTCATTCTCAACTCACTTTACCTTGTAATGTGTGCAAACAGTGATGAAACTGTGTGTTTTGTGTGTGTGTGTGTGTGTTGTGCAGGACAACCTCAGTGTGTTTCTCCGCGGCTGTGAGGAGTTGGGACTGAAAGGCTCCCAGCTGTTTGACCCTGGAGACCTGCAGGACGCGCTGACACGCCCCACCGCCAAGTAAGACTCCGCTTCAGTGTTACCTTACTGCTCAACAGGTGTGGGAACTGTGTGTGTGTCTCAGTTTCATACTAAAGCCCGGTGTCCACCATTAAACTGAGAAATAAGTTATTTATAGGAGTGTCTTTCTTATTATTTCTGTGTTTCATTATAATAATACCTTAACAGTTACTGACATGATCAAAAATCAATTTGTTTGATGCCTTCACAGGCTGCTGGATTGTACAGAAGGACCTCACATTGTCTGAGTTGATTTATGACGATCTGATATCAAATCATGTGTTAAGATCTTTACTGTAGTGGGGAATGGATAAACCTTATATGTAATTTCTCTGGACTTTTTTTTAAATCTCTTTTTGACTCTATTTCTGTTTCATTTTTGCTGCTTGTATTTTCTTTTTTACTGCCGCAATAGTTTTTTAAAGCAGAGCTGAGCCAGGCCTCTCCTTAAAAATCACTTTTTAATCAAATTTAGACATTTATGTTGTTAAATTAAAGTTCAGTGTCTTTGTGCTTTTACTGCACAGAGCAGAAAGAGGGTGCTGTTTTTCCCAAAGTGAAATGATGTGAAGCTTTGAGAGTTTCTGTTATTGTTGGTCGAATATGTGGCACATGAAGAGAGAAGTAATCTCCACAATGTCTTTGTCATAGTAGTTAAGAAAACATAATGGAGCTCAGGGGACAAAAGTGCCATTGTTCTTGCGTGTTTCATGAAGTGGACGGGCTGAGAGTATTGATGATGATGATGATGAACACTTCAGTTGTGTGTTAATAGATGGTCCATCCGTCACGCTGGCTGTGTGTTTGTCTTTGTGTGCCATCCTCCTCCTCTGTATCAGACAATCAACCAGTTCACTGCCAACACAAACAAGTAAATGAGAGTCAATGGAAGTTTGTACGAGTCCGTGTGAGTAAAGCAACAATGGCCCGACTGTTAGACACAACCCGTCTCTGTCCAAACACAACAAGAGCCTTTACATCACTCACTGAACCATGGCTCCTACTGTGTTGCTTGGTAACAAAGACGAGTGCATGTAGGGGTTTTTTTTATATACGGTACATGCATGCACTGTGTGTGTGTGTGTGTGACGCTCGCTGTGCATCAACAAGGTGTCATTCACAGAAGGGGTGAGGGGGTGGAGGGAGGAGCTGCTGGAGACGAAGGGTACAGTGCTAATGTTAGTATGTGTGTCAGGAGGAGCTGCTTGACCTGTTCTGTCAGGACGTGTGTGTCTGTGTGTGTGTGTGTGTGTGTGTGTGTGTGTGTGTGTGTGTGTGTGAGTTGTTTACATTGCCTTTTGTTTCTGAGCATGCCTGTGTAAGTTTACAGTAAACATTCAGCTGCATTGATTGGCCGCCAGTTTAAACATGGACACGTGTCCTGTCCCATTATAGACCGGTGCCTTGTTTACATACATGTCATCAATAATTATCATTTTCTATGAAGGAACACACGCTGTACTGTATGTTCTGCTTCTGCAAAAAAAAAAAAGGGGAGCTGGTTTATCTTGTCATTCAGAAAAATCTGGGTATTTATATCCTTATAACTGCATGGTGGAAGACGTACAAGCAGTAGTAAAGGAAGGATCCATAGTTAGGCTAATAAAACAATAAAACAATGGGAATGCTGCTCAGCTCTGTCACTCAGTTAGTTTAAAGTTATCATAGCAGTGCAGCTTTGTTTTAAGTAAACCAGGAAACACACACGGTGCATTTTAGGAACTCCGCCTGCTCTAACACAAGGCACGGCCAATACACTTATTTTTACATTTCCTCATACAGTAGCATCATGCAAAGAGTTGGGCACCACTGGTCAAAATTTCTGTTAACAGTGAAGTGGAAGATGAACTGATCTCCAAAAGTTAAACATGAAACACCCTTTTACAATATTTTAAGCAATATCAGTGTTTTATTTTAGTTTTTAAGGTGAAAAGGGGAAATAAAGCAACAGCCTGAAAAAGAATGTGAAACCCAGGAGACTTTAGCTCTCAGATAACGGTGACAGAAAAGGATAGTAAGTAGCTTGTCTAATACTTTACTGTCACTTTGAAAATATAAAAGATGAAATTATGATATATATATATATATATATATATATATATATATATATATATATATATATATACATACATACATACATACATACATACATATACTGTATACATATAAATACATATATACATACATACATATACTTTTTTTTTTTCTTCATAATTTCATATATGTATATATTACTTTAAAAAGTAAAGGGAATGTGTCATCTGTAACTTTATGCCTTTTGGAGATCATTCCATCTTCCACTTGCTGAACTGTTCACATTAACAGAAATTTTGACCAGGGGTGCCCAAACTTTTGCATGCTAATGTTAGCATTAGCTGCCGTCTTTTTGCGAAACATAGCGAGTTCAGCATTGGACTTTATTCCTTCAGTCTCCAGCAGCTGCTTCTCTGTTAACTCTTTATCTTTATCACTTCTCTCGTACTCTAATGAAGTTAGCGTGCCGACAGCTAATCCCGTCCCATCCTGTCACTTTCTGGTAGCAACCGACTGCAGCCTCTGATCTGCTCTGAAGACGTAGCACTGTATTACAACCTCTCGCTAAGCTCTTGTTAAGTGACATTCACCAGCAGCCATCACTAATAAATAACCACAATTTAAAAAAAGAATTACATATTGTTGCCTTTTAATGTCAAGCAGACAATTAAATCTAAAATTTTTCGTCACGCTGGAAGAGAATAATTGTCCAATAAAAAGTGCTTAATCTGTAAAGCTTTATTTTAGCTGCACTGGTTCATCTTGTTAAAATATGCCCAGTTCAGAAATATCAGGAATAAATGGACAATCGCAACCTTGATAGGAAACATTTGTGTCATTGTTTAAGTCGCCCTGCCTGTGCTATTTCCAGTGGTTATGTAACACTACAGGATGCTGCTCTCTGCAGCTCGTACCCGTGACAGGAAACACTTTCAGTACCTCTCTCCCTCCCTCTGGGTCTGTCTGCACAGGTGTTTATTCATCTAGGAAACAGTACTGGACAGGGAGGTGTAAAGACAGGCAGGTCGTGGTACACTATGAGCTCAGGCCTGAAATATTCCCGATGCTCTGACTGTGTTGATGGAAACAGATCAATTTTCAAGATAAGTGACAGTTTGCCAGAGGAGAGCAGAGTCTGGGACCGTTCAGATGTTGAGCAGAGAGTTTTTTGAGATGCTGCAGAAAACACACAGATTAAATGTGTTATCCTCACTTTTGGGGTAGAATAGATATAATGAAAAACAGAATGAGTAAATCCACAAGAACAAACTTTTCCTCCAGGATTTGATTAGTATTGAGTTGTTATTCCACTTTGCTGTCAGCAAGTACTGGAACGTATTTCATGCTTTTCATCTAAACCATCATCTGTGGTAATATTCACAGTAACAACAATTTAATTACCCGGTGTCACACAACACAGAGCCAAGGCTGGACGTTTATGGGAGATTTGTCTTCACAGATTTAAAAAAAACAACAACAAAAAAAAAAACATTTTGATTCTTTCAAGGCCAGATTTTCTTTGTTTGAAAAAAAAGTTGTGTTTTTCTTTTACTGGTTGTGCCAAGACAGCTTCATTACTTATTCAGCAAATGCATTTCTGTTGCAATAAATGGCACTTTTTAATTGGTAAAACTTTGCTGAAAGCATTAAATTAATAAAGGAATGTGAAAGAGGAAATGAGGAGGAAGCCAGTAAACAAAAAAAACATATTAGAAGTTAATTGCTCTGCTTTAATGGACATTTTTCTTGTAATTCTGGCCTTAATATTATTTATAGACATGGTTTTAAGAAGACAAACAGTTATTCTCTCATATTATATTGTATATTATGCTTATTTTCAACTTTAATATGGTTAAAACAGTAGTTTTGAATAAAATTCAGTCACACTGACACTGATAGGAACAAACCCTCTTAAAAGAAAATGTCAGATGACAGATGTTTGAACTGGCCGGGCCCCGAAAAATGATCTAATATCTTGAGGAATCTGGAGCGTTTGTCCTTCAGGTCTCTGTCTACAAGGTGACGGCAGAGAAAAGCTACCTGTCTTAATGTTTATTTAGTCGGCTGACAGAGAGAAGATGAGGAGGAGGGGGGTGTCACACATCATTCCCTCCAGCGACGTTCACCTCACTCTTCATCTCCCCTCTTTCTCTCAGGTCACTGCTCTCATGGAAAATTCATGCAACTGCAATTTGGGTTTTGTCTGTATGTGGAGTGAGTTTGGCTTTGTGACCCCTCAGTCTCATGATGTGCACGTGAATAGACTGTAATTAAAAAAAATGTACATGTCTTTAGATGAGATTCTCACATTTAGTTTGAGGCTTCTGTCCAACGATTATTTTATTCTATCATGCAACACATTGATTAAAAAAACATCACTCTGTTCTATAAATCATTATGTTTGTGCACTGGGATGCAGTTGGGGAATCAAAAAGCTGAAAATAGCACATCAACATGCATTAAAACAAAGTATAAAAGAAACATAGAAGGAGCACATGAGTAGGATTTAAATATATACATTTAGTTTCTGAGACGACCTCCTTTTCAGATTCATTATGTAATTAAAGCAGAAGTGAGTGATCCGGTCGTTTTCGCTAATGCTGCGTTCCAGGCAGGCTTTTGAAATCGTAAATTACAGCTTCAAGTCACAATTTACGACTTTGTAGCGTTCCAGGCAACCCACTCGTGTTTTTCCGACCTGTTTTACCGGTGAAAGTCACTATAACGGCCACTCGTAACTTCCGACCGGTGAACTCGTACCAGATCGAACTGGTACCACTTCATGGTCGGAAAAATACGAGTTTCCTTGAACGCACCATAACAGTCCTCATCGCTACGTCACCACATTCACGGCGTTCCTTGGCTGCACACACAGCCCTGCATGCCGTTCTCTCTCCTCATTGGATAAAAACTGTAGGATACGATAAATGTTTTCTCTTCGGCTCAGAGCAGAGCAGAGGGACTGAGAGACCCGTGTTTCAGTCCAAACACTCTATGTAAGTGATTGCTGTCGGAAGATATAACTATTTAAGACTTATATTAACACAAATATATCACTCACTTCTGCTTTAATAATTAAAGATAAAGAGGCAAAACCAGGACCAGACAACATCCTCTCTGTTTTTTTTTGGCGTCCTGTGTCGGAGCAGCACTCAGTTTTATTACAGAACATTTAACACAATGAGTCTGAGCACAGATTTAGAGCCTTTTATGTTTTTGTCATAATCCAGATTAAGACATGTGGATCATCAGATTTTATTCAGGTTGTCAGTGAGACTTGTTGCCTTTTTCTGGTTCAAACTTCTCTTGTGTTTTTACAGTGTGTTTGTGTTGTTTCATTGTTTGTTATCAACATATTTTCAAACACACATCATTGTAATTTCTTTTCCCGTTTGTTTTGTGTCTCATGTGTTTTTCATAGCCAGTGACGTCACTTTGCTTTATTTTGAAAAGTGCATCACTTGTGCCTTCCTGTTTTTTCCTGCACAAACTGTTCGTGTTTAAAAGTGTGAGGATGATGTTGGTAATTTTGTTTAACTTATATTATTGTTCTTACCTCTTTGTGCACACGTCTGTATTTCCTCCGGTTCTCCCCTGTTTCCACAACACAAGTGTGTGTTGGGGTCAGTTTTACAACTGCTTCATTCCACTTCCCATTTATAGCTTCATGTGGCGCTCCGCAAAGATCCTCGTCTTCTCATTTTGGCAGCATGTGTGGCGCTAAGTGGCCGCTGCTGTGGCGTTTTTTTTTGTTTTTTTGTTGTTTTTTTTTCTCTGCGCTGCACCTCCCAGAGATGATTTGGCCTCCAAACCATCTGGCCACAGCTGTGACGTCTGTCTCCTCTGATGCTCTGATGAAAAGGGATTTGTCTTTGTGAATGAGGAGGGATATTGGTACAAAAAAAAAAAAAAAAGGAAAGCGGCCTTGCTGTTTGATCCAGAGGAGCTAACACACACACATCCTCCTGCTGTGTGTTGTCATTAAACATAACTGCTGGAAATATGGTAAATAAAAAGTGGAGCCACTGCAGGTCCCTATACTGTATATACTATATATTCAATAAGTTTTAGTTTTTGCTGCTGTTTGGTGTGGGAGTCTGCAGTTATATTTATGTAACATATTTCACCAGAAGTCTCACTATCTGTCTCTCTGTCTCTCTCTGTCTCTCTGCATCTCCAGGGGAAGCGACTGCAGCCGAAAACTCAAGAATGTAAGTGATACTTGTGGATCACAGTGGGACGATTTGTCTGAGTGCTAAATGTATGTTTGGATGGAAACTTATTATTATCGCCCAGTGTTTTCTTGTTTGTCTTGTGGTTGTTGCTGTTGTCACTATTTCAGCTGCTCTGATGATCGTGTCTGCTCCAGATGCCATACAGTATTTCTCCTCCATCCTGCAGTAGCTCCGTGCTGTTTTACTTCAGAAGTCTATACACATCTGATAGAGTGATATTTGTTCAGTCTGCAGCATTCACAGCCTGTTCAAGCTTTAACTTTTTCAGGCTGTTCCACTTTATCTGTCCTGCCTCCATATTAAATCTGTTTTTTTTAATTATTTTATCCTTTATAGCTTCATATATTAAATCCAGTCTTTTAATTGTTCCCTTTTACAACCTCATTGTTGTATTGTATTGGATGCACTTCCATCCCTTTTTCTAATAATGCTGCTTTAAGAAGTACAACACATAGTGCTAGCCCTGCCCCCTCTGCAGTCAGAGCTGCTCTCTCTCTCTCTCCCTCTCTGCCTCTGTGTGATGCTGCTGCTGCTGCTGCTGCTGTGCATTGCACAAGTTAATGTGTCAAGCTGCAGAGCTGGCCTGGGCTGCTGCTGCTGCTGCTGCTAGCTCATTCAGCTACATGCAGGGACTCTGGGCCACATTAGCCGGCGTTTGCAGCTACAGCAAAACAAACAAACGGCCTCTAAATCACCCAGAAGCCTCCTCGCTTTAGCCGGGACCTGCTACTACTGCTACACCGTGGAGCTTCCTCTGCAGAACCTGGCTGAGGAAGGACTGTAGGATTTGATAGCAGCTGAGAGGTGAAGGAACTGCACCAAGTGGATTCTGCTGATGTGGTGGCACAGGTGTTGTTTTAGCAAAGCGATGGGACTTTGAAGTAAAAAGAAAAAGAGATATAGATGTATTGAACTGGTGGATTATTGCTGGAGTCAGGTGATGATCAGTTAGCAGGTCTAGGTGGGAGCAGGAGAGGCTGACTGTGCATGTATGAGTGTGTTATAGTGATAGCTACTGGGAATGTGTATCTGTCTGTACCACTACAGGCCTGTGCACTGTGACAGGTGTGTTTAAATGTCTGCATGCGTGAGCCTGTGTGTGTGTTTTTTCACCCTAGCTCTATATTTGGGTGTATTAATGCCCTTGTGTTTACACATGAAACAAAGAGGTGGTTGTTGTTCCTCGGTGGAACCTCTTTGACAGGTCTTTCCACATCTGTCAGAGCAGGCAGCTGCTGAAACCGAAGAGGCAAAGCGAGTGTGACACCGTGCATCACTTCACTGTCAGCCAGCCCATCACTGATATCCACAGACGTCGTGTTTGCTTTTCAACTACTGCGACTCAGTGATGTGTCTAAGTTTCGTTGTGGGTTCAATGTTGCATGTCTGAATCATGTGAGCAGGACGGTTGTTGCATGTTTTTCAGCTGCGGTTGTGCAGCAGGGATCAATACGGACACAGAGACACAGCTGGTGCTGACCCACTTCCAGTTGGAACTGGCCTGGACGTGTTCATTGTGCTGGTGACACAGAAGCAGCAGGCTATATGTACTTTGCAGCGATGTGCAGATAATGGGATGTACAGTAACTGCAGCAGGTGCAGCACAGAACTTAGAGAGTATGAATGTGTGCAGTAGATAGATACACAGGTAATTTACATAACGATTAATGCTAAGATTCAAATGTATAAACAGTTGTTTTGATGTGTTTGAATAGAGTTTTTGGTTTGATCCCAGCTGAATGAATTCCCTCCCCTGCCTGCTTTGGTTGCAGTTTCAGTAAGCTGACCCTCTGTTTGTTGATTCCTGCAGGGATATTGGTCTCTTATCCCACAGAATCGAGCAAAAAAGTGCTTGTTATCGTTGTGTTTTCTTTCTTCCGATCAGCAGGGCCACTTACTTTGGCTCCTCCTCCTCCCCTCCCCTCCCCTACTTCGTGTTTGAACAACAGAGGCTGTTTGCATTGACAGTACGACTGAAATAAACACATTAAGCCATGCTGAGCTTTCTTATCAAAGCAATCCCCTGTGGAGTGCCGGTTGACATGGACACAGTAAATATAGCTGGGGACACTTTGCCAGGCAGCGCTGAAGGTGCAGCTCTGTGTGATCTCCCTGTCGCCACATGGCCGATCTGCGTTGTTGGTCCTGTTGGTCACGGTGATGCAGAGAGAGCTGAACTTCCTGTGTCACATTCATCACAGTGTCTAAAGAGCTTTAGGTCACAAACAAGAGCGAAGAAGACGCACCACGGCCTTCTTCGTCTCCAGCTGGTGGTTTTACAGGGTTGCCGTGATGGAGGGAGGATGAGATTGATCTGGTCGATTATGCACTCAGGCCTGAGGTGGCTAACAGGCAAATATAAATCTCTTTGGTCCCTGAGAGGTTTAGTGCTAATAGGAGAAGTGCCGGTGGTGGTGGTGGTTGTTGTTGTCAGGGTCACGACGATGATTCAGTCTTGTCATTTCTGTGCAGGACGCCTTGACCGACAAGTAACTTCTCTGGAACAAACTGGTTTGTTATGACCAGGAAAAAAGTAGTAGAGATCCTTCCTTCATCAGCTGTTGTTAACATTTCCATGTTTCCCACATTCTCTGTTATAAACTGTTTTCTTGTCTGTAACAACATCTATTGCACGTCTGTCCGTCCTGGGTGAGGGATCCCTCCTCTGTTGCTCACCCTGAGGTTTCTCTACGATTTTTCCCTGTTAAAGGGGTTTTCTATGGAGTTTTTCCTCAGTCGATATGAGGGTCTAAAGGCAGAGGATGTTGTTTGTAAAGCCCTTTGAGACAAACTGTTTGTAAAAACGGGCTATACAAATAAAATCGCCTTGCCTTGCCTAGAGATAAAAGTGATTGGACACAATATTTGTTGCTATTTAACCCTTTTTTGTGTGTTTATATATTTATATAACACACATCTACTGTTAATTAATAATGTCTGGATCTATGGTTGTGACTGTGAAGAAGACTTGAGTTGTTGTTGTTTTGATTACTTGAACAGTTCTCTATCAATGCAATAACATTTATACACTCATTTGGGTGACAATTCAAGTGATATACCATTTGTTATCTTTTCTTAAATTTGATTTGTATCAAATGTACACATGATACACACAAGTTGAGCCTGTTATAATGTAAAGCTGAATAACAGATAATAAAGTATCATCTCATGTCGTCATTGTTAAACAAAAAATGAAAAACGACTTCTTCTGGTTGATAGCCACAACTTTACCCCATGCCACCAAAAAGCTCTCAACAACAACAACTTCTGTAAAAGAACCACCTACATCCTCTTTAGGACTTTTCACAATAAAAGTACCCAACAGAACACAACATAATGAATTGAAACTTACAGTCATGGCGTCTGACTTTGTTTCTTTTCCTTTTTTCAGGTTTTAATCACCATCTACTGGTTGGGTCGCGCTGCCAACGGCTGCACCTCCTACAACGGGCCCACGCTGGACCTGAAAGAGTTTGAGGGGCTGCTGTCACAGATGCGAAAGGTTTGTAAAGTCACGTAACGTTTGGTAAAAAAAGTACTCTGAAATACAATAGCATCTTCCTGCAGCCGCAGCAGATGGAGTTTTAGGGCTCGGGGCGTCTGTCCTTTGTTGTAAACAGAAGATCACAGGTTTGATCCCCGGAGTAAACCCAATGTGAGCAAGAAGACACAAAGTTTTCTACTGAAAATTTTATTGAGCAACACACTGACAAGTGTAAGTGAAGTCATCTCAGGCAGCGTAACGCACACCCCACCCAAGGTCCAGTGATGACCTCTGTTAGATCAGGCTCGAGTTTCAGTAATATTTGACTTTTACAGACCCAAAGGGACCGAAAAATTTGCATTAGGTAGCTCACTAAGACACACACACACGAGACACACCACAGACACACACACTCGTATGACGGCCGCTCATAACCATGATGTCACCCTCATACAATTTATTCCACAATGTGACATCCCATTGCTGTTGTATAAAACCGAGGAGCTACGGCCAAACTCAGCGCAGTCACTTTCCCAGATGTTCACACGTTGCAGCTGACCAAAACAAAGCCACGTTTCCATGACACAAAAAAGAGGAGACTGATAACAGAATGGCATTCAGGAAATCGAGGTGGAAGCACATGAGGTGAACACGCTCAGGATTAAACTGGCACTTTTCCTATTCACGTCTTATGCTGATCAAAAGAAGATGGACAAAACTGAAGACTGAAAAACAAGAACAGGTGCACTTTGAACTGCAAGAGAAGTGAAGCAGTGAGAGGTTTGTTCAGCCAAATAAAGGAATATAGTGGTGTTGAAGCATTCAGATAGTTTTGGATTTACCTAAAATAGGTTTTAGATGAAAAAGCTGTGTTGTTTCTTTGATTAAACTGTGTGAACAAAACCAGAAAGGTGACAGATTGGTGAAGGTTTGGTATGAAAGAGGTTGATAAAAGCTTAAAGTAGATTTTAGTCCACCACTCTAACCTTCAAACCAAACTTTGCAATGTTATAATATTTCCTCACCAATGTCAGACAAAGAGATAAATCACAGAGAAACTTTACAGCCGCAGCAGCAGCAGAGTGGAGCAGGAAGAATAAAAAAAAAGACTTGTCGAGGGTTTGGGAGTTTAATAAGAGGAGCGGTCTGGGTCAGGAACAGGAAATCTTTTTGGTAGACAGGAAAAGGCCTTTCCCCACCTTCCATTAGCTGCTTAGACACGTTGCAACTGTAGACGGACAAAGGGAGGGGTCAGCGAGGTGAAGAGAGAGTGATGAAGACGGATGCAGGCAGAAGAAAAGATGAGAAAACGCAGACGTTGATGGAAAGATGGACGTGGGAGAACTGCAGATTTACAGTGAGACCTTTGTAGCGGACATGAACGTACAAGTCCAGAGACTTTTACAGTTACAGCAACTGATGCAAAGTGATTTCCTTATCAATATATATTTCAGGGTTCCTACGCAAGTATGGAATTTGAATTTATACATTTCCAGGTCTGGAAAAGTATGGAAAATGGAAACTATTGTATGGAAATACGTATATTTATCTGGGTTAGGTCTTATGTGAAGTTATTTGGGTTAATTATTTTGTATGCGTTATTACAGTAGCTACAATCTTCTGGAAATTTTATGGTGACATAATGGCATACAAATTCAGATTAATCAAAACAAATAATTAATTGCATAATTTATTTAAATTATACACATCTAATTATGCAAATGTCACAAATTATTTTAATTTTTTACAGAGAATCTGGAAATTAGGGTCTGGAAAAAGTATTGAATTTTGAAATTTCAAACGTGTAGCAACCCTGATATTTGTATACATGCATTGTACACACCTTTATGCATTTCCTATAACCCAGGTGTGTGTGTAATTGTTCAGGAGGCAGAGGAGGCAGAGAGCCCTAAACGCAGCATCAGGGACAGCGGCTACATCGACTGCTGGGACTCGGAGCGCAGCGACTCTCTCTCACCCCCACGCCACGGCCGCGAGGACTCGTTCGACAGCCTGGACTCCTTCGGCTCACGCTCACGACAAACCCCGTCGCCAGACGTCCTGGTCGCCCGCGGCAGCAGCGATGGTAGGAGTTTCCGCCGCTTCTTCCTACACTCATTGAACACAGAGAAACCAGCGCAGGTTTTGATTTATTGTGGAAGTGTGACACGTTGGATAGTGGGAGTGAGCTCCCTTTTATATTAAAGGTTGCAGGTTAAATCTGTTCAATAGCCATTGTGTCATTTGAGTTGCAGCCATTCGTCTCGAGGAAGGGAAGTAATTCGGCACTGGCTGTTTTTGTTTGGGTCGGTGGCGGTGTACAGATACAGTATATAGATAAATGAGGTGCATTGTCCTGCGAGTGCTTCTGTGGTGCGGCCTGTTGTTCTGCTCCCCGTGTTTTCACAGGACAACGCCCAGAGTTGGTCAAAGGCTGAAAGAATAACGTGAATGATCTCAGTGCCGTTTTTTGAAGTCGATCTATGGGGTCATTGTTTCATTATAGCCACAGCCATATGTCCTGCGGACGGGGAGAAATTCAGTATAGGCGTTGGGTATTAACAGTATAACAGTGTCAGTGTGAGTTAGTTTGTGCTGCTTTACATAACTGTTCTTATCAGACTGAGGTTCACCTGTAACTGATGTAAAAAAACATGAAACTCAGTTATAAAAACAAATGGTGTCACATCTGTTCCTGCTTCAAACACTTTTCAGTTACGTAACGTTGGCTCCACCAGGACGACACCCAGTGATAGTGTCAGATAATGTAAAACATAAGATTTTGGATTTATTTGTTCTCGTTAAAAGTCAAAAGATAAAAAGTTATGTATCTCTGAGGCTGTTAAAAAAGATGATATCAGGAAATAAAACTATGATTTGTTGATATTTTTAAATTGCAATGCAATGCTGTCACTGGGAGGACAAGACACAAAATAGTAATAAATAACGAAACTTGCAGTGGAAACATTTCAGGAAACACATGGTTATAAAAGAGGAGATGAGGCTTCAACATGAACTTGAACTCATATTGTTAAGACACATGAAAGCTGTTGAGAAATAGAAAGAAGTGAAGACGAGAGTCAACACTTGAAATGACATACAGTGTTTCCGCTAGGATTTTTTTAAGGAGTGGCGGCGCGGACTGCTGACTGAGACACTCAGTTTTTTTTTTTTGCTTTTCCACTGGCACTGGAGTGCAACGTCCGGCACGAGAATCAAACCTGCTAATTTTAAAGGGACAACGAGGAGTTTTGGAAAAGCGAAGCGTTTTCACACTACATTTATGAGCCTCCGCGCGCACCGTACATTTCTTTGACCGGCGCAAGACGGACTCGTGTTTTCATTCATCAATAATTAAAGTCAAAGGTTCAAAGAGGTTCACATACCACCGTAGTTCCGACCATAAACGGCGGTTCGGCGGCGTTATTCTCATAACTCGCCACGAAGGAAACGCTGGTCGGCTCGACCAGCATTTCCGCCACCACTAATAATAACAAAATAACGATAGAGACAGAACGATATATTTATCGAAAATGGGCCCATTAACAAGTGTGGGTAGCGGAGATTCATCCACATTAACGTGAGACTTTTTTATAACCGAATAGAAACTCCTCGTTGTCCCTTTAAAAACACAACCAGCAACAGCGACTACTGATCTGTACTGAGACAGCGAGTGTTGTTATTCTGTCACCTGAGTTAAATGATGCTGCGGGAAAACACGCTGAGGTCTGTCATCGAGGTGCAAAGAGTTGATACTGAGCAAGATAGTTATCTGTAGTTTACCTTAGTACTCGCGAGTACCCGACCCAGTGCAGGACTCTGCTGTGAAGGTGGAGACATGCGGCGGTGGTGTATTTGTGACAATTTTTTAAAAAAGAAAGAAATTTGAAGGAGTGGCAGCTAGGAATACCGCTCCTTTCAGCTTTTACCATCAGGCAGCTGGTTCAGAGTACCCGGTCCCCTGGCCAAAAAAAAGACTTACAAGAACTTTTTTTATCCCCACAGCAGTGCGCATTTTAAACGAAAAGAGATGGATACCTGTTTTTAGGGCAAGATCTACTTGCTGTTTTAGTTTTTATGTGAGCGTCATGTGAATTTTATAGCTTTTATGTGAGATTTTTTAATGTGAGTTTTTATGTTGGTGTTTGTATGTCTGACTGTTTTGGAGCCCAAACTAGTGACAATTTTCTATCCTTGCAAAAGTTTTTTGAATTTGAATTGAATTGAATGGCGGCCCGCCACTCCTAAATGAATGTAGAGGAAACACTGACATGAACAGTGTCATAGACAGTTGTATGTTGTTTTATCCTGCAGTCATTTATCTTTATCGACTTCTCCATCATCATGAGTTAATATCTGTAGTGTGACAGGTACAGGTACTGTAAACAGGTGCTTGTGCGAGCGTGCCGTCCCATCACACCTGTCACCGAGGAATGCCTGTCCTGCTGCTGACACCCACACAACAACCACAACAACAACAACAGGGTTGTTTGAGCCCGTCGTCGTCCTGACGGCTCTGTTGAAGTGTGGAGTGAGATGAGTGACAGCGCAGGAGACGGAGAGATGATGAGTCTTAACAGAGTGACATAGACAAGGACAAGACGGAGAGAGGTGTGGCTGCATGAATGAAGGCGTGCAGTGTTTTTTTTGGGATGTGACACTTGAGCGATCTGTCAGCGCTGGTGAAGCTGCCAGCTTTCGGTTTGAGAACAAAGGAATCCTCTCTGTCATAACAGTGAAACTCAGTTAGTACTGGGTAAGTTATCTCATCAAATGAAGCGTTCAAAGAGACGGAGAGGGAACTCCTCGGTCACAGACCAAGATTTTTCCCCCTTTGAACTTATTTTTTAAGATGTCAGGTTAGCTCACAAGGAAATGAATGTGCAACTGATTTAACAGGCTGCTGTTCTGTGCTGCTCTTAAATCTCCCAGCATGCTCCGAGGTATATGGGTCAATGACGTGATGCAACCCAGCGTCAAGTGGTGTAACTGGTATTTTTTCATATAAATCTGACTTTATACAGGAAAATAAATCTGGACTCAAGTGTGGAATAAATGTAATTCACTTTTGCAATGCAACACAATGTTTCTTGATAACATTTTTCATAATTTGTCACATAATTTAGAAGAAAAGCTGTGTTTTTAGGATATGTCCTGCCCAGTATTACCTAAATGAAATATAGAAACACAGCTAAAAATCTATTTCAATTTAATTTGTTCATAAGAAAGTGTATTTTTTAGATAGAATAAAATATATTTCCTTTGTGGGTACAGCATTGGACATTTTCAGGGGCATTCAGTCTTACTTTTGTTTAAAAAAAAACAAAAAAAACAAGGTCCATATGTCATTTCAAATGACATAAAACCAACATGAATACAACATGTACATTTTAACAAATCCGATGCATGCTTTTAAAACAATGTTAAAAGATATTTCTGAATTGCTCATCTTGTCACTGAGCCATATACGAGGTATTTCTCACTTTGATTTCAACACTTTCTTCTCTACTGTATGTCCTTGAAAACTCTCAGCTACGTTTCTTTAATAGGACTCAGAAGTCAGCTCAACAAGTGCAGATACTGAAATTACATAACAAAACAACAGCATAAACTTCTGACAGCATGTAAATAATCTTCATATAATGCTTTATTTATTTAGACAACTGCATATTAAAGTCTTAATGCATCCAACATGGCAGCGCTGGCAACAGTTTTCTGAACTTTTCAGAGACAACAAAAAGCAGCTGTGAAGCCGTTTAATGCTGCGCGCTGAGGTCATAAATGGTTTTAAAAATACTCTCTGGCTGTCACTGAAAGAAAAAACGTTGATTGCTACACTGCATTTGAATTTGACCCTTTAAAATTTTAATGACAGCCTATAAAAGGGTTACAGCAGTCGCAATCCATCGCACAACTGCAATGTATGCGTCGTCTGTGGGGGAAAAGTACAGAGCGAGGCCGAGCATCCTGCCCCGACTGTGTTTTTGTTTTGAGGGAAGTGCAAAGGAAACTGGCGTCTCCGAAGCCCTAAGCTGCTGTCACCAACACTCAGACGATCAAAAAAAAAACAAGCCGCTGTTTTTGTTGTTGTTGTTGTTGTGGAAGTTGAGGTTTTCAATTGCTGAGAATTTGTTTCTGTTGTACAATATCCACCACTGAGAACAGCGAATCTCATTGTTTGGTTGTGTATTGTGATAGCGTTGGTTATCTGTAGCCTCTGAATCCAACAGATTGATCAAGGCGATCAGTCTTCCACATTCTCACTGGAGCAGAATGTGAAGCTGCCACAGCACATTATTTAAAACCCTCGTGTGTTTTTACTGTACAACCAGCACCACAATGAATCTCTCCACCAACATGTGTAACCCACAGCCGATTAGTCACATTGTCACGCAGCTCGTCTTCACATTACGCCCACAGCCGATCCAAAGTAACCAAAGTTTGCGTAGGGGGAAAAAAATGAAAAAGAAATTGTTCACTTACGAAATAATGAGGAGGCAGGTTGGAGATGTGGGCGTACTAAAAACAGACTGATATATATTTTAAAAAAGAAAACACAAAGGATGTAAGATTTATTGCCATTAGAGGCAGATAATAGAGAGTATAGAGGTCAGTCAGGTCAAAAAACCTGCAACATTTTTATGGAGATTTGCACGTCCGATCATGTTTCTGCACTCTCTTATTGTGGTTCTCATCATATCAGCTCTCGGATCAGACCCAGGGGGCACGAATGAGAGAACGGAGAAAAACTGGGACAACAATGCAAAAGTTATCAGCCAATCAGAGGCGACTCGGAGTACACCCCACCAGAACAAGGCTATCCATTTATTAGCATGCACACAAACTGAACTCTGCCCTGTTTTCCCTGCCCCTGACCTTTAGACAAAGACTCCCTCACTGGTTCAGATCCGTAAACTCAGACGGTCACTGAGGGACACAGGGAAAAGAGGTTTAATTCAATATGTCAGAGTAATTTAATATTGGTGATGTTCTTTTGTTTGGGGCCATTTTTTAAGTGTGGTTGTAGGTTTGTGCTTCTGCTGCTGAAGTGAAGCCTGTCGTCCTCCTCACTTTCTATTATTGAGTCGGCGAAAAGCTGTTTGAAAGAATCTGAATCATGTAATTGTGATTTGATTAGAAATATTTATATCTAACTGTGTCTTTCTTTGAAACTGTCACATATGTAGTTTACAGTGCAAACAGAGACAGGTTTTTGTCTCTGAATACATGATGATTTATTTTTTCCTTCTTTGAAAGAGTGGGTCTTTCAGTTCTCACAGAAGGAAACGACAGCAGACGTCTTATTTTTAGTCAAACAAAAGCTCCACTCACACTCGCACTGACGGCTCCCAGCTAATTTAATCCAACAGAGCAACACAACGTTCCCATCTAAACCGAGACAATCTTCAAATCGTTAACAACAGCTGATACTTGCAGATGTTGTCGGTGTTAGTGAGGTTGCTAATTAATACAAAATAAGTCAACATCCTCACACACTGATGATCCATGTAGATATTTTTCTTTTTAAAAAAAAACAAAAACAAAAGGAGCAGTGTGTTGTCTGGCAGAGCAGGATTAGTCGAAATGAGTGTTTGCAAATAAAAAATGTGGCATTAATCAATGTAATCCTCGTTTGGGTGCTTATTATAGACACTATAACACAGTGGTTGGATTCATGCTTTAAATAGTAAGTTCCCTTATTACAAGAGGACAAGTTTTGAGAATGAGGCCAACCCAATGTGTGTGGCAAACACGACATTAGCTCATGTAACAGTGACGAGCGGCTGCTGGAGTCTTAAGTTGCTCCAATCAAATCATACTGAGGAGCAGGACAGAGCTGCTAACGACAACCAGCAATCTGATATTTGAGCTTCCTCGACCGGCCTCTTCTTCCTCATCAGGAGATTTTCATGAAGTAACCTGCAGTAATAACGAGCTAATGATGTGGTCACTGCTGTTGGGGGGTCGCGACTCGCTAGTTAGCCCGGCCTGTTTGCAGCTAGAAGAGTCCGTTACTTATCTCCTTTTTGCCACGGTTGGTTTTAGAAAGACAAAAATATTTAGAAATATACAGTCACAGTTCAAGGGGGATAGTCATAGTGAACTTGTACCAGTGAGTTACAGTAGCAGCCACGTGTTTGACTATAGATTTGTATAGTAGTATAGCCTTTATTGTCATTGCAAAACAACAAAATGCATTAAATTTGCAGTGCTACGTCTGTTTCAGTGTTAAAAAGGACGTCATCAAAGAATACACACACAAAAACAAAACGGAAAACATCAACGACAGTCATATAGTTAATAGTAATAAATATCTTGGACACTTAGTCTTTCAGTATTTCAAAATGTGAGGCCTTTCAGGCTTTGGCTGTTCCCCTGGATTAGGAAACTTCACATCTGTGTTGCGTGACGAGACAAAACGAATCAGACGGGTTTTTTTTTTGCCTTTTTAACTTTAATGCATTTAGAAATTTAGGGGGAATCACTGTCAGTCTTCATTTGTGTTTTTGTTCCAGGTTTTCAGTTACGATGGAGCAGCGTATTGAACAGGACTCTCACGGCCTTTTACGTCCCGTAGCGTAGCATGATGACTGCATGTTGATGGTTATTGATGTGAATGAGACTTGGGTGAAGCTCTGGTACGGTTATGGCACTGACCCACCATAAACGTTCCCTTAAAGCTTCAGTGTTGCCATATGTGCAGAGACGAGATCAACCTCCGTAAAGACATATGTTGTTCCTTAAAGATGGATCGACTGGGATGGTAGAGTCGGCTCATGGTTCCAATTGATGGGTTAAGAGTCATAATTGAACCATTCATTGTTGGAAGTGCAGATACCTCATGGCCTCTTTCTTGGAGCCCGATCTGTCAATCCTTTACACCACATTTTTTAAAAAAAAGAAGAAGAAGTCTATTCATAGAAAGAGAGGTTAAAAAAAGTGACGTTGGTTTCCACTGATAGCTGCGGTCGCTTCCACATGTATCTGTTCAGGACTAAGAGAGGAGATTTCATGGGTTAGATCTGGTTGAAACTGCGGGTTTATACTTGGAAAATATACATTGAGTCATAAATTCATAGGTCATGGATTGAGTACACATGTATCCATCCAAAGGGAGGGGGAACTCCAGTAGCACATGTGCTGAACATCTTGGAGAGGAATTTTTGGGAAAACCTTGGGAAAGGTGGGGCTGCAGGTATCCGTTTTCCACTGTTTGCACTTATAGGAGGAGGAGGATTATAAAAAAAAAAAAAGGTGGAAATGACTGGTATGTTAATGGTAGATCACCGAGATTGTAAACATGTGACGTCCTCGCTCCTTTCTCTCAGGATCGCATCAGAAACATCCTGCAGAGGAATTTAAGACGGCGGCGAGCAGGGGAAAGTCCTTGAGCGCTGCACGTCTGCAAAGCCAGGTGTTGCCGCCGCCGCCACCGACATTAAAAGCACAGACAGACACGGTGGCATCCTGAAGTGGATTCTTCCGAAAACCGTAGGCTAGAATTTAGCCAACTCCAGCGAGTCGAGTTGCAAAATGCGAGGAAAAAAAAAAATTCCTACGTGATTTATGATGCTTGCTTTTGTTTCATAAAAACAGGCCATCAACCTGCTCGCGAGTTGATTTATGTTCAGCCACAGGAATGTGTGTGTGTGTGTGTGTGGTGTTTTTTGTAGGCCGCTGTGATGTAACAGCTCGGGGATGGTTAAGTCTGTTAGATTTTCAGTGATGTTATTTATATATACATATTGGAGTTTAGAAATCTAGGGTATTCACCATGAGACTCCTCAATCGGTCGTTTTCTCTTGCTCATCTTATTTCTGGATTTATTCCCTTTTTGTCTTTCTCTCCCTCTCCCTCCCATTCTCTCTTTGTGTCTCTCTAACAATGACTCAGCAGCCTGGGTGTTTCGCTTTGTCGCTGCTTAAAGGAGAATCAGTTTTAAAATGCATACAGAAATAAATAAAGATGCTGCTGCCTCCTCCTCCTCATGCTTTATCATAAGTAAAGATGAACAACAAACTAATTTGGTGTCTAATAAATCTTTGCTACTATTTTAAATCCACTATGAATCTGCACATTTCTTCTAATGCTTCATCTTCTCCAGTTGAGGTGTTTTCCAGTAACCACAGCTTGATCTTCATGGCATCAAGTCAAGCTAATGGAAATCAATGATCAGGCAGCAGGGCTCCTGCTATTGTATTGTGCTGAATTGCTGCCTCAATATTTTTTTAAAGTAATTTCACGTATATTGAATAAGTGTTCAGTCGGTGACCCTTATCACAGCACAGAGAAATGAAACCTCGTCCTAACTGGAATGAGATTATCCTTCACTGCGTCTGTGAGTAATGAGAATTAGCTTCACCTACCTGTCGCTGTCTGAATAACGGCAATATGGTTTTTAAAACGGCTTTTGTAGTTTTCTAAAAGGAGCCTGATGTATTGGCATTCAGCCTAGTGCAGTGTTTTTCAACCTTGGGGTCGGGCCACCACGAGGGGTCGCCTTGGAATTCAAATAGCCTGAAAAAAAATGACTGATAAAGATATATTTCTTTATCTAATTATTATTCTTTTTAAAATTAGGATTAAAAACACCACACACAATCTTAAACAACTGTATTCCATACTTTCACTTTCTCAAATATAAATTGAGTTCAAATATAATGCAGAATATAGAAATATCTGAGCTGGCGCATCTTGATTGATGGTCCCCAGAAATTTGTGATGTCAAAATGGGGTCACGAGCCAAAAAAGGTTGGAAACCACTGGCCTAGTGTGTTTTGAAAAACATCTCTAAACTCCTTCACTCCCTCTTCGTCTCCTCTCAACAGGCCGTGGCAGCGACTCAGAGTCCGACGGCCCCCCCCACAGGAAGATGCCGGACATCCGCAAGGACGACATGTTGGCGCGGCGGACCTCGGTCAGCGAGCCGCGAACCGCCATGCCCTTCAACCAGTACCTCCCCAACAAGAGCAACCAGAGCGGATACATGCCCACGCCGCTCCGCAAGAAGAAAAACGACAAAGAGGAGGGAGGACGCAAGAGCTGGAGCACGGCCACGTCGCCTATAGGGGGAGACAGACCTTTCAGGTGAGTGGGACGCAAACATGAAGGTTTTCTTGGATGTTTTGGGTCAAAATGTTAGTAGTAGTAGTAGTTTATTCGATCTTTAACACAAAATGATTTACAGTTGAGCATCAATCACAGTCAGTCAACCTTCCATAATACCATCATTCGTTCAACTAGTTCATAAATAGATTGAAAAGGTGTAGGCTGAAGCTATCTAGCTTATAGATGCCTACCCTTTAATTCAATTTTCCATTATATCCATTAGAGCTCTTCATGATTTCAGAGTCATAGATGTTTAAAATCTGATTCTTGTTTTATACAGTTTAAGGACTAATGTATATTAAGAAACACTGTGTGAATGCTTCCAGAACAACAGCGACACATGTAACAACTACATTCTGCATAAACCTACTTATACAACATGTAAGAGCTATTGCAAATATTGAAGTAAACACAGTTCATATCTATTTGTTCAGATAAACATTATTATTATACGTTACAACACAACTTGCTCTTCTACATACTGTTGTTGTCAAGTCTGACACAGACTCGCATATTTCACATTTAATCACTAAGAGACTAAACAGAGCAGAGCAAGTAAAGGTCCTTGACACTGGTGGTTAGGAGTGTAATCGCTTAATGAACAGGACGAGTTGCACAACCATGAACTTGTTTCAGCCTGATGTTTGAACTGCTGCAGGTTAAACCTTTAATATTCAGGTTTATTCAGAATTTCCTGGCAGAGAAAAACCTGTTGGACTAAATCACTGTCGATGAATGAAGATGATCCCTGATAAAGATACTGACTCGACTGACAGAACGGTTATTGGTGTTGGAAAACAAATCGTACGTTGTTTATTATTCTCGGCAACGCCCTCGTGGATTGATTTAAAGTTTGTGTTTGGTTTTTGTTTTTTGTTTTTTTGGTGAAGAATTTTGCAGAAGAGTAAAAGTGTCACTTGTGTCAAATTACAGATGTGTGGAACAAAACCTTTCAACTCTTGATTATTTTTCTCTGTCCGGCACTGTACAGATGTGGAGAGGCTGATGGAGGCCAGATGTTGCCGTTTCCATATGTTCTGACTCTGATTTGAAGCGAAAGTGTGAAATGTGCTACACGGACAAAAAAAAACCAAGGCGGATTATTAAAGTCTGAGGGTTTTATTGGCATTTATTGGTTTGGCGTGTCAGCATGTGAGAGCTCAGGGATGATGAATTAAGTATTTCATTGTCAATGGAGTTTCAGATTTCTGCCGGCTGAGTGCGTCGTTACATAAATAATGGGCTCTGATGAGTTGTGTTACCGTCGGTGTGGCGGTGGGAGAGCGTCGGACTTTGAATGAGAGCAGATTGTGGTCACTTAACGTTTGGACGTTTGGATGCATCATCATTTAGCATCAGGGGATTCGGTCTGATTGGTGTGTTACTGTAGCCCAGTGGGTTTATAGAGTAGGAGGCTTTTTACAGCGGGGAGATGTGCAGTGTGCAGTGGAAGTGTGTTGTCTGTGTGCATCGCCCAGTGTGTGTGTGTGCGTGCTGCAAAACTCTCATTTCCCCTGGTGTTAAATTCATTTCTCATATTATGTTTCATCAAATCATCATGTGTTCATTGATTTTTTTTTTTGCATTCATTGTTTTCCTTTTTCTTCTTCCTCCTCCACCTTCTTCCTTCCTTCCTTCCTTCCTTCCTTTCTCCTTTCCTCCTTTCCTTCATGTCTTATTGTGTTTCTCCCTTTTTGCCTCCTGATGTGAACTCACTCGTCCATCATCGCATTTGTGTTTTTTCAATCACATTGTGATTATTCTCATGCCCTTGTTGCTAATGCATTGTTGCTGCAATGCGATTACATCTTCCCCTCCCTGTCCACCGCATGTGTGTGTGTGTTTGTGTGTGAATGTGAATGACGTAACAGTCCAACTGAGATCCCTAGCTTAGACGCCCCGAGTCCGTCCCCCACCCCGCCCCCCTTCGAACCCCAGACACAGACTGAGCCGGAGCGCGACAGTGTAGAGGATGATGAGGAGGAGGAGGAGGAGGAAGGCGAACAGCAGCAGCAGCAGCAGCAGCAGACGTCGTCCACACCTTTCATTGAGATCCACTCGGCCAACATGAGGAGGAGCAGTGAGCCTCTGCTCTGCAGCCTCCTCCAGCCCCGGGCGCAGACCCCCACGGAGACTGTGACTCACCTGACCATCACCTCCGAGCAAAGGTCTCCACCTTCATTCACGTCTGTCCCTGTACCTAGACATTAGGGATGCGCTGGTTGTCAAATTCTGGGTCGATACCGATGTTTAAAATGGTACCGATGATATTTCTCTGTTGTTTATTCCTCTTTTGTGTAAAGGAAACCAAGAAATCTTCCTGTCTACTAATCTACCTGTAACAAATTGAACATGCACGCGCCCTCTTGGATCTCTGCAGAGTCTCATTCCCTAGAAAAAGAGACAATATGCCACTTAACAGATATCAACAGACTGCCATCAGTATTTACCGATGACCGATGGCAGTCAATGAGGCGACTATCGGCCAATACCGATGTTCAACCGATGCATTGGTGTCTCCCTACTAGATAATATCATCCCCAGTTCCTCTAAAGGTGCATTCACACCGGGCCTTTTTTTTTTTTTTTTTTTTGCCATTGCCCCTTTGATATCGCTGTATCGCTCAGCTGCAATCGCTCATCAGTTTGGCACAGACTCGCCTTTTCGCTTTGATGGCATCATGCCCACTGCCGTGTCTCTCTGTATAACTAGTCTCTCTGTGAACGCACCTTAAATCAGCCTAATCAAAAAGATGAGTCACTGATCTCATTGTCCTATTCAGTTTTAGGGTTAGATGATTGATCTGTATGTGTGAAAGATTTTATACATCAAAGTCACATTTTATCGGGTCTGCCCAGAGGGAGCTGTGTGTGCAGTGTGTGATGTGATGTGACTTGAGGCAGTTTCGGTTTGGGATGATGAAGTGACGACAAGTTTGAGACTGGGAGCAAAAAAAACCCATCTTGGTTTGTGCAGTTAAAAAGACGTGAGCCAGGCTTGCCTGTAGCTGCTCCTCATCTCTGCTCCAGGCGACATTAGTCGCTTGCAGGAAAACAAACCTGAACCAGTGAAGTTGCATTGAAGGTAATGTGAACACCGGGGTTTTTGACAGGGAGGCGAAAGACGATATCTCTGGATCTGCTGCGTCTCTGCCTCTGGGACTCCGGCCTGCAGCACCACACAACGTTTTATTTGTGGCTCTTGAATAGACTGAAAAGCTCCATTAGAAAAAAATCTCAGCAGCTGCACATCTGTCCAAAAAGAACAATGCGATCCCTCATTAGTGACGATAATCCAGAGATTTCAGTGTGAACAGTTTTCATCAGGTTGAAAATAGTTCCACTTTCCGTCCGGCGGCAGCCCCCTCCTCTGCTCTTCACCTGCTCATCGTTTCCACTTCCATCCTTGTTCCTGAGCAGTGTAAAACATTGGGTTAGCGAGACGAACACGAGGCCTTTACCCAGCATGCCTCCCTCCCTCCCTCCCTCCCTCCCTCAGGGGCCACACATTTCACAGCTGCTGTCAGGTAACAAGGTGAGGATTATGAGCTGTCAAGACACAATGCTGTTTTCTATTTTACCGCTCAGAAGAACAGCTCTGAAGCGCGGCTGCTGCCGTGTTTTCTCTCTGTCGAAATACGTCAGGTTTTTGTTATTTCACCATCCAGCCTTATCCTGTGTTATTTCCTCGTCAAGCAGACGCTTCATTCATGGGCCTGTGTTGGAGAGTTATTACAGTCACACCCCCGAGTTTCCAGCGTTTTCTGGCACCGACGTGAACGGCATTGATTGGATTGTCAGCGTGTCAAGGGAGTGAAAAGGATCCTCGACAGAAATCAGACTCGCATGTAGCTGCGTTCCAAGACGAAAGGGGGGATTTCTAGGATGTTTGTAAAGGCTTTGATGGAGGGGGGGGGGGGCTTCTGTAGCTGGTAACAGCTTGCATTTTTCCAGAGGTTGGAATTTTGTGTATTTTCCTCGTTGGCTCCTCCTGCACACCAGCGTATCTGTGTTTTGAGCTTTGTAGGAAATGTGTGTTGTAACATCGGTTTTTTATGAGCAGAAACATAGATGACATGAGAACATGAGATGTTTGTTTCAGTGTGTTTGGATGGAGGAGTGGAGCTTTGCATCCAGCCCTGCAGTGGTGTGTGTGTATTGGCTGTGTTTCTTATCTTGAGCAGAAATGCCAGCACTGTGTGTGTGTGTTTGTGTGTAAGGGGGATATTGGTCATTAGCACAACCAGAGATATGGCTGAGTGAAAGACAAGTAGCTGCAATTACTGTACTATACATTTTGAAATGATAAAATCTAAATCAAGAAATAGAAAAAGCAGGATCAGAGGAAAACACCAGTTGAAACTCCTCCAGTTGACTTTGTTTCCTCAAAGCTAATGAACAAAATCTGCACACACCTTCAAATACAAAACTGTACAAACAAGAACAGACACACAGAAATGAACACACACACACACACACACTGGCAGGGAACATGAACATGGCGACCCACCCTCAGGATGTAAGGAAATGAGGCCTTCTTCCTTCCCTGACCCTGAGCAGACTGGGACTGAGGCCGGAGTCCTTTCACTGCCGGCAGCTGGCCAGTCTCTCTCTCTCTCTGGGAATTTACAGTCCAATAACAATCCTCCCAGAAAGTAGCTGTTCATCACACGGCAACAAACACTGAGATTTGTTCTGTTTTGTTTTGTTTTGTTTTTTTCCATTCATCCAGGCTGCTATGAATGGATCTGTATGACCATGCTGTGTTATTTTCTCAGATGATGATGTAGAATGATGATGATGTTGTAGGATGATAACCAACCAGGCAGCAGTACTGTACGTTTTTTAGTTTGCTTTGCTTTCCGCAGCACTCCGGCTCGCTCGTGCTCTGAGGAACTCTTCCACCACTTGGCGCCTCTAGCGGGACACGCTGCGGCATCACCGGTCGTCGTCATCGCAGCAGCGGCGGCGGCGGCGGCCATAGGTCCCACCGCCGTCGACGCAACCGGAAAACATCCACCTCCGGCCGAGCAGCATCAGCATCATCAGCACGAGAAAGAGAAGGAGAAGGAGAAGGAGGAGGAGGAAGAGGAGGAGGAGGAGGGCGGCGGCAGAGGAAGGAGGGGAGCCGCAGCTGTTGCCGTTGCCGTTGGTGCCCCGCTGGTGTCAGATGCCGAGCATGGCGAGAGGCGGGGCCGTCGCTCGCTCACCTCTCCTCCTAAACGCACCGCCACGCCGAGCCCCTCCCACTTTCTTCCTGTGCCCGCTGCTGCCATGGCAATGAAGGAAACGACCAACACCAACACGGGCCGGCGGAAGGGCAGGGCGCTGAGCGAAAGCGACGACCCGCAAGGAGGGATGATGTCCTGGTTGGACGGCAAACTCCCACCAACGTGAGCCCCCCCCACCCCCCCGTCCAGCTACAACTACACACAACTACATGTTAATGAAATGTTGCCGCGTTACGAACTAGAACAACACACCTCACTGCAGGACCCACTGCTCCCACGACGCTTTTGAATACTTAGCTCAGCATGTGACCTTTGACATCAGGCAGTAATGGATGATTTAAAGCAGAAGTAAGCGATCCGGTCGTTTTTCACCACATTCACGCGCATCCCTTGGCTGCACACACAGAGAGGACCGCCCCTTTATGCCGTTCTCTCTCCTCATTGGATAAAGGTTGTAGGATACAAGGAAAGTTTTCTCCTCGGCTTACAGCAGAGCAGAGTGACTGACAGACCCGTGTTTCAGACCAAACACTCTATATAAGTGATTGCCGTCGAAAGATATAACTATTAAAGACTTATATTAACACAAACATTCTGCTTACTTCTGCTTTAACTACCTAAAGATAGCATGAGATTTTTAACACCAACGGTTATTGTAAAAAAAAAAAAGTGCATGGAAACTCTAAAAATGTGTATTTTTCTCATTTTCTTGCTTCGTTTTTAAAGAAATTTGAAGATGATAAAACATTTGTGACAATGGATTAAAGGGATAGTTCAAGATTTTGGCAAATTGGCCCATTGCTATAATCCCTATAGTCATAGCAGTAGGTTCGTTACCTTTAATTGACGGTGTCGTTTTTGAGGCAAATGCAGAGACTGCTTGCTGGAAAACTGCCCCCGATGGGAACGTGCATCAACTGTTTTGCATGAATTTACCTCTAAAACAACTCTGTCTGGTAACGTTCTGTTATTATCTCATAGCGTGGTGAATGTGCAGGTCACAACTTGTCCACCAGAGCGTTTTGGAGTTGTTGGATTGTGTATTTGATGAGTTTGATGAGGGAAACCAAGAAATCCCATGAGCCTCCGTAGCGTAGCTCTGAGCAGCTCGCGGCTCTGCTCCGCCGTTCTGAAAATAGCTTACACAGACAAATAAAGGTAACGAACCTACTGCTATGACTATAGGGATTATGGCAATGGGCCAATTTGCCAAAATGTTGAACTATCCCTTTAAGTTTGCATGATAGTAGATCTGAGTTTTTGATCTTTTCAGGAGACCTGATTAAGGAAAAACTTCAGTTCATGCTGAACTTGACATCTTCATATTTAAATGCACATGAAATAACCACAAATTAGCAGTTTGACAACAAGATAAATAATAAAAATTGGCTGTAATGGAGGCCCCACTGTATCGCAGGCAGACATCTCCTTACAGAGAAACATATGGCCAATTACGACAACATACCATGTGGTAAATAGCCATCCTTGAAAAAAAAGAAACTCTGGTTTTGATTTACTGAGTCTTCTCTTAATTTAGTCTCCTCTTTCTTTTGTGGCGAGCAGCCGCAGGCCGCGCTCTCTCTCACACCCCTCCGACATCACAGAGGCGGCTCCATAAAAAAAAAAAAGACTGTGTGAAGACCTTTGTGGTTTAGGCCAAACCTACAAGTGGCAGTCACAGACACAGAAAGACACAGAAAGAGAGAGAGAGACATCCTTGATGTTGCTCTGGTGCTGCTCTAATAACAGATGCATGTGCTTATTTTCAATAGGCTTTAATGGTATTTTAAAATCAGTGCCATGTGCCTCTGTTGTGTAGCAGCAGCAGCAGTGTGTTGTGTTTTTGCAGCGCTGCAGTAAATCTGTCTTCTGTCGTGCTCTGGCTGTGTTTTGGATGAGACTGCCCCCTTGTGCTTGGTTTGAGAAAATCAGGAGCTGACAAATACATCTGTGTTTCTTCTTCTTCTTCTTCCACACACTTCCACACACTTAAAACACGATTACTCAACCCGACCTGATGCGTAACTGTCTCATTATCCCAGAACAAGCTACTGTATAAATTAAATATCCCATCGATCTCTGTGTTTTGATTTTTCACACCTGTGTGAATGATGAGTGTCTCTCTCTTTCCTCTGAACGTACCCTGTGTTCATCTGTGTTGTGCTCTCTCCATGCTCTCTGCCCTCTGTAGATTCAGCCACACAGATAGTGTGTCAGATGATTCACAGTAAGTTGTCTTTTGAACCACTCAGAGGCTCAGCTGCCTGGCACGACGCTGCTCTGCACTACACTACACTACATAACAAACCCCGCTCAACAAGTCATTTAATCATTCACTGACTCCTGGAATTGGATTTATTTTTTTATTTTTTCTATTCATGCAAGTGGAGAAAAAAACTGCCAGATGGTTGAAGTCAATTAAAAAACTGGCTTCATGAAACTGACAACAACTTCACAGACTGACGTTAGAGTTCGTCTGTGTTTTTGTGCCAATTTTTTTTATTATAATAGCACAATAATTAAAAGAATATCATTTCATTCTCTTGCCAGTGCAAAAATAAAAATCTCAAATGACCTTCAGCTTCTATTATGATACAAAAATCATCTATTGAGTGCCGATGAGTCATGCTGTGATTAGCAGCTCCGGCACAAAGTTTTCAGTTGTATGAGATGAATTAATTTACATAATTAAACTGAAGAGTGAAACAAATGTGTCTATAGGCAGTCGGCTGATTTCAGTTTTCATGCAGTTGTAGGTTAAGAGCAAATTTAAGTAATTCTTTTTGCATGGAAAATCTAAATGTCTCCCAGTGAAGCAGATTTTTCCTACTTGTGTCACTCGTGAAAGATATTAAGTAAGTTAAATCTGGCAGTGTGCTTTAGCCGTATCAAAAATGCAAAATGCCCCTAGCCGCTACACTTGATCTAGATCATTATTATAATATGTTTTTTGTATAAATCCAGTGCTCATGCTTTTTTTTTTTTTTACTTTTTGGCTGGCAACCATCCATCGTCTCAGATTGACCGTGTGCCTGCAGCAGTGGCTGTGGAGAGGACTTACAGTACTAGTAGTTAGCTGCATGTTTCATGTAACTCAATCATCCTCCAAACCATCTCATCCTCTCTTTACCATGTGAAACACATACAGTATGATACTGTTATCACCATGGTGATCGATCTCCTCTGCTGCTGCAAGCTAATGCAAAAAAAAAAAAGAATAAATAAATGTTCAGCTTCTTTAAAAAGCAGGAGAGGATTCACAACCAGGAGACGACTTACATGTACAAGTCAATAAATCAAGTTTTCATTCAGCAGATCAATTATTGGACCAAAACTTTTCAACATTAAACACCATCAGTCGTCTCTCAGGTTGAAAACACTCTCCTGCTGCAAGTGTCTGATCATGAGTGGGCACTGCAAGAGTCAGAAAATTGTCATGTTTTAATTCTTGTTGAACCTTTGTATGTCGGCAGTGCATCAATTTTCTGAGTCTTTGAACGAGAACAGTTTTTACACTCATGACTGAAACATGCAGTTGAATTGTTTGTGAAACAATAAAGAAACGATTTTAACCCATTTTAACTCTGTGATGATGAACATCCAGTCCAGTCCAGCTGCATGCTCCTAACAGTGACGCTGCGCTTCACCGTCTTGTCTGTAAAAATCTTCTAAAACAAACTGCTTTAACACAAAAGATCAGTGTGAAATCTTTCTGTATGTTGCCTGTATGTATAATACTTGTATGTATGGTTGTTGCATCAGATTCTTACTAAAAGCTTCATAACAACAGTTACTGATGTTTTCAAAGGTCCCGTTAAAAATCTCGTCATTCTGTCTGGAACCGAATGCATTTCCCGTTGAAACAGATGTTGGAATGTGACATGACAGGGCAACAGGGGTGGGACGTTGTTTTAATTACGCCTGTTGGGATGATGTTATGTTTATATGAATCAGTGGGTTCAGGTTGTTTTCTCTCCCTTTTGATAAATTACTACTGAATATTTTTGTGAATGATTTATTTTGTTTTTTTCTGTGATTCTCCTGTACAAACCTGTAGGAAAAAATATTTATCACTGTTTTGTTTTTTTTTGTTTTTTTATTGACATCATGTGACCTCTTTAACCACGACTTTAGTGTGATTGTAGTTTTACTGTGACATACAAACACACTGCAGAACGATGCATTCAGGGAAAATGTGTGGGAAAACTAACGACAGCATCAAAACAGAAAAAACTATGAAAACCTTAAAAAAAAAACACTAACTTGTTTTTTACCACCCATATTCTCTCTCTTTCTCCCTCTCTGTCTCTCCAGGAGTGTTAGTATGATCGACATGCGTGGCGAGGAGGACGCCATGCTGCAGCCCCACAGTCAGGTGCGTCATGAACTGATGCACAATCAGTACAACAGGATGAAGGAAGAGGAGGATCACTGGCAGGACGTGAGTGTCTCACATTATCTATTTTATTATTATTATTCTATTATTTATATTATTTATCTCACTGTTTTGTTGCGTTTTTTTTTTTCTTTTAGTCTTTGCACATTTATTTATTTATGGACTAAGATAAGTTAAGATAATACGTTGTGTCAGCAGCTGATCAGTTATGTGCAGTGATTTCCAGCCCCTGCAGGCCGAAGCACCAACTCATCTCAACATCTTCCTCTGCCCCAGTTAAACAATTTAAATCAGTTTTCTAGGGCCACAGCTTCAAGTCTCACGTCGCTGCTCGGCAGAGTCCTCTCGCCTGGTTTCATTTTGAACTGACACACTTAACTAACTATCTACTTGTCCGTGTGTGTGTCAGGACCTGGCCCGATGGAAGAATCGTCGGAGGAGTATTTCCCAGGATCTGATCAAGAAGGAGGAGGAGAGGAAGATGATGGAGCGGCTGATGACAGGAGACACCTGCATCTCCCACAGGAGGAGAAGCATCAAGACGTACAGAGAGATAGTGCAAGACAAGTAGGTGAAACAGAAACTCATGTTCCACTAATAAGCTTGTGCCGAAGAGAACAAACCTGGAGATAAGTAGGTCTTTCAAAGGAGAGAGAGAGAGACTTAATATTCATAATAATTCCTGTTAGCAGGCAGAGAGGTGACAGCAGCTCCTCCTGGAGCTCAGGGAAGTGGGTCTCCAACAGAGGAGCATGAACAATAGTATATTAGATCTGTTGTTGAGATAGGTTAGACTGTAATGGCTTTATCTGTGTTAATCTGGTCATTAAAAACAATATAATTAGTTATGCTGAGTTAGATGACCCTCATTGTGGGGGAACATTTATCTCCCAGTGTTTCCTTTGCTAAGGAGATCAGATAAGAAGCACTGAAGCTCCTTTTTCTTTATCAATCAGATAATTTGACCAGCTCTTATCATGACTGCATCGTGTGATGATTCTGGGTCATTTGGTTTTCAACCACAACTGCAATTAACAAATTTGTATTTTCTGCATTTCTGTCACAGGTTTTGTTTGTATCTTTGTTTGGATGTTTCACCTGCTTCTTTCCTTTAAAGGGATAGGATAGTAGGTTCATTACCTTTAATTGTCGGTGCAAGCTATTTTTAGAACGGCGGAGCAGAGCCTCAGAGCTGCTCAGAGCTACGCTACGGAGGCTCATGGGATTTCTTGGTTTCCCTCATCAAACTCATCAAATACACAATCCAACAACTCCAAAACGCTCTGGTGGACAAGTTGTGACCTGCATATTCACCATGCTATGAGATAATAACGCAACGTTACGAGACAGAGTTGTTTTAGAGGCAAATTCATGCAAAACTGCTGATGCGTGTTCCTGTCGGACAGTTTTTCGGCAAGCAGTCTCTGCATTTGCCTCGAAAACAACTCTTTCTGTTATTATCTCATAGCGTGGTGAATGTGCAGGTCACAACTTGTCCACCAGAGCGTTTTGGAGTTGTTGGATTGTGTATTTGATGAGTTTGATGAGGAAAACCAAGAAATCCCATGAGCCTCCGTAGCGTAGCTCTAAAAATAGCTTGCACCGACAATTAAAGGTAACGAGCCTTCTCCTAAAACTATAGGGGCCAATTTGCCAAAGTGTTGAACTATCCCTTTAAGTACTAAGCCCATGTCCTCTTGACCATAATGTTGACTATTATTTATGTAGTTTTAGTGTGTAAATGTCGACTGCTGATAGAATCAAACTGTATAATTTCAGCTGCGTCACATTGAACACATCTGCTTTGATTGATGTCCCTCTGCTCCTCCTCTCCTCTGACCGACAGGGAGCGCCGCGAGGAGGAGCTGCGTGACGCGTACAGAAGAGCCCGGACCCCGGACGAGGCGTCGTCCATCCTCCAGCGCTACGCCCAGCGTTTCTCCATCAGCGAAGCGGTCCTCGAACGCCTCGAGCTGCCCAAGCTCCTGGACCGCAGCATATCCGCCGACCCCTCCTTCCCCTGCTCGCCCTTCCCCCTCCCCCTCTCCCTCACCTCCTCCCCGACGACCCCGGACCCCTTCGACGTGGACCCCAACGGGCCCCTGAGGTATCTGCGGCAGCAGTCGGCGCCGGCTCCGGCTCCAAAGTTCACGTCCACGCTGGAGGCGCGGATCGAGGAGTTTCCCAAAGACTTGTCCCTGCACCAGCGGCCTCAGATCCGCTCGCGCTCGTCCGAGCCGCCGTCGACCCGAGCGCTGTCGCCCAAACCGGTGCCTTTGCTGACGCCCAAGCCTTACTTCGAGTCCCGCGCCACCGCAGCTGAGCCGTGGCCCAGCAAGGTGAGTGTAACATAACGATGTGTGTTGCTGTGGGACATCTCGGGTTACAGCATCCTCTGCCTCATCACACACTGGGTTCCCATGGTGAAATGTGACTTAAATTAAAGGAATAGTTCACCAAAAAATACTCCAGCTTAGTTTTTTATTCCTTAAAGTGCATCTGGAGACCTGGGAGGCCGGTTCGTAGTCCAATGAAAATTTTATATGAGAGTAATAGGGCCCGACACAAAAACGTCCATAAAACTACACAAAAACCATGTAATATTCCTCCACACTGCTCGTCCGCTGCAATCCAAGTGTCCTGAAGGGATTTAGTCCAGAGTTTACTCGAAATGACGTCATTTAGGACATTGTTACAGCCTAAACAGTCATGTATTGAATTTGCCTGGGGCAACTGGACTATATCCCTTCAGGACACTTGGATTACAGCGGACGAGCAGTGTGGAGGAATATTACATGGTTTTTGTGTAGTTTTATGGACGTTTTTGTGTCGGGCGCTATTGACTCTCTAAAGTTCATTGGACGACAAACCGGCCTCCCGGGTCTCCAGACGCACTTTGAGGAATAAAAAACTACTCTGGAGTATTCATCAGCATGAGGTTGAGTCACCAATTGAACTGAATTGCATTTTTTGGTGAACTATTCCTTTAAAACCTGAACAGTGTTTTTACACAAAGATGATGATGATGAAGTTTTTATTAGAAAACAAATAATCGTGCTTTGGTGAGTGGGACCACGACAGATCTGCGGAGCACATGGTGCATGTGGCCCTCCTCGCCGGCCGGCTGCTGGGTGAATTCCCCTCCATCTCTCTCTCTCTCTCTCTCTTCTTGGCATTTACATTAGAATACCAGAGAGCCGCGGCCGCCGCCATGGTGATGAGCCGGCTGGTTCCTAGGAAAACAACCAGAAGAAGCATGTAATGTTTCAATTTAGCTCAAAGTGCTCTCAACAGGATCCATTTCCTTTTTCTTCTGGAAAAAAAAAAAAAAAAAGGACGTCCAAATGGAAATATTCAAAATGAGATCTTATGTGTTGGTGCATGGCGAGGAGGACGGGGACGGGACGGGAGAGGAGGGTTATTATCAGACCAAATGGAGCAGAGCGCTTTTCTGGAATGTCTTGTCGGGAGTCTGAGTGGAGCCCGGCGCTGAATGGAGCCCTCTGTTCCCTATTGACTTAAGAAGTTGACAAGTAGGGTCCTCTCAATGTGAAGTGGGCTCCCAGCAGACAAAGCCGGCCCACACAAGCTGCGAGGACTCGGGACGAGAAGGTGGAGGCGGAGGCGGAGGTGGGGTGGTGGAACTGAGAGGCTGCATTCACCCGGCTCCATCGCTGTGTCTTAAGTTACCGCTCGCTGGGAGCCGCTCACGCATGTGTTAGTGGCTCTTTGTGGCCGAGGCCTGTTGCACGGCGTAGTGGGCAGGATGAATGGCTGCTAACGAACAGAGACGAGAGGCCGGTGGTGATGATGAACGCAGACGAGGAGGCCAGCGGGTTCTGATACTTACGCTTCTTAATTAGATTAATTATGAAGCTAAATCTGACCCATCGCTAACAGAGGTGCAGGGTTTTTAAGACACTGTTCACACACAGTATCAAGTCAGATGTACAGTGGCATGCAAAAGTTTGGGCACCCCTGGTCAAAATTTCTGTTCAGCAAGTGGAAGATGAAACAATCTCCAAAAGAGATAAAGTTACAGATGACACATTCCCCTTTACATTTTAAACTATATATACAGTGGGGAAAATAATAAATAATTTTCTCAGAAAATATATCTCTAATAGAGCTATTGACATGAGATTTTCACCAGATGTCGGCAACAACCCAAGTAATGCACACATACAAAGAAATCCAAACATTTATGTCCATAAATTAAGTTATGTGTCATTTAGAAAGTCATCCTGTCCCCTATCAGTGTAAAGTAATATCGCCTGCTTTAGTCCAAATTGATGCCTATAAAAAGGTTTCTCATCACCAAGGTGTCACACAAGAGGCGTCTCATGATGGAAGACCTTCAGAAACTGATGTTGCAGAACACACTGATGGCATCAGTTACAGACGTGTCTGAATGCACTGTTTTATCCGTTAGTGCCGTTTACTAAAAACAACAACATTTTACCATAAACTGGCCACGACCAGGCCTTCACAAGATTTCTGACAGAGTCAAAAGAAAACTAAGAAGAGTCATCCAAGAGCCGAGAATCACTGACACAGAATGTAGAGAGACTTGCAATTAGCAGGTACAGTTACAAAAAACAATGAGTAATGCATTTAACCGCCATGGCTTCTATGCTGCTCACCAAGTCTATTGACACATTCAATACTTATTTTCCCCGCTGGCTGTATGTTTATTCTTTTATTGTCATCTTTTACATTTTCAAAATGACAGAAAAGGAACAGGTTTGACCACCCTGCATAGTTAGTACCTAGTAGCCCCCCCTTTGGAAACTATCACAGCATGTAAATAGTAAATATCTTGTCTGATACCTTGGTCAAAGTTATCTGAGAGCTCAAATCTCCTGGGTTTCCCATTGTTTTACAGGCTGCTGCTTTGTTTCCCTTTTACCTCTAAAACAGAATCAAATAATGATCTTGCAAAAGAGTGTTTCATGTTTAACTTCATGCCTTTTGGAGATCATTTCATCTTCCACTTGCTGAACTGTTCGCATTAACAGAAATGTTGACCAAGGGTGCCCAAACTTTTGCATGACAATGTATGTCTTTATTTCTCTTTTCTCTGTGTTGTCATCTTTGTTTTTGCTGTGAGTCCATGTGCACCTGATTGGTTCCTTTGGACACTCAGACACTGGAGTCGAATTACTGATGTGCACAACAAATACTTGACTGACAAAGCAGGTTGAAGTCCCGATCCATCATCACATACAAGCAATTGCAATTTCCTGTGCATGTTTTTTGCATGTTTATAGATACAGATATGTTGCTTACATGGCGCTGCAGTAAATCATGTTTCACTCTCCTGTGCACACACGTACTGCAGAAACAACCATGGTGAAGTTTGCAGTAGTGTATTGAAAGTCAATTTCAGCAATTTAAGCCCTAAATCAAAGCAACATGTGGTGTCGTCCTCTGATCTAGACGGACGGTTTGCTTCGAATCAACGGCAACGCAGGAAGCGACGACGTTCCCACCACACCCGAGAGTCAAGGGAGGGAGTCTCCGCCTCATTTCCAGGCGTCCCCTTCCATAACCAGCAACAGCACAGCAGTCGTCCGCTCCTCGGCAGCAGCAGCAGCAGCGGTGGCGGCGACGGCGGTGACGATGGCAGCGTCACCCGCACACAGTCGACACGCCTCCCCCTGCGGAGGAAGCCCGGTGTCAACGAAGGCGAAAGAGGAGGAGGAGGCACACGGCGACAGTGAAGCAGCTCCAGAGGAAAAGAAGAAAGTGTCCGAGCCTTCGCCGCCACTGAGTCGACCCACCTCTCTGCCGACGGTGAGGATGCAGAGTTTTTTTAGAGATTCAACTCTTAAGCGTTAAATAGTAGAACATTTGTTCATGTTTTGTTGAACATCAGTTGAGCATTAGTCTGTAATCCCCAAATAAACTGTAACCAGAAGCTTTACTGACAGGGTACAGCCAAACAAAAGTGATTCGTGTGGGTTTCGTAGCTCAGACTCTTAATATTTTGCAGTGCCCCACTTAAATTTCTCTGTAAATCAAATTAGTTGTGTGGAGTCACAGCAGCAGAAAGCCCTGATTTGTTTATATCAGAACCAAAGCAGGTCCTGTCCCGTCTTCTGCTGCACACATTTAACATGTTTAGTTTGACTGCACTCTGCAGAAGGATACATCTAAAATACTACACATTTTCTTCCTCCGTAAAGAAATGATTTGACGTGTTTATCTTGGGCTGGGATCTGTTCTTTAGACACTGGTAACTGAATTTGAAATGATTTGTGGGCTGCACAGGAACTGCAGAAGCCAGAGGAAAGCTTTGGGAGGAGCGGAGGAGGCCAGACAGCAGCTGCTGCTCCAGAGGAAAACAAGAAGTCGGATGCTGCAGCAGCTCAACCAGCGCCACCTACAGGTCTGAGCAGCTACACTGACACCGTGTGGTCACTCAAAGACTTGAAGACCTGAAGGAAACATGAAAAAGAATGAACAAATGAATGAAATTTTATTTGAACGCAGAACTAAATAAAAACAAACAGTCAATACAAGAAACGCAAAATGAATCAACAACGAAACTTACCACTTATTTATGTTCAAAAGGAGTGGGAAGAAGCCAAAGCTTATTATGTTTCTGACATGCTCACTTCAGTATGCACCAGACAGATATCTCAAATCTTCATGTAAATCTCTCAATGTACCACGCATACATTCAAAATTAGCTCAAAGTGCTTTTAGTTATTATGGTCCAACACTGTGGAACTCTTTACCCATCGAACTCCGCTCATCTCCAACAATATCTTCTTTTAAGTGTAATCTTAAAACATATCTATTCTCACAAGCTTTTAATTAGTTTCTTGTTTGTCTTAACACGTTGGCTTTTGTTAATATGTACTCACATGTATTGCCATCTTGCTTTTACATCTGAAGCACATTGAGTTTATGCTCGCCATATGAAATGTGCTATATAAATAAAATTGACATTGACATTATTAAATCCTAAAGAACAAATGATTGTGGCAAAAAATGTAAAAGGAAGTTGTCGTTTTTTGTTGTTGTGTGTTTTCAGAAGCCAAACAAGAGCAAGAAAAGAGCGAACCATCCAATCCAAACATCTGCAGTCTGGTCCTGTCGAGTGTCGGCTCACAGCAGCAGAGTCAGACTGCGACTTCTCAGGTGAAGCTTCACTCACTGAACACATCATCGCTCAGACGTCCTGTGTTATTATTATTATTATAACGTGTGAATCTCCCTGCAGCAGCCGGCCGTCCCCAGTTCCCAGGAGCTGTCGCAGAGGAGAGAGAACGTCCCGAGCTTAGCCACATCTGGATCATCTGGATATCACCCACCACGGGAAACGACAGCAGGTCAGTGAACTACAGTACTCACATCCAGGTAAAAAAAAAAAAAAAAAACCCAGGCAAGCAGCTTCTTTTTCCATAACATCTCCTCCTCGTTTTCTGAGTTGGATTAGCATAATCCTGCTGCAGCTGCTGTTTTTATTTATTTATCTTTTATTTTTCCACTTTTGCACTCTTTTTCTGTTTTGCTGTTGTAACGCTAGATCCTAGAGCAGGCATGTCCAAAGTCCGGCCTGGGGGCCAATTGCGGCCCGTGTTCAAATTCCCACCGGCCTGCAGCCTCTGTCGTAAAATCAATAATATGTGGCCCGCCAGCACGTACAAGAAAAAGGCTATTTTATATTTTACCAGAAGATGGCAGCAGACCTGTGGCCGCACTCTAGCCACGCGACCCTTGACCCTTTCCAGCCCATTTCTAAAATATAATATAATATTAAATATAATATGCAATGTTTCAAATGAACCTAGATATGTTTAAGCTTTGTGAAAGTTTTTTTTTCCAGACAGACTTTTTCTTCATTTTATGTGGTCTTCTAATATGAAAAGCAGAGTGATTTTGGTCAAAACTTGTTTAGATTTATTTGTATTCTATGTAAAGAAATTAAAAGAATGCCATTTGCAATAAAAAAAAAACTGTATTAAATAGTTCATTTGCATTAAATGTTAATGGTTCAAAGGATGTCAGGCTGAATGGTCGGCCCCCACACATTTTCACCTCACCTAATCTGGCCCTCTTTGCAAAAAGTTTGGACACCCCTGTCCTAGAGTGAGAGTCGAAGGTGCTGCCGAGGATTTATGATCCTCATCAGCCTGTTTTTACAACCTGCACACACCCTCCATGTTTTAGCTCTCATGTTGGGATTGTCTTGAAATTATATTTGGGTGAAAAACTTTATACATTTTAAATTATTACCTCCAAAAAATGTGCTTGGAGGCACTGGAGCGTTTCTGTGAAGCCCCTCCCCCCAATCTGACTTCTCTGATTTTCTCAATGTACATTCCAACACCTGGTTTTTTCATCTGTCTATCCTTCATCATTTCCTTCCCTCCCTCCCTTCCTTCCTCCTTTCCTTCCTTCCTTCCTTCCTTCCTTCCCTCATTCCCTCTTCTCCTACCTACCACACACACATTTTGTTTATTTCGCTTTAGAGTTTGAAAACAGTGTCAGGTCTCCGTTGGCAACCAGCAGCCCTAAGTTACGTTGGGAGTTCTTCGCTCCATCAGGTAAACCCCCCCCCCCCCCCCCCCCCCTCCCCCACACACACCCCCCCTCCGCCCAGGTGCTGAATGCACAGGGTCTCCCTGCCATCTCTGCAAGAGCTGGTCAACAGCTCTTCAGTCCCCCTCCCCCTCTTGTTTTTTAACTCATCGTGGACGATCAGTATCTTCTAACTCCATCTTTAATGTGCTACAATGATGCAGAATGAAACAAGCGCAGAGTTGTTTCAGGTCGAACTCATCGGTGTAGTGTGACTGTGAAACAGCTGATTTCATTTTGGTTCATGTTGGTATCATCACGTTGATTAGGATGAATTGTTGTAAGGTCCTTTCTCTAATAAACTGAGGAAAATGCACCGTAAACATTTAAAACAATCCTTCAAATACAAACAAGAGTTTCACCAAATCATCAGTAATTAAAGAAAGGATCTGTGCACCAGATATCAGAGGGAATACTGGCTGTGTTTCATGTTATAAAAAGGCAAATGAAGCCTGTTTGTTTATAATAATTATAATTTAAGACGTTTCTGAAAAGTGATGACTAAACTCCTCCATGCATGGATTGGTCTATAAACCCTCATCATGTCTGTGGTGAACATTTGATTATCCTCATCAACTGTTTGATAGCGTTTTAGCATAAGGCTTCACTATTCTGGCATTTCCACCAAAAGCCACAAAATCTGTATTGAAGTAATTCAACCTCGACCTCCTGATCACTTCGACATATTATTATTATAACTGATCATGGAGAAAAAAAGAAGAAGTTGAAAACACAGCTGCACAGTTTCTGCTTTGATGAGTTCCAGATGTGGTTTGTTGCTTTTGGTCGACTGGTTTTTCCGTCTCCTCTGTCTCCATCTTTCCTCCTCAGGTTCTCAAACCTCCACCTGCCACACGCTCATTTCCATCAATATCTCTCCAATAAATAAGAAATGTAATAATTAGGTTGATCATTTCTGTTTAAACACTTTTATAATAATGTTTTTTTCTCTCTCTCTCTCACTTCTGCTACAGAGGAGGCAGAAAAGGATCGCCGTGGAAATGTGAGTAAAAATTTAATTGAAACTGAAAAGCCCTTTTACCGCGTCTCATCTGGCTTTATCACCTCCCTGCGTTACCATTGCTTGCCAGTAGTTTTAGTGTGAATTAAAGGAGAATTCCGGCCATTTTTGACCCTTAAATCGTTGTCCTGATGGTTATCCAGTGTTGTGGGGAGCAAAAAACGCGAGTAAAATTGATGCAGGCAAACCGAAGTTACACCATGGCTAAACGGCGCTAGGGATAGCGACAATGCTAACCTATGGGGCAATTTTTTCAACCACAACAAACACTCAAAAAACAATCAAATATCTATGGTACATGACTCCAATCCTTACGAGACACCACTGAACTCATAAACTGTACAGTATAAACAGTATTAACTTTGTGTTTTTGCATGTAATCACTCACCTCAGACAGCCTAACTCTGAAACATCCTGGAAAGACATTACTATCCGATCGCTGAGAGCCTGCTCTCCCCGCCACATAAACAAACACCTTTTCCTTGTTGTGATGATTTCTTTACAAAATGTGTTTATTTTTGTAAAGAAATCATCACAACAAGGAAAAAGTGTTTGTTACTGTGCGTTCAGACCGAAAGCGTCGAGAGCATCGCGGTGGCCGGAAGTCATTCATTTTCAATGAGAACCAGCGTCGAGGAGCGTTGAAGAGCGTCAAAGGCGTTGGCGTCGCGTTTTGGCGGCGAGAGCGTCAGGAGAAAGTTGAAATCTCCTGAACTTTATGCTAATGAGCGATGATGCGGAGCAGCGGCAACCAATCAGAGTGTAGATGTCGCTGCCCCTTTAAATGGATGACCAACCACAACCGACGTCAACTTCTTTGACGCGCGTCAAAACGCCAGGGTGTTCAGACCACCAGCGTCGCGGAAAAGCGTCAAGAGCGTCTTTTGACCCTTTTGACGCTTTTGGTCTGAACGACCCATTAGAGTTAGGCTATCTGAGGTGAGTGACTACATGCAAAAACACAAAGTTTATACTGTTTATACTATATGAGTTGGTGTCTCTAAGGATTCCAGAGATCCATAGATATTTGATTGTTTTTTGAGTGTTTGTTGTGGTTGAAAGAATTGCCCCCATGGGTTAGCGTTGTCGCTATCCCTAGCGCCGGGTAGCCATGGTGTAACTCTGGTTTGCCTGCATCAATTTTAGTCACATTTTTTGCTCCCCCCAACACTTGGTGACCATCAGGAAAACGATTTAGGGGTCAAAAATGGCTGGAATTCTCCTTTAACTGAGAAATAAAAATCAGTAATACAAAGAAATAAATTACTTAAATTCTCCAGGTAAGATTTCAAAAGTGTGAGTCTCTTTAAACCGAAAATATAAACTAAACAAAACACGAACATCTGCGTTAAAAATACTTTCTGTAGCAGTTTTCGGTTGATCCTGTAAGAAACATCCAGTTTATCCACTTCACTTATAAATAAAAAAAAAAATGTCACAAATCTTAAATCACTCTCTGTTGAGCCCTGATCTCTCAGTGTATGACAGGACACACACACACACACACACACACAGCTGTCGATGTAGCATGCCAGATGAGGATGCTGTAGTAGACGACGGCCGAGACTGCTTCCGTTTTCATTTGAGCTCATCTCTCTCTCTCTCTCTTCTCTCTCCTTAGTAGGAGTCCTTTGGCTAGCATTGGAGTAGTGCTGTTGTGGTAGACCAACTATTTCTGTCTCCTCCCTTCCCTTCTTCTTCTCCTGTGGTGGATGTGTGTGTGTGTGTGTGTTGGGGGACGTATCAATGGCTTCATGGTTGGGTGAGAGACTGTGTGTGTGTGTTTGTGTGTGACTGGTTCTGTGTGCATGATTAATTGTCTGCCGTGTGTGTTTCTTTGCATGTTGGTTGGGTTTGTGTGTGTGTGTGTGTGTGTGTGTGGTGTGTGTGTGTTGGGGTATCTATCAGGTGTCAGTGCCGGTGTTGCCCCAGGCCAGGCGGGGCGACCGCTGGTCTTGGGACCCGGATGAGGAGCGAAAGCGTCAGGAAAGGTGGCAGCAAGAGCAGGAGCGCATGCTGCAGGTACACAGTTCACCTCGCAGGGGTGAAGCATGACGCATGAGTCCGCATTAAGGAAATAAGGCAAGGGTCAGCGGTTCGATTCCCTGTAGTGGAGCTCAGTGGCTTAGAGCAAGCTTTATAACAATAATTCAATTCATCTCAAATCAACAGTTTATAATGATAAGGCTTCACAAACGGTGAGAGGGTTTTTGCAGCGTTGTTCGTAGGTCATTCAGTCACAGCTGTTGGCATGTGAAGCATCATGAGCCTGTTTTACCTTAAATTCAAGTCATTATCATTTGCTCTTCAGTGCTCAGCAGCTACAGCTTCCATGAGGCATGAGTGAGGTGTGAAAAACTCACCTGCAGCTTTGACTGTAAGTGCAGCAGCGGATAATTATTTACTTTAGATCAGGGGTCTTCAACGTTTTTCAGGCCAAGGACCCCCAAACTAATGGAGGGATGAAGCAGGGACCCCCTACTTTTAATTATTATAAAATGTTGTATTATATTGAACTGGGCCTAGTACCATGTATAAACAAACCCTAGATTCAAATGCTAAGCCAGTGTTTTAGGGTCGCCTGAAATGTCTAGTAATTGATAGAAGAAATTACTGATAAGAATATTTTTTTAGCTAATTATTATTCTTTTTAAAAGTATGATTAAAAACAACACACACAATCTTAAACAACTGTATTCTTTACTTTCACTTTCTCAAATATAAATCGAGTTTAAATAAAATGCAGCATATAAAAATATCTGAGCTGGTGCATATTGATTGACGGGGTCGCCAGAAATTTGTGATGTCAAAATGGAGTTACAAGCCAAAAAAGGTTGGGAACCACTGTACTAAGCTGTTCAAACAATACACAGGTTCATTCATATATTCATGTTTTTATTTTAATGGTACAGTGAGTAGGGTGGTCATTCATAAACATACCTTCTTATATCAACAATGTCTGTCAATTGCATGGTAATCATGCATACAAGCTATTCTAATTGACGTTTTTATTTTAAGCCTAAATGTGGAAACAAAATTGTATAATCAACCAAAAATGTCATGACCCCCCTGCAGTACCTCTGCAGACCCCCTGTTGAAAACCTCTGCTTCAGATAATACACTGGAAGATAATATACTGGTAAAATATTAGAAGAAAGGCTTTGTCTCCTACGTCTAGAGAGGCTTTAAGTTTACCGTGCATCTCGTCAGGTCACTAGCAGAACCCAGAGGACTGATTCTGGGTCCGAGAAATGAGACTGGAATAATTTTGCATAATGTATCCATGGCAGCAGAGATCACTGTAGGTAAAGCTTCAGAAGTCAGTGCATAATCCAGGCATCATAGTCTATAACTGGTCCACTCTGATTGGATGATTTGTAGTCTTGTTGAGAAGTTAGTGTGTTGTTATCGTCTTGAGTCCAGTCTAACTGTTGTCTTAACAGTATTTCAGTGACTATGACCCAGTTTAAACCTGGTATTAAAATGTGACCTGTATCCAGAAGAACACGTTTGCTTTTGCACCAAACTTATCGATGTGTTATTGCACTTCACATGTGGTCAGACGGATCACGATTATCCACCTAAAGGGTCAGGATGCAGGTCACATTTTGATACCAGGTGTAAACAGGATGTGAATCTCTCGCTCGGCTCTAACTACGTTTACCTGGATGTTGATATATATATAGTCACTGAAAGATGGTTTTAATGGTTTTTTTTTAACCTAAGTGTTCTTCAGCCTTTTACTTACCAATCAAAATAAGCCCAGGTGTTTACATGTCTTTGAAACTGCAGCTTATCAAAGCCATGCACCGGGACACTTAACTGACTCCCAAACCCTGGGAGAGAAAGCACAGTGATTGTCTGTGACTTGCTCCGCTCACAGTCAAAAGAATTAACCACATTTCATTGCTACCTGCAAAAGCTAAAGCTTGCCTCCATATTTGTTTTATATTGAGCAACGCCCCGCACAGCCCACCTCCTCCTTCCTCTGAAGGCACATCCCAACGACTCCTGTGCACACTTTGACCACTAGAGGGCGACTTTGCTCAGTGGAAGAACCTCTAGTTCTTTTTTTATATATATATATATTCCCGTCTCCATCTCATGCACACACACAGAGGCGAGGACATTGTCCAAGGTTGCTGCTGTTGCTGCTGCCCCAATCACCCTCTCTCTCCTCAGCCAATAAGAGGTGCATCTCAGGTCCATGTAGCGCTAAACATTCGATGGATTCATTAGTATTATACACGATGTGCTGTCCTCATTTACAGTATCATCTTGATAAAAAAAAAAAATAATAATAAAACATCTTAGAGAACGACTGTGATGAGAACAGATTTTCTGTCTTCGCAGGACTGATTGAGATGAGATGCGCCGATATGGATGAATGTCTGGTGCATCGATGTGCTTGTTGCCTCCCTGGTTGACTCTGTGTTGTCTCTGTGCTTCGACCTCAGTCTGTCATCTTATCTCGCATAACTTGCTTTCACTGTAAATCTTTAATTTTTGCTTCCTTTTTTTTTTGGGGGGGGGGGTGTTCCCACACAATTTAAAGAAGAATAAGAAGAACAGTCTTTGTTGCCCACGTTACACATCAAGTAACGACCTGATTGAAATTGAAATTGAAAGATTTAGGGCAACTTCTGAAATGAAAATTGTGTAGGAACCCCTTTGCTCAACAGGCTCCGCATGCTCTGCTTCTGCCTTTTGTCTGCACTGCCTGTGTCTGGTCTCCTTTGTTTGCTTTTTTTTTCTTTTTTTTATCCCTAACAAGCAAATTAGATCTGAGCAAGTGCTTAGGCCTAACAGAGGAAAAGCAAGCCTCCAAATCAAGGCTTATATTCAGATTACTCATAGAACTAAATCTGACATAGTTACTGCAGCAGGGCCCACAGGTCTCGGTTCCCTCTGGGATTAAATTAAGCAAGAGAGGATTTTATTATCAAAAAGTTAAAAAAAAAAAAAAAAAAGAAAGAAAGAAAGAAAAAGACTGAAGTCTATCAGAGCTCCTTCTGATGCCAGATTATATCTGTGCATCGTCTCTGTTTTCCTGCCGAAGCATCCTGACCTGCAGACACAGTTTAGTTTTTTTTCCTCCACGTTGAGGCTCTGTGCTGTATGTCATGTGTCTGTTGCCGTGGTAACAGGAGAAGTACCGGCGCGAGCAGGAGAAGCTGAAGGAGGAGTGGGAGCAAGCGCAGAGGGAGGTGGCCGAGGAGGAGAGGAAGTACCATGAGGAGGTTTGTGTGTGTGTGTGTCACATGTTGCACCTGAGATGTGTTTACAAATCACTTGAATTTATTGTTGCCATGGCTGCAGTTGTGTCTTATGATTTAAGATTAAGATTCAGTTTAATAGTCATTTCATGCACTTGCATACATAAAACGAAATGTTTGAGAGAATAAATAGGATACAAGGCTAGATTTGCTAATATTTGTTAATAACATGTATGTTTGTTTATGAAAACTAAAATAAAACCCATGATAGTCGTCGTTAACTCATCCAACTCTCCCGTTCTGACAGGAGCGTAAGATCCTGGAGGAGACGGTGGCGCCCCTCACCCCCCGCTCCTCAGCCCTGCCCTCCCCCAGCCGAGGGGAGCTGTCCTCCACCTCCGCGCCCCAGGACACCATCGTCCGCTCGCTGGCCGACTGGGAACGGAAACAGGAACTTCTGGAGAGGCAGTCGGTGAGTCGCTGCCCTTTTTACTGTATTTAATGCAGTTGATTAATTGGGACTGTCCACGTACAATAAAACAATAAAGTAAAGTAAAGTAAAGCTACCAGAGATCTATTTGACTTTTTCAGACCTCACTAAGGATTTCTTTTCCAAAGAAGTGTCTAGCGAGAAAACTAGCGACACTGAGTTGATGAGTGTTTCCAGTATGGGTTTTCTCTCCTCTGCTGAGTGACAGATAGAGGAGCAGCAGAGAGCTGTTTTGGGCGTCGTTTAAAAACAAAAACAATATATTTGTGTTGTTTTATGTTCTAACTTTGTCATAATTTCTAAGAGATTATTTCATAGATAAGTTAGAGCCATAGATTGAACATCTTTAATCGGACTTCTGTGAGCGAGAGAGGAATAAACATAGAAACAAACTGGTTAAATGTACAAAATAAAACAACAAAAAACACTTCTCCAAAGCATGAATGAGGCAGGGTGATGTATTAGTGTGATAACATGTCTGTCAGACTGTAGCAGCTGAAAATGATTTCAAGAAAAGAGTGCGAACCCATTGATTGATTGATTGATTGATTGATTGATTGATTGATTGATTGAGGGCCGATGTTTGACGGACACATCAGCTGTTGTTCGACTAACTTGTTCCCTGTTTGTGGCTGCAGAGGGGGAGCACGGAGAGCGTGGAGGCGAAACGCAGGGAGAACGACAGGACCAGTGACATCAGCACTGCTGACGACAGCATGAAGACGGCGAGAAGGTTTGGACACAGTCAGCGTTGTGTTATGTTTTAGCAGAACCTCTGATCCACTGTGACGTACACAATAAGAGACGATGCAGAATTTCAGTCTCAGTTCTGTTGTTTGAGTGAGTTTTCCTCCGTAGAAAACAGATCTGATGGGATTAGCTCGGTGAAAATGAAGAATATGTGACAGGTTTTCTGTCTGTGATTCACAGCTCGCTGAGTCAGAGCATCAGTCAGCCAGGAACCCTCACTCACAGTTTGCAGAACGGCCAGAAACCTCCCGCCGTGTCGGCCAAATCCTCCACTCCGGTCAAGAAACAACAAGAGCCGACGGCCGACAGCAACAAGCCGGGCCGGCCGGCAGGAGACAGGAGGTGTGTGACAGAAAGTCTTATCTCACATCGACCACAATTCAAGGATTGGATCGACTTGTGTCCCTTAGTGACATTATTCTAGATTTAGATTTAGATTTATTTTGCACAGATAAAAATACACAAATAAATATTTACAGTGCTGGAAGAGGTGAAAAGTCAAATAGTTTATTAGATGCCTCCACCTATAGTTAACAGTGAAATATATTGTCATACAAAAAGTATGCCTTTATTTATCCCACAGTGGGGAAATTCACAGGGTTACAGCAGCAGTGCATACATGCAAATACTGTACATTCACACATGCAATGCACACTGTGGTGGACTGGTAAAAAATATAAATATAGGACAAACAAGATGCAGAGAGATGCTAAAAAAATGTTTATATATATATATATATATATATAAGTGTTCATTTCACACCAGTCCACAGAAGAAAAAGAGATATAGATGTAAATAAAACAGAACATACAAATGAACAATCAGAAATATATAAATGATAATAATGAAAGAAAAATTATCATAGGGAAATCACACAAAGAGATAAACAAGCAAGATAATAAAAGAAACGAAAGAACAAAACGAGTAAACAAGCAAAAAAAATAGTTTTAAGCATGCTGTTGCTGTCATTTATTTTCAGAATGACACAGATATACGTATAAGCTGTGTCCCAGTTCAGGGGCCACATGTTTCAGACAACATGGCCTAAAAAGGTGGCTCCTGTCGCCTGGCAACCATGAGATCACATAACTTTTTTTCTTTCTTTTTTTTTAGGTTTTGCGCTCTGCCCTTGTTGTTTGCTTTCATTAGTAGCACACAGTGAATCTTAAGACCGACTGGGATCGTGATTTGTCATCTGCTTTTGAACATGTATTGATTAAATCAGTGTTAAAGATTGTGGCCTCTGAACTGGGACACATCTACAGTCATTTACAGCACACTTGTATTTTAAATAATGCATATTATTAAGACAATCTTTTTTTGCCTGACACACATTCTGCAAGAGGCTGTTTCATTTTTAGCATTAGTGTTATTAGCTTTTTTACGATGTTTGGTGTAAACATTGTTCTGCTTCCTCATGTGCATTTTGGTTTTTACCTTTATTTATCTCACATGGATCTCAGGTGCTGTAGTTTGGCTGCACCGTCAGTTCACATGTTTGTCCAGCAGGTGGCGTCTTGTATCTGTAATTCTTGCACCAACACAGAATGAAGTGATGCCACTGCAGGAAGAGATAAATGTGTTTTGTTTTGTTTTTTTTAAAGATCAGCATCAGACTCTTAAATCTGCAGCAACACTACATTTAACATTTTAAAAACACAAAATGTGCTGAGCAGATTTGGTGTCTGGTGCCTTTTTGGTTTGGATTGGTTCACGTCTTTAGTCAGACAAGCCAATGGCGTCGCTGTATCTGTGAGTCGACGTCATCATCTTCTTCATCATCATGTTGCATGTTGCTGTCCATTTCCAGGAGTGGTCCCATTGATAATAACATGAGTCGCAGCTCATCATCAAAGCCCCCTGCAGCACACTCACCAACTCCAGACACACTGCCTCCAACTCCCAACAGGTACTGCATCACAAACAGCACCACATGGAGGGAGGGAGGGGGGAGGGAGGGAGGGGAGAGCCATTTCTGCATTGTCATTTTCTGCTTTGCTGCCTATATTTCTCCGCCCATATCATAACATGAACCACTGCAACCTGCTGCCAGTAATGAAACAGAGAGAGTACAGGTTTATCTATGTGTTTTTAATGTGTTTGCTTATTCATATTTATATATATATTGATATTTATATCCAGTTCAAGGGCTTTTTCTACAGGCCGAGATCAGATGTCGATAAAAGCTCGACTGAAAAATGGGAGACAGTGGAGACGAGCGGCTGACGAGTTGATATTCCTCAGCCTGATCGATCGATAGAAATACAAATAGAAACAAACAGCAAAAGACGCAGAGTGACAAAATAATCTGACGGAATCGACTGAATCGTTGTGGACAAGGTTGTGGAAAGAAACACGTCATCGCCACATGAAATAAATGATAAGTTATGTTTCTATTCAGGTTCAGTGTAGTTTACTGTGAGGACAGTGGAGATGTAGAGGAAGCTACTTCTAACCTTTGGTTCATTATCAGTTCTTTTATTGTGAAGGGCCGAGCTCAGCCTTTCACAATAAGACCGTTTTTCTGCAGCAGGTTGATCAGCAGTTTGACAAAATAAATAACTTATTGTTGCTTCTTGTCGTATTCACTGTCAAACTTATTTAAGTGGAGCAACATCAGAGAGAAACCAACACTTCACACCATCACATGCGACGCTCCTCTCCCTGTGTCTGTAGGTCCGTCAGTGGGAAGAAGCTGTGTTCCAGCTGTGGGCAGCCGCTGGGAAAAGGTGCAGCCATGATCATAGAGACCCTCAGCCTTTACTTCCACATCCACTGCTTTAAGGTGGGCGACGCACACACACACACACAAACACACAGTCTTTCCTTATTTAATCAACTGTTAGAGGTGTGTGGACACTAAACACAATAGTACACAGCTGTTTGAGGAAGTTACTGAATGTTTTTATGTTATATTTACATGTTGTGCTGCACTTGGGGTTGTTTTTAAATGTGCTATATGAATACAATTTGACTTTTGAGTTTTTTTGAAGATAAACTTTTATTTTTGAAGATTTACTTCAACCAGTGAGAGACCCAGATGTTGGATGGGATGATATTTATTGACAAAACAGACAGGATATAAACTCAAGTTTTAATATTCAGCTCTAATATTCTAACAACTAATAAATCAATAATATTAATCTCTCTCTTTACAGTGCGGCGTGTGCAAGGGACAGTTAGGCGACACGACCACGGGGACGGACGTCCGGATTAGAAACGGCCTCCTCAACTGCCACCAGTGCTACATCCGCTCCCGCTGTGAGTTACCCTCCTCTTCCTCCTCCTCCTCTTCCTCCTGTAGTTCTTCAGTCTGTCTCCGCTCGTCTCTTTTCATCATCACACCCTCCTCCTCTCTCTCTCTCTCTCTGTTGCTGCCATCTCTGAACAAATGTTTCCGTCCATCCATCAAAGAGAAAACTGATTGAATCACGAGTGTGGTCAGGTTCTGTCAGCACGCTGCAAGAGAATAACATAACATAAAATAAAAAACTGAAGCAGCGGAGATAAATCAACCACCTCTCTGTTACATAATGCTCATAAACAGAGTTATATCATTCTCTAACATTAGCAAAAGATGAGGTGTTATTGTTCCTTATTGTTTTGCTAATGTTGCTCGTATTTCACTTTTAATGAATAACTGCAGTTTTCAATGAAGCTGGTGAATCCAGATCCAGTGTAGAAAAATGGACCGAAGGTTTGTTTGATTTATTGTCTGCAAAGTAAACGTGACTCTTATCTTAGGATTAATGAACTTAAGGTGTATTTCTAGAGGTTTCTGCCGAGAGGCTGATGGGACGAGGGGATTTTAATATAGAAAAAGCTTTAGCAGTGCAGCTTTAATGAAGACGTGTCAGACACAGTGAGGCAGCGCTGAGCGAAGGCACGGATCTGGAGCTGCATCAGGAGGAAGAGAGGAGGAGGATGATGATGATCTCACCTTCAGTGCATGAAAACTAAAGTTTAGTTTACACCCTGATCAAGATTAAAACATCTTCATGTCCACGAAAACCAGTGTCCTTTCTAAAAACTGTCCCTTTCCTTTTCTCTCCCTCTCTCTCTCTCTTTCTGTTTCCTCTCAAGCGGCCGGACAGCCCACCACGTTGTGACGCTCGACAGAAAAAAAAAGCACAAGGTTCATGGAAGAAACCCCCCCACCACACACACACACACACCCACCCCTCATCCCCGTTATAAACCCGATTATCTGCAAATCATGTCCTTCACAGCGTGTCGGGATCTCTGCGTCCTCTGCAGCTCAATAACCCATGAAGATTCATCATGTGGCGCCGAACGAACGGGGATCTGGGAACATGTTTCTAAAAAAAAAACAACAACAACAAAAAAATATATATACATATATATATATTGTCGGTGTTTATGTCATCTGATACGTGAGTGAAATCTGGATTCGATTGGTCCACGTGTGCCACCACAGACTCTTGTTTCATCACGCAGCCGGAGAGAAGAGAAGGAGAGAGACTGTTCTGGGGTGGCGGCCATGTTGGAAAGAAAACACAATAACATGAAGAGATGCTTCAAACACACACAGGCTGTGTTGACCCCCCCCCCCCCCCCCCCCCCCAAAACACACACACAAATACACACACTGTAGAAAATATGGTGTTAAATAAATAGGATTTCAGATCAGATTCAGGTTTCCTGGAAGGAAAAACAACAATGTGACTATTCACCATTCAGTTCCATATGATGGAAATGCAGTATATCACATAGTCAATTTTCATCATCTAGGAAAGATTTATTTTCTTAATTTGAGATGAAAATATATATATTAGAGAAGAAAATGTGGTAAAATAAGTGGTGAGGCAGCTCAGATTGGACGCTTTGATTTCTCTTAACAGACTGAATCTGAAATATACGATGAATTTGATGAAGTAGTAGATGATAAAAACAAAACTCTTTTTTGATTTGACCCTTTGGCCCAAACGGTGATCTCTCAACGTCTCTCGTCCTGTGACTCAGAATAAAATGATCTCATGATTAAAAACAAACACATATTATGGATGTAGTTGATCATTAGGGCAATAACACGACTTGTGAGCTGTTGTCGTTGTTGTCGTCGTTGTTAATTGTTGTTGTTGGGTCGCAGCAGCTCGGCCTGTCGGCTTGGAAAGTCAGGACTTTAATGTGCCTTAGGAAAGCAAGGTGATGCAGAAAAAAACAAAAACACCAGCTATGTGGTGTTTTTATTTCTCTTTTTTATCATTATTATTATGATTATTATTATTATGATGACTATTTTTGGCGTGGTGGGAGGGATTTGGCCAAATTTGAACTCTTAGAAACTGCAGACCGTCGGGCTGCAGCCCTCCTTTACATCACACTTTACTTCAGTTGATAAGTACTGTTTTTATTTTCGCATACACCACCTTTAATTTTCATATTTCTCCCCTGTGATTCCTCTGTGATTTGCAGTGATAAACCCAGTGCAAAGAAAGAAAGACAGACAGGAAGACATTTGAGTCAAGTTATTTCCACTGCAGGGGAGACCAAGTGATTGAACTTTGAATGTTTTACTTAACTAGAGCGATATAGACTTCTGTATGCTATTAATTGAGGTAATTTTGATAATTGCTCAGTGGTAGGATTCATTTATAAAAATAAAAATGGATTAAAAAATAAAAAAAAAGAAGAAGAAATAATAATAAAAAAAAAACATAAAAATCAGCAGTACATGTTACATCTAGTTAAACAGCAGAGGTAATATGATGAACACACACACACATACACACACATACCAGCAGCAGTTGCACCTGTGCAATATTTGGTTGGATGAAAAACTTATAAAGATCTGTGCCGCCAGCTGGACATTTTTAAAGTCACTTGCTTCTTTTTTCTTTTTATGAACTTGTATGAGAAGAGCTCGGTTATGTATTGTGGATGTTTAAAAAAAATGCACGTTTAAGCCTAAAACCAAATGATTTGCTGTATGAAAGCAAACTAGCAGCCTCCTCCTCCTCTTCCTCCTCCTCCACTGCGTCCTATAGCCAAGCTTCTCCTCCGGGTTCATCTCTCTCTGATCTCCAGTATTTTTAAGCCTCTGTTTCCGATTGTGTATTTTATTTTTTATCCTCATTTAGTTAACGAATAATAAATCTCGGCTGAGTCTCTTATAGCGGGATCTTTGAGACGGAGCTCTGTATCCAGACGGTCTTCTTTCACAGGATATAGTCGGGGAATGAAAAACCTTTTACGTCTGTTCTGTATTTATTGTAATATTCACCTGAACACACTATCCGAAATATAGATTCATTTGATGTTTAAATGCAATGGCATTTATAGCATACTGTATGTTTATAAATAAAATGTTATAAATTAAGAATGTGCCTCTGCCTACTACTTTTGCACACACAAAAAAAATACCATTAGCCAAAGAAAAGTAAATAAATTATTTTACAAATACAATGGTCCTGCCTCTAGTTTCAAAGAGGAATCTCACTTCCTTCATTCATCCTTCATTATCCTGGTATGAACCAATTATAGTGCGGGAGGTCAGGCCTTAAAATTAAACCAACACAAACCAACAAAAAGAAAATTAACAACAAAAAATACTAAATACTAAATCGATACTAACACAGAATGAGAGAGTAACATGAGCCTATTAGATTGATCAATTCGGAGTAAGAGCTTAATTTAGGTTTTTATGATCAGACTGAATGATGGTTGATCTTTTAGCTGAGCTTCAAGTAACTGAAATAAAGTGATAAATAAATAAATTGATAATAAACCCAAAGATGAAGGAGACAAACTTTGACATGGTAACAGTATAAAGGTTAGAAATGTTGATGTGACTGTGACCTGAATCTTTTCTTTGAAATTGACTCTGGAGTTTCACAAAACCTGTAACATCTAATACATATTTATATCAATATAAATATGATATGTAGATTTTTATTTGAACAAAATATGATTATGATTAGTTAGTTTTTTTTCTTTATCACTGGTGTCACATTGTGCTTTTCTTCCCAGTTCAGCTCAACTGGTTTCCATTTTTTCAGTAATGTGATATTAAACTGTCGTCAACGGACAATTCACATTTTAGGAACCTAAAATTGCAGCTTTGTGAAGCTAAAAGCTTTTTTTATTTAGGGGAACTAAACCCGGAAGTGTCTCTGAGCGGTGCGGCGCTGTCCGTGGTGCTGAACTCTCTCGGGCCTTTTCATCAACAACCGTGACAAGAAAACCTTTTAATTAATGAGCAAGAAAAAGACCCAAAATGATTGTAACTTAAATGCTTCTATAATATAATAACGAATAATTTCTCCTCCGTTTTGTCCAAAAAAAAAAAAAATGACAAAAGCAACTTGGACTTTTTTTTTTTTTTTTTTATCATCAACAACCATTTCAATGGTACACCTGGAAAACTATGTGCACATGTAGAAATATTTCCTTCTTAAATATAAGCATTCATTACCTACATATAAATAACTTTCAGATCCCCGGACAACAAAAACATGTTACATAATGCTTCACAAAGTGGGAGAGGGAACTCAGTGTAAAATCAGAGAGACAAAGAGACAACATGCAAATTATATAGAAATAAATACAATAATGTTTGCATCCATTCCCTTTTCTTCTTTTTTTTCTTTTTTTTATACCGAAAATAAATTCTTCCAAGGGAAATTGTTGTAAAACATCAAAAAAGACTTGTATGATCGATCGATCTACGAGGGGGAGGGGGAGGGGGGGGGGGGGGGGGGGTATGGCCTATGGATCAACTATAGGAGACAAGAGTACGTATTAACACTATACAATCTGAGCCACAAAAACACTTTGCCGTAGAAAGACACACAAGACATAACAGATTTCCTGTCAGAGAGGTTGAACATTGCAGTAGTTTGTGCCTTTTTTTCTGTGTTTTATATCGATAATTTAAAGAAACTAAACTCAGTCAGCAGCAGCAGCAGCAGCTGCTCCCCTCCCCTCCCTGCCCAGGAAAGAAACATAAACAAAAACAGAGAGGGTTTTGTGTCTGTGTGCGCAGAAAAGCAGAAATGTGTCAGCGTCGTGTCGTTGTTGGATAGTTGGTGGGTTTTTTTTCTAATATATAGTATATCGTGGTGGTGGAGGTGGAGGTGGGAGGGGGGGCGGGGGGGTTTGTGTGAGAGAGAGAGCGCATCCTCAGTCTGAACGTCTCTCCAACCAAACAAAGCAGCTGTTGAACTCTGACCACTGTTGCAAGCGCGCTGATGGCACGATGCGCGTTTCCAGTTGCGCAGACGTCTTGAGTCTGTGTCCCCCTCCCCTCCCCTCAATGAAACCCCCCTTCCCCCCCAAAAAAATATTCATCTGAACAAGTCACTTCATCCAACTGCTCAGTCTTAAAACATTATGATGGATCTGATTTGGTGCATAAATAATCTCAACAGATGCGTCATTGTTGTTGATATTAGTACAGTAAAATATCTTATTCTGCGCAAAATGTGTAGAGGGAGGGGAGAGGGGGGGCAAATCGTGTGATGAGACAATATGAGACTTGTCGAGGTGGATATTTTTACAGCACAAGTGTCAACAAGTAACGGCGCAAGGCATAAAAATAAAAGAACAGAGTTGTCATCATCATCTTCTTTTGTTGTTGTTGTTGTTGTTGTTGTTGTTGTTGTTGTTACTGCTTTTATAGTGTCCGTTCAGTCTGTGATGGGGCGAATTGCTTTTCAGTCTCCGGAGCTTTTCGCGCAGCTGCCGATCGAGCCTCATTATTAGAACATGCTGGTTTTTACTAAAGTGGCTTTGGCTCCGTTCTGTCTTTGCAAAGACGACAGTACGCTGGCGAAGGGTCCGCCCAGTGAGTCCGGGATAGAGGTGATGGTCCCCGGGGCGGTGGCCCAGCCTTGGCTCGCTGCTGTCACTCCCATGCCGCTGGACACGGAGCTCTTCACCTGGTCCACCACCACCTGTCCGTTCCCGGTGGTGTTGATGACCTGGCCTCCGGTGGGGCTCGGGCCGCCGCCGCCGCCGCAGTTGGAGGTGGGCACCGGGTTCGGACCTGGTCCTCCTGTGCTGTCTGGGTCGGTGGATTTGGTGTCTTTGCTGTCTTCGTCTCTGGAGTCGGACTTCTTCCCGGAATTGGACTTGGCAGCCGCCGCGGCCGCTGCAGCCGCGCGCTCCTGTTTGCGGAACTTGGCGCGACGGTTTTGAAACCACACCTGGTGAAAAAAACGGAGAGAGGGTTATCAAAGGGTTATCAACAATCAAAGAGTTACAATAAAGAAGATATCTCTATATCAGAGTGGATGTGAATTGTCGCTTTAATAGATTCACTTGGATGCGTTTGGTGCGTCAAATATCTAAAAGTGTCCCCAAAGAAATGCGCAAACTGTTTATTTTTGCGCATTAGTCCTTTACAGTGTGAAGCAGCTGGAGGCCAGTGGCTCATCATGTGAGAGCAGTGAAGCTTTAATTTCACTTAAATGTTGTAAAAATGTGTCTTTGCGTTAGAAGAAGAAATAAGAAGTTTCGTATTTGCATCATAAATCCACCCCGTGCGTATAATTGTGCGTAACAGGAGCAGGTTGTTGCTCGTCGTACCTGCACTCTGGCTTCAGTCAGATCGATTTTGAGTGCTAGCTCCTCTCTGGTGTAGATGTCCGGGTAGTGCGTTTCGGCAAAAACCCGCTCCAGCTCCTTCAGCTGGGCGCTGGTGAACGTGGTCCGGATGCGCCTCTGCTTCCTCTTCTCGTTCAGTCCGCCGTGATCCGTGAACAGTTTGTAGGGAACTGTGAGGATGAGGAGGAGGGTGAATGAAAAGTCAGCGATGGAAACACACACACACACAGTAGCCCTGTGTTACTGTGATGTTGTCAAATGGAAGTAAATTCAAATCGGATATTTTGTATAAAATCGGGTTAAGGTCGCTGAGCTAAAGCTTTTCAATCGCATTATGGCTTTGATTACCTGTGAATTGGTTGTGAATTGATAACGCTGCTGACCTGTGATGCGGTTAATTGTAACGTTAAACTAATTGTTGCTCCTCAGGTTGAGGCTCAAGTTTTGAAAAACTTGTCATAATGTTCCCATCCGCGCCGCCGTGTTGCTACTGTAACTCCAATTCGGTGTCAATAATGAGCTTTAGTCTTTGGTTATCTAATTATTTTCGAAGCTTTATGTCTCATCGCAAAGTAAATAAATTACGCCGATCATTTTGGCAGCTTAAGATAATTCTGTTGGCGGTTTTGGGTGTGACTGGGATAGTATAACCCAGTAACCGAATTACCTCTTGCCTGCAATCGCTTCTAACGTGATAAATTCTTTCATTTGTGTAAGCAAATTTCGTTTGGTAAATACTAAACACATTTCCATTTTCAAATGCAATCAAGCCGTCCTATAATAACACCGGGGTTGAGGCTCCGGAGCCGCTGCTTACCTGCGGCGTACGGGCTGCTCTGGTGGTCTCGCAGGGTCCCCAGGCTGCAGGACCCCGGCGTGAGGGACGGACAGCCGGAGGTGGCCCCGAAAGTGGTCCTGATGGGATTGTACTGAAAGCCACTGGCTTGACTGCACGAACTGAAGTCCGCATAGGCCGATGCCAAGCTCGACGTGTCCATCCCGGCCATACATGACTCGTAGGCAGAGGAATTTAGGTAAGAATACTCCATTTTATACATTTGAGAAGGCTCGGTGGAGATAGAAAGCTGCACTTCCAGGGAAAAAAAAAGAGGATAACCAACAAAAAAAAGAAAAGAAAACACCCCAAAAAAATTGGGTTAGAAAAAGAAAAAAATAATAATAAAAAACTGAGGAGGACGCGCGGTCAGAGTTGGGGGGGAAAGATGACTGGTTTGGTTTGAACTGGTTGGAAGGAGGCTGGACGGTGGGTAGATGTTCACTGCTCAGCGCCTGCTCCAAAACTGGCCTCCTTTATAGGAACCTAGCCCTGTTTTATGAAAAGCCCCCTAAGAGCCGCCTAGCCCGAGGTCTCTAGAGCATATAGTCCTCATAATAAACTTGGCTCTTTCCGCTTGGACAATAGCAAAGCGTTTGGTCTTATTGCTAGCGCTTTTTTACATGACAATAACTCATCAGTCTATTGGGCTGGCACTGGGGGCCCGGGCTGTCCAACCTCCCTATCATTGATCCCCTGCATCTCTAATTAGAATTTAATACCACGCCATTACGCACCCCTCCACCACCACCACCACCACCGCACCCCCTCCTCCCCTCTCCACCCCCCTCTACCCATCCACCCCACTCCTCTCCAACCACCATCTTGCCCTTTAATTCAATCACACCACTTGGAAATAATGAAAGTTGGGTGACGATTCTCCCTGATCCAATTTTCTCCAAGCTTTTAAGCCTTTTAAGCGACCGTATACCTTGGGCAGGATTTCACATAGTATTCCCCCTCTGCCTCTTCTCTTCCCTTCTCTTCCCTTTCTCTCTCTCTGTACCCGTCTGCTCCGACGGCTTCTTCCCCTCTGCTTTGCTCTGCATGTGCGGCACATTCTCTCCACAAGCACTGAACCACCGATTCTTGTCGTTAAAATAATGTTTTTGCACGAAGAAAAATGTGCAACAAAATCTGGCCTCAATAAAAAAAAGAAAAATAAATAACGAGTTGTTGTTTTTTTGCACCCTCTCGAGAAAAAACACACACTGAGTGAGTATTTCCAAACCACTGGATGATTTTTCACCTTCTGCTTTAGAAAAATCTCATTTGAACCGTGAATGTGCAGATCAGCGTCGTTCAGGTGTGTTTTTACGCATCAACCACATCCATCATCCAACACCCTGTTTGTTTTGATTTCTTGCACAATACTATTACGCATTGTTTTCTTTTGCATCATTAGATTTTTACATCTGGATATTGACTCTTCTGCTTCCTGACCGTGCAGCAGCTAAAACTGACATGAAAGTGAAATTGTCTTTATGATTTTAAAACCTCTGGACGTTCAATCTCGTAATTTACGCACAAATTACGCACAAATGAACCTGTGTCCTCCTGATCGTGTTTGTTGTGGTTCTTGTTTTTCCAATAATCCCCCTCTCTCCCTCTGCACCACTGCTGCTGCTGCTGCTGCACGATCTCTGCTAAACTTCCGGGTGTGTTTTTATGATTCAAATGAGTTTGTAATTGTCTTTATTACTTTCATTATTCCGTTTATTTGGCAAATAACATCTTTCTAATGAAAGTAACGAAGTGGCGCGGCAGTCATCGGACCTCTTAGGCTCACAATATTGGCTGAGTGGTTAATTCGGTTTGTGTAATAAGGTGAACCGTTTTGTATGGCGCTTCCACACTCGGCTTCTTCTTCTGTCTTTTTTTTTTTTTCATTGGACCGAGTTCAAGTCCTCGTTTGAAGCTGCGGGATTTTTTTTTCTTTCCTTCTCCAAATTACAGACCAAACGCGCATCAATTCAATTTAGCAGATGAGTGTTTGGTGTTTGACTTTCTTCACCAGTGATTGATCTGTGTGTTCCACTTCTTCTTTTTCTTCTACATCGAAAAATCTCCACAATATTCCCACCCATAATATAAAATCCTACAGGGACCGGGATTGACGCTCTGGTGTCACTCTGAACTCTGGATATTATGAGCGTTTCTCTCACAAACCTATTAACTCTTATTATAGAGTTATTATAGATCTTTTCGCTTTGACTTGTTTCTGCAGAACCTCAGAGTTATCTCATAGGTTATTGATCTGATTTTTCATCATAATTAAAGAAGAAATGAAAAAATAAAACCTAATAATCTTAATAAACAACACAATTTAGTGTAAAATCGTTTTCAAAAAAAAAAAAAAGCAGAGGTCACTCAAATGGATTTTAATTCCACTATATTTCCACAGACATGTGTGTAAACTCTACAGGCTGCAGCTGCTTTTCTTGGCCTCAAATAAAAGCCGATTTAAATATTGAATATGGCACCAAACGCTTTTATACAGAAATCACTCACTTTGTCGCGGATCATGTGTTAAACCTGAGAAGACCCGCTCACATTTGCCATCAATTATTTTCCCCTCACAATCGCTGACGCGCTGCAGTGTGTTCCTGTGTTTCTGCCTTTCATTGTCTCTTCACAGATCAACAACAAAAAAAAAAAGTTAATTCTTTCTTGACACAACCCGCTCCCTATTATGTAAATGTTTTCTTTTTTTTTATTTTCCCCCCTTTTCCACACACGAGCTGCCTGGGACCTACAAAGTTGTACCAAATGGTTAATTTGATTATTGAAACCAAAGAGCCAAATGGTTCACCGTCCTCCCTCCACGCGTCTGGCAGCGAGAAAAGAACCCATCTCTGGGAATTAATCTAATAACGCTCAAAGAAACGAGAAGTCTTTTCTGATATTTCGCCGAGGCAAATACAATTATAGCTTTTAGCCATCGCTTTCTTTCACTGCCGTCGCTCTTTATTCTAACGCGCTCTATAGTCCCTCCACCAAGAGTCCAGCAGCCATTCAGACGCCTCCTCTTTTATAGTTTCAACATCTTTTAATTCTTTCAGCTGCTGCGGCCGCTGGATGATGTTTGGATGTGACAATATTAAATGTGAAAGGCGGGACTCTGAGGTCTGAGCTGCTTTTTTTTTTTGTTTTGCTCTTTTTTGCATTTTTGCTTTTGAGGGTTTTTGTCAAGTTGCAAAAACATAAAGGCCTGGTGGCTGCAGGTGTCCGCGCGTTTATACACACCCCGTAGCCACGTGCATGCATGGAAACGGTGATTTACAGTAACATAATGATCCTTTAATTCAAGTAAAGCGCTAGTTAATCCCTAATTATGTGGTAAATAAAGAGCTTTAACCGCCTGCCTTCACTTAAATAAATCAGCAAAATGCGATGTGTGCAAGACCCTGAACTCCCCCGGCAAGTGCCGGACAATGGGCCGCGATATGGGAGCAACTCCTCTCCATTTAGTGCGCACTATCGTTGCTCAGCAATATAGGAATGCGGGTCGACAGGAGGGACAAAAAGAGGAACAAAATGCCATTGTCTCTGGATGGATTGGATGGATCCACTCCCCCGAAAAGGCAAAGAAACAGAGGAGGATAAAGAGAGAGAGAGAGCGATGGGAGGGTCCCGCTGTCACATCTCACCGACAATGTCTCACTCCTCCGCCCGAGGAAATCCTCCTATACGCTTATCAAAACGGTTATTAATAAGGCCGCGTGTTGCAGAGTGGGAGGGGCCCGTGACCAGATAAAAAATTCATTTTGGGTGTGGGGGGGTTGGATGCTCTCGTGGCAATTTAGTGTGATGTCTCAATTTGACAGGTTGGATAAAAGGCGGTGGTCGCGCTTTTCACCTGTGAAACACGTGAGAGGAGCCTGAAGAGATGACCTCATGCTCCCACAACGGTCACCCAGGTTTGATCCCAAATAAGTCTATAAATCTAATAAATCCCAACACATTTTTATATTTCATCTTATTTTCTGTGAGATTCTGAATTTTAAAACCTGAGACAGAGCTGAGGAAAACATGTTAACACACGCTGAAGGAGGGGAAGAAAAGGGGGGAAAAAACCTCAGACTGTTTCAGGTCGGTGCGTAAAAGGCGCATCGCGTTTCCAAGCGCACAGATGGAAAGTGACATCTGGAGAAGAGACAAAATTCAATTAGAAGCTGGTGTCTTCTCTCTGTGTCTGCAGGAGACAAAAAAAGAAAAAACATGCAGCACAAAAGACGTCAGTGTTTCAGGCTGCCGCGTGCAGACAGCCTCCGTCATGTTGTTTTTGTTATTGTTGTTATAAGACATTTTTCTTTTCTTTTTTCTTTTTTGACGCCTTTTCACCTGATGCGGCGACCTGCAGGGATGAAGAGAAGAACAGACCAACTTTCATCTTTTATTAATATACTATATGATATTTTGAAATGTTAGTGATCATACCTGCGTTAACAAGCATGACACAGATATGAAACCACGTATGAAGGGAGATCTGGGGCTGTTATGTAGAAATAAAGTGATTAATTTACAGGTTGTCCACCATGAAGAAGAAGCAGGTGAGTATCCTATTCCCACACATTACACTGTGTTGTGTATTTTCCTCCTTTTATCTCCCATTAACCGGCCCCGTTGTTTGTTTCCAGATGCTGCAGAGCCCTCTCTCTCCGGCCTCTCCGGCCCCTCTGAGCCTTTATCTGCGCTTCCCAAGTGACCGAGGAGGAGACCAGCCAGTAGATTAACATAAAAATCTTATTCCGGGGGATAAGATTAGGAAACGTATTACCCTCAAACGCGGCCTTGGCACGGGCGAGAGCCAGGCAAAGGAATCAATTACTAAATTACTCCAACCTCTAAGTCGACATTAACGCAGAGAAATGCCATCGACCGTTTCTGAAATAAGATTTCGCAAAGATGTGATCATTAAATCTCTTGCCAGTGTTCAAGAATTTGATTCATAAAATCGTCTGAAATGAGATGGAATTAAATTCTTATCGGGGCTCTTGTCATCGTTTCATCCCGCGCTGTTTAACGTGGGTCAATGGCCTTCATGAGATTTTCCCCTGTAAATAAACTTAGTAATTGAATCCGCCTCTCCAACGACACATTGTTTGGTTGTTATTAATTTATTGCAGCCATGAAGGCGGGCGGGCGGACCAGGCTGCACAGGCCTGAGTCTGAGTCTGAGTCTGATGCTGCTGCAGCTCAGACTGGACCGACACCGAGCCTCAGGATGGAGAAACACGCATCTGTCATTTTTCTTTTCTTTATCTCTCTGTCTCTCTCTCTTTTGGCCCGGCTGGGGTCAGAGCATATTTTATTTAGCATAGTCCACTGGTATTGCCCCCACCCCCCACCACCCCCCCCCCCCCCTACCCCAAAAAGCCCAGCATTTGCAATTGACAATTATTAGCCCCAGCCTCATAAATCAGCTGCGTGACCCGTTATTATTGTTGAATTGAATAGCTGTTGGGGAAGTGAGGGTCAGTGTCATTAACTTGCCCTCCCTCCCTCTCCACACCACCACCCCCCTCCCCCCCTCCTACCATCCTCGGGCCCCCTGAAGGCATTTGGCCCTCTATACAACAAGGACCTGCTGGCTAATAATGCCGTGTGGTCGAGCTAAAAGCTTAATCACACATGCATTAAGCGGCAGACAGCGGCCTTTTGTACGCACGTAGGTTTACTGGAATTAAGCGATTAATGGTCATCGGAGCGGCAGGCGACAAGGCGGCGCATCGAGAATGATGGAGCGGTTTTTAATGTCAGAAAGAGAGAGAGAGAGAGGAAGAGAGGGAAGGAGAAGAGAAGAGAAGGACTGGTCTGTAGCAGCGGAGGCGTCAGGGTGAAAGGAGGGAGGGAGGGGGTGGGCAGCAATTACAGTAGGCCGTGTCTCCCAATCCATCATAAAACGTCAAGGTCATTGTGAATGATATTGATTATTATACAACGCATTGTAATGTTTATTACACCCCCCACATACACACACCGCGGCCCTACTTCCACATTATAATATGCAAAAGAAACTACATGTAAACACCTGCTATCAGTTTCTAAAGCTGCTAATTTGTCTCGCCCCCTCCTCCTCCTCCCCCTCCTCCTCCTCCCACTTTCATATTCTTTTGAAGTGTTGCGCCGTGAACACGTGGCCTTAGTTTTTTTTTATGGGGGGTGGGGGGTTTTGCCCCCCAGCCTCCATCTGCATCTGCATAAACCATCAGGCAGCTTGTTATATGAATTATTATTTTCCATATAGTCAAAAGAGTCTGGGGCTGCAGCCATGGGCCTCCGCCATCACAACAGGACGCACAGTCACACGTTGTTTCAAATGGACACAGTCATTCATCAGAGCGCGAGCTGCAGGGATTATAACAAAACAAATCATCAGCAGCAGTGGAGGCTGATTATGCCTTAACATATTATTTACATGTTTCTTATTGAAACCACCTCCTTTGTTCATCCACACAGGTGTTTTTGCAGTTATTCTGTGGCAGGTGTTTCTCAAGTCCAATTGACGTCAACAAAGCTCCACCCACTTTTGAACTCACCTTATGTATGGCCCTCTTGTAAATATCATAATGAACTGATGTGTTTTTAATGAGCAGAAGAAACATTAAAGGCCTCTATACATGTCAGATCACCTGGTTTGGCGTCTTCATGTAACTTTCACACACATTTCTTTTCTCATTTGGCTGAAATCCATTTGAGTTTCTGCCTCTGCCACTTCTTTAACAGTCTGTTAATAGTCAATTCAACACTGAAAAGTGTATTACAAATGTATTAATAGAATTAAAATGTTCTCAAATTACCAAAAGTGAAAGTGGCCTATACACTTCACACTTCTGCCCACTTTGCAGAATGACATAATGTAGAACTGTATATCATATTAATGCCTATAATTATTGATGCATTACACTCACTAAGCATCTCAATATTGCAGTTTATAAATACAGCCGTCTCACAGATTATTAGCTGATTATATTTTGTATTGATCATATCTAGCTGTGAATTAAATAAGGAGAACATATTTCTCTCTCACATGTGATAAAAACTCAGGTATAACACTCCTCTAAAGTTCAGCCAAAGTAAAACTGTACTTCACTGTTTCTCAACATAAATACAAACATTTTGCTCCACATTTATTCCAGTTTTAGTTTGAACTAATTCTGCATCATATTTCTGTTATGTCTATTATTTCTGAGATGTTTGTAGAAACAGAGCTTTTACATTCAATTAGCTCGGAGATCTTGGGGGGTCTGCAGAGGTGCTAAATTCATGGTTGATTAGACAATTTTTGAATATTTTTTATTCATCAACATAAAATTAAATAGCTTGTACGCATGATTTTCATGCAATTAACGGCCATTGTTGACAAAGGCATTGGTGTCAGTTAACAAGGTCTGTTATATCAATGACAGTGGCGCGCCCCCCCCTGTACTCACTGTATCTCACACAAGTTTAAAATAAAAACATGAATATAACCTGTGTATTATTTGAACAGCTTAGTTGTGAATGCATAATAACGAGGTATGTTTATATATGGCACTATGTCCAGGTTAATATAAAACACAGTTTTATACAATATATAATAGTAGGGGGTCCCTGCTCCATCTCTACATCAGTTTCGGGGTCCTTGGCATGAAAAACGTTGAAGACCCCTGATTCAGCAGATTCTACACATGAACAGCTCACACACATTGTTTCCTATATAGCCTATTATCTCCGTAACGTTATATTTCAGCAATAACTTTACTATTGTAACAATAAAACATGTATTGAAGTAATTTACTTTATGAATTTACTGTTTCTACTCATTCACAGAGCTGTTACCTTTATGTTGCCAACCGGACTCTCAGTACTTCACCGGCTGCTGATGTGACTATTACCGATGAATGTACTAATGTTACCACTAATCACATTATACCACACATTCCCAAAACCAAGTCTTGCTTTGGGCAACCGTCTTTTCTCATTCACTGCATCAACCTATCACAATAAACACTAAAACTTTATGGTGTTGTATCTACATCTGCATTCAAAGAGATTTTACTTCATTCTTTCTGTTTTAATGTTTGTTTTGTTTATTCCCTCTCTCCTACCCCTACAAGTGTTTTATGGAATTTGCCAGGCAAACATTGTAAATAAGAAGTTTGCTCTTAATGTTTTGCCTGGTAAAATAAAAGGAAAAAAATACGTTACTAATATTTTATCCATTGTTCACTATTTGTGCAGCTCTACTTGACAATTAAAAGCAATTAACAACAATTCATTATCCCTATTAAAAGCCAAACAGAAGTGAATTGGTTGAAGTACAAATGATTGACAATTATTTCATAGATAATACTGTAGACTTCTACTCTGATAATTTATGAATTTCCTGAGAGGAGAATTAAATGAGTTTAATAGTTGAAAATGTATAGTGTAGTTTTCTAATGTTATAGTGTAGACTTTAACTGAGTTACATCTCACAGTTAAAGTGCTGATAATATAATGATCAACATTTGACTTTGAGACTGTAACTAATCTTCTGATATCAGTTGTTTTATAATCTCAAGTCTTTGTTGAGTCACATCCATCTTTGAGCAGCAGGATGCTCGCGAACAGAAACCTCAAATTAGTAAACTGTATATTGGACATAAGGAAGTCAAGTTCCTTGAATTTCATGTCCGCTCTGTCTTTATTGCTCCTCCACTGAAAAGCCATCCGTATTGATGGCAGAGCGTGATTTATATTGCCATGACCACCATCCAATGGCAGCGCCTGTTGATCAATCACACCTAATTTGATTGGATGGAATACTTAAAGAACAGCCAGATGGGAGCCATCAGGGTCTGTCTGTCCACTGCAGGCTCTGATTCACTTCCTGTTCCCAGAAGGCTGTTCTCTGGGCTCTGAAGGATGATGCTGCACCACAGAGCTGGAACAACTAGACTGGTCATCCCCACTGAGATCACTCATGAGTTGACTGCTACTGGGGGTTTTGAACATGTTAGTGTTAGCAGTGCACACAACTTTCACAGAGCCCAGATGTTGCTGCTTTAAGGTTTTAAACACATTTTTTAGCCACAGAAACACGGACAAACACAGAGGTTTGAGATGAATGCTAACACAACAATGGCTTTATACTGATGCTTACCATCTTATCAGCCACTTTTTGACCTGATTAAAAGAAACATGAATGTGTTAACCAACTTTACGTGATATCCATTCATTTATTGTCAAGATATATCCACTAAAACCACAATATGTCAGTCTTAGCGATGCTTTAGGTGCTTTAAAGTCATTGTCTTGCTACTAAAATGTGTTTTTCATCAATGCCATATTTGAGAGATGAGATATTTTAGTCTGAACCAAAGCACTAAACTGACCAACATCATCATCTTTCGAGCCAAGTCGCTGGCGTATAGTGGTCATAAACGTGTGCTAGCTGTCTCACCTCTTATCTTAGCTTCTTATCTATCCCTCGTATTTCTATGCCGAGTATCTTCCCTCCCCTGTGGAAGCTTGACGTGACAAATAGCTGGATCTGCACTTTTCTGCAGCAAAACCAACATGCCCCTCATCATCGCTGGGTGCAAATTTGATCAGAACACACCCAGAATCCCCTGGCAGCCTGATGATGAATTGGCATATTAGGGACGATGTTTATGCATCAGGCCAGCACTCTCCGGCAAATGACAGTAAATTGCCTCTCAGACAAATCTCTGGTCTGGGATTCTAGTAACTGGGGATGAATTGAAGCGTCCTCGTGGATCCCAGTGGTTCCAGAAAACCTTTTCAGACAGATCAGATGATGACTTGTCCTTAATTGTCTGGGATTTGCTCATAGTTTCGACTTTCAAGGAAAAAAACAAAGGTGAGATGATACAAAATCAAACTGCACAGTCTCTATGCTACTGAATGGAGCTTAGGTGGTTTGTTTATCTTCTTACATTTGTTAAATCCAATCAAACAAACTGAAGCACAAGTATAAACTCATGCACAAATTATTATTACTGTTTATTTTACCTTTTAATAAACTGTGTCAAATGTTACGTCCCGTTGATGGAGTGAGCTCCTGAAGTCATGGAGCTGAACTTGGCTGTTCATATAGCTTTTATATGAATTAACGTCAGTGTAAGCTGGTCTAGCTCGGGCCTGGTCCAGGTCCAGATTGAAGCCACAGAATGAAAACCAATAGCCTTGGGCTGATATAGAGTAGCAGTGAGAAGACAGAGGGAACCATAAGAGGAGCAATAAAGCTAATGTGATCAAAGAAAATGGCTCTCTGAATAGAGGTGGGGATGAAAGCCATACCCCTTAAATCTGGGTTTGCAGGCCCTGGCCGAGGTGACAGCATGATGAAGTTTCTATTGGATTTCCTGAGAGTAGAGGCAAAGTAGCCCTAAACCACTGCTACACACGTGTTGGACCAGAAATTGATAGACACTATGTTCATAAGAAAAAAATTCCCTCTGCAGGTTTACGTATAGGCCCGGCCCACAAACTCAGGCTTATAAATACCCTGAATCTATTAATGTTTGACTGCAGCATCTAAACTTGAAATGACATCATAACCTGCAGTAACAGAATAAGTGTTTATTATTAGTAGTAGTGGTGGTGGTTTAATAAATTATCAGCTAGTATTAGTGAATTACTCCAAGGACAAGGAGCATGAACATCTGGAGTTAAGGTGCATCAGACCATGCACCAGTTATAAAATTTAGCATAGCCTTTATTGACACTGTAAAATAAGAGAAAATATAGCCGACAACACAATTGCGTGCTCCTGACAAGTGCTTGATATAGCCTATCAAAATCAGTCCTAACAAATGCACACACACATACTCACAAGCTAATAAATAATAGGCTATATGAAAGTTAAAAGTTACAAAATAGATTGCACATTATGTTACAAAGAAAAAAATAGACATGCAGTGAGCTACGAACAAAAAAAAAGTTCAATCTGATTGTTTGTAAAAAAAAAAAAAAAATTGCTGCAGTGTCTCAAACTATGGTCTCAAACCTAAACAGTTAAGTTTTTCCGGGTCAGAATACCATTAGCAGCATGTTGGACACAGTTAGCATGATGGCTAGCAACAGTTTCCATGTTGGCATGCTACTGCATGTGTGTGTGTGTGTGTGTGTGTGTGTGTGTGTGTGTGTGTGTGTGTGTGTGTGTGTGTGTGTGTGTGTGTGTGTGTGTGTGTGTGTGTGTGTGTGTGTGTGTTATCAAATTGAGGAGGTAAAAGTCACTACATTTCCATGGCAATCCATCCAATAATACCCATAACAGTGGTAGCCCATTATATGCAAGTGTTGCTAGTAGAATGTCATTCTTGGTTCTGTGGAGGATTTGATGAAAATGTACATTAATTTGAGGAATCAGGCTGATTTGTGTCGTAACTTCATTAGAGTAACAGCTAATCTCATATTCTGATTATGACAAACTCAGTTCACATGGATGGTTTATTACTTATTACCGTGGAAACAGTGTACTGTCGCTCACTGTGTTCACTGATGGCAGAGTATGCAGACAGCAATAGGACCTGGTTTATTATTTAGCTATTTTCATAATATTAGATAATATTCAGTTAAAACAAGATTATGATCTCTTTTTAAGCCATTTTTTAGTTTCTAACTTGTTCATGTTTATAAGTGGAATATTTTTGTATTGACATAAACAGTCTAAACCTAATCCTCTTGATGTTTTTTGGGGGGGAATTACAATCTCAACACATTACGGTTTTTCATCTGTTGGGTTTCTGTAGCATTTATTGACTCTCAGCAGCTTGTGACACCCATAAGGCGTCAGCTTGGGCGTGTTGAGGTCTTGTTTAGCTCCCATTCAAAAGCAATCACAAAATGCCCACCAGTTTTGCAACCAGCGTTTGTCCGCCCTCTCCTTCCCCTGGCTGTGTTTGCAGGTTTGCATCTGAATCAGGGGGCTGGCTGGCTGGCGGGGGCCCGAGCGCTCAGCCACGTGGACCAGATTGATGTCATTGTCTCGGCACACTGACCTTTGCTGTAATACCCACGACAGACATCACAAACTCTCACATCAATTTAGCCCAATTGGATGTGGCATGTCTTGGCTAACTCAATTTGTGGAGAAATGCACCTGTCTCTGCCTTCCCTCCCTATAGATTTACTCAAGGGGAGGGGGGAGGAGGTATTGCAGGGAAGAGAAAGAGAACGTGAGGGGAGGGTTTAGGAGTGGAGTCGGCTGCTGATCCACCACCATCACCCTCTCTCCCCCTCCTCACAGCCTCACCCACAGAAACATTCACCCACATGCATATAAACACCATACACCAACTTCTCCCTCTTTTGCTTTCTCTCAGCTCTTTTCCCTCGGCCATACTTTGCAGATGCAGCAGCACACACCCTGAGCGCTCTCTCTCTCTGTGTGTATGTGTGTGCATGTGTGCGTGTGTGTGTGTGTGAGAGAGAGAGAGTGTGTGTTTTCCAAGGTCTGGGCAGAGCGTCTGGGAGGAGCAGAAGGAGAGCCATTAGCCCAGCTGTAATAAGATTAGGGCGACGTTAAAGGGGGATGTGAATTTAAACAGCCAGCAGAGAGAAGAAGAGGAAAAGTTGGAGGTGTTATTAAGGTTGTTCATTACTCATATGCTCTGTGTGTGTGTATATATGTGTGTAGCATATGCTGAAGCATGGTCTGCAAGGTCACTTTTAAATGCTGCATGCATATGTGTGCAATGTGTGCCCATACAGTAGGCTACATGGGGTTTGTGGCGCTGTAAAGTAAAATGTGCATTTACACAGCTGCCTGATTGTTTTAGTGTATTTGTGTTCTCAAGTGTGTGCAGCATCAGTGTGTGCACGTGTGTGTTTATATGTGTGTGTTTGTTTTATGCAAAGCAGCGCGTTGTCACGGATGAATAATATGTGTTGGGATCTGAGCATTAGGTAATGAGCAGCGTGCTGTGAGGTGAAGCAGGAGCTCTCCATCTGCACTCATACTTGTAACCACAAACACACAATACATTAGTTGTGCTATCGTTGTGAGGACCCGCATCTAAACCCCCCGACCACTAATCCCTGCCAAAATCTAATGTTAAACCTGCAGTTTTGCATCAGCACTGGTTTGTATTACTCATACTGAGAAGTGATGAATTCACAGTTCACCTCCTCTGAGCCTCTTTTATCTCTTTGTTTTGGTTCAAAAACTCACAGTTTTTATCTCTTTGTTTTGGTTCAAAGACTCACAGTTTCCAGCTGTTTTCATCTGGAATGATCTGCAGACATCAGTGAACTAAACAGCCACATACAGTATAACTGAAGGCAGTAGGCCAGGAGATATGGTCAAAGCTGCTTTAATCAATAGTTTTATATTAACAGTGGATCAATGAAAGGAGTCACCCACAAACTCTACAGTTCCCCACAGTTTGATTGATAACCTCACAATCTTTCAGCTGTACGCTCCACATCTTTACTGTTTCGGGTTCCTTCTCACTGTCAAATTGATAAAATCACTGTGCAACACCTGCCCAGCTGTAAACAGTGGACTAAAAAAAGAGTGCAAATTATCTTTAATCAAACATTTAGCCAGATAGTTTTCTCAGGAATTGGAGGAGAGAGTCATAATCAGGCTTTTATTGCAAACAGCCAAAAACATGATACCAATGTGTGATGTGCAGCTGTCAAAAAGTTTGAAAGTATTGTGTTTACAGCATCCTATGGCAAAAATAAATAGTTCATACAGGTTTAAAGCTTCTATTTTGGTCAAAAGTTGAGATTAATTGGACTTAATATAATGTCAGTGTTTAAAAAATATAAATGTCAGCTAACTTGTTTCCCATAATGACGTTTCGGTTTTCTTCTGACTATTAGCGGCCAAAAAAATTGATTATCCCACCTTTAAATATCATCAATCAACCAGAAATCAGGTCCTAAATCTAAACTATCAACAAACCAGGCACACTCCTCCTCTTCTATTCTTGTCTCTTTAAGTAGGCCATAGCCATGCAAGAGGATGTTTACTGTGAAACTACAATGCACATTATACTTAAGCATGTATAAGACCTTTACAGCCTCACATGCATGAGTGGACATGCACGCCCACACAAACGGATGTTGAGATAACATTTGCAGGCTGTATAGATTTTCCCTGCAGTGGTATTGACAGGCGAGTCAATAAGCCAGCGGGGTAAAGGCAAACCCTAACCTTACTATTCACTTAACATTGACTGGACTGGAAACCTCCTGGACAACACAGTGAAAAGAGCAGCGCGCGCACTGAAATATCAAAAAGCCTCGCACGTCAAAATGTTAGTGGTGTTCATGTGATCAGTGTCAAAACATTTAGCGTTTGGTCAATAGAGACAGACAGTGATATTTACATTTTTGTTACAGTATAAAGTGGATATATATTTTAGAATAGGTAGAAATACATATTTAGGTATTTACAGATGTTTCACAACCACATTTCAGACCTCAGGGGTTGATGTAATGACATTTTGATCATTTTGTTCATCCTGGTGTGATGAATTATATTTGTTACAGTGTGAATTCCTGTTCAAACAATATGTTGCCGTAAATTAGACCCTGTTGTGGGACAGTTTTTGTCAGCTACAGGGTTTTGTGTTTAATATTTAGACCTTAGCTTGAGTTGGAGGATGTTTAAAGGCATTCTGGGAAATGTAGGAAGCCGCTGACTGCGGTAGAATTACATGAAGCAGGACAAGGAGACGTTGGTTCACCACAGGAGCTAATTACAACAATGAAATATACTGAACATGATGGATTTATAACATGTGACAGAGTCTCAGAGCAGTTTTTTTTTTCTTTCTTTTATTCATGAAGCGTCCGAGCAGGTTACACACACACACAGAGTCAAATAACCACACACACAAACATGTTTTCTTCCCTTGTCGTTCCCAGCCAAAGGTCCAGTCAGTGACCTATTACAGCCAGGCTGCACAGAGTGACCCCCGCTGCCCCCTCACACCACCACCACCCGTCCCTTTGCCCCCGCTCCCCACCCGAATGCTGAGGCATCACTGCTTCTGAGCACACAGTCCTGTAGCACCCCCTGACCCCGCGCTGTCCCCCATTATAGAGCAGTCAGAAAGCTTTTAGGGGCTCCGGTAACGCTGAAAGATTGATGGCGTAAAATGGGGTGGAGGAGGGGGGAAGAGCAGGTGGTTAAGAAGAGAATGTCCTGCTTAATGGGTTGCCAGGAATGTAATTCAATAATTATGAAAAGTGACTCAGGAGAGCTGGCTGGATGGATGGATGTTGGTTGGGCCGGCTACTGAGGGAAGCAGGGAGGCTGCCAACCCCTCGTCTGCACATGCCTGAGCATCCTCAGCCTCCTGGTCCAGCACAAACAGGTGAACACACATCTCTCTCTCTCTCTCTCTCTCTCTCTCTCTCCCTCACACACAGACAAACACTCAACATTAATCTGAAGCCTCCACAAACAGCTCAGATTTCAAGATGTCTACAAATGCATACTGACCAATGCACTTCTTACTACCCCCACTATGAAACCAAAACAGCATTTTTTTTTCCATAGACACAGTCAAGTCAAGTGACTGATAGTTGAGGATGTTAAATGTTAAAAAGTGTTAGGCTACTGTGTTAAAAATATCCGATTGATTGATTTCAAACTAACCAGGTATCCAATCCTATTTACTGTATGGTGGGTGAGTTAACTGCAACTCCCAGGGTGATTATTGACCTATATAAAAACCTCAAAAAGGAACAGTCTAAAACCTGATATCATAGCATCTAGTTTCTGGTTCATTTCCTTAATATATTAGCATTTGTTTGGTTGACGTCCTTCATACAGTTATTCTAAAGACGGAATTGGCGACTGATTTGTTTGTACCCAGACTCAAGCAACAATTTGAAGATATGTATTTTTTGTTTTGGTAGCCAATTTCAGTGTAGCTTCATTTTTCAGCTACTTGCATCCAGCCAACCTAGTTTTAGCTAAACCTACAGTTAAAGCAGAAGTGAGTGATCCGGTCGTTTTCGCTAATGCTGCGTTCCAGGCAGGCTTTTGAAATCGTAAATTACAGCTTCAAGTCACAACTTACGACTTTGTAGCGTTCCAGGCAACCCACTCGTGTTTTTCCGACCTGTTTTACCGGTGAAAGTCACTATAACGGCCACTCGTAACTTCCGACCGGTGAACTCGTACCAGATCGAACTGGTACCACTTCACGGTCGGAAAAATACGAGTTTCCTTGAACGCACCATAACAGTCCTCGTCGCTACGTCACCACATTCACGGCGTTCCTTGGCTGCACACACAGCCCTTCATGCCGTTCTCTCTCCTCATTGGATAAAAACTGTAGGATACGATAAATGTTTTCTCCTCGGCTCAGAGCAGAGCAGAGGGACTGAGAGACCCGTGATTCAGTCAAAACACTCTATGTAAGTGATTGCTGTCGGAAGATATAACTATTTAAGACTTATATTAACACAAATATATCACTCACTTCAGCTTTAACTAAATTTGTTGCTACTAATACGCAAGTTGTCCAAACTTGAGTTGAGTAGGCTACTGGCCAAGTATCCAATCCTATTTATGGGGGTGAGACAACTCCCAGTGTGAGTATTGACCTATATAAAAATTTCAAAAAGGAACAAGCTGCTAACATTAGTCTAACACCTGATATCATAGTAGTTTCATGTTTAGTTTCCCTCATATATATTTGTTTGGCTGACGTCCCCTGTGCAGTTACTGTAGGCCCAGGCGGAAATTGGCAGCCAAACTGTTTGCACCAGTAAACATGTTTATTTCTGCTAAAAAGTTGAACATTTTAACATTAAAGTTTGTGAGGAAGGACTCAGTTTTGGAGCCAGACTCAAGCAACCATTTGAAGAAATGTAGTTTTTGTTTTGGTGGCCAACTTCAGTAGCCTCATTTTTTAGCTACTGGCATCCAGCTAATTAGCTAAACCTACATTTAACTCGTTGAATTTTAAGCATATGCAAGTTGCACAAACTAGAGTTACTATCAATAACCAGTTGCCAAATAGTGGATATGCCAGACTCAGGCAACCATTTAGCCATCTTGAGTGTAGCCTAATTTTTCCGCTACTTGCATCCAGCTAATCTAGTTTTAACTAGACCTACAATTAACTCTGAATTATACTAATGCACATTCTAGAGTTACTATAATAACCAGTGGCCAAATAGTGGCTATGAGTTGTTTTGTAATGTAAACAGTAGTTCACATGATCTGCTAATGTTTGTAGCCAACATTAGACCAGACAAACAGACCAGTCCAGTTAATCCGTTCCAACACTTTTACTATTGTGTTTCTGTTTTGGGAAAGACAACACTCCAGACTTAGGCTATTAGTTGCTAATTTTCAGGTCTGTCAAAACTTGTTATAATTGGACAATTGTTGTTCATTGGAGGGGTTCAGCAAACCAGGCTAATAATAATTTGCCAGTTACTAAAAATGGAAAGACGTTATCAGTTTGTTAAAGGGACAACGAGGAGTTTTGGAAAAGCGAAGCGTTTTCACACTACATTCATGAGCCTCCGCGCGCACCGTACATTTCTTTGACCGGGCGCAAGACGGACTCATGTTTTCATTCATCAATAATTAAAGTCAGAGGTTCAAAGAGGTTCACATACCACCGTAGTTCCGACCATAAACGGCGATGCGGCTGCGTTATTCTCATGATTCGCAACGAAGGAAACACTGGTCGGCTCGACCAGCACTTCCGCCACCACTAATAATAACAAAATAACGATAGAGACAGAACGATATATTTATCGAAAATGGGCCCATTAACAAGTGTGGGTAGCGGAGATTCATCCACATTAACGTGAGACTTTTTTATAACCGAATAGAAACTCCTCGTTGTCCCTTTAACAGTCCTCTGAGGACAAGGGTTCAGTGTCCTCACTACATATGAAAGAAAAAGTGATCTAGATATAGGGATAAGTTCATAAAGGACTCAATAATAGTTTGATATTGGTTGGTACAGTACAGTTGTTTCACTCCTAACTTTTACAGTCTGAGGTGATTGAGGATAGGCCTAAATGTATATGTATCTATATTTTCTTCTATTACTGTCTGTTTGTCTATATCTTATTACAAACGGCCTGGCTGCACTGCTGCTTTTTTAAAATCACATTTCAGGATGGATTTCTTCAACTGTCCATGTTTACTGTTGGAGTTTGCTGATTAGATTAAAGCTATTGCCTGTGTCTCAAACTTTGTGTGTCATCAGTATTGCACAGAACAGATGCAAAATGCTGCAGACCTGCTGCGTGACTTTAAAGACTGTGAGTATGACTTTGACTTTTTTTTATTTTTATTATTATTTTGATTCTGTCAGAATCACTTACAGGACAAAAGAAACAGTAAACTCTTGGTAATATTGGTCTGGACTGAAGCTATGCTAATGTGTGCTTATTGGTTTTCTTTTGGTTTTTTTGTTATGGTGTACAGCAGATGTTTTGTTCAGTATGAGAACATTATCTTCTGCTGATTGCAATATTGTTTTTTGTTCTTTTGTTTAAAGGTTGACACTGTAATTTATCTGATAAATGAGCCTCATAACTTCTGAAACTTTTCAGAACAGTGCTCACAGACAAATTGGCTTTATTTTCTCTGCTACAAAAACGCAGTTCCCCTTCATTCTTTTTTTTATTTTCTTTTTTTTATCTGGCAACAGTGAAATATTATTCTTATATATAGTACACAGCTTCCGTTCCACATTTCAATACATGCCCATTTTATTTGCTGGATTTAACAGCTTCACAATAAAGTATCTTCTGTATCTTGTGCAGTACTTTGGAGTTTTGATGCGATTTGCAAACAGCAGCATATACATCTGACCTCAGTATGTCAATAAATCCCGTTTCCAGTTGGTGAAAGTCTTCCCATCAACTGTTCCTCATCTTTCATCTATTTCATCCTCCCTCCCTCCTTCCCTCTACCCAGGGTCTACTTTTGCTCTGTCTTCTTACTTTGGCTCTCCAAGATGTATTGATAATTTCCAGCAAAAATACGATTTCAGTTTATTCTACAGAGCAAAAAATCTAATAGCTGAGTCCTCAATTCGATTGTGTTTTACCGGAGTGGAGAACAATAAACAAGGAGGAGGGCTCCGTTCCAGACGTTCACCATGAGATTATTGTTCAAAAGAGATCTGATATGATTACAGGAAGCAATAGATGATAATTACATCAGAACATGACTTTTTCCTCAGCGAACACTTATATTCATCTGGGTTATGCATCGGCCCAAAACTGAAATGTGGCAACGCATGAGATGACATGAGCCTGGTAGTCCCAGGGACTGTGGGGGTGAGGTGGTGTTCGCAGTCACTGCAGGGTCACGAGGCTGGAGTCCATTTATGATGTTTGGTGGACTTGTTTGTCAAAAATACTACATGGTGGCATCACTGTGTGTGTGTTTGTGACGCAGAACTACAATTAAAATATATTAAAAAAATTACGCAATGTAAATATTTCTGACAACGTTTAATGGTTTTAAATAGGGTGGCACAATTAATCACAATGTAATCAAAATTGCTGTACAGCTAAGTTTAACATACAAATCTCAGGGACAGCCTTTTTTTTTGACAAAGATAAGGTGAGTCACAGTATTGTTGTTCAGTGTTTGCACCATAACTATTGTTGTTATTACAGAGACTTAAAGGGACATGTTTGTTTCTTACATGACCAACAAAAATGTCATATTTTTTAAAGTAAAAATAAAAAGTAAAAATGACCATTCATGCTGGAATCTGAAACTAAAAATCACAATAATTACAATATGATTTTTTTTTTTTTTGCGTATTGTTGTGCAATCTAAGTGCTACATGAATGCACATCATCATTTCACACAAATCTGCATTTTTTGTGGGCTAATAATAACTCAGACTGAGCTGAGTTTTTGGCACATAGGCAAATAAATAAACATAAACATACAAATAAAACATCTGATACTCATTGTGTAAGAATCACCAGACCAGGATTTTTAACAGTGAGACTGTTTACATTTGTATCACTTACCATCACATTTTCAAGTTTTACATATTATACACATGTGGAAAAAATATTCAGAACAGTAGAAATCCTGAAACGTTAAAGTTCTGCATTGACTTGGGTCAAAGTAAGTTGTCATCTGTAATCAACAAAATCTTCCCTTAAAAAATACCGGTAGCACGAACTATTGTCCATGGTTGACCCTTTAGAGTATAGCCTATACTGTTATTACTATATTATCTTATTGTGATGTACCAACCTGTAAGGAGCATTTTAATGTTGTTATTTCAAGTGAGAACTGTTGAGAAACCAATAGTGGAGTAAGAAATACAACACTTGTCTCTGAAATGTTGTCAAGTGTAGCATCAAATGGAAATACTCAGGTTAAGTACATGTAAAATAATAAAAGCTACTTTCTACTAGCCTACTGATTGTCTGAAAAGACCTTTATTATACTTTATTGTAGAGCAGTATAATGTCATAATCTGTTAGTTAGAGTTACATTTATTCCCCACTAGTGAAATTAAAATGTCATTATTGTATAGACAAGGCAAAAATACAATGGGGTGATAGAGATGATATAAGCCTATGAAATGTTAACAGGAACAATCGAATTAATGTTGAGCCACAAATAATCACAAATGAAGATGTGGGGATAATTAAGTTGTGATGGCTAAGTAAAGTTAAACTCCAGAATAGGAACTGGGTGATGAATATAGTGTCTTGTAAAACCTCCACTGTAAGCAACGATCCCTGCTGTGATTGAACCTGTATGTTGGCCTGACACCAGCTTCGACTCCACTATGGAGCCAGTCCCTCAAAAAAAGCTGGCAGCATGGCCACTGAGCACAACCTGTGGAGAAAGAGCAAAACAAACAGAAAAACAAACTTGGAGTAATGACACTCACAGTTTGCCAGAGTCGGCTGTTTGGCAAAGAGCGAGTGGTGGTGAGGGCCAGGCGATGAAAGATGGCCACTTTTACAAGGCAAGACAATGCAAAAGAAAAATAACAAAACTGGCCAACTTTGATGGCCCTGAATATATTGGACACTCTGCCTTGGCTGTGTGTGTCTGTATGTGTGTTTGCCTGCAGCAGCGGGTGGGGGGCAGAAGGGTTAAGTAGGATAGAAGGCACCCATACTTCAGATTGGCAGCAAGCTGCCGCAAGGATAATCTAATCAGGGGATGCAATTCAATTAGCCAAGGGTCTCTGGGGCCACTGAGCCAGGCAGCCGGTGGCAGCGCTGCTACCGAGGGGGCTGCTGCTGCTGCTGCTGCTGCTGCTGCTGCTGCTGCCGCCTCCTCCACACCCGACACCCCGACGCTATAGTCTCCACTGGGTCCTGGCCGCTGCGCATGAATGCAGATGAAATTTGAAATATGAAAATCTCCAATAATTTATGGAAGTTGTCAGGAACACAGAGCCAAGCTGCTGCTGCTGCTGCTGGCTGAGGGGAGAGAGAGAGGAGGGAGGAGGGTGGGTGGGTGAAGGAGGGAGGGCTGTTATTTTTCGATGAAGGTAAAATTGTCTCACAGCTGCTGCTGCTGCTGCTGCTGCTGCTGCTGTGAATAGTGTGACATTATAACACATACACACACTGCTGTAAGGAGGATTACCTCAGTGTTGTTGCTATTTTAGTGTTTGTCGTGTTTAGGCTACTGTACAATGTGTTTCTGCATCTTTGTTAAAATGCATGTGCACAAACACACAAAAGATGAAAATCAAATGGCTGCAACCTCCAGGCCTGACAATGAAGCCTACGTGGAGAAGCAAAACCTGCAGTTCCTCAAATGACCACGAGGGACATGCTCTTAAATCCCCATAGACTCCCATGTTAAGAGACTAAAACATTTTCTTATTTTTAATAAAACTTACCTGTAAAAAAGTATTTAGCCTTTAAATCATGTGTAGGCTAATTGAAACCAGTGTTGCCAACTAACGGCTAACAAACAGCTAGCTGTTTAGCCATTAGCTGCCTGCTCGGCTTCAGTTAGCCTATCTAATAATTTAAAACATCTCTGCCAAATATCGGACTTGTAGTTTGTTTATGACTCATTGTGTGGTTAAATCACTAACAAAAGACGATGCCATTGCTCCCGACTCTATGAGCTGAGTAACATTGTGTTTGTACCAAGAGGGGAGTTGTGGGTTCTACAAGTGAAGACCACTTCCGCGTTCAAAAAGCTGCAGTGCCTGTCCGGCCTCTGGGGGCTGGTGCCAGAAGTGAGCAACTCTCCATTGACCGCCATGTTAAAATAGCCGACTTTACAAAACACTAATGCTCCAGACAAACTTTAAAAAAACAAACTATAGGAACACAGTGGCCCCTAACTTAAACTTTTAGGAGTGCAAACAGAAAATGTAGGGATGCACCACTGTATATCGGCTTGCAAAGCAAATATTCACATTTTCTTCACATTCATGATCCTTCCTACACCTTGGTCTGTCACCTGACATATTCCAGATACTCTGAGCCATCCCTTCCATGTTTCACCAAAGTTAAAAAGGAAAAAAAAAAGATGAATGACTTGCACTGGCTCAAATTTTAGGGGCAGTCTGGAGCCCTGCAAATAGTCAAAAGCATTAGATCATTACAAAAAAATATAGTTTAAAGAAAAGATTAATAAATAAGTCAAACATATCTAGGCACAAAAGGGATAAAGAACAAAATAAAATACATAGAGAAAATAAAACAGCAAACAAAAACTACAACAAAAAAGAGAGTCAGTCAGAGGCTTCAGGGAAAAACTTTACATAGTGACTCAGTATGTGTTCCTTTTTTGGTTGTTATCAAATGAGAGATTTAAACACAGAGTTTAGTTCCTTTAGAAAAGGAGCAACCTTATGATTTAGCAAGTTTTTGTTTGTGAATAAAAAATGTTGCATAAATGATTATAAAGTTCAGGTGTTCAAGAGTGTGATCTTCTGGATTAACATATTAGCAAATAATATCTTTAATATCTTTAAAATGAAATGAGTAGACAGATTTAACATTCAAATATCACTCAAAATCTTTTCAGTATATCACAATTAAAAAAAAAGCAAAGTTGTTTTTTATGATTACTATGATTTCTAATTCAAAAAAGTCTTAGTATTTCTCAGCAAGTTTGATCTATTATTGAACCCGTATACATTCAGTTGTTAGTATATTATATGATACAGTATGCCTTTAAACTTGTTTTTGTCCAATCCAGTAATATTATTAGTTCAGGTGCATTAAATATAAAGATCTCTAACACTATTCAATGTTCAAGCAAAAATTACCATAACATTGAATCAGCAGTTACATGAAACAGTTTCAACAAAACCGGTAAATAGATTTTTATTGACAAACAGATTGTGGAATACATTTGTACATAATAAACTGTCAACAAGCTTTTTCAATATTTTCCATATTCTAGTATCTGATTGTTGCAGAGCGAAACAAGACAAAATATGGCAGATTACAGCATCAATCAAATTGATTTGTATTGAAGACAGATAAAAATGTTCTTGCTGCACTTTAGTTTTTAAAGGAGCATTATAGGAAATAGCCTATTGAATTTGTTGAATTGAGAAGATTGATATTAATCTGATATCTCTCTGTTCTAAAACTACAGCCAGTTTTCTTATCAAAGTATAAAGACTGATAATATGTCCAAAGATTAATAATGCCTAACAGCACCTCTAAAGTTTGTTTAATCAAAATAAAACAACCAAAATGAGAACACCTGAATTTAATTGTATTACATATTTTTCAGACATGGCCGGGCCGGCTGTTTTCACCCTTTCACCTTTTCACCAGCTGCCGAGTGTCAGAGGTATCAGTCATTTCCACTATTACACAAATTCCATATGGCTTGGTAAAATGAGGTTTTTGCAACCCTACATCATCCAAACTGGTGATAGGCCAAGGCCACCATTTGATATAGACATTTCGATCCCCATACTCCTGCACACCTCCTATATGAGCAGATTTTCCTCCTCCTCCCTCCTCTATCTCTGTGTCACATGGCTGTGACATGCACCTCCTCGGGATAAGAGAAGAAGCCGATGAGAGCTGGAGTAGAGGGGGAGGACGGTGAGACAGGATGAGATAGAAGATGGAGGGAGAGAGAGAGAGAGAGAGAGAAGCTCTTAGACAGATTATTGCTCATTAGAGGCTGCCTTGCACCGTGCCATTATGTCAGGAGGAATCCTTTTTCATTTGCACAAATTTGCCTGGAATTTTTCTTATTTAGCCTGGCCTCCATTATCAGAGCTGGAAATCAGATTAGCCTATGATTATTCTCTGGCTCGCTTGCCAACATTTCCCCATGCGGCCAACGCCGGTGGCTTGGATTTGTCTTGGCCTTTTGTTAACCTCTGCCCACCAACAATGCACACAACAACAGCCGCAATATGAAATTATTCAGTGCTGGATGATGGCTCCGCCTGAGCACCCACGCAGGATTGGATTTGTTCTTGCTGTAAACAGATGTTTTCCACGCCAGTCGTAAAGAGACCATCACGAGTCATGTCTGTTTTGGATGCATAAATCCAGATATCTGTAATGCTCGCGCTATATGGCAGTCTGGCTTCATTTGAACCATTGTAATCTTTGTGAAACATGAAGGGAAAGGAGGGTGACTGAACACATTTTAAAAGTTATAGTTTATTGTAACTGAGTGCAAGAGGTCAGTTGCATTGTGGGTAATGTAGGCTACAGGAGAAATGTGTAGAATAAGTAAACAACAAAGGCATGTGTTATTATTCTAGCTACTTTTTTCTTGTTCATTTTCATTTACAATCAAAGAACAATATACAATGCACAAATACAATTATAGTAGAGTTTATTTACATTTTAAGTAATTTTATTACAGCCAGTTATGTGTTTTTGCCAATATGCCTTTAATAATTTAGTGTTTTTTAATGTCCTTAAAAAATATTGTCTATATACAATAAATAAAACATATTATTACATAGGTGGACTCCTGATGGACTCCACTGATGCTCTCTTATAACAGTTTGGAGGAGTCCAACCTGTATGCTGGAAATTAATGTAGCCTATACCGTAAATAAAGTACTTCCTCTGACTATACCTTGAGCAGCTGCAATCATAAAATGCTGACTCACAATTGAATATCTTCACTGCTAATTTTTACTTTTACTTTTAAAACATGAATTTGATGATAATATTTCTGTTTATTGAATATTTTTACTCTTTTGTATTTCACTGTAAATCCTCAGAGTATGTGTTTGCCAAACACTGTTGACACCAGCAGAAGTACAGAAGAGGAACAGGTGGAATGGTTTCCCATTGCTAAATAATCACTCCAATTAGGCAATTAAAATCTGAGGCAGAATCAAGTTATGGATACCCCATGAATAAGCCCCCCACACTAATCACAAATCAATAAAGACATGTTAGACTGTTGCGCTCTCATTAACCTACTGCTTTTGAACTGCTCACACAGATTTTTTGTGGCTGTAATTGGCTGTAAAGCAATAAGAGGTAATTCGTTGTTGTTTTTCTAGGATAATTAGTAAATGGTGCAAGTCATTGATTCAAATCATGAAAGTTAATAATGAGCCAAATATAAGCAGGAGCGACGATGACAGAAAGGTATTTTAATGTTGAAATTTGGCAGCGTGTCCTACAATCAGTGTTTGATGTGAGTGTTTACAGCTTTTTCGTCACCTCCTCAGGTTTGTTTACCATTTCTCATTACAGGTTCTGTCGTCATCTGGTGCGTACTCTTCATAAAAGTACCCCGATGAAGTCTTGTTGCTGTCAACCCTGGGTAAGAAGATTTGTTCATTTTTAGACGTACAGTAAAGTGGTTCAGAGATTGGTTTCCTGTTCCCAGCCCATGGCCACAGAAACTAATTGAAAACTCTTGTATAACTCCAAGTTAGGAGATTTGTTTGTGACCGAATGGGACACCAATGCTAAGGCAGTATATTTATAGTATCTACCACTGTCTCCACTGTTGTTATCCGGTACATTACATGTTTAACAGCTCTTTTCAAATGAATCATCTAATTTTCATAAATAAAATCTCTGCATACTGAGACCTGCAGATGTAACTCACTAAACACCTCAGCATAGTCCATGTCTTTTACTTTGGCCACCACAGAAAGATTAAACTCTCAGGATTATGTGAACTTTAGGTCATCAAGAGGGAACTATAATCAATAAGTTAAAGTTATAACATTACAATGGAGGGACTGGTTCCTAGTGGATCATATCTAGTAAAATTAATATTGTTAATTCACACATCTTAAAAACATGTTTTATGACTAATAAAAAGACCTTGGATATGAAACCTGCTTGGATTTCTTTAACTCAGTTGCTACTGAATTTCTACCAAAAGAGAAACTGCATTCACTGAATGTATTTAATTGATACAAGGAAGAGCAGGAAGTAAAAGAACAGAGAGCAGATGTTTTGTGAAAACTTTAGTAAATTTATTTTCATGAAGAACATATATCACAAACATGTGAGAAAAAAAATGCAAATGCTATGAAAATTGTATTTAAAACAACTTAATTACACCTGTTAACATTTGAAAATGTTCAAAATCTCATTTTACATCAGATAAATAGTGTTGATTCAAGTTGTGTTGATAATATCTTAAGTTAAAGTGTTTGTGCAACACCATAATGATCTGTATAATGATCTCTGATCTCTCTGGACCCTGCAGACTGCAGACGACCATCAGGCCATCACTCTGCGGCTCCTCCGCTCTCTCAGGCCTCCATCCTGCCAACTCCAGCCAGGACGGTCTGCAGGACACCGTGTAGCCATGCTGGAGTCGCTGAAAGCTGGCTTGGTAGGAGCAGATTGCTTCCTAATTGTGCTTTTCAGAGCTGCTGTGCACTGGGGGTTACAACAGGGCTGCCTGCGGTCTGGGGCCACAGCAGTGGACGCAGCACCGAAGGAATCCAACCTAGCAGGGTCTCATTGATCCGCTGAAGCAAAGGTCACCGCTGCTATGCATCTGTGGGCTGAATGACGGCCACCAGAGCAGCTCCAGAGGCGTCTTATCACTCACTCGAGGTGCTAATCACTTTTTTTTTCTCTTTTGCCCTGTGATAATTTCTAGCGTGTGTGAAAAGCAGCCTGCAGATTTCATTTCCAGTGTGGTTCATTCACTTCCCTTTTTCCCCCATTATGCATCCTGAGACTGGATGATCCATCTCTCCCTCTCTTTCTCTCTTTCTCCATCTCCTGTGTCCCTGCACCCCCCCCACACCCCACACCTTCCCCTCCCCAGCCCCCTCCAGCACTCCACCAGCCAACCCCTGCTATTTTCACCCCACACACATCCGTCGCTGCACTTATCCAGCCTCAGACGGCTGCTGGCTCGATAGCTAAACGGATTATCCAACAACAGAGCACCTCTCTTTCTCCCTCTCTTCCTCTTCCTCTCCCTCTCCCTCTCCCTCTCCCTCCCTCTCTCTGTCTCTCCATGCACTCCTCTAGCCGTGGGTCCTCGGAGGCGGAGGGGTCCTATTGAGCGGGGCCCTGGCTCTCCACTAGCCAGGCTCTTTATTGAGGCGTCTATGGGGCTTTATGCTGCCAGCGCTCGGCCTTGCCCTCGCCATCATCAATCATCCTCGGCTCCAGGGCTGCTATCACTGCCCAGACAGGCGTCCAATCACAGCCTTCCAGGAAGCTCTATAGGAGACGGGAGAGAGAAGCAGAGAGGAGAGGAAAGAAACAGAGAATCAGGTTGTTTTCTCTGTTGCTGCCAGTCTCAAGTCTGATTTGATTGGCATCTTCTGTACCTTCTGGGTGCATGACAACACTGGCAGATCGGCCTGTGAGGTATTTGATTAGATCATGAACTGAGAGACTGAGTCATGAAAGCACATATAACCATGTTAAAATAATAATTGTAGTAGGCATTTGGCAGCAATAACAAAGCCTTTTATGACAGATCTATATTAATCTTATCAGTCTGAATTTTAGAAGAGGGGGGTTCAGTGTACAAATATTAAAGCAAAACCATAAATCCCCTCAGGAATAAAGGAATATTCTGACTGATAAAACCTGATAAGGTCACTGTAAACTTGCGACAGCTAACATCGGTATATTTCACCAAAAGTTGAACTCAAAAGAGGAGAATTTGTATGTTGAGGCTCACTCTCCGCTTTTCTTTTTCATCAAGCCTCAACAGGAGCCTTTGTCGAATTTCTACTCCAGGCTTAACTTTTTTAATAACGATTTTTTTTCTTTTTCTCCTTTCTTGTTTTTCTTTTTTTTTTTTTCTTTTTTTTTGGCCCATCTCGCTGCACAGCCCTGAGCTCTCATCCTGCTTCAGGAGAAATAGGCGGAATCTGATTACAGACCTATTTTACAGCAGACGCCGGGGCGCAATAAAGGGAGAGAGAGCACGGAAACGGGACTCAGCCCATCAATTAGATCTCTATTAGCAGCCAATGCAGACCTCACCTCAGGAAACGCCGGGGCCCTGAAATTAAACAATTCTTCAAGCACGACAAGCCAGTCAACTCTGCTATATCTTTGAGAGAGGAGGGGGAGGAGGAGGGGGGGATTTCTATCCTACAATAAAAAGCTTAATAGGGAAAAGGGAATAAAGCCTAATTGTGGTTATAAAAAAAACAACCATAAAGGCCTAACACTAACATAAGGTCACTGCTCATAACCACAGATATAAATTCTTATTCTGATAATGTTTGAATGTTGTATTAATATGATGCTGGATTTAATGTGCAATAAGGTGTAAAACGCTGCAGAGACACAGAATCACTGTGACTTGGAAATCTGCAACAGTCAACATACAGTAGTGTTATAGTAATATAACAATGATTTGGTCTTGTTTTCTTGTCCTATAACCTCCTTCCAGTGCCATTAATCTCCAACTGTTGACCCGCTGACCTGAGGCGGGACAAAATGTCAATATTGGATAATTAGCCGCAGCATTAAGGCCAGTTAGAGAGGACACCTTGAGAGGCGTCTGCTGCATGGCCATTAAATCATAATTGCTTTTTCAGGAAATTAAAAGTTTTACTTTGCAATTTGTCCAAATTTCATTCCAGGTCTGTTTCCTCGCGGAGCTGCCGCGAGATGCCAGTTAATTGGGTTTCAGTCAATGGGAAGTGGTATTTCCATGTTAACAGGGGTTTATTATTGGTGGGAAGACACGCAGGGCTGCTGGATCAGCTTCCAGTGGTCCATGCAGGGCCAAAGACTCCTATATATTTATAGGTCATATAATCTGGTTTGTTACACGGAGCAACATGGCAGGAAAGTCCAGTATTACTGGGATGATATCTGGCACTAGTGGCTCAGCTTCAGTTGAAGAGGTGGTTTCATGCTCTTGTTACTTTTCCCACTTGTTTCTGAGTCATGCAAAACTTAATATTCTGTAGCATGGCAAAATAGAAGAAGTCAGGTTAAAATATGAGTTTTAAGTAATTATAAACATGTGCACTGAAGGCTCATCCTGCTCTTAGTTGAAGACTTTTCCCTGGTTTTAGGAAAATGCAGTTGGTTTTCCAGCCCCTGTCGTTTCATCTCTGGTATGATCTGACGCAAGGACCACGAGTCCTCTCCACGATCTCTGCCTGTTTCTCAGTCCCTGTGGCACGTATTTCTCTATTTGCTCAATCAAAGGATGGCCATTTATCATCGAGGGAGACAGCCTCGTATTTTCTACCTTGCCCGCTCGGTTCCACGACCAAATTCAGCATTTTTATGGAAAACTGCAGTCATTTTGATTGATGAAATCCAAAGATGTCCAAAACAATCCGGGGGATCCCCAACTGTGGCGCACCGGCGGGGTGCTCCAGTGTTGTCATTGTTCCCCGGGAAGAAAGGAGCGCGTCCGGAGAACACCAGGGGAAAAAATCACGATTTTCAGTTCAAAAGGGCCAGAAAAGCAGCGTTTCTTTACAGGCAGTGGGAAAGTGGAGGAAAACCTTTTCCACTTGCAGACGACAACAATACTTGCTTGGCTTTTTTCCCCTCTTGATGCATTCAGCTATAAAGGCATGGGCTAATAGAAACAGGGCCACAATAATGAATTGATTATTTTTACTGTGAGGCTTGATGTTATTTGTGCTCGCGCCTGTGCAGCTGAATGGCTGGTGCGACACACACATCCCCCTGCATTCATCCGATTTGCGCATATAGGCTCATTGTGTGTCATGTAGCTGCGCAAAAGTAAAATATCTGTTCCTTAAAACCGATTTCAGACCAGCGCCGCTCATGGCTTTTATTTACCCGCGCTTGTCTTGTTTGCAGTGATTCATATAATGTCACGAGAAATGTCACCTGTCTGGCCTGATTGGCACCTTCTGTTATTAATACCGGGAGTGTGTCTCCTTTTTGCACCCGCGGAAATAAGCCTATATTGCGTATAGCCTACTTAATACAGCGTCACCCAAAGGGAGATTCAATAAATCTCCCTTTAACGGCGCTTCCCCTCCAAACTCCTTCAGGCGAGTGGAGGCCGTGTCAAGATTGCGATTGTGCGCCAGTGCTTAGGACCAGCTGCTCCCAGGACAGACAAGCCCTTGTCAATTAGGCGGTGACAAGCAGGTCCTCCAACTGCCTGCAGGCGCTCCACCAGCCAGCAGTGTACAGTCCCCGCAATTAGTATCAATTTCTGTCGAGACCTCCTTGGAGCGCGCAGACACAGGCCGGGTAAATGGCCAAACATTGTCCAAATAACACCAAGAGCCCACAAATGACAACGTGTAATGGGGCCAGTGTTAACCGCAGCGCGCGCGGCGGAGAAAGAAAAACGTTTTGAATTTAGAAAGAGCAGAACATAAACCCAGGATAGTTTCTGAAACACAAGCTCCAACCTCCAGACCTGTGATCACAGAGCCCAAACCATATCACTGCCGTGTATATGACCAGGGTTTAACCAAAGCACTGGAAGAATCATGTTGTATTGTGGCCTCGTTAAATATTTAATTGAAATAAAAATCTATATCTGATCAGCACACCAAATCCTTTTGACTGGTGTTTATTCTCAGTGTTGGTGATTCATCAATAAATACTCATCAATTTATTAGTCTCCATTAAACCACAATCTAAACAAATCATTAATAGATTGTTATTCTCAATAAGCAGAGGACAGTTGCATTCTGGGGCAGATCAACCTAAAATCAGCTCAGATTTTGTCACCAAATCTAATTGTTAACCTGTTATTATCTCTTAATAGGCATCTACTGACATGATGATTAATAACTTTGATGAAAACCTTTAATCAATGTCTTATTGGCAGCTGTAGGGATTATTAGTATAAGATGCATGGGACATCTTGAAGGTACTTATTTATTAATGTGTCATTGATGAATTATAAGACATTAAGAACAAATTTGGGGATATCAGTTTGATTTTGCCATTTCTAATTGGTAATAATGTATTTAATGTTAAGTGGTTTCCTGTCTTGCCATTAATGGAGAGTTGAAAGTGCAACAACGAGGTAATAAACCGATTTTGGCCCCAATGATCTACAGAAGTAACCAGTCAAATGTAGTTTTTACAGCTGATAAAGTTATTCTATTAACACATAACAACGCCCTTATAGAGCTTGATAATCAAGCTGTTGATTTACAGTATAGCAGCAACTCAGAGGAACTCAAAGTGAAGTGAAGTTGGCTCAGACCTAAAGCAGCGTCTTCTGCTCCTATGAGAGAGTAAATAAATGTCAGGCCCACACTGTCACAACACTGACAACCCATAGAAAGATGGCTCACCAAGCGCCTTTTGTAAATGGTGTCACCACAAGCAGCTGGTGGTGGCATTCCCGGGCCTTGGACGCTGCCCTTTGGCCCCTGGGGGGTTGGACTCCGGACAGGGCGGTCCAGCCGTCTCCACAGCGCCGTGATAGGTCGGGTCAGCGGGGCCAAGTTTCCAGCAGGAGAAGCTTGGGGCAAAGTCGAGGAACAAAAACCCCAGAGCTCACCAGGCCAGTGGGATCATTAGTATGAGCGTTTGTTTAACTAATTAGCAAGCTGGGCAGCCAGAGGGAGGCTTGTATAGACGACATGGACGTCATATATGGGAAAGGTGTACGGGCATCCGTCATTCTGCGTCAACAGAGGATGAATGCGATGTGACTGAAGCGCAGGAATCAAGTGTTATAGCCTCAGCTCAGGGGACTCCTCATAACTCATCACACCATGATGGGACAAATTCTGATGCTGTGCGACATTCCTCCGCTTCCCGACAAATGAGGGGAGTCTGCAGCACTGTAGTAGTGATCTGACTTCATGGCTCTGGGAACAATAAGTCGTTATTTTCGGGGGAGGGAAGATGCTGGTTCCGCAGGGTTCAAAGTACAGGATGGGGACAGGGCAGCTCACTGAAGTTCAAGAACAGTGCAAACAGCACATGCCAACAAAAGGAGCCACAGAGCATTCAGCTGTGGTGGTGGTGGAGCAGGAGAGGCTGTGTGTGTGTGTGGTGTGTGGGGGGGTTTGGTGCGGTGGGTCCCGCGTTAAATATGGGAAAGTTTGGGGAACGGGGTCGTCGGGTCAAGAAAAGTCAACAAGAGAGCAGTCTTGATGACAGAAGGAATTTAATATCAAAAATACATAAATCTTCAAGTGAGGGCAGGCGCATAATGGGCACAATGGAGGCGAGTGTTAGAGTCAACACAGATTTGTTGTTGGTGATTAAATGGATCAGGCCAAGTTGTTAACATTTAACACAAAACGCTGGCACTAGAATAGAGCTGGAGCAGAATAGAAGGGGGTTTCCTGGATGGAGCGGGACAGCCATGACGTGCAGAGAGACAGCTCGTGTTCTGGGGCAGATCTGGCGCTGTGTGCCGCTGTGTGCAGCAGAAAGTAAATTATCTTAACTTGTATTTGAATTGGATTTAGACAACAAAAAAAACAAAAAAAAACAGGTCACTTGTTCATTATTTGCTGCGTTATTGTCTATGACTGGCTTTGGCTCTGAGTCTTTCCTGGCACTGGCGCATTTACGCACGAATTTTACGCACGTTGTGACGGGTAAACGCACCCCCCCAGCTTGTTGAATCACAGTGCCACTGCATGGATATCTTTCTTCTGGAGATTAATCTATCCGTCCTGCTGTAGGACATAGGTCCTGCATCTGTCTCCACGTCCCCTCTGACTGCAGCGCCACACTGGACGCGGGGCTGAGAACTCTGCCTGACCTTCGCCCTCGCCCCTGCGAAGCCCTGCAAGTTCCCCGGCAGTCGCAAACAACTCTGAATTCCATAATTCTTCGCGAAAAGGCACTATTAGGGAAAAATCCTTCCTTTTTGACAATTTAATAGTGCAAACTAATCATCTGGTTGACACGGGCCATTCATCTCCGCGCAGGCAGACAAAGACAAGGCCTTTTCCATAGGTTCGTCTGGATCCTGCAGTCAGACCAGCCTCTATTTTGAGATCAAGTGCACAATAAAAGCATTGTGACTGCTTAATGGCTATGTTTGTGAAGCCACCCAAAACCCAGTATATTAAATGCATTTTTTGTTGTTGCAAAGAATGAAAAATAGGCGTAACGTGGACCAACAGCCGCATGACTGAGAATAAACCGGTCTCGGTACCAAACTTTGTTCGGATACTTGAAGCAATCAAAACATGAAACAAAAGAAGGGATCCGGGATGAGAAAAAAATACTGGTCGCCACAAAATTGCTTAAACCCCCCAAGTTATGAATTCGTTTCTGAATCAATTTAGCGGTGCAGGCATTTTCCCTACATCCTCTTGCGGGAGTAACAAGACAGGGAAATTGATCCGGTGAGACCTCACCTCTCGGTGCGCCTCAATAAAAGAGACATCAGCCTCTCTCGACGACTGTATAATTTTTAATATATATGCAATAAATGTTCAATTTGTTTCCAGAAATGACGGGAAATAATAACGTCAAATTTTAAAGCCATCCATTACAGCCCAACAATGCCTCGTGCATACTTTACTCTAACGCAGAGTGCTTTGATTAATTCACATTTTGATTGTGTTTGATAAAGCAATAACGTCACAGCGCCTGGGTTTTTTAGGACCAGTTGGACCATTTTCTGCTTTTGGAAAACAAATATGATGGTGGCTGTTTTGATATAGGATTTTTTTTTTCTTTTTTCCAGTCATGGCTCTTTTGTTTGTTGTCCAGGTGAGGTCTGGATTTGCTGACCTTTCATGATGTCACCATGTTTCTTATCAGTGGTCATTTTCAGATGCAAAAACTACTATATTAAGAGCATAAATAGCTTAATGCTTGTAACAAACTCATCTTTAATAGATTAACTTATTACAATACAACCTTTAACACCAGTTGAGAGAAAATTAAAAATGTCCTATGGTGCTTATGTCTTTCACTGTGCTCTGCAGAGCCTCATGCAACATCAAGTTAAAGTACAATAGTTGAGCTAATACGATATTAAATATGTCTACGGAAGCATGTGTAATGTGACTGTAAACTCACTTTGAATCACTAACAATCCCATTATGAAAGTGATAATCAACAATATATTTTCTAAAGATCCACTGAATGAAAGGTCATGGCCAGTTCAGGTTTTTAGTGCCACATTAACTGTCCTCAGGAACATGATTGGGTTTCAGTCTGGCCACAGCTCTCTCTCTCACACACACACACACACACACACACACACACACACACACACACACACACACACACACACACACACACACACATAGAGAGATATGTTCAGAGGGAAACAGTGCAGGTAGCAGAGTGGCGGGCCGGGGGTCTCGGATCACTGTGTGTAGACCTTGACACAAAGTGCATTAAGTTGGCTGATCCCTCTCAAACCATTTGATTAATTCACTCCCATTCAAACCCAAGCGAGCAAGGAGTGGAGGGACGTGACCAATGACATAATAGGCTCTGTCAAACAGCCTTGCAAAACGCCCAGACCATTTGTGGTGACAATCCTGATGCCATCAGTTCCATTATAGGCCTCCATTCAACCCAGAAACAAACATAGCTTTACTCCGAAAAAGGGAAAAGTCAGCTTTCTGGTGGATCCCCCTTTGCTTTCAATGTCAATAGTTTTTGGCTCAGGGCTCCATGCGGGCATCACATTCCCTCCTTTAGAGCACAACTGAACAGAAACTGTAGGGTTTTTCTTTCTTTTTTATTATTATTATAAATAAACAACCCTTTAACACTGAGTAATATTACAGTGATGAGATATTTTTAGATTTAAAATATCACATTAAACAATCAGTCTTTAAAAATGTACCAGTCTGCTCTTCTCTGACCATGCATTAAAAAATAACATTATAATGTATAACCATGTTTGTGCACTTCTGTTAAGATGTGATAATTGTATTAAGATTTAACCCTTTGTATTCCAAAGTATAGGCCAAATGCAGAGAGCTCATTTCCTCCTTTCTCAAACCACTGCAGTGATAGCAACATCAAACAAAACAAAGAGGAAGAAGAAAGTTTATGTAAAACTGTTTCCGAGTCTATAAATATGAACAGACAGATTTAAGGCTGTGATGAAGAAGTGGAGGAGATGCAACAGCAGCAGAGGTTTTATAAACCACAGATGTAGCTGTGAAATGGACGACTTGCATTTAAGAAATAAGTTGATGAGTGAGAGCTGAGAGGCCGAGACCGTCCAGTCTGTCTGAATCTGCTCACTGCAGGAGTACAACAGCATGTTGGAGGATCAGACTGTTGACCAGCTCTGCACAGAAACATCAACAATCTGCAGAAAATATTATTTCCTCAAATCTGTGTCAGTGTCCCATCAGATGGGCTGCAGGCGGCATGTTAAATATTGTTACTGGGTGTTTAACCTGCAAGATGAGTGTCTCTTAAGATTTTTTAGAAAATGTTTGATTAATATACTAAAAAAAAAAGAAAGAAAGAAAGAAAGAAAATTAATCCTGGGATCAAAAATGTATACTGCCACACAACATAATCTGTTCACAATATCGAATAACTGCTCATGAGAAAAAATATAGGACTTTGTAGCTTTAACCACATAAACTTCTTTTTAGAAGCAACAGTCTGTTCTTATTTCTCCTTTATAAAGGAAAATTGCCTGCAGACATCATATATTTAGATTTTGAATAAAGATAATAATAAGAAAGACAGAAAATTACCCGAATCTGCCAAAAGAAAAGAGAAAAATGAAAGTTGCTTTCATCATGTCACTGAGGTAAACAAGCGGTTTAAATAATGATCTGCTGCAGTCGGTGCAGAATGCTAATCAGAGCCCGGACCACCATAATAGACAGGGTATATTAATAATAAACTACATTTAAATATTGCTTTAAAGAGGAATTTTAGTAACTTTAAAAATGTTTTGCAAATCATGAAAAAGCTGCTTCTGGTGCAGAATCATCCACATCCACACAGAGCTCAGGTAAAAAAAAACAAAAAACAAAACATAGGCTACTCAACACACTGTCATAAAAGAGCATTGGTTTAAAATAATGATGTTTTCTTTTTCTTTCTTTTTTCTATTTAAGCCCCACAGTATTAAAACTGTAGGTGACCTGTGACAGTGTGTAAAGGTCTTTTTCATTCAGTCCATCATGAACTGATGCTGCGCGCAGGCTCATGTGAAACACCTCCTCCTCCTTCTTCTTCCATCAGCCAACAAAGAGATGAAAGGCAGAAAAAGTCTGTAGATAAACTCGCTTTATTGTTTCTTTAACCACTTTGAGGGGAAATCCACCGTGTCCTTCTTTTCCACAATATCAAACCCACTCTTTCTTCCCGTCCTCTTCCTCGCTTGTCCCGATTTTCATCCCCTTCCACACCCTGTTTGTTTTGGCCGAATAGAGCCGCCAGACACTTGGACACACACACAACCCTCACAGCCGCTTTCAGTGCGTTATACACGGCGGGTTGTTTCTTTCACTGGGCCCTCGCTTTGCTCCCTCACTCATTCCTCTGTCTCTATTGAAAACTGTTGACGCAGAAGCGTAAAAGAGAAAAGATTAAAGGAGGAATAAAGTGTAAAAACCTTTGAGTTTGTGAAGATGTCAGAGAGTGAGAGGCGAGGGAGGGGAAAACATTAGGCCTGTAGCCCCGGATAATGATGATAATAATAACAACAACAATAATAATAATGATAGCTACAATAATAATAATAATAATAATAATAATAATAATAATAGTATGTTATTGTCGAGTTTGCAGAATTATTCTACTTAAATCACAGTCGCCCACATTAGACATGCAGTGTCCTATAACTTTGACTTGATTTTATTTTTTGCAGCCTATTATTATATAATATAAGAATAATAAGAATATGTTGTTTATTTTATTTCGATTGAGCTTTTTGTGTTTGTAAGAGTTATAATAACCTGTCTGTTGAGCAACCTGATGCACAGGAGGACATGTCATAAATCGCTCCAGGGCACAAATATGTAAATATAGCTACTCTTAAATAAAATGTTCATTGATATATGCTAATCATGTTAGTTATATGATCTGCGATGAAAAAAGATATATTCGTTTCATTATTAAAAGGTTATAAATGGGATTTGCTGTATCTGATTCCCCTCAATAAACCGCGGTGTGGTTCTGCTGCTGCTCGGAGCGCGGCCGGCTCTTTTCACAATGCTCTGACTTTCCCGTTCATTTCCCTATAAAAGCCTCTACATTCATAATTCTGTAAATACACGAGGGTATTTTTTTCTGTCTCTGAAAACGCATCAGAGCAGCAGTCGGTCCTCCTCAGGAGCCCAGCCAAATTAAAAGTCGGGCAGAAAATGTTGTCTCATTTAAATTCTCACCTTGATCTCTCTGGTGACTGGTAATGGTCCGAGAGGAGCTGACGCTCAAAAAAATCATCAAGCTGCCTGTTCTGACTGCTCAGAAAGTTCAACAAACCAGACGCCACAGTAAAGACGAAACAGCAGAAAAACAGTGACAATGTTTTTGCAGCAGGCAGAATCATCAATTAAACATAGAAAATGCATGCGAGGCAGGACGCTGCAGCCTTACTTACTCTGTGCTGTGCTGTGGCTCCGCAGTTTAATTACAAGCCCTATAATTTCCCATCGCAGATAGTGTCAAAAATCTGCGACTATTTCTCAGAGATTCCCTTTAACAAGTGGAAACTTAGTGTCCTCCTGCACCATTTTATACATGATGAGCCGTCAGTAATGGGATTATTAAACAAAAACGTTTCAGGCGCTGGCGTTAACCTTTTTTAATGCCTAATTAGGTTTTGCAAAGAAATAATTAGATTCTACAGTGCTTACACTGCCTATATTTTCAAATGGCATCTGCAGCAAACACATCATCCTGCGACACTCGTGCCAATAATCTGCGGATATATGCGCCACAGTAGCAGTCAGATGTTAGATTTTAAAACATGTTGGTACCAAATAAGGTGCACTTAAAGGTAAAATAATTATCCAACACAGGCTATAGGCCAACCTGCTGCGGCAGATCGTCTGGTCGACTGTGCCCTCTTGTGGTGGCCCCCCAAACGACATAAGGTTGAATGAAGAGGGTCATTTGGATAAAAAAACAAAAAAACAAAGATGAAAATACTCGACAAATCTGCTGTTTCAAATCGACGGTATAGCAGCAAATGTAAAAGCCTGAAGCAGCTTATGGAAACTTTTTTTTTTTTTTTTTTAAGTCAGTGGGTCGGTTTCTGCTCTACAGATGTGGGCGTTGTCCGTGGCGCAGGCGCACTCTGCACAGCACTTTGTGTTGCATTTCCATGTATGAAAGGTGCTCTATAAATAAAGATTGATTGATTGATTGATATTGTTTCCTATAGCCTGTGCGTCTGAAGCATGAACTGGTAGATGTGATGCTCAGATTCAGCACAGTCACGAGTGTCGCTCTCTGTGTGTCTCCACATTTCCATCGGTGTTTTCCCCAAGCCTATGGATGTCATGTTCTGCATTCAGACGTTGTTATCAATTAGATGTGGGTAGATCTTTCTCTGCCACTGTGTTAGTTCCAGGAAATAAAGGATTTGCATACAGGAGGTTGATTATCCAGTGACAAACAAAAGCTTGTATCACAAGATGATCTCAGAGTGAGACTTAAATCTGAACAAATTCCAAACTATTCAAAGCACATGTAAAAAATAAAAATAATAGTGAAATAAAATAAAAACTGATCTTGCAAAGTGTGGGTTTTAAACACGGAGCCACAAGAGACATATGCTGAACCATAGAAAATAAAAGTAGGCTATTATCTTTGAAGCTGTAGCCTAACATTACTCAAATGTTGTGAACACCATGCACCACCCCAATTTGTTTTACGAATATGAATACTATTTTATTACTTTATTTATCCCCAACTGTTTGTGTTTATCACCAGTTTGAATTAAAAACAAACAAAAAGACTGATAGGCTATGTGTTTATGTCTGTATAAGTAACTATAAACTGAGGTCAGGGTACAAGATTATTAAAACCGCAACGGAGCATGGGAACTAGGAGTGCTGACATACTAAATAGAGCACAAGTAAGACGATCTACACATTGTATCTTTTCCTACATTTCATAATCTACAGAGAAAGACACGAGGTTCAGCTCACTGGCATACAGTGAGCAGGCGTTGCATTTAATTCTGTTCTCGGCCACTAGAGGGAAATGTTGCCTGCTGGGAGCATAGGCTGGGAGCTGGGGGCCGGGATTTCAAATCTCGCGAGAATTACCGCTACACTCGTTTTAGAAGGTCAGCTGACGTTACAGCTTGTCAGTTCCCCAGCACGCAAAGGACCGTTTCGACGCTGTATCCCTGGTAAGCAGTCCATGTTTTATGTCTCCTTACATTGAATGTGATAGATTAACAACCAGGAATATAAAGGCTGTTCAAGCTTTATTTTTTACGTTTTAAAAAAATTAAAATAATAGCATGACAAGAGGCTAGGTAGCTAACATTAGCTCTCATGCTAGTAACGATGGTAACAGAATATTCTAGACCCACCTGCTCTTAGCGTTAGCTGCTAACGTTAGCATCTATAAAATACACAAGAAATACACAAGTAAGACTTTAGTGATTGTTTCTACACTTAAATCGGGATGTATCCACTTCGACCACTAACAAGGAGTTACATTAATACGTTGCCATGTCGAGTAAACTACAGGGTAATCATTGATTTACCCGAATTAGCGAAGGCTAAGTGAATAATTTGCAAATGAATTAAGTTTCCTTACAAGAGCCGTTAAGTGACAAAAAGACATAAACACGGTAATGACAGAAGTATGTTATTGTGTTTCCTCCGTGTTCTGCCGTGAGGAGCAGCGTTAACTGGACGTGTTGCCTGGATGCAGGGAGATGCTACATCCTCAAAAACTGAAAGTGATATTATAGTGACAATGGTCATTAAGTAATAACGTTACTTTAAAGTCTGCTCAGCATCGTCAGACATATAGCAAACACTGGAGGTTATTAGTCCCAGCAGACTTTAGTTCATAACCAGCATGAGTGTTGAACAAGAGCTGAACTCCTGTCCATGTGGTCTTTAAAAAGTCTCCTGTGTAACTTGGGGTCGGTTTATAAAGCTATTCAGTACAATGAGGAAGTTTGACATGTTTGTTGTACTACTGCTCAAATTCAAATAGATAATCACAAGTTCTTTCATAAGATGAGGTTCCTCAATTTATTTCAAGTTATAAGCTATCACCTCTAAGAAATCTAGTGGTTAGTTATGTGTTAAAACAACTGTCCAAGCTTATCGTTATCTCCCTTCTTTAACAATTGTTGTTAAACTTGCTGTCAAGTAATCATTAATTTATTATTTCAGCTTAATTATTATCATCTGTACTTGTAAATTAAAAATCCTTGACCCCCACCCACCCACCCACCCACCACCAATGACATAGATGCTCGGAAGTGTGTTATTATCAAATGTAGGAAGTATTTTGTATTGACTCCTGTTGATGAGTTGTCATTTATTGCTTCATCATGTGAGTGTTTCACTATTTTCTTCAGAAAGACCCACACTCCCAAAGATGGCTGACACAAACCAACAGAGCCCCCCTCCTCCTCAGCTAGGGCCTGTGGTAAGTCACCTGTTTCAATTACTCATGGTCATTTGTCACCTTTTTAAAGTGCAAACCGCTGATATTATATTTAAAGATACATATCACAAGGAGTAGTAGAAAAAACATTTGTGTAACGATATCTGTGCTTTGGGAGTGTGACTTCTGAAGTCTGACAAAGGAATGGCTTGGGAATATTTAACAGATAATCTGCATCACAAACTAGGCGCTGTGAGTGTTTACATAACAGGGAAAGTCTAACAAAACACTATTAAGTTGCATCATGGTACGTGTAGGATCAAGGGCTTTTTTGCAGCTTTGCCCTTAGCAAGGAGTAAAAGTCAGGATGTTGAGGCTTCTGCTCCATTGATTTTTGTCTATGCTGCTTTCAATCTCTCTTTTGCATTGTCATAGGAGTCTGTGATTGCTAACACCTTTGGAAAACATTTACCCCGACTGTTCCCACAGCACTAACCCCGTCATGGTTGCTCACAGTGTTTATGATGCAGCTTTCAGAGTTTAAATAATAAACTTTCATCACAAATTCAGTTTTAGGGCTATAGAACCAGGGTAACATATAGGCCTAATGTGCAGATGATTATTGGGATTGTGCCCCATCACTGTGGATTTATCTGATCCATCAAAATGTTGTTGTTTTTTCAAATTTTGTATTTTTTCCAATTCTTTGAATTTAGAGATTTTCAGCCTTTTCTGTTCTTCAAACTGTTTGTTTGGACCAGTCAGTTAAATGTAGATCAGCGATGTCAGCTGAAGCAGCAGGTTCTTTGATGAGTTACAGCAGCATCTTATGACCTGGCTTCTGATGGACGTGTGGTAAAATTAACTGGTAGATTGAGTTAAGTTGTTTTTTAATTTGGCTGGTTTATGCTGACCCTTGAGAGAACCAGAGGGAACCATCAGAGAATCAGTTTTCAGTGAACTCGAGAAAACGCAAGGCACATCCTGTTATTTCAAAATTCAAAACCAGCACATCATACCATCTAAAAGAGAAGACCCAGCTCTTTGCATTGATGTTTAATATATCCTTAAGGCGTGTTGTTATAGATGATACCAGGAGCTTAACCTTCTATTTTTACAAGAATTAATCTCAAAACCCTTTTTTTTTCTTGCACAGCAATTTTTAATGCATAACAAGCTGGAAACTGCAATGTGGCTGTCACGGCTTTTCACCGTCTACTGCTCCGTAATGTTTATTCTACCAATTTTGGGGTGAGTGCTCTCAGTGGATCTTTGTTAACGTACCAACACTGTAAAAAAGAAAAAAAGAAAAAAAAAATGACGGCAATGCAGAGCTTTTTTTTTAGCCTGAAATGGGTTTCATGATATTTGTCACTGTGTGTTTTTCAGACCCTATGCAGCTGCAAACTTCTATCAGAGAGCCTTGTTAGCGAACGCCCTCACCAGTGCTCTTCGCTTGCATCAAAGGCTTCCACGCTTCCAGCTGAGCAGAACTTTCCTGGCCCAGGCTCTGCAGGAGGACAGCTGTCACTACCTGCTCTACTCACTCATCCTGGTCAACTCCTACCCCATCACAAGTATCCTTTCACCTAGAGATGTACTGTACAGAGGTGTGGTGCTGTTAACGGTGCATAGCGATATCATATATGTAGATACTGAATCCAGATGGGTTAGGTTTCCATTGAGTTGATGACGTTGTCTTAAAGATCTCTGCTATGATGATCCTTAAATAAAAGGTAGATGTACTACTCTATCACTCAGATGTAGCTGCAGAGCTTAATTGTAAATTCTAAGTTATGTATAGTTAATGAAGGTTTCTTGTCTACGTTAACCGATAGTGGTTTATTTATGAGATTCACTGTGATAACTCATATTTTGCGTGTAGTGATATCTCTTTCCCCACATAGTCCATCCTAGTTTCCTTTTCTATCATCTGATTTAGCTAATTATTTGCTGTCATGCAAAGAAATCTGGTTTAAAGTAGTGTGGGACTAGAGAAATCTGATTTCCCCTGAAGAAAACATCTTTTTTTTCACATGTATATGGGTATGGTTGTGCATGACAGAAACACTACAGACAGGCAGAGTTAGTGTGGTTGAGTGTCTGGGAGAGATCATTACACAGGGTAGTGAGACCTTATATTCAAAATAAGTCTGTCCTAAGTCCAACTAAAACAAAGTGACCTGCACAAGCATAGAACAAATCAGTTGGGTCATTATTTGTAAGCCGGATATCTAAAGAGACTATTGTGGGAGGTTTGTTGTGTGGTTTAATGTTGATCTTTAACCCTTGTATCCAGTGAGCATCTTCCCAGTCTTCCTCTTCTCCTTGCTTCATGCAACGACCTACACAAAGAAAGTCCTTGATGTGAGTACGAGGCAGCAGTCACCTGCTGTGACTTTTAATGATGTTTATTAAAACGTCTGACAGAAAGCCATTTGCAGAATATTATTTAACACCAAGGTGGAACATTACCACCAGCCAAATGGTGTTTTAATTATCTACTCCATCAACCAGCCATTGCTCAGGGACCAAATTCAACCAAAAAATCTAATAAAAGCCGATGATTGATTATGTGATCTTACATTTGCTTCTCTATGTCAGTATTTCAACTTAACACTGCACCTCCCTGAAAACTTTAACAGCTTTATTCTTGCCGTTTGACTCTCCATCATCTCTCTCTGCAGTCCATGGGTCCCAGCAGCCTGATGTTCATCAGAAACCTCCTGGACAAACTAACATCCAATCAGCAGAACATCCTGAAGTTCATCGCCTGCAACGAGATCTTCTTGATGCCAGCCACTGTTTTCATGCTCTTCAGGTATTCACTCACAACTGAAGTCAAACGATGTTTTTATTTTGCCAAATATTATAGATTCTTTATCTGCCTACAGGTATACACTCCATACGTATTTTATTAGGAACACCACAGTAAGCCGATTCAACTGTGTCGGCTCTTACTTTGTTCTCAGAGCTGCCTCAGTTCTTTGTGAGATTGATCCCACAACATGTTGGAAACATTCCTGAGAGACTCTGCTCCATGTTGAAATGACTGTATCACATGATTCCTGCAGATTTGTCAGTAGCAGGGAACTGTTACTGCAGTTTAGAGAAACATTTACAACAATCTGAAGAATCCATAATAATCAAAGTTTATTAATCTTGTTACTTTATATTACTGGGATATTGAACGATGCACAATTATATAATTCTATTTTTATTTTATTAATGTCACTCAAATCTTGTTACAGTGGCCAGGGAAGTTTGCTGCTGCCTTTCATTTACTACCGATTCCTCACTCTCCGTTACACATCCAGAAGAAACCCATACTGCCGGTGAGATGTTTACTTACACACAATCATTTAATAATGATATACAACAATATGGTCAGGATGTTCAAAATGACCTCAAGCAGGTTGAAGAACATCTCAACATTTTTTTGTAAGTGTATACTTTTTTCACTGTGGGTAAACCAATACTTTCTTTTGACACAAATGATTTCATAATATGTTGAAAATAAATAAAAATATGATGAGGCAGTGAATGTTTGAAGCCATGGAAAACTTTTGACCTTGTACACATGGAACATATACATTTAAACGTACTGGAAGTCTTGCTTGTAGACTGATATGATGTGATAAGACATATAACCTGGCCTGTGGTGAAAGTTGAGTATTAAACACATCTTCTCTCCACCTCAGCACCTTGTTCACAGAGCTGCGAATTCTTCTGGAGCATTTCATCATGAAGCCTGCCTGTCCCGCCTTCTTCAGGAAGATGTGCCTCAGCAGTATCGCCTTCGTCAGCCGCCTCGCCCCCACGGGGGTCTGATTACACCATGTGAAAGTTTAGTTTTTCTTTTTATATTTTTGTTTTTCCACCATTTTAGGATGTGACTTAAAACTTTGATGGGGACAGACAATGCCATCAACAGAAGGAACTGTTTTTCTGAATGTCAGCTTTACAGCCTGTGCTCCAACGTCTCTGTATATTTGAGTACGGTTGAAGAGCAGCCAGTAATGCACTGAAGTCTCATGGTGATATTTCTTTTCCCATCTTCCTAATGTGACCTCATTCTACCAGTGGACACCCCTCACTTTGTTACGTTCACTGAAAGGAGCACAGTAAACATCAACTGTGTTTGGCTGTCGTTGGCTGTTATTGTACTTTCCTTTTATGTCCTTATTTATTCATGAAAATCGCTTATTCTGTGATGAAACATTAACATTCAGAGATTAGTAACTTAAATGAAAATGTTCTTATACATTATTAAAATTGTTCTTTTTTAAAAAAAATAATCATTGTGCTTGGATGGATGGAGAATGAGGTTTGTTTGCTGTTTCTACCTTGTCTCATTTCTTTCTTTTTTTTTATGTGCAAAGCATCTGATGTTCTCATCTGTCTGAATGCCTAACTTTAAGTGTATTCTATCATTGCCATTATTTAACAAGTGAAATATTTGTAGCTATGATGTCAAAATGGAGGTTGAATTGAGAAACAAGATATCTGCTGTATTTTATAGAATATTTTGAGGCACCAGCCATTTTCCAGTCTGAAATGAATTGCACAATGCATGTCATGCTGATGAATGCATTATGACCTTGTTTCTCACTTTGAGAACTGTTTTGAATTTGCTTTCTTCATTTATTTGTCGCTTACGTAGATTTCTCGCTTACTGCATGCTATGATTTTTTTTTCTGCCATGTTAAATGTGTTTATTTGTCTACAAACAAACCACATTTTTATGACAAGAATAAAATGATCTCTTAATTAAAACAATAAAATATGAAAGTATAGCAGTGTGGGTATGTCATTATTTTCATTATATTTAGCCAAAGTTTATGCTATTTGTATGTACAATAAAATGATTGCTCTTGGTAAAGCAGAGTACCTCAGTACAGTTTAAAGCTACTTAACTATTGATTACCAGGTGAATGATCCATAAGGTACCCACTCCTACACTGAAGAAGTGTACACATGAATCCTTTTATAACCTTAATCCAGTTATACACAATATTGTGAAATAAAAGTTGCTTTTATTTTGATGTTAATAATGGTTTTTGTACTAAAATAGTTTTCTTGAATGCAGTATTTTTTTGCATATAATAGCGTATTTATTCACTGATGGTATTACTTTTATTGATCTTTACTAAATCCGTAGTGATGTACAGTCATGGATGTACATTACAGTACGTGTGTATCCTATCGGCAACAGGTCAGCCAATCAGACGGCAGTGTCAACCTTCGGTGGCGTGAGGAACAACCAATGGTGACGCAGTTTGTTACGGCTCCACAGCGTTGCCATTGGTAACGTGTAGCTTCGTTTATCTGGTACACAAGCCAGCGCTGCAGTGCATTCACTCTTCATCCTATTTTACTTTTACGTTAAAGGAGGTTTCGATGCTGCTTTACAAAACACAGTGGAGTTAGCTTGAGTCGGGTGCTTTTTATTTCCTATCGCGCTGTGCCTTTCTTTTGTTAGTGATGATTTTCTCGTTTTTAAAGTGGAACAGTTGGCGTGCGGTTAAATCGCGTTAGCTAATTAGCCTTCTGGCTAACGTTAGCACGCTGAGCTAATCTCCTTTGATTTCGATAATCCCAGTCTCTTTTCACGTTCATTCACGTCTTCCTGTGTCCTTTTTCTTTCCACATTTGTGACTGTCGTGCATCTCGGGTTAACTGCTAAGCTAATGCTCCCTACAGTTTTATTATAGCAAGATAACTTACTGGTAAAGATTAATATCAGACCTTCCTCCCTCTCTGAAGTTAAGACACCAGGTGGAGAAAGAAGATGGAGCTCCACCTGAATCGAGTTGATTATATGCAGGTAACAAGAAAGTGCAGACTGCAATTTAATCAGATATATGTTGGTCAGTTAGAGGAAGTGTATTTCGATCATCTGACACTAACGTTACTGTCAAACTACTGTCCTGTTGATCTCACTAAAAACTGTATTGATTGACTCCAGAGAGACTGACCTCTAAATTTAGCTGAATATCTAATTAAATACTTTGAATAAGAGCCTTACCCAGTTTACATTAATGACCCTTGAATGAATGACCCACCACATGAGCAGTATATAATGTGAGATCCTTAGGCAGGTCTTCATCTGTCCCAGAGACCTGGCTGAAAACTTAAGAGATATCTGAGGAAATCAAGATAGCATATCACTGACATCTTTGAATCCCCTCTTAAGACACATCTTTTCTCTCTTTGATCTTATGATATGGTTTTTAAATTGCTTGCCTGTGTGAAGAATTTAGTTAACTTGAGTTGTGAAAGTGCTTTACAAATTGTCCTTTTCTTTTAGTCTGATTAGTTCGTTATTTAAAAGTACATTTGAAGAAAAGTGTATTCTGGGCATTTAAGTTGATTGTGCAGGAAGTTTTCTCCCCCTAATTATTAGCCTAATACACAGCCTTCCTCTTATTCACAGGTTGGTGTGACCTCTCAGAAAACGATGAGGCTCCTTCCAGCAATGGGGAAAAAGGCAACCCAGAAGGTATTATTAATGTCAGAGCAATGCGCCAATGCCTCAGTACTATCCTATTATAGTTGGTCGTATGTTTGCTTTTTTGTTTTTATGATTGTTGTTATCTTTAATATGACCGTTTTGTGTTCCGTTTCAGGTTGCTATTGGTGATCATGATGGTATATTGACATGTTTTGGGATGAAGAAGGGAGAGGCAGTGGTGTGTATACTGGTTGGGCTTTTTCTGCCTCTTAATGGCTTGTATTTCTGTTTCTATTGGCAAGAAATCTGACTGTTTCTGTTTCTGTTTCAGCCTGTGTTTAAAACGCTTCCAGGACAGAAAATAGCCAGGATGGACCTTGGAGGAGCCGTGGGAACTCCTCAGGAGAAGATCTTTATTTGTTCTGGTTCTCAGGTTCGAGGATTCACCAAGAAAGGAAAACAGTTCCTCTCCTTTGAGGCCAACCTCACTGAGACCATTAACGCCATGTAGGAGCTGCTTCTGCCATTTTACACTTTTACACTGCTTGATTGACTTGTGTGATTTTAACGTCCCTGTTGTTGGTTCTTTTTTTTCCCAGGCACGTCTCAGGCGCTGATCTTTTTGTGTGTGCAAGTTACATCTACAACCACTACTGTGACTGCAAGGACCAGGACTACTATCTCTCTGGAGACAAAATCAATGATATCACATGTTTGTCCTCAGAGACTTCCCTTGTCCCCATCCTCGCATGCCAAGATCGGGTTCTCAGGGTCTTGCAGGTAAACCAGGCTTCTGTTTTCTGTTTAGAGTTGCTCTACCTCAAACAGTCACATGAGACATGTTGTTTTTATTCGTTAGGGATCTGAGCTGGCCTATGAGATAGAAGTCCCCGGCCCTCCATCTGTCTTGGAATTGTACAACAAAGATGGAGGCAAGTCAGAGTCCCTGTGTCCTTAAACATAAGATTTCTTTAAAGGGATCGGCTCCAACATAACATCAGTGATGTTTCCACAGGAGATGAAATCCTCTACGGAACCGCAGATGGTAAAATAGGACTGGTCCAGATCGACGAGTCCTCAGCTGCAACCAAATGGGAGATCGACAATGACAAAAAGAAAGGAGGTGTGTTGTTGATAAGACTGTGCCTGAGTGTTGCATGTTTTATCCAATTAAATATTATTCTCTTATAGTTAGAACACACATTTCTCACAGCATGTGTGAAATAATAAATTACAGTCGATGAGTAAAAGAAGTAGTTTTCAAAACCTCCCTTCAACCTTTCATGACACTGTTATTGTTTTCTGCTCCCGTCAGGAATTCTTTGCATTGACACATACGACATAATTGGAGACGGAGTGAATGACATTCTGGTGGGCAGGGACGATGGGACTGTTGAGGTCTATGGTTTCGACAGCTCCAATGAGCCCATATTACGTTTTGACCATGTAAGTTTTAACCAGGCACAGGGAGTCCAAAAACTAAAATATTTACTAGCTCCACTTCAGTAAAATTCTCTCAAGTTCTAGTTTTTAGTTTTCAAGGCTGTGGTAAAGAATTGTGAGAAAATCTTCATCCACAAAGATCACAACATTTATTTACAGATTCTGTTATAAAATAAACTTACTGCCTTTTTTTTTTTTTTTACATGTTCAGTCATGCTCATGTCAGTATTTCATGAAATGCATTGATTACAGTGCTCCCTAATTGACAGCCAGGGTTTCTTCCTTTCAGATATTATCAGAGAGCGTGACTTCCATCCAGGGTGGCTGCGTGGGGAAGGAGTCTTATGATGAAGTCTTAACCGCCACTTACACAGGTTAGATAAATCTAAACAATATTCTTAGTGTTTTCCCATACAGTAGAATAAGAGACAGTTGTCCTAGCTGTCAAACTGTCTATAATTTCATGGGCTGTCTGGCAGGTACACAGGGTTCCTTAAAGCTAAACAGTAAATGTAACAGTATGGAGTAATTGACATAAACAGCATGTTGCTAATACTTGTCATTCCCTCCTCCAGGATGGGTGACTGGTTTGACCACTGAGCCCCAGAAGGCTGAGGCCAGTGCTGGAGATGAGGTCAAGATGAGTAAAGAGACCCAGTCCAAAGTAGAAGCTCTCAGGTATCATCAAAATACAGTTTTCTTTGTTATCATTATGTGTAGTTGTTCCGTTCATGTGTGTTTCTTTCTTCATATTCAGTAATAAAGGCACAAAACAAAACAAATCCATTCTTCAGGTGAGTTTACATTTGGTTTTCAGGGCAGAACTGGAGCAGCTGCAGATCAAAGTCCTGCAGGGACGAGAGCAGTACCAACAGACCTCTCAGTCCAGCACAGCCGTCTCTGCTGTGCCCGTCTTCAGCATTAACGACAAGTTCACCCTGTGCCAGGATGACGCCAGCTACAGCCTCACCCTGGAGGTGCAGACTGCCATCGACAATCTGCTGCTACAGGTACATTAAACAATAAGTCCCTGTTGTGTTGCAATCAGCGTTCGCCTGAGTCTTTGCAGGTGTAAACAAGCAAAATGTAACTCGGAGTTAAATGTCCTGTGCAGAGCGATGTCCCCATAGACCTGCTGGACGTGGATAAAAACTCAGCTGTGGTCAGTTTCAGTGAATGCGACTCAGAGGTGAGCAGTGTAATCACTTTCTGCACAGAATTAACACAATGTACAAATACAGTAAAGTCTCAAACCCGCTGCTGCTGTTTCACTTCCATCCTCTCACTGCAGCAGCCAAATGGAAACTTCCTCCTGGCCACCTACAGATGTCAGGCTAACACTACCAGGCTGGAGCTCAAGGTAACAACAAGTGCATCAAAACATTTTCTTCTACTCACAACTTGTTGGTGTTTCCTAAACCTACGGTGATTATAGTGCAGCATCATATTGGGCCTTGATGTGACAGACTGAGCTGGGTATACTGTAGTAACTGCACCACTTTACCCATTAGAAACCTTCATGCAGATACTGAATAACACGTGTCTTTACGTGACGTTCTCCATGTTTTATTTTCAAGTTTAAGTTAAGATTCTTAAGGTTTTGAGTTTCATGGTTTGTATTTTTGGTCTATGTGTTGTATGTCTAGAGTGCTAGAATTTGAGTGGGAATTACATCACCAACAGCTTCAGTGTTGAGATTAGAGCTGTGAAAGGGAGCACATAGTTTTTTCTACAGAATGATGAATGTAATTGATTTTTATTTTAGTAAACTTTTATTTTTTGAAACGTATAGAAATTTCAGGCCAAAGGCGAAGTGTTGGTGTTTTTACTGTTCTCCAATGTAAAAATGGGTCACGTTTGACCCTTAACATTATTCAAGGCTTAAAGCCATCTGCCTTTTTTATTTGTCATCATAGGTCTTCAATTTCATCCATAATGGTCTTAAAAAGTCTTAAATTTGAGCTGGTGAAACCTGCAGAGACCCTGTGACAACACGAAGGAAAGCCACAATAGTGACAAAACAATGTGTTTCACCTGTAATAAACTGTTTTTTATAGGTGAGGTCCATTGAGGGACAGTATGGCACCCTACAGGCCTATATTACCCCCAGACTCCAACCCAAGACCTGCCAGGTCCGCCAGTACCAGATCAAACCTCTGTCCCTCCACCAGCGCACACACAGCATAGACCAAGACAGGTAAAGAGTCAAGGGTCTCCTGAAGTTTTGTCTGATATAAATCTGGTACACATAATTTAGATTAGGCTGAGAACAGATCATTTGTTGTTGAACTATCAAAGTTTTCTTTTCTTTTTAAAAATCTTTTTCTGTCTCTCTGTCTTTCTTCCAGGCCGATGAACAGGCTCAGTCTAGTGGGACAGTTCAGTTTTGCAGAGATCCACTCCTGGGTCGTCTTCTGTTTGCCAGAGGTGCCTGAGAAGACGCCGGCAGGAGAGAGCATCACCTTTTATTTCCATAACACTTTCCTTGGCACTCAACTTGAAGCCAGCTACTGGTAAACACTGACACACTGTAGGAACTCCCGCACATCATGTATAAATAGAAAACATGTGATGACTGTCAAGAGGCTATAAGATTTAATATCCAAAACCAAAGCCTCAGGAATGTTTTCTATATTGTTTCCACAGTATATTCAAATGTACAGTGGTGATTTGTGTTATATTCCACTAACATGCTTTTCTTTATTTGTGATTTCAGCAAAGGAGAAGGTCACTTCAGGTCAGACAACATCTCCACCATCTCCATACTGAGTGACGTCCTCTCTAAAGAAGCTACAAAGAAGAAAATCAATCTTAACATTTCATATGGTATGTGTATTTTAGTTGATGTCACTCAGTGATCTATAGTATCAAATATTTCTTATATTCCTTTTGTTTGTTTATTTATCTTCCAGATATCAATGATGACTCGGTGAGCCACACTCTTAAAATGATCCATCCAAAGCTGGAGTACCAGATGGTGCTGGCCAAAAAGGTTCAGCTTATCGACGCTCTTAAAGTAGGTGGTTTTGAAATGATAAATGTGGCATCATGGGGGCAAAATCTACTCTGAAAGCCTGAGTCAACTAGAAAAACCTAATTTCAGGTCAAATTCAATACTCCATACCAATTATCTATGTTTTCAGTTTGTTGTGTGTTCAAACTACACAAACTCATGCTTTAGAGGCCTTGTATTGCAGAGAGAGAGAGAGTGGTCACTCTGCTGCTGACCTAGAAAGCTAGAAAGCAAATCAGAAGAAGCTTAGAGACAAACACAAAGCTGGTTCTCACTAGATCTTCAGAGAAGCAGAAGAGATTAATGTGATGGATCTGATGTGATGTGATGTGTTTTCAGTGTTTAATACCAATAAAAATACACCCTCTTATTGATATCAAAACTTAGCTAAATCGTCACTGTCTCCGTCAACTTAGTATGTCCATAAGCTCATGTTCTCTCCCATTGATCTATGTTTATATTCATATCTTAACTCGCCGCCACCTCCACTCTGATTTGCAGGAGCTGCAGGTTCACGAGGGGAACGCTGACTTCCTCATCCCAGAGTATCGTAACATCTTGGATGAGTCTGCTAATCTTCTCGAGGAGTACAAGAAACAACCGGCACACCTTGAGAGGCTTTATGGTACAGAGTTTAGTCGCTTTTAACTTATTATATTATCATTTCATTTCACCAGCTCTCACATGTAGAGCCGTGAAGTATTGAACTTGTTGACTGATGTTTGTTTCTTCTTCTTTCTTGTAGGGATGATCACAGACCTCTTCATCGACAAATTCAAGTTTAAAGGCCAGAATGTGAAAACTAAGGTGTCCTCATTATTGGAGATACTCGATAGTTATGATTTAAATTCTCTGTTAGACTTTTTCAGTGAGGCATGATGCCATATAGTGTAGAGCATAAAACTATGTATGTACTTGTCTTTGATTTGTGCTATTTTTGTATTGTATTGTAAATACAAATGTTTTTGTCCCATGGTAGTTGCTAAAAGTGTCATAATGCCATGTTCTCATTTTGTCATTTAGACCATGTCTGTGCTTACAATATTTAAATATTTATAATGTATTTTGATAGTTCCTAAAAACAAGGGTGGTGATGAATAAACCACTACAAAGTTGTCCAGATGGTGTAGATTCTTCTTTTAACTATCTGATTGGGTGGAGGTTTCCACATATGAGCAAGTTAAAAGTGTTTATTTCAGTTATAATGTTTACCTCTGTACCTTGGATTGCATAAAAATATAACACAACCACAACACAAATAATTACAACAGTCTGCAACAAAAAGAAGACAATCGAATGCAGTACAGAGGTCAACGGGGAGTGTTCACAACCAGATAGTCCCTCCAACATATGACACCATATTGCTAACAAGTAAATAAATATATCAATGGCAATTCTTCTTGATATTCAATAATCTTTTTTGATCAAATATGTGATATGAAAGTCGAAAGATATGGAGTAGGATTGTTACATGTAGGACATAAAACAAGAATGCAGAATTTTTACTTTAGTCAGTATTTCTACGTGTTTTTTTAATTATTTTTTTCTACCTCCACTCAGTAAATATTATTAAAATAAGTTGTACGAGACTTTGTTTATAATCTTTGTGCTTGTTTATAGTCACGTGTGCCACTATCACAGTCGAACCGGTTTTAAATTTATAATTAAGCGGATTGTGCCTATCCGGCTCCCGTACTTCGCCTACGTCACTGCGTGTGTGCTCTGTGATTGGCTCATTTCAATCCTCGCGGGCTACTTGAACTGAGAGAAAGCAGTAGTATCTTTGAATGGACCGAGGCTACTAGCAGCTGCTGCCCCTTGTTTGCAGGTTGGTGGTTCATTTCGAAACTTGTACGAGTATGGCGACCTAAAAAGAAAGGTAGATAAAGATACATATTGAATCGCCAGTTGTGCGTTGTTGTGTTTTTATCGCTGCACTTCCAGGCGCCGTTGCCATCTCAACAGTTTAGTTTTGATCAGAATCGTCTCTGTTGTAACCTTCCTCGGCAAGGTAGCAGCTTATGCTAGTCTCCATTTAAGCGCAAGCGGTCTCTTCCAAAGTCATTTTTGACTTATTTTTGGCGACAGAAAGTCGGTTAGCAACACAGAAACATGTCAGGAGCAAACAGAGGAGGACAGGGGCTGGCGGTGAGCGAGAATCGCAACCAAGAAAACATGCTGTCAAGACTGAGAGGCTCCACAAAACCCCGAGCTGCTGCTGTTGCTGCTTCAAACGAAAATCAAGAAAACCACCCTCCGAAACAAGCCACAACCGCCACCAGAACCGTCCTGGGACCCCTGCAGAACAACCAGCGGAGCAAAGCCCAGAACCAGCGCGGCACAAAGCAGCAGCAGGTTGGTAACGATGAAGCTAAGTAGCAGCTCGCCTAGCTCCACAGCTAGTGTTGGCTAATGATGGCTGTAGTGACTGTTGTCACAATGTGGTTTTGGAGGCAACATATTCCAGTTATCACCACGCCTGTTTTTTAGCACAATGCTGCACTGGTTACTTTTTTCTTAATTAATATTAATTGTTTTTCACATCTGCAGATTTTAAATGTGACTACAGCCACTTCTGGTGTCCTGATTGTCCGCCATTTTAATGTCACATCAGTCCTTTTACTATTTACTTGTATGTTGCTGCTGCCTTCAACGGCTTCTTGTGTGTAGAGGTCATCCCGCCTTACGGATGATATCCCAGTGTAATTTAATAAATGACTGCAGCTGCTAGTGTTTTAATTTGTTCCCCCTACTGATTATTTTTCTGCAAAATTACAACATTGTTTGGTGCCTTTTTTCACAATTTGATTAAGCCTATGGAAATCTATTCAAATGTCCTGTTGTCTAGAGATCCTTAATGTGATGTATGGATATCTCACAGGATATTGTGGATTTTGCTCATGAATTAACATTTAACGATTTATGTGCATTATCTTAAATTATTTGACACTATATAAAAACAGATTTTTAGTGCAACACATTCAAATCCTTGATTTATACTTCAGCTTCCACCTCTAACATATTTGTAGCATGTGGTATTTGTGCCTCATCAACTGTCTGTGGTGGTTTTTTTTATTTTTATACCTCTGTGGGACTATAAATCTAAAATTGCCCTCTTTCCACTTCAGGAATCACAGTCCTTGTCTTGTAAAAATGAAGACTTCAGTCGAAGCTGCTATGAGAAGCCTTCAGCCAAGCAGCCCTCTTTCCAGATTCACGTTGATGAGGCTGATGGCCACTGCGCCAAGAAGCCACAGCAGGTGGTTGAAGCTGTCAAAGAGAAACCCGTCGCTGAAGACTCTCCTCTAGCCATCAACAATGCTGTGGCACGGCTCAGGCAACCCCTCGCCACCATCGATATCCCAGCAGCCATGGATGTCAGCTTTGGTGAGTTTGTTACATCCAATGCCCTTAATTTGAGAAATTCATTATGTATAGAGTGACCACCATATTTTATTTTGAATCTGTGCACTAATGTAAAATTTTCTTTCGATCAGACTCTCCCATGGACATGTCTGTGGTTGAGGGGGAGGAGAAACCTGTCAATGTAAACGAGGTCCCAGAATACGCTGCAGAAATCCACACGTATCTGAGGGAAATGGAGGTGAGAGATTTGAGATAAGAACAAATGCTACTGTATCTTGACTTTACTTGTAGAGGCTGTTGTGTCTAGCTCCTCAGATCTGTGCTAAGTTTCCCCTCATTAGACTTTAGGAAAATATCATTATGTGAGCTGGCCCACACATGGTTTCTGACAGTATTGCTGCCCAACAGGTAAAAACCAGGCCTAAAGCAGGCTACATGAGAAAACAACCAGACATTACCAACAGCATGAGGGCCATCCTGGTGGACTGGCTGGTTGAGGTTGGAGAAGAGTACAAGCTCCAGAACGAGACACTTTATCTGGCCGTGAACTACATCGACCGCTTCCTCTCTTCCATGTCCGTCCTGAGGGGGAAGCTTCAGCTCGTCGGCACCGCTGCTATGCTGCTGGCTTCGTATGTGTTTATCCTAAATTAAATCACTATCTGTTTTGCAAAATGAGTGTCCAAGATGGAGCTTTATGTCTGGTTTTTCTTCTTTTTCCCTTAAATGTTCACATGCAGAAAATTTGAGGAGATCTACCCCCCTGAGGTGGCAGAGTTCGTTTACATCACAGACGACACCTACACCAAGAAGCAAGTGTTAAGAATGGAGCATCTGGTGCTTAAAGTGCTCTCCTTTGATCTGGCAGCACCCACCGTCAACCAGTTTCTCACCCAGTACTGCCTCCATCAGCCTGTTAACAAACAGGTGGAGAGCTTGGCGATGGTGAGCATGCAGTCATTACTGGCCATGTTTGGCACATGTGGCCATGATGGCAGATCAATCTCTAATCTTCTAGCCCATGAATCCAATAAGTGTTATATCTGCATAAATGGCTCAAAGATCGGTCTTACTTTTTCCCCTCAGTACCTCGGGGAGCTCAGTCTGATTGACTCAGATCCATTCTTGAAGTACCTGCCATCACAGACAGCTGCTGCTTCCTACATCCTGGCCAACCACACAGTGACTGGTGGCTCATGGGTAAGTTCATGGTAGAACTATGAGAACATAAAATACATTATTTGATGACAAAATCGTAACAAACTATTTGTGGTTTGGCTTTTCAAATGGAGAATTTTTCTGCTCAATTTGTTATCATGGCTTGTCCTGACAAAACAAATTAGGATAATGTAGCTTGAGAAAAACAAAGTTAACTTTGCAGAGCGTCACTTTGAAATGGGTGCAGCTCAGTCAGATTTTCATCTCCTCCTGATGTTTGTTTCCTTGGCTTGTTGCATCCAGTTTTCTGTGAGTGTAAACGGGCAGAGTTCTGTTGTGTGCAAACATTCAAGATGACTCTGGTTGTCTCGTTCTCAGCCAAAGACCTTGACGGAGGTGTCTGGCTATTCCCTGGAGGATCTGATGCCGTGTGTCGAGGATCTGCACAAAATTTACCTCAACGCTCCCCGACATGCCCAGCAGTCTGTCCAGGAAAAGTACAAAGGCCCCAAGTAAGTATCACCTCAACTTGATGTGAGATGACTTTTTTTTTTTTTTGTACAACAGTGGAAATCTTATAGATTTGAGTGGATGTTCTGTGCACGTGACCATAACACTGTCTTCTGTCCTGCTCCACAGGTACGTCAGTGTTTCCGGCATCGAGGCTCCATCTAAATTGCTGCTGAACTGACATCTTCCCCTGTGATGTAGAGTTGTAATCCCACTCCCTGTCTGCCTTTTTTTTTTATAAATATTTTTTTTAAATGATGTGTGCCAGTTTAAAATAACATGGCCTGCTCTTCTTGGGGTAGTGCTAAAAGTTTAGTTTTTTAATGGTATTTTTATATACTCGTAACATTCACAACGCCACACGTTACAGTTGTGTTGGTTAAATCAAGCAGTTTTAAATGACTATGACTTTTAATCACAGACAAAATGTAGAGGTCTCTACTATGCTGTAAACATGCTTTAATCTGCAGTGTCACTTTCTCCAGTGGACCTGTAAATGTACTCGGCTCCAGACCCTAATTTTGGCTTTCACTTTTTTTACGGGTTGAGTTTGTTCTAAGCAGTTGCTTCTTATTGCACCTATTCAGTGGTGTAACATTTCAAATATCTGACCTCTTAAAATGCAGATTAAAAGTGTATTTTGTCTGTCATGGAGTCAGCTGTCTCATTACATCTGTGCCTTTTGGAAGGAAACAACTTTTCAAGGCATGTTCTGCACTGTAATATATGGCTCTTGTAAATAAAAATCTCATTTAAAGTAAGACTTCATTTCTACATCTTTATGGTCACACTGGACTCAGGGGGGCAGCAGAGGACCAGTTTTGGTCCTTGAGGTTGTGTTTTTTTTTCTTCAGATACATGTTGACTTGGATACTTAAAAAGATTCCAACAAACTGGTGATGTGGTCTAGAAAACTGGTTTTACACTGGTGCATAGCTGTGCTTTGCCTAGATGGGGTCAGAATGGATCTCAGCTTTGTTAATCTAAACCCTGTGATGGCTTATTGATCTTTCAACCTCTACCTCCGTATGCATCTAATTGGATGGCAATAGGCTATACTAGTAAAGCTGCTGGGCGCTGAAGGCTAAAACCCTGAGCACAAGGGGAACACTTCCCTTGTGCTCTGCTGTAATTTGCAATCAAGTATAGTTGTAAGGCTTTAGACATGGCATTCAAAACTGGGAAAACAAGATCTTTAAATTTAACATTGATGTATAAAGCAGTTTTGCAATTAGACCAATGAAAGTGGATGTGTGTCTAAAATGCATGGCTTGTTGTGTATGTGGTAAAGTGGACAAATGGAAACAAGTCAGTTTGGCACAATATGAAGACAAAGCATGTACAATTACAGACCTGCAACAGTTTGAGCTCAAACATTAAACTAATTTAGAGGCTTTAGTACAAGGCTGTCATTTCTGCTATGTGAGCAAAGTAAAAAGATTAATTCAGTTGGGGTGTTTGATGGAAGAGTGAGACTAGAGGTTTAACAGCATCTTGGTTTCATATACACAGCATCTCGGTGATATTATTTGTTCAAGCCACATGCCACTGTTTAAAAAAAAATGCTGTGTTTATGTATAAAGACCCAGGTGGCAAACTAAAGGTTGCCCTCATTTAGTCTACACATTTATCACTTAGTAAACAACAGAACAGAATTGACGTTTTCTACTCATTCAGCAGTGATTTGTTATTTTTTTTCTTTCCCCCTGTGAAAGTGAAGTAAAGGCAGCCAATGGTGTTGAAGGCGTCTCTCGCTCTCTCTCTCCCTGCTCTCCCATGATAAATTGGGAGGCAGGCTCTGTGTGAGGAGTCTGACAGGAGAGGGAAAGCAGAGCCCAGCTGCAGAAAGATTTCCTCCACCATTTCATCTCAGAAGAATGGACTGCTCCAAGACCATGCACACGCTCTCAACAGGTTTGCTTTGTCACTGACGGCAGCACACGCACACATACACTTGTGTCTGACCGGAGGATTACACCATGGAAGCTGATGGGAATTCTATAACATAACCACACCAGTTGGATACCTGCTTGAACAATGGCTCGTGTAGCAACAGCACAGCATCTGTCTGAACCCTGAAGAAGATTCAAGAGCATTTCTGGAAGAGGAGCTTCAAAAAGTCTGGGTTGCTCCCTAACCCCATGCCTGCCCCCAGAAAATTTCTGGTGGCGTCCACCTCTCTGCCCCTGGCTCTTGGCTGGGGCTGGAACGTGAGCTTGTACTTGGGGATGCTCCTCGGGCTCCTGTTACTCCTGATGCTTCTACTCTGGATGCTCCTCAAGCAGCTCAGGAACTCGGTGGGGAAGTCCGTGCTGCAGCCTGTCCGCTCTTTCAGACAGCCGCGCTTTGAACAGAGGTTTCAGCAAGTGTTGTGAAAAAAAAAGAATATAAAGGGGACAAACCTGCCGAAACACAGGACTGAGGCTTGCTGGACTGCTTGAGTGTGCCTTGGCAGATTCATGTAAGAAAATGACTTTTGAAAATTGTTTGTTATGGACGCAAGTGCTTATTATCCCTCACAAAATAATAAAAACCCATGTTCTTATTTATAGAAACCACTGTCTATTTCTTTTATCAGCTTTATCCGTTGCTCCAGCATTATCTTGCCCAGACACACAGTCTTATCTTTGTTCTTTTCAGTAATTAAAAATACTGTTACAGCTGTGTCCTTTCATCTCTGATGAATTTACACAGCCAAACGCAAACATCTAAATTGCTGAGTAAAAGCACAAGCCAAGATTAAATCTGCATCTAGATTCATGCTGATTAAAGCAATGCATTAGGGGGGCAATTTGCACTCCTCTCATCTCATTGGAGAATTGGAGGGAGGGATTTTGAGGATACGCTACCGATGAAAAATATGAAAGGACCTGGTGCCACTTGCTTTTCGAAACTCACTGTGTCCACATGACAATATAAATGAGGCCCTTGAGGCAAAAAGGCTAATATTATTGCACAAGCCCCACATGCCTAATAGTCTACTGTTTGATATTTCTCTGGTATTTACCAGCAGAAGCAAAACACAAACAGGTGCATTTGTTGGACCTGGACAAGTTGCACTTTCTGTTCAGTGAGACTTGGTAAATTTAAGTCTTAAGGTGTTTTATTTTTTTTTCCATCTTCAATCATCAGTCACATGGTGGCCAGGCTGTGTTTGATTGAATATTCTGAGGGGAATCAATAGCCTCTTAGCCCCGAGGGAAGCATGTTAATTACACCTTGACAGTTGATTTCCTTACAGCAACACAATAACATGTCTGGTTCAGACCGAGTGCTTTTACGTGATCCTTCTGCCTATAGGGTGTGTAAACACTCATATACAGTGTGTAACCCATTAGCTTTATTCAAAACAATAAAAACACTCTTTATATGGGTCATAATACACTTGATTAATCTTTTCTGTGTGTGTTTTCAACCTGAAGTTAATGACTCCTATTTGCTTATTCAATATGAATATAGCTAGCAGCCCATGCATATAGTAGCAGAGCAGGTGCAGCATGGTTTTTGCCTCTAAAGCTCATTAACTAACACGAAGTCCTAAAACATCTCTTTAAAAAAACAAAGTGTTAAAGAAAGAAGTATTGTGAATTGTGTTACATTTGAACATGCCTGCTTGGAATCGAAGCATTGGCTAAAGTGTTTCATAAAAAACATTTATGTGTATAACGCATAATGTGTGTTGTCATGGCTTTTATTATGATATATTCAAAATACAACACTTTTCTACTTTAAATACTCTAAATTAATGTATTCACAGATTTGCTGTCTCTGAAAATTATGTATTCTAACCTGCGGATTGTCAGATCTTCCTATAACTCTTCGATTATCTTCGATTTTCTATAGGAAACCTATGTGGCAGCTAAATGTTTTTTATGAAACACTTTAGCCAATGCTTCGATTCCAAGCAGGCAACGAGGTTTCATTTGTTGTTATGCTTTATAGTAGCCTAAGTAGCCTAATTGCATATTTTTGGAGAACATACAGCACTGAATTATGAAATAATCGAGGAAAGTTTGAGAGATATTTGCTTATTCACCTCTAAGCATTGATGACACTGTGATATTTGTATTTTAAATATGAATACCCTGGAGACTCACTGTTTTGTTTCCCCCTGTTTCAAGTCTGTGTGCTAAACTAAGCTAAGGTACCTGACTGCACTGCTGGCTCCAGATTCATATTTAACTTACAGCCATGATAGTGAAACATTGTTCTCATCTCTTCCCATAAATATTAGTCTAAAAATGCCTCGACTCAACAGCTCAGTTCACAGGTTAGTAAACACTTGGCCTGTTGGCTCCCTTCAGCCCAGGCCTGTAGATTAATGGTAGATACCGTTACTGCATGTTTTCCCACTTCTGCCAAATGAGATAACTTCTGTTGGGATTTGATGCTGTGAATGAGACTGCCCTGACTTGACCGTCATGAGTTCCTCTGGGGGAATGTAGCCTACATTTACATTTACGTCTACATTTGTTAACTCATTTGGCAGATGCTCAAAAAGATACAAGTGAACGGCCTAAACAAGCCCTGTTGCAGTGCTAAACCTTATAGTGAAAGAACTGAGCATATTAAATGCAAGAGATTGTATAAAAGAAGTGGACCAAAAGTGTGAATTAGAGACATGGGGTGTTTGGAAAGGAGGTGCTTTCAGAGGAGTGGAGGTCTCTAAGGTTTTTAAAGAGAAAGTGGGACTCCCTGCTCTGACAGTATTTGGTAGATTGTTCCACCATCTGGGAACCACAGAGGGGATGCCATAACCCTGGGAGAAACTACATATAACATAAACATGAAGAGTCACGACAGCTTTGCATTTCAGCTGTGTTCCCCTCTGCAGATTGTGCAAGAGTCTGCAGAAATAAAACAAATCCTGATGGGATGTGGTGAGACTGGTGTAGAGGAGCTTGGAGATACTTCAATATAAATCAAGGTAAACTGTGCCTCTGAGCAAGAGAATAACATACAAATTTTATGGTGTAGCCTATATTCTCATAATGGCTGTTTTGGGTAGTATTGGTAGAAAACACCATATGGGTAAACTGTAGCTAAATCAATGCATTTTATGATGCAAATATTTAGTTTGAAATATTATCCCTTTTATTATCCCTTTTTTTGTGAGTACAGTTGACTGGGCGGCATAATGTGTGTTGTCATGGCTTTTATTATGATATATTCAAAATACAACACTTTTCTACTTTAAATACTCTAAATTAATGTATTCACAGATTTGCTGTCTCTGAAAATTATGTATTCTAACCTGCGGATTGTCAGATCTTCCTATAACTCTTCGATTATCTTCGATTTTCTATAGGAAACCTATGTGGCAGCTAAATGTTTTTTATGAAACACTTTAGCCAATGCTTCGATTCCAAGCAGGCAACGAGGTTTCATTTGTTGTTATGCTTTATAGTAGCCTAAGTAGCCTAATTGCATATTTTTGGAGAACATACAGCACTGAATTATGAAATAATCGAGGAAAGTTTGAGAGATATTTGCTTATTCACCTCTAAGCATTGATGACACTGTGATATTTGTATTTTAAATATGAATACCCTGGAGACGATTTAGCCTACTTATGCTGGCATGAAGACAATATCATGCTAACTGGTGGACTTTGTTAGCTATGAACAGCATTGTTGGAAATCAGCATGTGTGAGCCCGCTCTAGTCTAGTCAATGGAACAATATCAGACCTTGAGAGTGTACCTAAATATAAGCAATATATAGGCTAATCATTCTCATAGAGAGCAAATTGTGTCCAAATTGTTAATGAGAAGCTAACTTTTTCCTCCTTTGTTTCCAGTCTTCATCACCTCATAGGTTGTATGAAACCATTCATGTGGTGGGCTCATCTGGCTAAAACTATTCTCACTGGTTGTATATCCTAGCTACTGGAAACTAATCCAGTGGCTAAAGTGTCTAACAGGCATCTGGGAGTGCTAACATCCCTACTACTATAATTAGTCGTGGATATTGCAACCTCATTTTGTTGCCAGTTATGTATTGAAATAATGCCATCTGACATTATCCCATTTGAATTTGATGTCTACTGAAAATGGCCACAGTGGGACGACTGTGTTCCTTGTTGTCATAAAGAAACCAACAATTTCAGTCCAAAGCAACACAATGTGTACTTCAGAGCCATGGCTACCCTCCAGAAAAAGCAGACATTATCCCAAAACTGCCTCAGATATTAAGATGTGGTTTTTGTGGACAGTCTCAAAAGGTCCATGAAGCTAGGTAATATTTGTTGAAATTGAGCCATCAGCGTTTGATAATACCTTCCCTCAGCCCAGAAAAAGGTAGCAAACACAGGGTATCAGTGCTGGCTGGGGAGGCCCTTTGATTGATACCAGAGGTTATTGTCTGTCAGTCAGCACCTGACAAATTGAGCTGTCCACAGCTCTGTATACCAGGCTGTCCCTTGGCGCTGTGCTCATGAAGGAAAATCTCACACTGATTCAGTTTCGAAACTGACAACTCAGGGATGATAGTATATTATCATCCTTCCTATAGGAAGTGAGAGTGCGGTCAGCAGTTTGCAGGCTTCAACTGACTTGGCTTATACAATTTAGAGGAAGCTCGCTTTAAAAAAAAAAAAAAAACTTTTTTTAGATTAAAAGTTCATTCTTTACTTTGGAAAAAAACAAGGTTCATTCATGAGTTCTTCTGGGGAATTGAAACACATTACATTATCCTCCTCAGCAGATTAGTTTACCCAATTGTCCTGGCATTGTCGAATTTATTAACTAAAATCTCAGTGTTCATTACATAGAGTATAACAAAGCATGTCATCAATACAATCAAAAGTATACTTAATCAGTAGCTATAATATTAAAATTCAATCAAAACTTAACTTATATTACCCCCGGATAAGCGGGAAAAAATGGATGGATGGATGGATGGATGGATGGACTTAAGTTTTCATATCCTGTATGTGAGTTGTGTTTTGGAATAGAACAAAAATAAGTACTAAACTAATACATCTCCATCAGGCTCAGCTGTAGCTATATAAGTTTTATGTTATCTATTGTTATCTATCTATCTATGCTTAATGCTAAACTGTGATGACATTAAACATTACTACTTGTTTGAATCTGTCTGTTGTCTACTGCCACAGAGCATTGTTTACATGCCAAATGCAGTTACCCCAAAGTGCTAGACATTTAGATATTTAGATATTCTGTAAAATATTCTTCAAATCCGCAATTCTGCAAAAACAGGTTAGGTTAGGTTAGGTTAAAGTTTTAACAATTCACCTTTTGATGCCAGAGCCATCCAACAATTACCAACCAAATACAAAAATGATTATATCAGCTTTGTCAATTGCTGTTATATCAAATAGCCTACAGTACAACTTCATGTGGAAGAAAACAATATAGATGGAAGCAGTCACATGCCATCTCATGTGCTTAAACTGAAATGTAATATTTATTTTCAAAAAATCACTTTATGAGCTTATAAAGAGCTGTGATATTGAATATCTGAAGCATTATTCATTCAGCATGCTCAGGTTTGATGCTGATGCACTAAAAGACTGCCCAAATATGTGCAAAAAAGATCTCAGTTTAATCTGATAAGTTTGTTATTAAACACTTGTTTATTTGTGATTAAAGGAAATTGGCTCCACATCAATCTAGGAAGCTGTGAGATGAAACACAGTTCCCGTAACTGGATCTCATCTGAGGTGGTGTTCACACTCTCATCCTCTCACAAGCGCTCACTTTAATTAAGGTTTGCAGGGATGAGGACATCAATGATGATATGTGAGCTGTGCCTTGGTGCTTCGCTCTGCTGATCCCTCTGCTCCTATCAAGCAACTCCTGTTTGTCTCATGTTCACCATAACATGCATTTACCTCTGATTAACTAAGCAGGAAAACATGTTGTCCTCACTAATGTAGAACATGGAACATAAAGTGAATCATAGAGAGCAATGGGGAAGGGGCACCTAATTAAAACTTACATGTTAGATTACCTCTAAACCCAGAATGATTTATTATATTAAAAAAACGGGACAACCTCTCTTACAGACTGATTCATGGCATGAACTAATTATGGACTATATTATTAATGACATCAAGACATTCGCTCACAAAATGTCAGTGAAGATCTGAGATGAAAATTAGCGTACTGAAATATTGTGAATTACCTAGATGGGATTGTTTTTGTTGATTTAACAAAAAAAAGTAAGCTTTTAAAATATGATGTAGGCTAGTATTGTTATAGATTCAATAGTGTGATTATATTAGCTCCCCTATAGTCTACTTTTAGAGTAGGCTACGTTTATTGGACTTATAAAGGAAAATGGTACAGAAACGCAGTTGCAGTCCTGCATAACGTGGCACTGGCAGCAGCTAAGGCCAACCTGATTTTCCATGCAAGATGATGCCGTGAGTATCACCAGTGAACCTGAACAGAGTGGGAATCCAAAGTATAGAAATATCACAACATGTTCTCAACCTTCTACTCTGTTTTTTATTTATTTATTTTTACCTCGTTTACAATCAAAATTTCTTCAGAAATGAAATAAGACAATCTGTTTGTGGCGGAGAAAATCAGCTGTGTCACTCACAGTTGCCTGGATTTGTTTAAAATGAATTAACCGATTCGGATCGATTTTAATGTAGGCTACAGTGGGTGGAACCAGCCTAGAAGGACTTTGGTGGAACCAGAACACACGTTCTAGAATGTTCAAACAAATGGTTCAAAATCAATAACGGCTTTTCGAACAGGTGCGCTCGCTGTCTGTACTGGAACCTCCCGGGATGAAAACTCAACCCAGCAGTGTGGTGGGGACAGTACTTATTCTTTATTTCTTTGTCGACAGCAGAGGACACTAACAAAAACAAGCATACCCTCATCCCGGACCCGCAGGCAAAACCGCACTCGGAAGGTGAGGACGAAGAAGACACAGCGGCCTGTCAAGTAAACATTCAGCGGTGGACGTTAACCCCGCCCACCGCGATTTTATCAGTTGAACTGGAACTGCAAAGGACTCGGTTATGGAAGAAAAGATAAGCAAGGGAACTGCCAGTGTTTCGTGTTTTGTTTTATCTGACTGTAGCTTATCTTAATGAACTACATTGTTGTTGTCATGGCTACTATAAAATGAACCCAACAGTTGATGTGTTGGAAATGAGCTACCTTATGTTGTTGACAAAAGTTTTAAGCACTTTGGATTGGGATGCATCATGCATAGCATAGCATAGCTGCTAGTCAATAGTGACACAATCCGTTCTGAGTAAGTTAATATTTCACAACTCAAGTAACAAGTTAAAAAAAAAGGTAAAAAGGTTATTCTTGGGTAAAGGCCTGATGAATATTTGACCTGTTTTTGCTGATATTTGTTTTGTGATCTCAGTGCATTCGGTAACATGCACAGAAATTTTATTGTTAGCAGGTAGCTTGTGTGTGTGTGTGTGTGTGTGTGTGTAGGGGGGATTTAGTTAGGACAATCGTATGTAACATATCATTTTAATTTATTGAGATGCATGTTTTAACATGGGCCCCAGGCTGTTGTTGTTGCTGTTGCATTAGTGACAGCTAATGGGGATCCAAATAAACAAATAAACACTAATGTTTGTCAGATTCTTGTTGAATGGGAAAGCTGAATAGTTCAGTAGTATGATATTTGACTACTGTGTTTTGTTTATTTCCAGGCTACAACCAACCTAGTGAGAGCTGAAGCCATAGGAGAAGATAACAAAGAGAGAGGTGTAGGAGCCAAAGAGCCAACATGGCGCCATGATGGGACAGTCAGGTGAGGCGGAAGCAACAGGTGAGGTTGACAGCAAACAGAGATAGAGCTGAGTTTGTGATTTATTTGTCACAAAGTACAGTTGTCAGGTGAAATGTTTGCAGTGGAGCACCTTATATATGGTGAGCAGCAGTATAGGCTATGTGATTATTCCCATCCCTGTGACGGTGGAGCTAAAAGAGTGGGTGTGTAGGGGTCTGGTGGTGGTGGTGGTGATGCTGGAATGGCTTGTTGAGGCCGGGGCGCTCTGTACAGACTGTATGTCCTAATTACTGACCTCATTCTGTCTGTAGTTATTTGGATCACACCCTTTTTCATCCTTATGCATGGGGGGGAACAGCAGTTTTCCAAGCCCTGGGAACAACAAATTACATTTCCCTCTCAAACATACAGTACACCCTATATATTTTTGCATATATTTCTGGAAGTTAATATCTCCAGGGAAGGCTTTACAGCATGGTGAAGGCTCTAACAAAATTTGACCAGTGACAGGATGTGTGATGATCCAGAGTAAGTAATTGCAAATGAATGAAACTGTAATCCAAAACTTTAGCAGATGGTTGTTAACCTTTGTCAAATATTTTTTCAATTTTAATTAAAATAAACCCTCCTTTAATTTAATATGAAATAAACACTGCCAGTAAATGTAAACCGATCATGAAAGATGACTAAGACACCATAGAAACTAATTTGGTCTCACCTGTCCCTGGGGACACTTGAACGTGGAGAAAAGGTTAACCCTTGTCACTCTTTTTTAAGGTCACACAAAGGCAACTAGATCCATGAGGTCACAGTCTCCTCTTTGACTGACAGCGAGTGAAAGATAACACTGCATGCGGATGAGGAAGTGTGTCCTGTTAGCTTTCCCCTGTGACACAGCAGCATCAAGACGTGCCAGGAGTTTTAGTTGTAGTGGCCAGAAAATAGGAAGCCTCCATCTGAGCCACAGATCACCTGTGAGGAGAGCAAAGACACACACCTGGTGGTAAGAGCAGAAACTAAATACTGTTGTTTATTGCTCTGTATTGATTCAGATTGTATATGTAGCATATGTATGTTTTAAAATGTGTTTCTTTCTCTTCACAATGTTTTTAATGCTTGTCCTCCGTCAGTGAAAAGGATGGTGAGTGTTAAAGTGAATTTCAAAGCGTGGTCAAACCTGTGAGGATTGTGTTTCTGTTTTCTTCAAAATAGTTAAAAATAAGGACCAGTGTGTTTTAGCCACAGCACCAGAACTAAAATAGATGTTTGTGTAATGATGTGTGGACTGGTCTCGACTCTTGAAAGGTCACTGCCTTTTCAAGCCACAGTGAAACTCTCACTGCATGATCAGTCCTGCACAATACACATCTCAAATAGCTGTCAGTACAGCCCCCTGATTTGCATGCAGACTTGAACTTTTATTTTTTCATAAATGTAACTGAATTTGCATCACACTGCATCCTGGTTTTTCCCACTTTCTTTCTGTGAAGACTTGATCTTTAAAGAGACTCTGACCCCTCGATAATTATTAATTTGCAGAAAGGGCTCACGGAGATGATGCACTCATCAGTAAAACATTACAACTCATGCAGTACACACACCCGGTGGCAGGAAAAGAGAGGGCACAGCTTCATCTGATATCCTTGATTTGATTTTATCCTCTCCAGCTTGTTGAGAGACCTGAGACTGTCTGATGAGGATAAGTTGATTTAAGGAGTAAAGCGATGGCAAGAACTCAGTTTCAGTTGATGACAGTGGTCTAATTTGTACCATATTGTATTACCACGAGCATGGAAACTAACAGGCACGAGTGTCTATTGTATCCCCACTGGGTTACAATTTCATCAAAGGATAGCTGGGAGACAATGCTCCCTGATGGCACTTTGGCTAGTTGCTGTACTTTTTTCAAAAAGTTGAGAAGAACTGAGTGGAAAAAGAGCTTTGAGATCCACATTGGCTTCAACCACTGATTTGAGAGGCCTCCATTCTGCTCATTAGACCCACTTCACGTTTGTTGATTAGTGGCACTTAAAAGATACTCCTGACTGTGAGAGTCAAGAAAACAGGAATTAGGCTACTGATGCACACAGTGTAAAGAACCGGCTCCAGACCATCAAGAATAATCTATATAAGTAGTTCTGACGACTCTAAAGTTGCCCAAAAGTTTAAGTGTAAAGTTTTTAGGAACTATGAGTAAAAGTTATGTGGTTGTGTGCGGGTGTGCTCATCCATTATTACCTGTTTCCAACTTGTAGATAATGTTCATGACTGTGTTCAAATCGTAAGGTTCAGTGCCATTAAAGAGGAACTATGCAAGATTTGTAACCTAATTTAACAGCTTCGGAGTAATTGTGATGGTTAAATGACTTGTTACAGAGAGAATGGCGGCTCTCTGCCTTCCACTTAGCGTCTCTTGGCCAAAAACCAACATTGTAATATCAGCGCCTCTGTCCCAGATCTCATCTCGCTAGAAACATGGACTGCTTAACGGCACTACACCACACAAACACGCTCTGTGATATGTGATCGCTCAGACATCGCTCCATGGATTGCCTTCTCTCCGGTTTAGCTGTGAGGTTTTATGACAGTGAAAATACTACAAACTGTAGGGGGAGCTCTATAGAGAGAAAAAAAACAAAACAGCAAAAAGTGACCGGACTTGCATAGTTCCCATTTAACCCCAGATTGTTTGGGTATGGCGTTACAGTATGTCATTGGTGATGAGCGGTATTTTTATTGTTAAATTATCATCTCAGTCATCAAACACTGACCTTACATGGTCAGATTCCGTAACACTCAGGGGTTGTTAATAGGGGAATCTTCGCCATATTTCTATGCTAATATGCAAATGCCTAACAGGTATAATGCTTATTACATTCACCATCTTGAGTTCATTAATTAGCAGTGGTCGTAAAGTACAGCTGAAACTGATGGTAATTAGTGCTGCAGATGTATGGTCGTAAAACAACGCTTGAACGTTGAAATTTAATTTTCACCTGATGATGCCCCAGATGAAAGTTTGGAGGCTTGTCAAAGTCAGTATGATCAGTCCTCTGTCAACGTCAGGACAGCATAATAGTTGTTGACACATCTCACTCTATAGCTTCAATGCTGACTATGTAGTAGCACTACTGTAGATGAAAAGCTAATGCAGGATGCTGGAAAGTGAAACCCTTGACCTGCTGACATGAGCATCCACAGAGAAGATTACAAGAGAAACACATTGACAGCGTGCCATTTTTCTAGCATTGACGTCTTTGGAGAGGAGGAAGGACAAGAACGCTAAATTGTTGAGAAACGACAGGACATTATGTAAATAAGTTCAATAAGTGCTGATTCACACCCTGGAGCTGAAAGAGAGTTTAGAGATTCAGAGAGTGATTTTCCTGCAGAATGAGACGTGTATTCATCTCTAAGGAGAGACTGTGGCGTCATATTTAAAACTCAGTTGCATGATGCACGTAGGCTGGATCAAGACTGGGACACTTGAAAGTAAACATCCTCATATTCACGGAAGAGGTTGTTCTCTTGAATAGATCATAACACACACAAGCCAGACAGTGTCTGAAAACAGATGACCAACAAAAGAAATAATAAGCAGAAACCTTGAGCGGGATGCGGGGGAGACAATATTCTTTTCTCTGAGTAGAGCGTGAAGCGAGGCTGCAGCTGCGACAGATGTTTTATTGCCTTTTCTTTAATTTATGTTTTCCCAAGAGAACAATCAGGACACCAACAAGTCAGACACAGCACATTTTGCAAATGATAACCATCACACAACGCAGCAGTCAGATTTCATTTGAGCTCATACTTAGAGCTTTGGCCTTTAGCAATATTTTTTATAGTGCAGCTACCAACACCAGGCATTTGCATCAATTTTCTGTATAAATTTTTTATGTCCAAAAAATTAAACATTAAGTATTTATGTCAGGGAATTGCTTGAAATATCATATAGATCATAGCAGAGCACCAAAATCCTTAGTTGAAATTGTGTTTTTATTATTAAAGTGCATCTAATTTTATGTCTTTTAGTTGAGAATTCATCTATATATAATGTAATTAAACAATTTAAACAATAAAAGGCATGAACATGCTGTAAATTTCAGTGGCAGACAAATATTCACATTACATTCAAGCAAACCAACATATATAACTTAATATCTTAAAAACTATATGTGAAGAACTGGTCACATTTGATAGTAGCTGTGTAAAACACGCATATATTTGGGCATTAAAATAAAACCCCCCCATCCCCTCATCAACACTTTCTTGTTTTTGTTTTTTTACTTACCAACACTGCTGGAAAACAGTGTGTTAACATGTGATCTTGATCTCTCCCCGCAGGCGTACAGAGGCAGCGTGAGACCATTCGTCAACTTCAATGCCAAACACGATTCTGAGGTTCTCCATAAGGCCATGAAAGGAATCGGTCAGTTGCCTTGTAAAACATTTACTTTTGCCAATCCACTGTGATGTACTCTGCTGTACAATATTTAGTTTAAGAAAGAAAAAACCCAAATCCTGTGCATGCTGGAAAGTTTTTCATTTTTCATTTTCACTTTATTGCAAAGGCAGATGGCAGCGAGATGCCAAAAATCCCTTCACCTTCTGGAGGGTTTATTTTTTTAATACATCATCTCACCTTGTCCCACCTACATCAGGTTGATTTACATTTGTCCACAAGTCATTATTGATGAATACATTAGGGGTTGTTTAATCAATGCTAATGTTTTTCTTTGCTCCTCTGTGAATCCAGGACAACAATAAAACACAGAAACGACACGGCTGTCAGGAGAGCTGAACCATGTGCTTTCTGTGTGCAAGTTCATAGCTGTGCTGTCCTGTTGTGTTTGGTCTAATTAGAGGAAAAGTTTGAAACCTGAGCTTTTTTTGGGGGGGGGGCATCCACACATACATCACAACACCAACTGTCCACAAAATGTTCTGCAACAAGAGAGTAATGAGCCACTTAATGACCCATCACCAAACACTGAGACAATAAATAATGGAGCTTCCTATAATGTGATGGCACAACCAGTGGGTGGACGTTATGGTTTCAAACTTTTGTGAATAAATGAAACATAATAAAGTGCAAATGTGGATGATACATATACAGTAGCTGATGCTAAATAAAGAATAATGACCCATTTCAATTGAAGTCATATGTGAGGGTTCACTGGTGTATTCAGGTTTTTTTTTTTTCATCCAGTCTAGCTTTGTTTTTCAGTCATAAAATCAGTAGTATTTCATGTAATGACCAATTCTAATCACACTAAAGTTGCCTCACAACAACACTGTGCCAAGAAAATGCCTCCTTGTTCATTTCAGGTCTCACCCTAGGGCTTCGTCCCACAAAGAAACAGACCCAAGCTAAAGTTTGTTTTAATATGTGATCTGACCCTGCAGAGATGAGAAAACAGCCGTGTCTGATGACTTTGTAGAGTTAGAAACCTTTGCATCACTGTGCCTTTAACATACGTATATTTCCTCATTTGTTTTTCCCTTCCTCATTTGTACCTGTAGCAACACAGCTTCTTGTTTGTCTGTGAGCTTTGCTAGTCAATCTTAGAAGAATACAAACCTGCCCATGTGTGAATTACTCCTGTCCATATTTGACACAAAGGGCTTGGTTCCTAATTTGATTTTAATTGAAGTTTAAAGCCTTTTGAATCGTCAAAATGGCCCATAATGCCTAGAGCATAATCCTATGCTGAACTCTGTGAACCTAGTGGGCGTTATGAGATTTATCATTTTAATGTTTTTACAATGTAAGTCTTGTGTCGTGCAGCTTTTGTCTTGGTTTAAAGCTGCTCACCTCAGTATGGATTAATTTTTTAATTGGTTGGCCCCCTGATATCACTTTCTTTTCTCATGTGATCTAATGTTAATTGCAGAGATACACAATTGAAAACTGCAATCCAAACGTCCTCCAGCAGTCATTAATGTTAATCAATGGGTGAATTGATGACTGAATTAAAGGGGAATTACGACTGCTACGTTTGACCCCCACTGACCACCAGGACCTCCCTTGCCCCTTTTATCTCCTGCTCATACGTCACTCAGTTTTAGCACTCTCATGTCACTCAATGTAATGTGCAATTAAATAAAGTGACAAAGGGAGGAGAACAATGATGACCCAAGCAGACCAGCTGTCATAGGCTGTCAGTACAGATAAGAAAAGCTTCGTGCCATAACTGCCCCGGCAAAATCTCCCAAGAAAATATTGCGTGCTGCTCTTGAGCTTGTTTGTCCATCTGAGCCGTTTTCTCTCAGGTGCCGATACATTTCAGGATCTATTGATTATAAGATCATGTGCCTGGCCAGTCCTTTTGAATCCAGATCTCTTGGTTTAAGCGGGTTGGCTTCTCATATGGGAGTATATATGGCAAGCTGTCAATTATTCTCCACCAGGTAGAAGGCTCCTGCTAGATGTTTGGTGTCACTGGAAAAATGCTTTATTTTGCCTTTTGTTTATTGAAAAAGAAAAAATAGTAATAAATAGCATTTTTCCATGTTCCAGTGAGTGTTTCTTTCTGTAGCCCACAGATTAATTGTCCATGTGTTTTTGTATTTAATGCAGTTTTCTTTTTTTAATTTCTTGTCCAGGTACGGATGAAGACGTCATCCTGATGCTCCTGACGGCACGTAGCAGCGATCAACGCCAGCAAATTAAGGCAGCGTACAAAAAGGCCTATGGAAAGGTAAGGTGAGCCGCCGGGAATGAAACAGAGCTGATGACAACCAGCAGTCACATGGATGGATGGTTACAGGTCGTGTCAGCGTCTGTGCCCCCACCCACCCACCAGCACTCAAGTGACACTCAATATAACAGATGTTTATTAGTTTTTCTACCTATTCCTCGTTTTCCTTTTCCTAAAGGATGAGTCTGATATTCTTCATTTTTCTTATTCTCAACTGTTCAATGAAAAGACCAAAGCCAACAATCTATCTATCTCAGCACTGGTTCCTATTGAAAACATAAGAAGGTCCAAACACATGCTGAAAGGTTTCCAGAAACAGCTGCAGGCATTTCAGTGTTCAGTAGACATTACTACTTTCAGCCAAGGATTAATACATATTGATGCTCCAGAGCAGCGTTTACCATCCTGAGGGAAGTTAGGGGTCCCAAGATTATCAGCAGGATATGACAGGGATGCAACATGTGTTAAATTTTCAGACATCCTTCTAATCTATCATTATTTATTTATGTTTAATTTTAGACCTGGTTAAGCTCAAGTAAACGTACTGTATTGTTTTGGCAGGATGATAATGTTTGGAAGCATTGTTCAAATCCAGTATCACGAGTATTGTGAGATACGGTAATCATCATGATTTCTATCTGATTAAAGGACAAAGTCATTTCAAAACACATGTTGAATGAATTATTTCCTCCTCCAGTGATTGAAAGTGAATGCTGTACTTTTTAAAATATTAAACTTAAGTATATCCATTTTAAATTACTTAAGAGGAAAGGGAAATATCTTTTTATTATTTTTATTCCAATACATTTATTCACAGCTGTAGCTCTGAAGTGACTCAGATCAAACCGGTGCTTCCAAGTGAAGTGTGTGAGCAGTTGTGGCTCTTCGTCATATTTCCGGTGTCGCTGCGTGTTTGTGTGTGTGTGTGTGTGTTCTAAAGAAACATTCCCCTCTAGACCTCTCAGAAGCTTTAATTCAAACATGTTTGAGACTCATAGCAATATAATTATCAGTCACAGATGAGAGAATCATCAATCCACCCCCTATTTATATAGATACCGGTAGCTTTATTTGCGGGAACTCCAAGTCCAATGATAAAAAAAAAAAAAAAACAGGCAACATGTATATATATAATATATATGTGTGTGTGTGTACCTCCTATCAATCACAGGTGCTATTTGTCTGCACAATGAACAGAGGCAGGAAGATCAATTTCCCTGTGTCTCAGTGGACCAGAGCTCAGTGCAGTCGGTTACAGCACATGGACATTGTGCCGTCCCCTGCCCTCACTGTTCTATCACACTGTCAGGATATTTTATGACCACCTGTGGACTGAAAAACCGGAGTGAATTTGCTTGCTTTCTGTGGAGGTTATTGAAAAGCATCCTGGCAAATGTAATTGCTTCCTGAAGTGTAAATAGATGCAGTTTCTGAGATACAAGGTACATCAGAAAATCAGCAAGTAGCCTCTGGAATAACCTCCCGAGCATCACCGCAGAATGAGCCTATTTGTTTTTATCACTATTCAGAGCGATCAGAGCAGATTTTATGACGTGTTGTAAAATGAAATAATTGCAAGAGATACTGCTTGTTTGCAATAACACCAGAAAGCAAAAGTGGTGGCAGACAGTCGAGACAAAAACAGATGGCAGTCATGTCTGTTCAGAGAGCGTGCTCCTGTTTCTCTGTTCGGTTTCTTTTTCATTTTCTACATAAACTGAACGTCTGGCCCTGTAATGAACCTTTTGATGAGTTTTTTGTTTGCTTGTGTGTTTGTTTATGAGAATGTCTTTTTGACTTTTAAGAGGTGCAACAACTTAAACAGGAAAGCGGAAAAAGAAAGATGGATTATTGGACTTGGTCTGGATATTGAGTTGTAGTGGCCAAGCACATTGGATCATAGGATCCCATGGGTGTTTTGTATACACACACACACACAAATAACCCAGGAATATGCAATTACCCTCTTTTCTTCAATGTCATGTAGGTTGCAGCTCATTACAATGCCCAAATATGACTCACTGCATACAAAAGTCAAGTTAGACGGATCTGTCTGTGTTTAATACTGTACGTTCTCTTTGACGAGTTGGTAGATGGAGGAGATATTGTACAGTTTTTGCAGGTCATCATCCCCTCGTATTAACCTTTTCCAGCCTTAAAATCTCAGCAGAGCAGTGAAATTTTAAAAGAAGAATCTGAAAGTTCTCTCTTTTTTATTTTACGTTTATCCCTTCTCGGTCAGTTTTATGTAATATTTGAATAAAACAAACGTTGCATTTCAAGTTAAGAAACATCTGAGATTCTTAAGTATGGCTTTGCCTCCAGCAGTTTTCCCAGTCACTGTACTGAAATTATATTTGTATGAACTGACTCATCATTTAAATGATGTTAAAGTTGAGCTCTATACAAATGCAATTAATATTGTTTTTGTTCCCGTTGTCATTAATCTCTATTATTTGACCGCAGGACTTGGTGAGCGCACTGAAATCAGAGCTTGGTGGGCTGTTTGAGACTCTGATTGTGGCCTTGATGACCCCGCCTGTATCGTATGATGCTTCTCAACTGCACAACGCTCTCAAGGTGAACTACTGAAAGATTACTCAGCTGCTCCTGTTCACTTCCATCCAGATTGCAGGTCTCGTATATAAATGAGCCCAAACCCTCAGAGGACACAGTTTATTTTGTGCTGTTTTTTGCACAGATGCTCCAACATTTATTGTGGAAACTTTCAATTGAGCTACAGACCTGTCTCAAAGAAAAATGTTTCAACTTGTCATTTCTGTAAAAGAAAATAATTGTTAGATAATCCAAATGATGAAGGCTCCCTTCTATTGAAGCCTTGCCAATGGACCAGCAGGCACAACACCAGCGCCCTGGCACTGGATCACAGAACTGGAACTCGGCCATTATCGATGCTTTTAATTAAACTTGTGATTGACAAGTTTAAATGTCTGCCATGCAACAGGTCTGTTTCATGCTGATATGGTCTTTGTTCCACTTACTCAGTGTTTCACACAGATGTTCTCCACCCTCTTTCTGAAGAACTAAGATAAATGCTGCAGGATGGATAAACACTCCACAGAAAATTTTTATGTGGACAGTGAATCAATCAACTTGTGTTTGATTTGGAAAGAGAGTTATTACCAAACTATGAAGCTCTACTGAGTTTTGATGTTTATTTTCGGCTCATATTTCTGGAGTTACAAATATACTGTATGGTTCAGTCCAACCTCATCTGCCCTCCATCAAAAAAAAAAAGAAAGAAAGCTCAGATGAACCCACTCGCTGTACAGCAGCAAATGTCACAAAGAGGTCAGAGGAAAGTGAATATCAGACTGAAACCTCCCTGGTGCCCAGGACCATGTCTCCAAATGAAAGCTATTGTTGCTAATGGAAGTTATTATCAAATAGCTATTTTATAAAGGGAGTATATGAAGCAGTGGGTCATTGATTCCTATGTGGCCAAAATAATCACATAACACAATCTACGATCTGAGGACTCGAGCGTTTTTGAAAAGATAAAACAATCACGACTTGTATATTTTAGTATTCAGTAGCTCCTGCCGCTTCTCACTCAATGACAGCTTGCGAATGCTGAATGTCAAGGTTGAAAATTGGGAACGAAGGGGAAGACACGAACCAATTAATTTGTGGCACAAAAGATTCATGTTATTATTTTTCTAAAAAAAAAAGAAAACATGCAAACATTATTTTTGCTGTTGCTGCACTTGACTTGAGGATCAAACTGAGAATAGCTCATACCATTCCTTCACACTCACAAGAAACACATTCTTTAAGTATGATGAAAATCATCTTTCATATGGTGTCGTCTTCATAAATTGATTCACCTGACCTTTCTCCCTGTATGAGCTTCAAATCTATTCAAGGTCGGAGGTTAAGGATGCTGTTTTTATTGCAGTGATGGAACTAAAGGAACCTTCTTCACTCTCTGTAACACTTTGCAGGTGGCTTTGTGCATTATTTTCCTTCATATCCATCTTCTGTTCTCCTCATGTGGCTCAAATGGATTATGAGTTCTGACATCATTTTATTTTTTCAGGTATTACATGCATGTCCCAGCCTCATAAAGTTTGGAGGAAATTAGGTTTAGCAAACTCCTGAGTTGTCTCACAGGTTACAGTGGAACGTTTTTGTTTCTCATTACTCTTTAAACACATTCACACTTGCATTACCAGCGAAAATGAAATGTTCAATCACAGTCAAAGGCAAAGCATCGAGGACTCGGCCTCGGCCTTGGTATTCCCATCACATCCATTGCTCCATTTGTTTGGTATGTGAGACTTTTTATTTGCTGCAGGTTAATTACAGCAAAGAGAAGAAAGCCTCAGAGCTCACTCTCCAAAGTACTGCACCCCTTCTCACCTTAATTGCATACCTCAGCTCTCAAACAAACTATGCATCTCATTCTCTTGAATTTTTCTTTAAGCATTTTTAAACCAATGTCATTTTTGATCACAAATGCCTCTTTAAAAAAAAAAAACAAGATTTGGGATAAAAGGAAAAAAGATAAGTCTGAGAAAACACTGCCACAAAAATCCATATGGTTTCATATCGAGTTCATCAACACACTGTTGTTTTGTTTGCTTCCCTTTAGGGCGCTGGGACTGATGACGAAGTGCTGATTGAGATCCTGGCCTCGAGGACCGGAGAACAGATTAAAGACATCATCAAGGTGTACAAGAAAGGTGAGTTACTCAGCTGAGAAAGAGAAACAAAAACAGAAAGTATGTTACCGGTCGTTGTGATTGTGTTTTCTTTTCAGCATGGCCTTCAGAACATTTTCAATGATGTTCTGTTTTGGTGAATGTTTAGTGAAGTTTAGACACAAATAGACTCAGCCTGGGTTAAAGCAGAAGTGAGTGATCCGGTCGTTTTCGCTAATGCTGCGTTCCAGGCAGGCTTTTGAAATCGTAAATTACAGCTTCAAGTCACAACTTACGACTTTGTAGCGTTTCAGGCAACCCACTCGTGTTTTTCCGACCTGTTTTACCGGTGAAAGTCACTATAACGGCCACTCGTAACTTCCGACCGGTGAACTCGTACCAGATCGAACTGGTACCACTTCACGGTCGGAAAAATACGAGTTTCCTTGAACGCACCATAACAGTCCTCGTCGCTACGTCACCACATTCACGGCGTTCCTTGGCTGCACACACAGCCCTGCATGCCGTTCTCTCTCCTCATTGGATAAAAACTGTAGGATACGATAAATGTTTTCTCTTCGGCTCAGAGCAGAGCAGAGGGACTGAGAGACCCGTGTTTCAGTCCAAACACTCTATGTAAGTGATTGCTGTCGGAAGATATAACTATTTAAGACTTATATTAACACAAATATATCACTCACTTCTGCTTTAAATTGTGAATAAGATTAAGTGAAGTTTGTTGTCTGAGTTTTGAATAATTGCCAGCTCAATAAGCTCATATCAAAATCCCATAAGTAGCTTTCATCATTTGCACATCAACAAGTTTCATCTGATACTTAAATATGAAAACTTCTGCCTGAATAGATCTGTATAATTTTTAGTGTGGAGTTCTCCAGTGATTTGAAACCAGGATGCCAGTGTGTGATTTGATTTGATTTGATTTGATTTTACCACATTCACGCGCATCTCTTGGCTGCACACACGGAGAGGACCGCCCCTTTATGCCGTTCTCTCTCCTCATTGGATAAAGGTTGTAGGATACAAGGAAAGTTTTCTCCTCGGCTTACAGCAGAGCAGAGTGACTGACAGACCAAACACTCTATATACACTATATAAGTGATTGCCGTCGGAAGATATAACTATTTAAGACTTATATTAACACAAACATTCCGCTTACTTCTGCTTTAAGTTCACTTCTTTGCCATAAATTCAAGTGAAGTAACTCAGAAAATAAAAAAGTCATGTGATGTTGTGTTTCTATATTTTTTATAGTACAGAAGAAAACTAGATTGTAGATTGGCTGTAACGGGTTGACATATATATTTTTTGTCATATAGATTTCTTCGACAATCTGTTCCGTAGTGGAACATAATACCTATTTACAGTTCACACTATGGTGCTGCACCATCTGGTTTCCACCTATAGTATCCTACATATCCTCCCGTTATCAGAGTAATGAGTACACTGCAGCTCTGTTCATACTCCAAGGTCTCACCATAGGAATGTGTCTCAGGTTTAAATTGCAACAAACCACCATGGAAAAAGTGCATGACAACAAAAGCCCAAAGCCAAAGAGGCCAATTTATTTGATCAGGGCAAAAGAGAAGGCCGCTGTGTCCGCTGGCCGACTAATCAAATCTCCACTGTCAGAGATCCTGCTGCAAAACATAGGACGGCCCACGAGGGTCGATTGCAACCATTAGTGGCTGTTGTGAGCAAGAAGCGTAAGCAATCTTCTGCCCCTCTTCTCCTCTTTCCTCCAGAGTTCGGCAGCAAGTTGGAGAAAGGTGTCTGCGGTGACACCTCGGGGCACTATCAGAAGCTTCTGGTGATCCTGCTCCAGGTAGAGAGAGAGAGAGAGAGAGAGAAGGGACTTGTGTTTCCTTTCCTGATAATGAAAACCTTTGGAGATACCATTACAAACTGGAGAGCTTAAAGTTTGGGCAGGGAAAAGAGAAGGAGGGAGGAGGGAGTGACACCACAATGCACTACGGTTGGTTTCTCAAATGTGTTTTGGTTTACAGGTGGAAATGCAATCTTCATGGCTCTGGGACACTTAGTGGATAATGTAATTGTGAGGGGTTACTTGGGTTGAGAGAGACTCTGAGCTCATCGTGTTTCCAACCACACTGACCTACTTTTGCTTCCTGTTTGTCCACCTCTCTATCTGTCTGTCTGTCTTCAGGGGAGCAGGGAGGAGGGAGTAGACGAGAGCAAGATCGAGAAAGACGCTAAGGTAAGAAGTAAGAGCATGAGAAAAACATCTCACCACCCTTTTTCTTTCTTCTTTCTTCTATCAAATAACCTCAAAGATCACTGCATTCACTACTGATCTTGTGCATATAACATTACGTCCAGTACCAACATTTAAAAAATTGTCTGTGTGCACCAAGAAAGGTTAGGAAGGTTTTTAGAAAAGTCGTAGATAGGGCAAATAAAATGTGTTTTTTTTCTCTACTGGAGCCAAGCAAATGCTCCCAGCCAAGAAAAGGGAAAAAGTCTAACACATTCTCCATCTTATGATGACATGGCAGATTGTTGCTGAAATTGAAATTAAGCAAACAAGACAATGTAACATGTTAAGTCAGTGCAGCTCACTGAGACTTGATAGTTGGTCAACATCTGCACTGTATGTAGATCATGAGGTGTAAGAATCATCCAACACTGTCTTTAGATCATTACATCTGTGAACAATTAATTTACAATAGCAGATACTGTATATGAGGAAGGAAACAGAAATTTAGAATAATGAGGTAATGTTTATTCACATGTTCGGGGACTGAACCTATGACGTTTAGTGACAACAGGTTTTCACAGCATTATTTCACTTTTATGGCCATGCTGGGATTGTTAGCTTATCACTTTCATGAAATGGTAGAATATTCTGCTTTTTTTTTTTTTTGCTTGACTGTCTTGACATTAGTGTTTTCACAGTTTTAATATTAAACTGCAACATCCGGCTGTTTAAAACTGTGGAAACAGGACAAATCCCTTTACAACAGGTAGATGGCTGCTGTACCACACCAGCAGATTCATCTTGATTTCACCGTCGTCTTTCAAATGTCAGCGTGTTGAGGATTTTATCATGTTTGCGAGCTGCTCTTCAAACTGCAGTGAAGCTAAAGGCCATGAAAGCTTTGAGCCAGCCCTCAGTCAATAGAATAAATTCATTAACCTTCAGCAGTGGAACATCAGGTTTCTTATGAACCGCCCCTCATTAGGGATCCAACACAGATACAGCAAGTGGCCCAACATGAAACTAAATGTAGAGCATGTGATTGTCATACAAGTTCCCCTCGACTGTCAACAGCATTACTGTTGAACTGCTCTGTAATCAAATTAGTATAAGGAATGCAGAATTTATTAAAATGCTTATTAGCTTGTGTTAAAAATATATAAATTAATGATTTTTTTTTTTCGTGTCATGCCACCACTGTGGGATTAAAAGTCACATTTAATGACCAATACAAAAAAATAGACAGTCCTTCCTGTTGGTATTACCTGCCACACAAGTGTGACACGTAAATAAAAAATTTAAGATTACTTTCAGTACTCATTTGTATATCGCTCTTCGTCTCATTGCCCAGGCCTTTTCAAGAAATAAAGAAAATGCAAATATATTCAACTGAAAAAGATGTTTTAGCTTCTCAGCATCATCCAACCACACAAATTCATTATTTGGATCTACCTTACTAAATAGTTTTTGTCTTATAAAGTCATAGAAAGGACAGTGTAACACAAAATGCATTTCGTCCTCCACCTCTTGGATGTCACACAAATTACAAATTCTATCGTCTTCTGCTGTACCAACATATCTGCTTTTTCTCAATATGAATATAGTGTTTTTTTCTCTCTTTAATCATTAAAAATGAGATATCTGATGATTTAGGGAACTTTTTTGTTGCAGAAAAGTTTGGAGGAAAATACCTGAAATCCAGAGTTTTTCTAAAGCAGAGACAAACTGAGTGGGGAAACAAACTTTTCTGTTGTTGTTTTGGCACAGAACAAGGTCTTACATCAGTGCTGTCATTTCTGCTCCATCTGTGCCTCCCAATAAGTCATGTCACACACAAGGTTGCTAAGTGTGTGTGTGTGTCTCTGTGTGTGTGTTTTTGCCCTTCCAGGACTTGTATGCCGCCGGTGAGGGCAAGTTTGGCACCGACGAGGACAAATTCATCACAATTCTTGGCAACAGGAGCGCAGAGCATCTCAGGAAAGGTGAGTCTGTTTGAGACGGTGTATTCCAACGTTGAGTGTTGAAGTGAGCAACATCAAAAAAGTTGCAAACAGTTACAGCAACTGTCACCCTGCAGCCATGTTATACCTCATTATACATAAATAATTCAGAAATTGCTACTGACAAATATCTCCGGAGGAATACATCGAAGAAAGACACACACAACAAATCACCAGTGGGAAAACTGAGGTCGGAGTGGAGACTGAAACACAACACTGACAAAAAAAAAAAAAAAAAGTCAAGAGAACCAGGATTTGTAGAGTTTATTCCGTTGTGATAAACAACGGCAATGAGCTCGGCAGCATCGGTCAGATTCATGGACACACAACTTGCTGAAAAATTAATGGGGAGGGACACAAGCAGCAAAACATATATCCAATTATATGATAGAAGAAATTTAGCTGAAGTTTGAATGTGACATGCAGTAGGGAGTCAGCACTGACAGGCCAAACCAAGGCCTTGAAAGTTGTTGAAAACATAAATAAACCGACATGAGACTCTTATTTTGAAAGAGTCCCAGGTTTAAATGATGTGGTATATTAGACCTACACATTTGCTTTTTTGAAAATGCTTGAATTTATGTAATCTAAATGTAAAATAAGGATTGAAGTTGTTTTATTATGATGTAACACAGAAGAGATGAGATGTGTTGAAAACATTCAGGCCTTTTTTTTTCATTCTTACTAGAAAGAGTGTTATAACTGTAATTAACCTTGATCCACGTCTCATGCGTTGCCGTGTCAGCTCTTTGTTTTTTGTGGAAATCACAATGTGGAAAGTCCTTGAAATGTCCTTGTATTGAATGTTTAAGAAGATGTGGGAACACTGTATATAAATCACTTGACACAAAACAAAGTGCTTTACAGAGGAAACTTAAATTAAGCCAAATAAAATATCCAATAGTAGAATAATAAAAAAATAAAAAAATCTTTCAGCTAATGTGAAGGAATTATTGGATAAAATGAAAGAAATATTGCAGATAAATCAATAAAGACTGCTAATATGAGATGAGATGGATAGTCTGGTTTCTTGCGACCAGAACATTTATTCTTTGCTCCTCTCTAAAATGTTTTACAGCAGAATAATGAAGTGCCGCTACTTCTTTTGCTTTGTAGACAGGACCCGTTGCTAATGGGCCGCACGACTGCATCACATGACATGTCAGGAGAGCGCGAACGTCAGCGGTGTGATTGAGCAAATAACTATCAGTTTCTGTTTGTCGCTGTTGTTTTTCTGGCGTCTCCTGCATCAGCCCCACAGTCAATCTTCCAGCCACTTGGCCGTGAAGAACTCTGGTGTCCTTCCTCTGGATCTAAATCCAGAAGAAGTGTTTGTTTAAAACGAAGTGACATGTTTCAGTCGTGAATAGGAACAAGCATCATTGGCACTTTTGGTTTATTTTTTGTTTAACCATTCATAAAATGCGACCTGTGTGCAGGCACATTCAAAATCCAAGCAACATCCAAACAGTGGTTGAATCCACCCGCACTTCATCTGGATTGTGCTCACACTTTATTTTTAAGATCACATATTATGTGATATATATCTAATCGATAAATGGGAAAGTTTAATGTGATGATTGTGCCTGTGTGCCCAAAAAATTAGAGCCAATATCAATTTAAAAACTGCAATTAAATATACAAAAGACAAAAAGTAGTTTTCTAATATAATAAGTTGAGACACATACTGTATGTTGAAAATGTCAGAACCTCTTCAATACTGGAGTGTCTGTATTCCACAGCTAAGACAACATTACTGTGTCTCTGAGGTTGTTTTGTTCTCTCCAGTGTTTGACACCTACAAGAAGCTCTATAACTCTGATATAGAGGACTGCATTAAAGGAGAGACCACTGGGAATCTGGAGAACTTGCTGCTAGCTGTTGGTAAGACCCACAATTTATCTGAACTCATCATAAACAGAAGAAAAAAACACTGACCATTTTCTTTCTTGATGTCCAAATTAAAGTGAAATACAGCAAAACATAACACCGCTTGACAGAAAAAAACAAAAAAACAAATCAATGTTAGATTAACATGACAAATATTCAGTTTTACACATACCAGAATATTATAGGGTCTCAGTTTGTTTGTTTTTTTCTTCCACAGTGAGCTGTGCCAGGAGTGTCCCAGAGTATTTTGCTGAAGGCCTGTATAAATCCATGAGGGTAAGTGACACGTCTCTTTCTCTAATACTGATGAGTCTATGTGTCCAAAACAAGACATCAGGCACCAAAAATACTCGTACAAATGCATTTCTAACAGAGAAATTGCCCCTGACACCTCACAGCCCTGCTCGGTCCTCGTTGGAAGAGTTTAACATCACTTCTTTTTTTTTTACTACTGGTTTTGACAACACTCCATTTCACTTTATACTTCGATTTTACATGTACTCCGACTCCTCCTATGTATTTGTTTGAGTGGTCAAAGGTCAATCCCTCTGTGTTATAGTAGTTTAAAGCTAAGAATGAGATGCCCCCTTTCTGAGATATACTGCTAGAGACAGGTATCTGCCCCACATCCTCTCCCAGGAACATGCCAGGGCCATGTTTCCTCCTTTTGCGTCTTAAATCTCACTCTTTAGCGGTTTTCAGACACAGCTGCAGAGGTAGGTGATGATAACAGGCGTTGTCACTGGATAACACTTTGTGTGAGAGAGGGATAGGACATCTCCCCTTAGAGGCTTTGTCCATCTTTTTAGTGTAAGCTTCTGAACTTTGTGGCTTTTACAAACAGTAAATCAAGGTAACACAATTTACGCAATTCACTAACAATATCATACAGAAACTAATGAAATTGCAGGAAAAATACATCCACAAAATCCAGCTGTACAGAGCATGCATTTGGAAATGATTGCATAAAAAGAAACCAGTGTAGGTATTGTATATAAAGAGTTGAAACACTGCAAATAAAATAGATGTACAGTATTTTTGTCATAAAGTTGAGCTCTAAGTAAAAATAATAAATCAGTGGCACGTTCCTCCTGTGTTTTCTAGCCTGTTAATCACAGCTGCTGAGTCTGTGTTTGTGTTTAGCGCGCTGGGACTGATGACGAGACCCTGATGAGGATAATGGTGTCGAGGAGCGAGCAGGACATGTTGGACATCAAAACCTGCTACAAGAAGATGTACGGACAGACTCTGTACGCCACCATCCAGGTAGCCGGCTCCCTCCGACACAAAGCCTTCGTCAATGAGATGTGGAGTCACTCTCTTCACATTTTTCCTCCTGATGTTCTGTTAAACATCCTCATTCATGCCTCTGTGGGCCTTTAAAAGCACCAGATGGGGGTACTATGGTTATGCTGCTTACACACCATTCATGTCAGTGCAGTGATGGAGTGGAGATTAGTGATTTCTTTTAAATGCCTTGTTCAGCGTGATGAGACTGCTTCACTGCTTTTCCCACCAGCCGAAGTGAATTAATCTATTCTCCCGGGGCCACGTGTTCCTACAGAGAGGAGTTATTGCCATCCTCCAATGGAAAATGCCAAGTGGCCTATATGGAATAGATAATAAATAAGATCTTATGAAAGAATCTTTAAATCCCTAAAGCTGAATATACCACTGAGGAAATATGAAATTTCACAGATTTAATAGAGTTCACATTGATATTAATGTTTCAAAATTGCTGGTTTTTATCATTTTTTCAGTTGTATTTATATTCCATGTTGGTATTTTTCATAGTGACACCTTTTTATTTCCCTTTTGTGACATCATCAGATCAGTATGTTTTACAGTTACCAATTTAAATCCCATTGATATCAACATCCAAGTCACTGTTAGATCATGGAAACTCTCAATGACACTGAGGTGCCAGAAAACACAAACAAACTTTTTTTACACTATGATGAAATTCTTCTTTTCTTCTTTATTCAGTCACATCACATAATAGCTATCGGCTCACAAACAGCCTCGATGTCTGGTGGTGTGTGAACGCTCAACAGTTGCAGACGTGGGACATTTTCCCACCACTAACTTCTCTCTCACGAGGTGTGATCATTGCAAAAAGACAAAATCTCTGCAGCGGAAAGGTTTATTGTTTTAATATTCCTGCCTCGTTACCTTTCCACCATATTACATCTCTGCAGGCTCTTTGCAAACTCCACACCTGAGACACAGCAAGCTAAGAAAGAGAAACCTCTTTCTTTCCCCTCTCTCTATATTTCATTTCACTGCTGAGTGAAGCAACATGTTGAGCCCCTGAGTCTGTCATGTGGAGCATTTGAAGCAGCTATTACTTTATGTCACAAGTGGCAGGATGGCTGCGAAGAAACCTTTTCTAGAAGTTGTATGCAAGGAAAATTTAATAGGCCTAGTTAACTCTTAATACAAACAATCCACAATAAATCTAGAATATATACAGTATATACAGTCTTTACCTGTTCTTGCCTCATAATTAAGCACTACAACCATGTGACACACCAAAAAAGTTAATTTGGGCTGAATAATGCAACTAAAAGCTGAGCAGTCAGGCTTACCATTGTGAAATAATATACAAATGCTACATGTAAATATATAAAGTAAGGAAAAATGTACCGATAAGCTCAAACATCAGGCTAGTTAGTTGTTAGTAGCCAACTGACTAGCTCAGCAATGTTCAACTAAGTAAAAGGACAACATCGTATCACGTCAGCACTCATACTCATCTATCATTGCTATCATGGTGCGACACCAGTGATCGATGACAATAGAAGCAATTTGGAGTTCAGTGTCTTGCTCAAGGGCAACTCAACATGTGGGGAGGCGGGGCAGGAGATCCGACCAGCGGAGCGACAACTGTCCACATGTCATGACAAGTGACAGAGTGATATATAGCCGTCACTGTTGGAAAACACGAACAGAGGGCTACAGGTAACAGTGAAGAAGAAACATAAACACGAGATAGAGTAGAGTGAACTTTATTCATCCCTGAAAGGAAATTCAAATGTCAGGTAGCGCATCATAAAAAAACAGAGAACAACAACCACACAGAGCATAGACAACACGAAGACATACCATAAAATAAGTGCAGATGTAAAAACTTAAAATTAAAATGAATATAAATTAGAAGTGGAAAAACGGTATGTGCACTCTGAGTGGAGTTAGTGAGGGGCTTCTTTAATTTATAAGATTAATAAAAATTTATTATGTCCGCTTTTTTGCAGGAGGACACGAGCGGAGACTACCAGAAGGCTCTGCTCTATCTCTGTGGTGGCAATGATTAATGCTGCTTTATGTGGCGTGTTGAGCAGCTCTGATACGAGACGCCGCGATGCTGCGAGACAAAGCTACACGAGAGATGAGGTTATTGATCCGGAGTTGTTGACTCCTTCTGATGTACGCTTGTTATGGATTGAATTAGTGTGAATTACCTGCCTGTCATTTTGACTTGTGACATTATCTACTGAATTAACAGACGTTGGAGTGCATTCACTTAAAAGTTTGTTTGTTTACATTAATTAGACAAAACAAACCAAATCATGTGTTCAATAAAGGTGCAGTTCTGAATTTTGCTGTAGAGATTAATGTAAGCTATGTTTTGAAATAATTAAATATTTGTCTCATGTTATTTGCTCTGGTCATTTGGCCCACTTTCCTGTCAAACTGACACAGTGTTGACAGTTGTTTACCTTGTTAGTCCACAGTGCTCACAGCATGTGTTAAATGCAACTTAGAAAATACAATACTGCTGCTGAATTATTAAATCCTACATGCTCTCCTGCACTCATTAATTACAAATGAACCGCTGATCCGGACTTAAATTACAGAGCAGCTGTCAGTGATCAATAAGTAATGGGACACTATTAGACATTTGTTGACTCATATAAAGGCATCTACTGCCTGCATGTCTTTCTGCATCGAAGGGCCTGATGTCAAACTAATTGGGTCCTCAGATCAATGGATGGGAAATGAGTTCACTCTGCCAGAGTCGTACCACAGGATGGCAGCAGAGTTTAAAATGAGCCGACTCTGTCTCTCCACTGTTTTTCATTAGAAGTGACATGAACTGAGGAGATGCTCTAAAATGAGATATTTAGCATGTAGATGTGAAGCAAACCATCAGCACTGATAATAAAACAAGACTTCTGCATAATGGAAAATAACACCCAAGTAAATGGAAAAAAGGAAAATAATCAACATTGATAAATAATTAAAAGTAGCATAAGTTAATCTTAGATAATTCACCTTAAATTGTATAGTTTCACATTTGCTCCATTTCAATAGACACCTTAACACATCAGTAATTATAATCTATTGATATACACAGTCACATCTCAGGGAGTATTTTTCTAGTATCGTTCTCTTATAATATTCACCTTCATTTTCAGATGTCAACATGAATCAAGAAAACTGATATAGAATATTTTATTGATGAAAACTGACAACAGGTGTTTGCAGTAAAATAAACATACCAAAGCTTCTCTGGGGTTAAAGATATAGAAAAAAAAAAAAAAGATATAGAAATGTTTTCCAGTTATCTGCCCCATTCTACCTCCATGACTCTTTACTTGTACAATGAACAGAGTGCACCAGTCTATCATGGTTTCATAACTAAATTCACAGCAGGACGATCTTGGAGGCTGCACAGAGAACAGCGAGCTTGTTTATCTTCTGCTCTCACATGTGAAATCAGATTGACATTCATCATTTGTTCTAATTATCACTCAGTCTCACAGCAGCAGGCTTTTATGTCACAAAACGCAGCTAAGTGATGATTTCTCTCTTTGGTTGGTTCAGAAACTCTCATTATGTTTAATAAACTCTGCCAGATGTTGCGTTCAAAAACCACCTGAAGGTTGGAGCTGAAGATGTTTTCATGTTTTGACTTGCTTTTTTCCTCGGAGGCTCCTGCTGTGTCTGCAGACGTGAATTCACCTGAAAATGACGTGCAAATTGATGTAACCTGTACCCTGCAGTTACAGCCACTCAGGTGAGGAGCCATAATTGCATTTCTTTGGCTGTCTGAGCTTTTTTATTGCACTTAAGCCCCCATATTATTTTCTTTCAGATATGACGCAGCTCAAGATGAGACAGATGAATGTACACATTGTTTGCAGAACAACTTTGGAGGCTCAGTTTGAAGACTTTACTGCAGAAAAAAAGTAATCTATATATGAGTTAAGAATGAGTCACGGCTTAGAAGCAGAGAGAGTGAGAGTGAAAATGTCATCATTGTGCAACAAAATAGTCACGACAAGTCAAATATAAAGTTTCCTATTCAAGAGAAAAAGTTCATTTGACTCAATTCATGGAAGAAAGTTTTAAATTAGGGAGGAATTGGTTGAATAGGTACTGTAGAATATCTGATTATAATCAAGTGCAGCATTGATTGATATTGTTATTCTCTAACATAAACAAGGTAAACCCTCAGATATTAGGCTGCAAACTGTCTTGATTGTGGAAATGCCAGTTTATTCTTTGATCAGGAAGTTGGTCCACACAGAGTCTCATCTATGATGTGAATACTGAACCAACCGAAATCACAATACCTAAAATTTTGTTTGAAAAAGTCAGAAGAACAAAATAAAATGTCATCTACAGAACGTAAATGATGATTAACACAGGGCTACAGTATACTGTAACCCATGTGGCAAAATAGATTTAACTGTGCAGTAAACAACTTTGACATTTGATGATTCATCCCTGCTTTTGCTTGCAGATTTTGGTAATTTACAGCTTTGGCGTCAAAGGTCACAGCTGTGCTATAACACAAAAATCGCTATCGTTGGTGTACGTCCACACTCAGTTTGGCTGTTTTGTTGTTAATCAATGAGCATGGCTCAGCACTTTTTGTGGCCACTGTCATAAATCACTTGTCATCTGTGCTGGACACTCATTTCCACAGTGGGACGACACAGGAAACAAGCTTCTGGTGTCACACTTCATTTTCAAATGACAAATTATGAAGAATGGATTTAAAAAAAAAAAAAAAAATTCCAGTTCAGTGATTTCTGTGGAGTTTTGAACAAGTGACTTTATGATTTTTCTCAGTCATGCGACGCGATGGTGTGGGTGCAGTAGCTTGGTCCTGACAGCCACACACATATCAGTCTCATTTCATGCCACAACAATGCAATATTTGTGTTGTTTCGTTAATTCGGGTCAGTTCTTTGTAATCTCAGGAAAAGAGCATTACTGTACGAACCAATACAAAGGCATTCACAGCATGTAATCTGGACTGTGCACACACACTCCAACAGTGTGTTAAATCTCCTTAGTGTCAAAAGAGCTGGGGTGGGATGTGGGTTCTGCCTACTTTCAGTTTGACCAAGGCCCACATCTCTGAGCCAATCAGGAGCCACGGGGAGTCAGGCCACCTGTAAGACCATCAACAGTCCACCGAGGGAGGATGCTTTAGGCTCGGCCAGGAAAGAGGGAATGAGGAGATTTAGAGCAGAAATAAATACACAAAATGCAACTACGCATCTTCTAAAGCTTTTAATGAATGAATGAAGCTTTTAACCAGTTACATAATGAGTTGTATTGGCCGTTATTAGTGCAACTTATTGCTTACTTCAGCTGACTGACTGTGTTTGACCTGATGTGACCTGGCTGTCATATAACTGCATATTTTATTTCTTGTACCACAATGAAACATGAATGGAGATGGAAAAGCAGTTATAATATTATTTGAAAACCACCTTGAGAGATAACTTGTGTTGTGAATTGGTGTTATACAATTAGAAAGGATTTGATTTGACTCTGACTACATCTTAATTCCTTTGCAAATGTTTGCGGGAAATGCTCATCCTCATAATCTTCATTGCTACATCTACGTCATTGCTTCTGAATAAGTAATAGTGGATATTCAAAAGAGCTAAAGGCAGTAACTGAGAACCATTAATACCTTTGGTAATACAAATCAGTGTAGAAAAATAGACATATGTCCTTTAGCCTTGAATTGATGTATTTATCCAAAGCATGCTCCACTCCAGTATCATAATGCATTGGTGATGCCCATTCACCAATAGATGAAGTTACACTAACAGAGATTACTTTAATACATTTTCATTCAAGATAGTTTCTATTCTGAAGGGAGCAGAAGGTTGAGCATTAATGGTTGAACGTTGGTTGTGAGCTCAGTCCTGAAACATACCAGCTCCAGCACACTCTCATGTGCACCCTGACTGACAAGCACATAGAGAGGAGGACCAGTAAAAACCTCATGGAAGTTTTAAAGCCCACCAGGATTTCTACCAGTACAACCTGTACAGACCAGACAGACCCTGAATTTCAACAGCTTTGAAAACTAAACTTGGTTTAAAGTTGTTTTTCCAAATTACTCTATGCTCAAAGTGTTTAAATTTGAAACCAACAAATGTTCTCTGGACAACTTTATGTTTTTATGAGGGCTACTTTACTGAGTGCACAAACTCTCTTCAAACACTGCGTTGCATCACAATTTCACAGGCTACACAACAGAATTGTATTACCTATATTCACCAGCTGCTGTTTTACAGTCTCGCCGAAAGGAATCCACCTCTCTAAATATACCAGTGTAGGCTACTCACTGCATTCCTCTAGTTATTTTGTGTCTGCCCTCTAATTTACTTTTTTGTTGCAGCCACGTTGCCTCAGTCTGCTTTACCTACCACGAAGCTGGAGTGAAGTGCTTTATTTGTACTGAAGTACACCTAATTTTCTTATACAGTAGCCTACCACTCTTTTTACAGCAATAAGTTCACATGCATTAGTTCCACCACTTCATCATACATAACATAATAAACATAATTTAGCTACAGGTTACAGTAAAGGCCAGAAGGGATGTGTCACCTGAATGTCTCACTTTCTTATTACTGCCAATCAATAATTATTGAGATGCAATCCAATGCAATATGTGATTTCTGAAACTGGAACACTGAAATAGAGCAAAAAGGTAGAATCACGGCAAAAACATCAACAAACACAAAAACAAAATAAAATTTTAAAAAAATGAATGAAAAAACTCTTATCCAACTTTGATAAATCGAGTAACAGTAACATTTCCGAACAAAAATGCAAATTAAAAAAAATGTTCTTAGCATTACTCTATCTTACTGCTAGATCACGTGCACCGCGCATGCGCAACCCGGTGTAAACAGGAAGCACGCTGTCAACTCGGCAGAAGTTTAGATTAGGCAAAAATAGAGTATTTGTGGATTAGGCTAGTTCTGAAAAATACTTCGAAACAAGGAAAAGTTAAAATACAGAGTTAAACCGGGAAGAAAACAAGGTCAGTAAGACTTTTCATTTATGAACCGTGTTACCGTCACAAGACCAGTGATGGGAATAACAGCGTTAAAATAAACGGCGTTACTAACGGCGTTATCTTTTTCAGTAAATATTTATTTAAGTTTATGTTTTTTCTGTCTTGCTGTCATCCCCTGGCGTATTTATGATTGTTTGGTTGTGTATTAATGTTGTATACACTTATTTCATCTAACTGTATTCAGTCCTGTGTATACTCTTGTAAATAAAGTTGTTAAAAAAAAAAAAAAAAGTTATCTTTTTCAGTAACGAGTAATCTAACTAATTACTATTTCCACCGTTACAACGCCGTTACCGTTACCGACAATTAAATGAGGCGCGTTACAAACTACTTTGAAGCCGTTGTCCTCCGACTTGGCTCATCTCATCTCAGACACAGAAGCTGCTAAACTGTTGTTGTTTTTTCCTCCTCTCCTTTGGTGAGGGGAGGGGGGAGGAGGGAGGGACGAGACAACCGCATAAGTGATGATGATTGGTTGAGGCAGAGTAAGGTTTCATGCTAAGCCAATCAGAGGCAGTGTTCAGTTTGTACACAAACCACACACGCACGCAGTTTAGCCTCACACACACAAACTAGCAGAGGGAAGCTGCCGAGATCGGAGGGAAAGTGGAAACAGACACTACTTTAATCTCCCTGAGGTAAAAGACAAGAACATGTGAGGTGTAGCTACATTATGTCCCGGAGCGAAGTGTTTGTCCTGAGCTTCTGCTCACCTGACTCTGTGCAGCTTCTTCATTAAATCCAAACAGTCCGACACAGCGACGCACTGCTCCTCTTACTCTAAAGTCTCTGTAGCTCATCAGCTGGAACTCTTCCAGAGCAGCTACAGCAGCGTTGTGACCTCAACCATGGTTGGTGAGAGCAGAAATGTTGTTGTTGTAGTGAAAATGGGCGGGCTCGTGAAGACGCGAATTTACACAAAGTCAAAACGAGCGATAAATCGCATTTCTCGCGTATCTCGCGTTTGGTCGCGCGTATAAACTCGAGCGAAAAAAAAGTGTTCCTCGTGTTTGGTGGGAAGCCCCTTGTGGGTCTTCCCACATCGTCGTGTTTGGTGGGAAGCCCCTTGTGGGTCTTCCCACCAAACACGATGAAAAGGACGAAGACGCGAAGGTCCCGTCGCCATAAAAGAATCGGGTGTATTGCGTCGCAAAAAAAAAAAGTCGCGTCTACCGCGTCTCGCGCCTAATCGCGTCTCGCGCCTAATCGCGTCTTTGCGTCACGGCCTTTTACACCGCGGACGTAACGAATAAACGGTGACGGTGTGAACGAACAACATAGAACAGGACTAGACGTGGCGTTGTTTCCTCTTTTCACCTACAGCTCCACTCTCCCTTACTTACACTAACTACTGTTATTGTTGAGGCAGAGAATTGTGGGATTTGTAGTTTTTGACCAATCGTGTGCTCTTTCTTTTTGTGATTTTTTCGGTTCACACATGTTTGTTTTTTTTAGGGGCAAATGCGAGTGAAATGCTCGCCCATGGTGGGCATAAGAAAATGTAAGACCTGTCTAAAATTATTTAAGACTTGAACACAATAATTCAACAAATTTAAGACATTTTAAGACCTAAAATTTAGATTTTCACATTTTAGACTTTTTAAGACCCCGCGCGCATACCCTGTTATTTCATATAAAAGTTTAAGTGCATACATATTTTATGATGCTGTGTATTATATATTTAAGACCATCTTAGAATTTTCTAATACATTTAATACTTTTTAAGGCCTTAATTTTAGATACATGAATTTAAGACTTTTTAAGGATCCGCAGATACCCTGAGAAGTTGTGCGCTCGCAGCAGGACAGAAAATCAGATGGATAATCGGTAAAGTTAATAATTTCACTTAATGTGGCCATGAATAAATTAATTTCGATGTTTCGCCTGTTATTAAACGCAAATCTTGAATAGGTCTCCGCTGTTTTCACATTTAAAAAGGTCTTTGTTGTCTTTGTACAGAGACAATATGAGATTTGCTTGTAGCCACAGCACTTAAAAAACCCACTGTAACCTATTTTCATAGGCACACCAGCCTCGCTTTCAATAAAACACACACTCGCATTCCATAATTGCGATCAGTGAAATATATGAAAACAATAAAATACAATTTAAAAATGAGAGAAAAAAAATCCAAATTCTTCGACATATTTAAACTTTAAAAAAAGAAAGAAAAAGTAACGCAATAGTTACTTTCCCTGGTAACTAGTTACTATTATAGTGAAGTAGTGGAGTTACTAACTCAGTTACTTTTTGGGAGAAGTAATTAGTAACTATAACTAATTACTTTTTAAAAGTAACGTTCCCAACACTGCACAAGACCCACTGATTAGCTACAGTAGCTAGCTATGGTTTGGTTTTTACCTGCCTCATTATGGAGGTTATTTTCTATCATAAATCAAGAGCATATTATGTTGATTTGAGAGCATTACTTTTTGATTTGACGTTCAGAAAACTCTGCTCTCATATTCAAATTTACTCTGCTCGCGCTCAAACTATGTGCTCGATGTTTAAACCTGTGCTCTCGGATTCAAAGTTGCCCTGCTCGTGCTCAAACTTTGCTTTCGCATTCAAGTTTGCCCTGCTCGTGCTCAAACTGTGTGCTCGCACTTGGTCACAGCTGCCTGCGCAGAGTGTTTCCTCTTGCGCGGAGGAAAGTCCTGCTCTCGGATCTCTGCTCTGCTCACGGAGTTTCTGTCAACTGTCAACCAATAGAAGACCGGCTACTGTTGACCAATCAGATCATCCCTACTTCTATGCTTCTTTGTGGGTGCGTTCACTGTAATTCAAGGAGCGTCACATACGGGCGGGCACTCTTTCTACCGGGTTTATCTATTTCCGCCCCACAGGCTGTTAAATGTGGCGGCTCCCTTTATGTTTTGACAACTTTTGGAATAAAATATCAGTTAATTAATACACGAGCGCCCGTGCTTTTCATTACAATAGGTAGCTATATAAACATAAACTAGCAGTAGTAGCGGATGGGTGCCTTATGTATGTTTTTTTTTTTTTATCCACGTTCATCGGTATATATGTTTTATAGTCTAAATGCCAAGAGTCACTTGTAAGTGCTGTGATGGTACAGTGGTTAAGGCAGATGACAGAAGCTCTTTTTGTTGATCATGGGACCGCTGGTTCGAAATGAAAATTAAAAAAATATGCCATGATGATAATAATTTTGGTGCGTGACACCCGGGGGTCACGCACCAAAATTATTATCATCATGGCATATTTTTTTAATTTTCATTTCATCATGTTTTTAATCACGCATGGTAACCCACCATCTCTTGTTAAGCGTTTCAATGAAAAAAAAAAAATCATAAAAATCAAATAGCATAACATGAGGGTGCCGGCAGGGCCGGGATTCGAACCAGCGGTCCCATGATCAACAAAAACAGCTTCTGTCATATGCCTTAACCACTGTACCATCACAGCACTTACAAGTGACTCTTGGCATTTAGACTATAAAACATATATACCGATGAACGTGGATAAAAAAAAAAAACATACATAAGGCACCCATCCGCTACTACTGCTAGTTTATGTTTATATAGCTACCTATTGTAATGAAAAGCACGGGCGCTCGTGTATTAATTAACTGATATTTTATTCCAAAAGTTGTCAAAACATAAAGGGAGCCGCCACATTTAACAGCCTGTGGGGCGGAAATAGATAAACCCGGTAGAAAGAGTGCCCGCCCGTATGTGACGCTCCTTGAATTACAGTGAACGCACCCACAAAGAAGCATAGAAGTAGGGATGATCTGATTGGTCAACAGTAGCCGGTCTTCTATTGGTTGACAGTTGACAGAAACTCCGTGAGCAGAGCAGAGATCCGAGAGCAGGACTTTCCTCCGCGCAAGAGGAAACACTCTGCGCAGGCAGCTGTGACCAAGTGCGAGCACACAGTTTGAGCACGAGCAGGGCAAACTTGAATGCGAAAGCAAAGTTTGAGCACGAGCAGGGCAACTTTGAATCCGAGAGCACAGGTTTAAACATCGAGCACATAGTTTGAGCGCGAGCAGAGTAAATTTGAATATGAGAGCAGAGTTTTCTGAACGTCAAATCAAAAAGTAATGCTCTCAAATCAACATAATATGCTCTTGATTTATGATAGAAAATAACCTCCATACCTCATGACCATTGCGCGGTTTAAACCACGTGCTGTCCATATAATAATAATGATATACCGGTAGATATTAACAAATGATGATGAAGTGATGCCTCATGTCAAAATAATATTTCTGCCTGACTGACACACAAGGACTGACAACCCGTCAGATGGATGTTTTTTTTTTTTTTTTTTTACAGACCTTTCCTTTATTTGATTGCAAGTAGGCTATATCAAGGGTGCAAGTTAAAATGGGGAAATCCAATTTAAAAAAAATAATAAAAATGAAAATCGTTATGATGAATGCTGAAGGTTATTTTATGCTCATGTTATTTAGTTTGTAAAGATGAGAGAGCTCTGAAGCTCCTGCAGCTCTGCAAGAGTCTACGAGATCCTCCAGAAAATCCTGAGACCCACCACTGAGGATTCCTGGAGGTCATCTATCGACATGCAGCCTGTGAGTTGTGCTTTGATTTTTCTACTTCAATAAAGGTAGACATGTGATCTGCTTGTTAACTATGAAGGTAATTTAAAGCTTTTACTACTCCTGGATTTTGTTTTTCTCTCATGGTTCAATTATTTCTCACACGTTATTTATGTTTACGTTTTAATTTTCTCATTGATGCATCTATACGAGTATATATAGAGTTGTTTTTGTGCTGTTTTTTTTGCTTTCACGCCTCTAATTACCCTGTGGTGATTACTGGAGTTCAGCAGCCAACTGTTTCATTTGGAGCTGATTTTTATGACAGCGCTGCCTAATACACACACAGGCATGGCTGAAGTTATTGGTCTGTTTTTTTCTGCACTTCTTCTAATTAGCACCAGGGATGTTCATAATGAACTTGTGTATTCACGACCAGGAGCTCCCCAAGAAATCGAATCTATTAAACACTTTGCCTGGAAGATCTGGTGGGTGCAGGTTTTTTCAGTGATAATACATTTTTTGGCAAATCAATACAACTCAAAAGTGCAGGACTGTAGTGAACATTAATGTCTACAAAAAGAACAGTTACAGGCAAGAGGCAGCCAGATGAATTGAATAAATAGAAGATCATACATATGTTTAACACAATACCAATATTAAATGTTTCAATATCTAGAGATGACACCATAAAGCAATCTTTACCATTCACTTTGTTCTTATGGGCTCTCTGATACAACAAAAAGTTTAATGATGATTGGATCTTCCAGCAAGGTAGCCTAAGTCTATTTTTAAATGTCTATCTTATTTTCTCACTTGGGAGGATCTAAGTGGCGGTGTGTGTCATTCCGGTGCGCTGGTGGTCTACGGTGCAACCTGCTGAGAGCCTGAGCTTAATGGATTTCAGCTGTGGGTGATGCATTAGCTTCCAGCAGGAGATAAAGCACAAAATCATCAAGAAAGAGAAAGTCATTCCCCCCTTTTTCCTCAAACACCAACGTGTCCTGAGGCTGCTCTGTGGGTGGAGAAAGTTGTGTCTGTCTCTTTGGCGTTTACAAAGCGGAGAGGGTTTCCAGAAGAACAAGAGCTGCTATGTAATCGTCACCAAATTGCAAACACGCATCCCTCCCAAGAAAAACAAACAGGGGTGTGTTGTGTTCAGGGCCTTTTGGGAGATGGTTCCCTCTCTTGACGAGTGCTGAACGCTGCTGCTGACACTCTGATGTCTGCAGCTGATGTTTTTGAGATTTGTGGGAAAAATCCTCATCACATTATCAAAACTAAAATCTGAAATATTGGTTTTAGAAGTGAGTAAGTAAATTTTATTTTACTTTTTTTGACATGATTTCCCCCTGATAAAGATTTGAATGAACATCCCTCAGGTTACAAGCCACGTAGGCCTATTAGATCTGACAGTGTTATGATGAGAAAAGGTGGTTGGTGACAAAGGGACAAGTTATGCAAGAAAAGAGTGAGACAGACTGATCAACAAACAAAAGTCCTGTATATTCTGTCTTATAAGGAAACCCTAAAAAGTGATGCACCTACTGTACCTAGCTGGGGCTTTATCATGTCTTTTGAAGCATTGAAGTATTTTTTTGTTTTTATGTTATTTTTTCCAGATAGAGAAGTGATTAAGAAAGAGACGGGAAGGTCAAAGAGAGAGGAAAGCAGCCCTGGCTTGGACTTGTACCTGGGTCTCTGCAGGTAGGATTACACCATCATGATACCATCCTATGTTTGTGTTGGCTGGAAACAATTACTTTTTTTGTAGGACTGACTTTGCAGCACATTTTGTTTATTTGTGTGTTTCCTTAAGTTGCAGTGTGTTGAGCTCTCGGGGGGCCAACGTAGTGTACAGCTCTTAAACACTTTGCAGCAGGACTAGAGATTACTGACCAAGGGTGTTGAATTACACTACTCACAAAAAGTTAGGGATGTTTGGCTTTTGGATTAAATTTCCGAATGCACCCAAAATGCACTATAACCTTTACAGGTGAACTTAATTTAACCTTCTCTAAACTTTTGAATGCACATGTCCAATTTGTTATACAGTCCTCTTCTCTCTCCCTCTCCTCTCCACGATGTTCAAATTTTGATTATCACGAGACCAAGACAACACTTTGATCAAATTGATTAAGTTATTGAGACATTGAGATTTTTAGCTTTTGTTTGAGATGAAGAAATTACCATTGCATCCTTCTACTTAAAAGGCTTTCATGATAGAATATCACATAGTGTAATTTAACATAATAGAGAATTATTATGAAAACATATTCAGGCACAGTATTCACAAACTCTGTAAGTACTGACAAGCTTGTTGAAGTGTGGGTAGTTCCAATGATCACAGTCAAACTGCCAAACCTAACACTTAAACCCCTCCTGCACTTTGATTTTGTCCCGAAGAACATCATGAACATTCATTTTATTGTTTCACACTGAGACTGTGGATTCAACGTCTTGTTAGAGCCAAAGTATGCAGGCTAAGGCTTCAAAATAAATCACACTCCCTCTGGTTAAATTACTGTGTCAATACTCAACATGCTCAAGCGTCTAATCTCCCAGCGAATACCTGTGGTAGGAGTGTGCGTGCATATTTGGCAGAGACGGAAAGGGGCTTTGATTTAAATGAAATGGTCTCAAAAGGTCATGACAATTATGGTAAAATATGTACAGGTATGTCTTTTAAATTGCAAATTGCATGAAGAAAACATACTCATAATGTCACAAGCTGCCTGAGTTTTAATTTTATGTGTTTTAAGAGTGATGAATGACTTTTATTTTAAAGTTTCTGTCTCATCAGTGAATCTCTCGAATGGATAAATCACAGAGAAAATTTACATAGAAAACATATTTATTGAAGGGTTGGACCAATTTCAACAGTGGGGAGATTTGCACTCTACATAAAAACAAACTATTAGAGTAGATGAATTTTTTTGCAAAGTACAAAGCATGTGTAGAGTCTCTAATAAGATAGGTATTAATGTGACTGCATGGAAAACAGAATCTGTTTGAGTTCTTTACTTTTCTCCGTCTCAGCAATCGTAATCCTGCACCATAGTAAAAAAGAACGTGCAAAAACTCGACCAGGACTCGTTGCAGTACTCCTCTGCCAGCTTCTTGTTCGCAGGTTGACAGGATTTGTCAGTTTTGGGTGGAGCGGGCGGGGTGTCGGGCCGGGCCGTCTTCTTCTTCTTCTCCTTCTTCTGTGCATTATGAAATCTGAAGTGAGCATCCCTGGCAGCTCCCCGGCACATACCTGCCCTGATCACCGCCGCGCTCCTGTCCTGGCACAGATTCCTTTGCTTCTGCAGCGCCCTGGCGATTTGCTTCCAGTAAAGTTTGACATCGGAGGCATACTGCGGACAGAGCGACGGTTTAGCAATGTATTCGCAGCTGGAGCTCTTGTCGTTCTTCTTGCACGTGACGCCGAGGATGAGGACGTCGTCGCCCGTCGCGGCCCAGGTGCACTCAGACTTGTCTTTGGTGACCAGTTTTCCCTTGACGGGCTGCGCGGAGGCAGCTTTGGATTGGCGTCCAGCCTTCAGGCCAGACTTCTCCTTGTTTTGTCCTTTGTCCGACCCTCGTCCCCTCCGTCCGCTGCCCCTCGAGCAGCTGCCCAACATCTGCTGGTGGCAAATGCAGGCCAGAACCAGAAGGATGGTGATATTGGTGAAGAAAGCCATGAAACCAACACAAAAGGCCCTGCAAGAGGATAAATTAGGATTTAGCTATCTGACCTCTAATCCCCTTCATTTCCCTCCTCACAAAGAGTCATTTTAATCCCCCATTAAACCTGTGTTTTAGAAAGAAACAACTAGGTTTTTCTTATAGAAACATTTCGAGATATGATTCAAAGTGCTTTCAGGCATGACATGAATAGGCAAATAAGAGAGGATATACTAAAAGAGGCAATATAAATGTATTTTGATATTAAAATAATGAATTAGAATAAAATGGAATAAATCAGAAGGAGCAGCTGAGTAAAAAGTTACGACTCAGAGATATAAATGAATAGCTCTTAATTTAATTTGGTTAAAGGCAGCAGCAAAACAATGTTTTTATCCTGGTTTTAAAAGGAGGTCTGTGGTGGAATAATCAGAGAAACAGACATGACATGAATACTGCGATACTATAATAAGTAAAAAATGACTATTACTAAGCAATTCGTCATATAGGATCAAGAAGTATAGATGACAAGAAAACCATGGGAACTGTAATTTGTAAAGCACCACATACAGAGATTGAGTAGGTATTTAGATCATTTATAGAAGTAAAAGTAAAAAAAAAACTAAAGTGAGTTCAAGTGTCACATTATGCAGTTACTCTTCTCTCAGAGTTTTATATGGTTAATACTCTTATTTATTTATTGCATTATTGCATTTTATTATGTAATATTGTAATCAGTCAATATGTAGACTGCATATAGACTAACAGAAAAGCACTGTCTGTATCCTTATGTGTTTTGCATGTAAAATCTAAATCTGTGTTACAGTATGTAGTTAAAACTGCAGTGGAGAATTAAGTAAAGTCACTTTGCTACTTTCCATCATTACCTGACAGGACGTTTAACCAACTTTAGGATTATTACATGAACATAAAGGTTATAACACTGCACACTACACACTACACACACTACAAGCAGCACTAATACTATGCTAATACCAAAGTGCGTATTAGTCAGGGATCGTTAGAGAGTGACAGCAGATCAAACTGTGGTGACTTACCTGAATTTTGCGAGTGAACTTCAGAACTGAGAGACTCCTTCACCTGCAGCTACAGTACAGTACAGTATGCTGCTGCACAGTGAGCCCTCCTCTTCGCACACTCACTCAATCTGCATGACTGAAGGGCTTAAAAAGTCCCCCCCCACCCCCTCCTCTCCCTCTCTCTTTGAGTTGAGCTTGGTAAACCAATGAGGGGGGTAGCCCTTCAGGGATGATTTGACTCAGATGACTGCTGATTGAAGTTTTTTAACGTGTTAAATTGTAATCAATGTAACAGAGCGGTCAAAAAAGTTAGTTATTTATGTCCTACTTTCAGTCAAGGATTATTCAATTTAAGAAACGGCAAAAACATTATTTAGTATTTGTAATTTATGTTGCGATATCAGGATTAGAAGTAATCTGTACTGGCAGGTTGTACTGCCTCCTGCAAGAAATCCCAGCTCCTTTATGATAACTTTTTATTTTGTACTACTTTTTATAACGAATACAAATAACTGGGCTTTTTTTTTAAAGGCCTTTATTGGAGCATCTGGTACGACAGTGTGCTAAAAACAAAATTACTTGAAATATCTTGAAACATGCCAGATGTCCATGCAAGGAGAAATCACTCACTGAACTTGGAAGTGTGTGAAACTAAAGCAACAGAGACACCTAAAGGTCAAATACAGTACAACAGGCGATTCTTACAAAGTGAAAATAACAGACAGAGCAATCGTTTATAACCATTTTACTAGTATTATAGTACTATTTTACAAGTTTCAACAGATATAATACATTGTACATAGTTACTGTAGGATAATTTCACATTCATCAAATCTTTTTTATCAATAAGAGTATTCACTGTCGTGTAATGCAAATAGATAATATAAAAATAAACAAACATGAATACAAATAAGTCACAAAAATGGGTTGAGTCTTTGGCTTGATCCCTATATTTTTGAAAATGCAGCATCTGCAGTAATATTCTCACAAGTTTTTTCCGTTTCATATACTGTACATGTGTTTCATGCAGTAATAATAATGATAATAATAATAATCACATAATCAAGTCAGGTAGTAATGTTCATCCATCTTTGAAAGGATGTTTGGCCAAGAGTTTCACATTAGACCGGCTCTCAGTGGACGATGATGTGTGCAAGTTTCAGTGTTGGAGGTGGAGGGTTTGTCTGAAAGTCACTGCAGTACCAACCCTCTCCCCTGCAGAGGGCGCTACAGTTCTTCTACCGCTGTTTCTCCCCAAGGACGTCAGGAGTGATCCTAATCAGAATTGTAGGTCTGTGGATACAAAAGAACATCTTAAACAATGGATTTCTTTTTTTAAAAGTTGAAATTATGCAAATGAATTCTAGAAACAAACACGATCAAACCCTCATTCCACCACAGTACTGATGGATTACTCATAAAACACCATAATAAATAGAGGGAGTACCTTTCCCATTAGTTTCTGAACAGCCCAATGAAAAAGGAGCAGAGGCCTTGAAGGGACTTCCAACAGTACTGCCGCCCCAGCCTCTTGGCGTTGCTCTCCCCGGGGGGCGTCGGTGGTTGTGTAGTGGTTCTCGGTGTGGTCTTGACTCTTGGAAGATCTTGGTAGGATTTCCTGGAAGTTTGCTTCACCCTCGCCGAGTCCGGACTGGTAGGTGCAGGGCCAGGCCGAGGTTGAGGTCTCCCAGGCTGCACCGCTGGTCTCGCTCCCGTCCTGAAAGAATCGTCCGACCGAGAGAAGGACGCAGATAAAAACACCATCTGGGAGTCGTTGGTCGCCTTCCTGCACATGTGTGGCAGGATCTGCCTCTGGCCCTGGCAGGCGTTGTGGAGCTTTCTGAAGTCCCACATCATCTGGACAAAGTAGTGTCGAGGGTTTTTGTTGTAAGAGCGGCAGGTGTAAGGCTTCCCCTCGTAGTCGCACCAGTAGGAGCGCCTGCTGCTCTGACAGGACAGCCTCAGCCTGGTGTACTCCCCGTGGCCGGTGATGATCATGGTGCACAAGTCGTTAGCCTTGGTGTTGAATTTGATCGGCTCGTCCCAGATGTTCTGTCTCCTGCTGGTGTCGCTTTGAGCCTCATCTGCCCAGAGGCAGCAGGCGAGCAGCAGCAGCAGCAGAGCGCTGGCCTTGGTCCGCATGGTGTCAGATGGATGCTGAGCGTCAGAGGAGGAGAGAGGAACTGCTGGAGCTCACAGGGACCTCCTGCTATTTATTGGCCAAGCAGACAAAGAGGGAATTCAGGATAGAGAGAGAAAAAAAAACAAGACTAAAAGAAACTTGCTGTTCAGGAGGAGGAGAACAGCGACATCAGTTAGAGCTCTCTGAAGACCACATGTCAAACCACCTGCTCATGTTTACCCAGGTGTTATGTAAAAAGAGAACATACTGTTATCAGCTCCAGAAGATGTCAATTATGTAAATTGCACCTTATAGAGCATTTTCTAGTTTGACGCATTTTTATCGGCAGGGTTTTTTTTATGTAACCATGTGAAACGTCAGATATGTCAGTGGCCACTAAATGTTTGTTCAGTGTATCTCAATTAAAAACATCATGTGACATGTCTGAGACGATACCAAAGTGAGCGAGCGCCTTGAAGCCCTCAAATTCTTTCTTGTTTTAAAAGGCAGTTGACGCTCACAGCTGTGATTGTAACCTATCATTTCCCTCCAAACATAACCAGCGAGACTGCTCAACCACAAAGAAATGTGACTTGAAGGCACTCACACATAGCGGACAAAGTTCAGTGTGGAGCATGGTAATTATTTTCTGCAGGTAATTAAGAAAGAACAAGAAAAGCCTATATTTTACGTGGGGGGTAGGGTGGGCATAGTTGTGGGGCCTGAGAGGGCCAGATAGTGTGGGGTGGGGCTGGTTATGTCTTTAGTGCCTTTATTCCCAGGCCAATGGAGAAAAAAGGTCCAATTGTCAGTAACATACAGCCAAGTATCAACAAATCTGGAAGTGGTTAACTTTACTATGATATCGTCTTTGCACAACCAACACAAGGAGCAACTAATGTCCATGTATTTACATCTACATTGACAATCACAGTTTATTACTTATTCTTTATGTGAATAATTTGGTGTTTGGATTCAGACTGAAAGGAAGCTCCTCAGTTGTCCTTGTTGTCCTTAGCTAAACAACAAATTTTGCAGTGTTTTGTATTAAAACCTTCACTCTCCTGATCCCCAGAGTGTTCGCCTTCCCCTGAGATTGCAGCATATTCACCAACAGACTGTGTGATGTGAGTATCTCGACATTAATGCAAAGCCGTATGCTGTCCACGGCTGTACAACCAGTGCAATTTCATATTGTTTTCCCTATGTGCAGCAACATGCAACACAGGAGAACTGACACATAGGATAAACTAGGAAACGTCAACATTAAAAAAAAAGATCTTCACTTAAAATAACTCATGTTTGAATAGCTGAGAGCTTGTGGATTTGCCCAATGATAACACACGTCATGTGAATGAACTTTTTCCCAGCCCCCTCCTACAGTCCCTATCTGACTATTATCATATGGCTCTGCCCGTTAAGCTAAAGCTGGGTTGTACATCCAGTAATGCACAAGTTGTTCAGAACTGAATGTACAGAGACTGGTGGAGAGCTGGTCGAGTTTATTCACATATTGTTTGGTTCCTATGAAAACCTCAGGACAAAGCTTAGGGAAGAAGATAATCACCTCCTATTGAAAATAGCTGACCCAGTGTAACACAACCCAGTGGCTTATGGTCACAAGTGGCAGCACCACATAAGAATGTGTAGTTTAGTGTTAAAGTCTTAAGATACCCCAGGACATCACTTTGTCATACACATTTCTCTGGTTTTCTCTCAATAAAAAACACAATTTATTCATAAAAAAATCCTTTTATGCTGTGGGCCGACAATGCCCAACCCAAGAAGAATTTTACCCAAAACTGCTCTGTCTATTCAGGACTATATTTATGATGGCCGAACCCTAACCCTACAGGAATTTCTAGAAAGGCACTGAAATATAAAAAAGAAGAATGCAATGAAATAACAACAAACTGAAGTCCAAAGTTTATTCACAATTTATACAGTCCTTTTTTGTCACCACCACATAAAATGTTCCTCTTCAGTGGCTCCATCGCTGCCCAACTCTGGAGCACCGCAGTTCAGACCAGTTACCGTATCTGTCCTGCCAGCATCCGTCCGTCCAGGGTTTGGATACACAATAGCTAGTTTAAGCACTTAGTAAAATCATACCCCCCTTTTTTTTCTCTCTCAAGGGTCACATCCGGACTCTAGCAGACAAGAAAACTAATGATAGTCCTGTCAAAGTGTTCACACAGCTGCTTCAAAAAATATCCATCTTAACAAGAAACTGGGGACTGCAATGAAACAAGTAAAAAAAAAAAAAAAAGAAGAGAAAAAGACAAAAGTGAACTAAGCTTTGCCAATGCAGGGCATTTTCAAGTAGCACTAAGATTAAGAAGCTTAATCCAGAAGGCAAGTACTGTAGTTCTTCACTACATGTGAAAGCTGTTGACAGTGTGTGAACTTATGGTTTATTTAAAACAATGAACATTACTGTACCTAAGCTAGCAACAGTAGCCTAATACCAAAAATCTTTTGTAGCCCAACTACAACATATAAACCACCTGTGCTATGGTTCGTGAGATATGAGTCCATAATGTCTTCATAACTATTTTGCAAATGATGATAGAGTAACATACTGTATGAATAGGGTTAGTTTAATAGCTGTAGCAACTAGCTAACTGGCTGGACTGTGTTTCTGTGGCCATTGTATTAATGTAAATCTTTAAATTTGGGGTAGTTCAGTTAGGTTACTGTGTGAAATGCTGGTGTTTTCAAACACACTTCTGACAGACAACCACTCAATTGAAATGTTCCCCAAACCTGTATGGATGGAAAACTTTCCCAGTAGTTATTACTAATGTATAATAAACTAAATGGCGAGGATGACTTGGCCCATGTACCAATGCCACCTTAAAATTTGACATAAGTAAATATTGATTAATTTGACATATTGATCTGTAATGTAAAAGTAATAGCAAAAATAAGTTTGCTAGCTGTTGCGATTAGCCTATCTGGCTAGCCTGAATTTCATTAGCATCACCAAAAAACACTGTTTGAGTAGCCTGTGGTTGTAAATATTGAATGATGATATATTCCCACTAGTTTTAGTCTTAATGTTTATCGTCAGAGAATTGAATAGCATCGAAGTTATTGCAAAAGCGTGTTAGCACTATCTAAAAGTTATCAGATGAAGTAATTCATCTGATAGTATTATTTCAGCTTGCAAACAGGTTTTTTTTTTGCACTAGCTGTCCTCAAGTTGCTCTGCTGTTGCACTTTTCAAAAACAATGGCAAGACATTTAAAAATAACTTTCAGTGTTAAGATGGACATCATTTTTTCACAGTGTGCATCAACACTAGCCGTGTAAAACCATTTAAAAAAAAAGAAACATCCTTTAAGCGTTCTACTTGATTGACAGCGCTCACTTTTTCCATGAATGGATTGTCTACCTTCTCAGCATCGTTACTACGCTGACAGCAGCTGCACATCTAACCTGTAAACATGTAGGCGAGGTGGGTGGGATAACTGGATTGGCTTGCCTGATGCGTTTGAGATAGATTTCAGCATATTTCTCAGCCAAATCAAGCAACACACATAGCTGTTGAATACATTCATTTAAATGTATCCATAGCTACTGTGTGTTTTTTCATTTTAATAATAAAAAAAAAAAGCAGAAACAAAATAAGCACAGAACTAATAGAGCACTAAAAGACCTGAGACCTACAGTAACAAAAGAAAGAAGATTTGGCTTGAGAAAGTAATTCTCCATTGAAAGTACTGTATCTATGAAAGCAAGATAGATCTCAGTAAAAATGTTGTGTTAGTGAACTCAGCATGATAGCTTGTTTTGTTAATATCAGTTCATCACCTACGTTTGTCATGGTTTGTCCTATTTATATTTTATGAGTTTATTTGACATTTAAAGGGAAAATCCACCGAAGGACTTAAACTGTTGACAGGAATTTGATGTCAGGTATTTTTGCAACAGATGATAATACTTTTTCTCTTAAATGTGAATGAAAATAAGACATTATACGTATATTTATACACATTTTTTTAAGACTATGAAACCAGGAGAAGCTTGCAGTCCGGGGATTGTGCCTACTGGAGCGCTTAGATGATCCTTAGATGATTAACAAGACAGGCAACAAAAAGTAATAAAAGTATTTCTGTTGCGTACAGTAAAAATATAAATGAAATGTTTTGTTTGACCTCTGTAGTTTGGATATTTTAAGTTCTCAGGTGTCAGTTACTCTTTGGTTAAATTATCTCTCTGGTCTTTCTGATATTACTTAATCTTAAAGGGTAACTGTTTGGAGGCATTCTGGGAAATGTAGTAAATTATTACCTGGCACAAATGTAGATGACACAAGTTGAGTGTCAATGGGTTATGTTGTATAGAAAGAAGCACTATATGATGAATTAAATCCATCACATACATACTGGTGACTTCTAACTGTGTAAAAACATCGGATGGTGGATTTTCCCTTTTAATGAAGGAACATCTGTGTCAAAATGCCGACGTGAAACATAAATCTGAAAGGCAACTTTTCTGTTTATCTGCTCCGAACCAGCACAGATGTTAAAACTCTGGATGTTTTTTTTAAATATTGTAAACATTTTTTTTTTTTTGAAAAGGTCATGCTAAATTTTCCTCCATAATAATCTCAAAAATCCACCCAGGAACAACTTTCTTCTTCATCATCTTTTTTTGACCTAGCTCATCCATTTCTCAGTCATTAAGGTACCACACACCCACCAACTCATACAGACTGCAGTTAAAGTGGATGTGCCTTTTTTCTTCTTCAGTAAAACAGTGAAACATCCATTTTAAGTGCATGAGGAAAAAAACAAACATTTCTTCTAGCAGCTTGCCGTAACCTTCAGGTGACCTGTCAGCCACTGTTTTCTTAAGCACAAACAAGTACATTAAAATGAACAACAGGCATCACATTTATCGTCATGTCCTCTTGCTGAATGTGTTTTCAGCTTGGTTTTTTGTGTCTGAACAAATGTAAACGCAGACACAGCAGTTTTTTTTGTTTTGTTTTGTTTTGTGAAAAAATGCAGAACAAGCCTGGCTCAGATTGATGCTGAGGGAGAGGAGTGGATGTCCTGCAGGCAGAGTTTCTTGAAGAGGGGGGGGGTTGGGTGGGGGTCTAGAGAGAGCAGATAACCGCACTGGGCTGTGATCGGCCTGGGAGAGTCGATCGCTATACATGAGATGAGATGACCCTGCAGGACTCTGGGTGTTGTTGTTCTTCTTTATGTTGTACAGGAAACCAGCTTCCATTGATCTTCATCTTGTCTGAGCGATGGTGAAGCATTCGGTTTAAAAAAAAAACAAATGGGGGAAAAAAGAACATGATTTGTTTAGTGAACCCAAAATATACTGCTTTACTTTTTTAACTAAATTCAGAAAAGTTCAAGTACAACTTCTGCTGCTTTCTTAACTCAATTCTCTCACTTGGAGGTTTTTGCAATATAGTCAGGAAACTACACTCATCTCATCTGCCTGCATGGATCAATCCTGGTATTGAGTCTTTTATATTAAACATATAAAAGAACAAGAAGTTTCATTATCTTCACATTAAGTTATGTCTGCTGCATAAACATCGAAACAAACTCATTTTACAAACTTCTTCCACTTGTTTTGGGAAAAATCTGATTTTAGACTTTCAACTCAATACGAGGATAAATGACTTGTTAAATGGACACGTTAACAAGAAAGAGTCTGAACAATTGTCTACTTCGCTATTGATCTGGGGGATCGAAACTCATTCTGCTGTTGTGGATCCGACTAAACCACTATAATGTAAAATGTAAGAGAGTGAACTTACTATTTTAGTTCCAATATTCGGCACTGGGAAGACAAATATTAGAGAAAAATGAATGAGATACTTTTATAGATTAAATACATAATTCAAGACATAGTGTATTTCCTTTCCTTTTTTTTTTTTTGAATGACCCAGGAGACTAACGCAGCTCTAGCAGGGTTGTGAATTTAAAGAGAAGTGAGTGCAGCCAGTGATGCTTTCATGAGGATCCACAGAGGATTTACAGAGACTGGATTCTGTCTAAAGACGCACAGTTCATACAGCAGTCCCATAAAACCAGTTTTTCCTCTGGGAATAACACATTTCCCTCCGGACTCTAAAAGTTACATTATAAAATATATATATATACTATAGCATGTGTGGGAAAATGTGCTATTATATAGTGTTACTTCCAGTATTGTGAGTGTAAATTATCAACTTTTGGACTGGAATAGAAAACGTTATTGTCATAATCTTAATTTTCTCTGACTTGCGATGCCACAGATATATACAGTGTATATATTTTAGTGTTATGCTGTCTGTCAAAATGATGCCAAGGGCAGAATTGTTGTTTTAATGAGCTCTTGCTATTTCAAGCAAGAGCGTGTAACTTTTGAGAAGAAGGAATATTTTATTTTTTCCCTCTACTTTCTTTCCTGACAAGTAGGAATTTAATTTAAAGTGTAAACTCGATGCACAGGGAGTTTACAGTGGTTAATGTCAGAAAAGTAGTAAAGTTTCTGGCATCATAAATGACATATTATATATACTGAGTCAGTTTGTTTATTGTTACAGTGGCATTATCTTTTAACATTTACACTGTTGGTTTGTGTTTGTCATTAAATAATCTTCCCTCCTCGTTATATATTTATTTTATTTCCCACAGTTCTTTCTGAAACAAACCAACATATCTAAACAACAACGGGTCTTTTCCACAGCAAACATTTTGAGGAAAAAGCACAGATGCTGGTATCATTAACGCCATTTCTGCTCTGTTCAAATGTCCCGCTAAGCTGTGACAACGTGACAGAGAGGAAGCATGAACAACACCTCAACAACTCTGTAAGTGACACAGCTACAATGAATTTAGATAATTTGACATTTTTATTATTTAAATCTTTGGTATATCTGTGTTTTTTCCTCCTGTCAAAATGTCCTCTGTGAAAAAGGTGACAACCACCTCCACTCAAACTACTCAGAGCGAATCAGGTGCTTCTTTTCTCTCTCATTTAAGATGTAGCATTTCCTATATATACCTCAATTTAGTTAAATTTGCATTACACCCATGAACTGCAGACAATGTCAGCATCAGTGGAAACATGGAGTAGACAAAGGCACGTCAACATCAAAACACTATTGACACACAAGCAACTGAGGAAAAGCATCAGATATGTGATAGTTTTAAGCATCCACACTATCTGAAACAGGAGGTGCTGAACCAAATGATACTGTTCTCAGTAAGTAAGAAAAGTAAAGTAAGTCAGAAGAAGCACATGCAGCATTTTTTCCTCCTCTACAACACACTGACTAAGCAGTCACAGGGAGTCAGACATAAATACCGTGAAGACATTTATGGCTCGTTAGGGGGTTTCCAAAATTAGCAAAATCTCACCATGATGGTTTTTTTTATTCCTGCAAATTCACTGTGAGCAGAAAAAGGACTAAAACAAGCTGTGGAGAGGTGTTAGAGAAGTCAGGGTTAGTGATGGAGCGGAGGAAATACACAGGGAAGATTAAACAACAGAGGTAGACAGGCAGGACAGATGGTTATGACGACAGCGGACGAGTTGACAGCTGTGTTGGGAGGAAAGGTGAGAGATTGTCAGGAAGGAATTAATGGTGTTAGAGGGAAAAACTCAGGTGTGAGAGAGGCGCTGGTTTTTCTTTTTTTTCTCCTCCTGTTTTTCTTTTACCTTTCAGGAGCCAGAACAAGAGCCGGCTCTCTGTCACCAGTCGATGTGCCTCGGAGGAGCCGAGGCCCGAGGGAACCTGTTCATTGTGTCATAGGTAGGGATGCTACACACACACAAACACACACACACACACACACACACACATTCGTACACACACACACACAGGGACAACATTAACAGCACTGACAGGTAATTCAACCGTCACATTGTGGTGAAACCGCCGCTTGCTTCTCACTTAGAGGAGCAAGACGAGCGGAGGATGAGGCAGAGAGCAGAGCATCAACATTAACATGGATGAACTGTGAGGGCATCCACAGGGGCAATAAGTAAGTGTCCGAAAACAACAAATAATCATTATATTAAAGGAATAGTTCACCAAAAAATGAAATTCAGTCATTAGTGACTCACCCTCATGCTGATGAATACTCCAGAGTAGTTTTTTATTCCTCAAAGTGCAACTGGAGACCTGGGAGGGGGTTTGTAGTCCAATGAAAACTTTATACTGTATGAGAGTAATAGCGCCTGACACAAAAACGTCCATAAAACTACACAAAAACCATTTAATATTCCTCCACACTGCTCGTCCACGGCAATCCAAGTGTCCTGAAGGGATATAGTCCAGAGTTTACTCGAAGCGACGTCATTTAGGCAAGTCCGGTCACGTCCATGTGTTTTGCGTGAACACGAGAGCGCACACCAGGCAAATTCAATACAGGACTGTTTAGGCTGTAAAAATGTCCTAAATGACGTTGTTTCGGGTAAACTCTGGACTACATCCCTTCAGGACACTTGGATTACAGTGGACAAGCAGTGTGGAGGAATATTACATGGTTTTTGTGTAGTTTTATGGACGTTTTTGTGTTGGGCACTATTACTCTCATATAAAGTTTTCTTTGGACTACGAACCGGCCGGTCTCCAGATGCACTTTGAGGAATAAAAAACTACTCTGGAGTATTCAACAGCATGAGGGTGAGACACTAATGACTGAATTTCATTTTTTGGTGAACTACTCCTTTAATGGACGGTGGGGTCCTCATGGTCTTAGACGACTTTATCTTTATTGTTTCTGGCTTAAAGCAAATGAGAGAGAAGTTAAGTGTCAGTGTTTCAATAGCTGCTGGAGGTCAAACAATAACAATAGTTTACTTAATGCCCCTTTAAAAGAACTTTAAAATCTCCTGTTTCCAGTAAAGACAAAGGCAGATTCAAAATATGGATAGTTTCTCTTAGGAGTTGAACTTTTCTCATGTAAAAGACCAGTTTAGATAATGATGTGGAGGATAATTATAGAAGCGAAGATCAGCTGGTGTCTGGTCTGGGTTTGTATCTTGGCTGCTCTGCTCTCTGCCTGCAGCCTCTGTTACAGCAGGTTGGTTGACCAAAACGCATCCCGGTCCAAATGCAACTTAAAAATACAGAACATGCAGTTAGACGTTGGGTTAAAAATATAAAGAAGGAAATCAAAGTAGCAGCAGTTTTTCAGCATCACACCAAAAGCTTTGACATGCTTGCCTCTCTCTGAACAAAATGATCAGGTGTACATTCATCGGACTTTGGCCGACTCTAAACGAGAGGAAACAGGAAGATTTTTCATTTTTTCACACCCTCGTTTGCAGACAGAGCAGTGCACTCGTGCAGCAGATGTTAGTTCAACGGCAGATTTCTCCAGAACCACACAGAAGGACGTTTGGCATCAGCACAGACAGAAGTAATGGTAGCAGAAATGTTAAAGACTGCTTTCTTGGTTTTTATAGTAGTGTTGTAATTCAGGGGCCATGATGGAACCAGTATTTATGCAAATGTGTTATTTTTTTGAGGAATAATTTGACATTTTGGGGAAATACACTTATTTGAGTATGAGATGAGATCTGACTTTTTGTGCATTAAGCTCAGAACTGGCTGGATACACTAGTTAAATTATTACATGTTGTAAATTCAATCTGAAACCATTATAGTGCCACTGTGAGGCCGTACTTCGGTGCAATGATGGGATTAATATCAAATTTTATGTTTTTTTTCCCATTTGGAAATGAACTGGAATTGACAGACCCAGAAAAAAAGCTGTTATCAGTTTAGTGTTGATGATTGTACTGGATTAAAATTTAGAGGTTTACCAAAGTCTTTTAAGGCTCTGCTCTGGGCCTAGGAACATGAATATCTGTATTACAAATTCATGACAGCCATAGGGGACCATAATAAAGATGGTTTTAGGGGCAATGACTGTATAGTTGGACTTCTTTTTTTTGGATCAACAGGACTGCACAGTCATTATGTCTGTTCTTGTTTTCACAATACTATACAACTGTTTAATTAGTGACCTTTTGAAGACAAAAACTAGACGGGCTAGCTGTTTTAACGCTAAACTAATCCAGCTCCATAGTCAATGCACAACTTGCCATAGATCTTCTCATCTAACCCCAAAATGTATTCCCTGATCACATTTTATTACATTTTTATACACATTGGATGTTTTGCTATAGAAGCTACCATTACTTGTCAGCTCTTGTGCTATTATTCAATTCTGTAACCTCCACTCATGTGTACTGTATGTGTGTAAATGCGTGTTTGCAATGAATCAACTCCCTCCAAGCCATGCATTGTGTCTCAGCTACATCATTATACTTGTGAAAAAAACAAAAAAAACCCACGTCCCCAGGCATGCCTCCGCTCCCCATCACATGCAGTCAACAAGATTAATAAAACGTTTTACCTTGTCATCATAGGATTTGGGATACCTTGTGAACGCTCACTATGATAACCATTATTACCAATTTCCATACTGAAAACAAAATATTGTATACAAAAAGGGATGAAAAACGTAACGTGAGAGACATGGCATGCTGATCAAACTTCAAGAGTAAAAATGCTAGCCAAATTTTGCAAGAGTGTTAGGAGATACTTTTTTTTTCTTGAGTATAAACCTGTGTTTTTATTTACACTATAGCTTTCAAAAAACAGGTGGATTTGTAAGGTAATGATTGCAAGAGCCCTTCATGAAAGGTAAGGGGCACTTTTCAAAGGTAGCACACGACAAGAAGCCACACATCCACCCATAAGAGCAAGTCCAAGCTTAAAAACATAAACCAGCACCAAGAATTTTAGTAAACAATTCTATGTACAAGATCCAGAGAAAAGCACAGAGTGATAGTAGTTTAAAAGGAGAGGGAGGTGGGTAAAAGGTCTTACGTTTTCATGGGAATTGTCTCAATGCTATAAAGATACACAAACACACACAAAAAACAGCAAAATAAAATGTTATTGAATAGAAATGCACTAGAAAGTTGCCTGTAATCCAGCAGAGATCACATGGCGACTGCTGTATTGGTGAAAAAAAAAGAAGAAGCCATGACCAAAACAAAATGAGAGAGGGTGAAACTAAAGCTCCATGGAGAGGACATATGAAGTGACGAATGCATCAATGTTTCTTCGTAAAGTGCCAAGTGCTTGACAGAGAGGAATGAAACCAAAACATAAAGGATGTGGAAGATGGAAATAGTAGAAATGGTTATCACAAAGTAAAATGCCAAGTCCCAGAAACAGAGGAACTACAAGGAAGAGAAGAGGAAAGAAAGGTAATCATAAAAATAATAATAAATCAACAATAGTGCAGCTACAAAAAGACACCCAGAAAAGATGATTTATCTATGATAATAAAAATTCAAACATTTAAGTAGCTGAATTAGCAAACTACAAATTAAAAGAGGAAAATCTGTCTCATGATTTTAGAGTTAAACTGAATATTATTTGCACTGGACTATGAAAGAATAAGAAGCTGAAGAAAAAAGAAGGATGTCCTGCAACCATGACAACAGGAACAACAACAATACAGTAGCTACACAATGTCTTGTGTAGTAATAAATGATTATGGATCCAATATCATATTCTATAGACTAAAACAATACATTTGCTTCATACATGGTTAAAGAACAAGCAGCATAAAAACAAGGAGAACAACTCACTCGTCATAAACATCCTCCGTCTCCATCCTGCGGTAATACTTGGCCAGTTTCACTGCCAGGATGATGCTCGGCAGCAGGAAGAGGGTGCTGCAGCCCAGACCCATCCAGAAGGTGTTCTGTCGGGAAAAACACAGACTATTAGACCTGTTTGATTCAGTTTGATCTGCAATTACTACTGATTATCTATTAATCACTGAATCTGCTTCGTCCAAACAGACTTTTCACTTGCTGTGTTTCACACTTTTATGCAAATCAAACGAGCATTTTGAAAGACTTCGTACATTTGGGCTTCCAGATACTGTATTGAAGTGGGTATTTTTCATTTAATAGACCATATTATTGATTAACTGAGAAAGTATTGAGAGGTATTCCTCAGTCGATGTGAGGGTCTAAGGGCAGAGGATGTTGTTATGATGCTGTGTAAAGCCCTTTGAGACCAACTGTTTTTTAAAAATGGGCTATACAGATAAACTTGCCTTGCCTTTTCTATAGATGTATTGCTTATAAAAGAAACTTTTAGCTGCAGCCTTGAAGAAATGTTCGACTACAGTTTGATCCAACATCAAAAAAAAAAAAAAAAAAATCTTCCTCTATTGTACAGTTCACCTTCAAATAGCAATCCATATTCTTTTCAATACTTTTCTCTGATCATAAAGACTTATATGTTATAGCCTCAATGTTCAAATCCCCTTTCATAAATTCATAAATCATCTCCCTTCTAAAATAAAAAATTAAATAAGATATCAAGATAAATGACTGTTTTTACATTTTACAAACTTGACCTTTTGGAGAGCTGCACCACATACAACCACTGATCTACATTAAATCTGTTTGTCTCCATGTTTGTCAGGAGTGTGCGTCTCTCTATGTTTTCTGTATCGTTTTACCATAGAGTCCACCAGGAAGCTGCAGGTTATGATTTCTGCCGTGTCCATCATGTTGCTGAAGGGTTTGCACGGCGCCACCTCCATCGCCAGCTGTGGAAAACAAGACAATCAACAACAGAATCAGGGGTGTGTACTTCCTGGCCGTCCTCCCTGCTCCGTTAACACACTAATCACACCGTGTAACAGATTCCTGTTAGTGAAGCCGAGACTCTTACTGGAAAACAAAAACATTCAGATTAAAATAGAGATGATGTATCGACAGCTCTGAGAGTTGTAAAACTGCTTCAATCTTCAAACATTTAGTGGTTTTTTTGTGTTTTTTTTTTTTTTTTCAATTCTTTATTTTGAATTCCTTTGGAGAAATGCAGAAGAAAACTAACGAGCCGCAAAGCAGATTCCTCAGATTTATAGAGGTTGTAACCGTTATATTTGTCGTCTCTATATTTACTCTGAAACTCTTATGCAACAGGCAAACATCGGTGCCAGTTCCTCCCCGAGTGTTTGGTTCTGACTAAATGGATATTTAGCAAAGAGAGTCACATCAGTCAACAGATAAACACACACACACACTTACAGATGTTTTGACCCACTCTATGTACTGATGGAAGTAGCCGACTATGGTCGCTGTGTATTTCCCTGTTTCCTGAGAAGGAAGAAGAGGACACGGAGTCAATTACATGTGATTTAGATATTCAGAATATCAACAAAGAGAAACTCGTTCTGTCGTTACCCGGTTGATTAAATCTGATGCATTCTGGGAGATGAGATACTGGGCGGCATTGATGGCATCGAGAATGGCCAAGACTTTGTTCTGCAGAGGTGAAACACAATTGACGTGGAGGTTAAATTTAAGGTAATCTGCTCCTTCCCTTTGCAATTATTAAGTGAGACACCACTACTGTAATATGTCATTGTATGCATCATAATGGTTTAATATCAGCAGTAGAAAAGTTCAATCTGCTGTATCAGATATGAAAATATGTAAAAATGTGGGACTGCAATATAATCAACAACACCAATCTAACATTATTGAACGTAACAAACAGCATGCTATGATTTTTAAAAGACTTTTCTATACTTGAATGCACCATGAAGTGGTTGTCGTACTTTAAAAAATCTCATTAACGGCCAAAATACTTATGCACATGTTGCTGTGGATGCTTGTGCCGCCATCTTACTGGTGTACATGGTCATAAATATACACGCTTTTGAATGCAACTGCTTCAAAAATAATCCTAAAATTGTTGATAATGCGTGATCGTATTGCTGTTTGATGTATTTTTATGATTACTGCAATTGTTATGTGATTGTTGTTTTGATTTGATGTGCTCTCGACGTCATTGGAAATGAGGGTTTACCCTCAATGGCTTTCGAGATCTAAGTAAAGGTTAAAGAAAAAAAGAAAGAAAGAAAAAGTATCTGGGAAATTTGTTATTCTCGTTTTGTCTGTAGTTGTTTGTGGTCTTGAGACATCTTTGTGTGAAGGACTCTGTTACAATGGATTGGGCCTAAACTCAACTAGAGATTTAGACATTTCAGACTCAGACTGTTTTACTTACAGGCAGGTCGGAGGCCGTTCTCTCCAGGAACCTCATGCTCTGATTCAATGCGCTCTTCAGAAGGAAAAAAACAAAACAAAATCAAATTAACACCAGCAATAAGGAAAAATGGCGGCCATTTTAACAAACATCAGTGAAAACACAATGTGAGACCAACACTTGATGAACAACATTATGTTTTCATTACAGGCATGCTGAGGAATTTTGTTCCAAAATTAAAATATCCACAATGCAAAGAAAGAAATTACTCTTTTACACTTTGCATATTACACTGTAGATAGTGTGACTGTTTCAACTGAGCAGCTTTTCCCATCGGTGATGATGGAACAAACTTCCTGTTGTTACCCTATAACTGACTTAATTACAGCTTCATTAACATTGAACAGTTACAGCTTCATTATGTTTTAATTTCTTGTCTTAAAGTGGATATTTTGAAATATTTTGGTCCAAAGCTCATCATGTTCAACACCATATTGATACCACATATACATTTAATGATCTCTATGTAAATGTAGGTAGGCCTACACACACACACACACACGCACACACACACACACACACACACACAAACTCGTCTCCATACACACACACACTGTCCTACATTTAAAATGAGATATATATTTTTCAATTTACAACATACTGTTTTTTTTTTCTCTAGATGTTGCTGACAGTAATAATAATGGATGGGGACACTAAATACAGAGAACGGACGTGTTTCTGCTTACCCTCGCTCTAACATATTTCTTGAAGTTGAAAGAGAAAACAAAAACAAAAACAAAGAAAAAACACAAAGAGCTCTTGTAAAAGTCTGTTTTTGGAGCACATGACTACTTGAATCTAAATCGCTAGCAGCAACAAATCCTCGGTGTTGTTCAAAAGAATGGGATCGGCCTTGACAGAGGGAATAAAATAAAAAGGAATATTTCAATTTTTAGTTTTTCGCTGATACACTAACATGTTTGATGACACATGCCCAAAGATCAAAAAACACCCTTCTGATGATGATGATGATATTGAAGGGAACTGTAAAACTGTATCTTCTCTGTCAAAGACAATACCTTTCTCTAGAAGGATCACACACATAATCAGTGCAACAAGCTCTAAACGTGACACTGACATATAATCCCCCTTATAAAATTGTTAGCAAACAGTTGTGTATTTACTTCTCCAGCACATCGAGTTGTGTTTTTAATATTCACTCTCTGTTTTTAGGTCTTGGCTCTCCGGGAGGTAAATGTTCCAGATGTGTGTTTTCACTGGCCGTGTTTCTCCCTGTGGTCAGGTAACAGACTCCTGCTTTATCAGAGCTTGTTTACTAGAGAAACATTTGCCCACTGTTGAGACATCTTGACAGTAAAGTGAGTTCAAAACTGTCTCAGACCAAAACAACGAGCTGAATTATCTGTGGAGGTAAATCCATTCTTGCTAACCTCTCCATTTTGTTTTTTTCCCCTTTAAATTGCCTCATTATTCAGTTATTCTTTTGCCTGCATCATTTCCCATAGTGCCTTTAAGCAACCCCTCATCAACTTGTACTACACTTATTTGCACAGCTTGAAAACAGGAGCTGGATTTTTTTTTTCACAACAACAAAACACAAACACACAACATCCCCTGTGGCTGCATTGAATTCTGGTCTTTTGAAACCACAGTGGGTGAGGACACTGACCTCCTCTGTATCATTGCCAAACTCTGGCCCAAAATATAAAGTCAGGGAAACTCAAACTCTCTTTTTCTACCTGCATTTTGAATATTATTATTATTATAGGCTACTAATTTTCATGTGAGTTCATCTTTGGTCAGTTTTGCTTGAGAATGAGCTCGATCATGATGACAGAAAGAATCAACCACATTAAAGTAATTGTCTGCACATGGTTTTTTTAAGGTGGTTTAGGGAGGATGCTGCCTTTGAGGACCACATTGACTTAACCAGAAACCAAGACTAGTCAGAAATATATTGTATATCTGGACTGTAAAGCGAGAGAGACGGCTTTACCATGCCCTGTTCCATGGTGGTGATCTGTTGGGTGTGGATCTGCCGCAGAGTGCCGATGTGGCCTTTCAGAGCGCTCTGCAGAGGACCTCTGGGCTGAAACACACAGGCAGACACACAAAGATCATTAATGAAAACATATAAGTATATCACTGTAAAAGTAAATTCCTGTCATGCTCTGATTTGTCTTGCAACTTAGTCGTTTTTTTTATTTTCCCTGATACTTCATGGGATCAAGGGATAGTTCAACCTCGGCAAGCAGTCTTTGCATCAAAAACAACGCCGTCTCGTAACGTTCCCGTTATTATCTCATAGCGTGGTGAATGTGCAGGTCACAACTTGTCCACCAGAGCGTTTTGGAGTTGTTGGATTGTGTATTTGATGAGTTTGATGAGATAAACCAAGAAATCCCATTAGCCTCCGTAGCGTAGCTCTGAACAGCTCGCGGCTCTGCTCCGTCGTTCTAAAGATAGCTTGCACCGACAATTAAAGGTAACGAACCTACTCCTAAAACCGTAGGGATTATAGCAATGGGCCAATTTGCCAAAATGTTGAACTATCCCTAGAGGATATGGTTGTATTTGGTAACGTTGCATCATGAAGACATTTAAATATGTACAGAAATAACAGACAAATGATCTGAAGTTAAATGTAATCCCATTTTAAAAGACTTCCTCTGAGTCTAAGTAGCTGGTAGCTCCGTCTTTCTGGAGGCTCCTGGTGGACTCGCCGTTTGGAGGTGAATAAATGTGTTGTGTTGTGTTGCTTGAATGGCCTGAAAGCATGGCAGAGCGCTCCTCCGACCTCTGTGAGACACTGTGTCTGTGTTTCAAGGCTGAGAGAGGTTTGGAGAGCATGAACGCCTAACCCACCATCAAGCGCCCCCATTGGCATTGTAAATAAATACACAAATCAGATTAAGCGCCGGTTTGGAGTGTGGCACCGTGGTCTTCTCTTACCATGAGGTCTGTCTGGGCCTCCAGCTCTCTGGCAAACACCAGCAGGTCCACCACAGTCACTCCCTTATTCACCTAAAGATAATCACATATAAACAGAAAATATAACATAAACACTCTGGTCCCAGTGTTACCCTGTGACCAATTATATAACATTTGGTACTAATTTAAAGTCTCCATTGCATCACTTCATAAAAAAAAGTTGCTCAGTTTATCTTTTGTTCATTGTGATGCTGCGTCGAAATAAATAAAATAAGCTCAGTTATAAATATGAGCAGCAGAATAATATTTATCAAAACCACATCAATTCATGTTCCTGCTGCATTTTCTTCAAAAGGAAAAAAACAAAGTTCTCCAGTGAGTTCATTTTAATGAAGTGTAAACATTTACCTTTCAAAGAACAAAGTCATTTTTTCTCCTTTTACATTTTTTTTTTCAACTTCACACAAACAAAAATTAATAACAGGATCGAATAAACTCACTTAACAACACATGAGCCTTTTTATTAGTGTCTGGAGACCTGTGTAGTTGGTTAGTTAGTAAAGTTACTATGTGGATGTTACGAGGGAGGAGAGCGTCAAGCTCATGGCTTCATTGATTAGGAATCTACAGTTACTTTACCCCAAACATCTGGCCTCTCTTACATGGGGTTATAAAACACCACTGTTTTACAAAGTATGCATCTTCCAGTAAGATAAATATCAAAAGTACATGTAGAAATTTCTTAAATAACAAATGGTAAATGATGTGTTGATGGACAAACACACATTTTTGCACATATTTTTCTCCTCTTCAGTTAATTTTTGTTTTATATGTGAACAGAGCAGTGTGTCTTTATGCAGCATCCATGTTTTTAAAACATAATTCAACCATGTTTCATTTAGTGCATATATCCAGTCCACTATGCCATTCTCTAAACTATATTGGACATGTTGTTTTCTAATCAATGACCTGAATGAATTTTCTTCCAAATGAGTGCGGCAGTTGTGCATAAAACTTTTAATCCTGACATCTGCGAGCTGTGTGCATGAGGACAGGTGGTACACTCGAGTGGAGTCCTTAAAGCTTTCCCTTCCCTTTCTTTCTTTTTCCCCTCTCTCTCTCTCAGGGAAATAAATCTAAGTGAAGCTGACAGGTAATGCTGGAGAAGACAGGGAACGCCAAGTCCGGGCTTGTTCCTACACACTCTTTGCCTTGGCAGGACGACTTCTGGATAATCGAGCTTCAGTGGTCCTCAACAGAACCCAGTGTACTGTGTCCTGTCGCAGCTCATATCGCGTGAAGCCCGGCCGCCTGCGGTACGTTCACTGACAGGAGGCTGTTTAAGTGAACCTCAGGGGCTCGGGCTTAACATACCATAACATACCATAAAAGTACAATAGTAATACAATAATATTAGTATATGTATGTGCAATCTATTGGTAATATTTACACAGATTTATTTAAAGAGAGCCAACGCTAATATACTGACCTCATACAAAAATTGTGTGTGTTTCATGTGTTTTCAGTTCATGCCTGTCCCGTTATGTTTGTGTTGCTCTGTTCATTCATGCACATTTTGAGAGTGTCTGATTTTCCCCCTCAGACTTGTGGGTCTGTTGATTCAGATGTGTCACTGTGCATTTGTTTCTTTACGTATGTATGTGTGTGTGTTTGTGTGTGTGTGTCACCTCTTCCAGATAGTCGGCGTAGTTGATTTCAGACAACCCTGCTTCAGAGAAATCCAGTAGGTTCTGCCTCCCCTCGGCCTCCAACAGGATTATTCCTCTCAGGTCGATCTTGACGCTGTCCAGCTGACCCACCACATCCTTAGTAAACTGAAAACAAAACAAAGCAGCAGGCAGCAGGAGTTAGTTTGAACTCAACCTGGAGACTAACACAACTTGATTTGCTCATCTACACATATTAAAGCTTGTTGTACTGTTGCTAAGGTGCCACAGCTGTAAAAGGTTAACTTTGTATTAGGCTATGTTCACTTTTGCATTTTATATACAACATCAAAAATGGTCGTTTCAGCTAAGGCTCCAACTTTTACTGATGGGTTGTCAATAACTACAACAAGTTTTTGGGTGAAATGCTTTTCAGTGTGCATTTTGCCACAAATTATCTTTTTTTTTTTTTTTTTTAATTAGCCTATTTTTTTTTTTATCAAAGTCATCTGGAGACTGGAGTTGAATTAGTGTAAGAAAGACTTCCTATTGACAGAGATTAATAAAACGGAATATTAATATATTGAAATAAACAATCAAAAGAAAAAAGACTTCCTTTCAATTATCAAAGTCTTGCTACATTATGTGCAGGGGTTGTTTCAAAATAGGCTACTGGAAAAAGGTTGTTAGTTAGGAGCCAATCAGAAAGCGCAGGTCTGATGCATCATGAATCTGATTGGTTGAGAGGAACAGACAGTGGGCGGGTCTTTAGTGACGTGACGCAGGACTTCTGGAGGGAAAGGTAGGCTGTGAAACACACCTGGCCGCAATTTGTATCAAAAACCAAAATTAAAAACTATCAAATATCTTACAAAGTAACACTTATACATCCGGTGTGACGTAACACTTCCGGTTTTATAGTTTCCATCGCAAATCCATCGTCAGAAAAATGACGCTGCTAACAGAAGTTGCCTGGAAATGTCGCTGTGTTAATGTTTTCTTCAGTCCCCAGGTAATTTATACTTAGTTGAATACAAACAATGATAAATAGCAAACACAAACTACTTATAGTGAATTCGGCGCGTTTTATTTTCCAGAAGATAAACAAACAAAGGCGAAAAAAAAGTCTAATGTTACAGTTAGCTAGGAGGCTACTAGCAGTCTGCTCTGCTGCAGGTGTGTGTGTGGTTTTAACAAACTGTGTGTATGTAGCCATGTGTGAGTCAGCCTGTGCAATTAGATTCTGATATCATCAGAAGTTTGCAACAATGCACAAATATAACTGTGATTTAAATATTGAATAGCCTATTCCCTATAGCTGAACCTGTCCAGTATTATTCAAACCAATTTAACAGCAGCTCAGTATTGAATTCTGCTTTTCCAAATAGCCTACTTTGTTCAGTTTTTATTGAGAAGCATTAGTTCAACAGTTATTGACGCTGTGGAGATAAAATGTACTGTACATTTCTAAAGAAGTTGATATTGGACATGGAAATAAAACACACACAAAAAAAAAACAATGTGAAAAGATTCTGGCAGCAAAGAACCAATGAAATGTAATGTTTTAGGAGAGCTTTATCATTTTTGTAATATATGTTATTTAAAGCTTAAATACAGATGATAAACACTGTTTGCTTACTGGACTGCTGTCAGACTTTTGGAAACGATTGCAGGCATTAGAAGTGACCAGTGCACAGAGACGGACCGGTGCAACAGCAGCAGCAGCGTGTGTGTGTGGATGTTATCAGCTGTTGGATAAATCGAGCCAAGCCATTGAGTCCTGCCAGTTGGCAGTGAATTGCAGAAACATCTTAGGCAGACAGAAGTGGCTGGCTCGGGGTCAGGAGGAAATAGAAACTTACATCAGTCTACACTGAGGTTAGAGTTGAGGCATGTTCAAGCTGTCGGCTGTCAGCAGCACACACACACACACACACACACGCTTTGATTTGGCAGTAAAGAAATCATTAGGTAATGTTAATGACATGCTGCAGCCAAGGATGGAGATCTGTGTGGGCACCCGGTCACTGTTAACTTATACAGAGCGAACTGTCAAAAGTGCATGTATAGTTTAGTGTGCATGTGTACAGTTCATTTATTTGTTATGTATTACCTCAGCTACCTATAGTGGTGTTTTATGAGGATTAATCAAAGGATATGATTAGAAAACTATAGCTAAAGCAGCATTATCTCAGTGTTTATACGTGTTTATAAGAGTTCAGAAAAAATCATTTTAGGTTAACTGCATGTGTATTTGACAATGCTGAAAATGTTTGTAGCCTACATCTTTGATGATATTATCCAATCCAAGTATCTGTATCCTCTGTTTATAGACAAATGCTGAATGATTTATTGCAGTGCGGATCATGATTTCAGTGGGAATGGAAACTTTTGCATTTTGATTTGCTGAGAAAAAACAGCAAAATCTGGATGATAACTAACAAGCACTGCTATTTATATTTGCAGAATATAGCTCATAGGATGAGGTATATCAGCAAAACCATGTTTCTTTATTTATAGCTTGTTGTTATACATTTTAAATATATATATATATATATATATATATATATATTATTTTATTCTTCTTTTTTATTCTTTTAAAGTTGCAGCTCCTGTGACATGGATAATATTTTTTATTAATTGTGCATCCCTGTTTTAAAGATATAAACATTTAACAACTATCTTTACAGTAATAAGTAAATACTCACAGTGCCTAGTAGTAAGTTTACATTGCATTATATGAAGACTGCTGCTGTTGGTGAGTGTTTGAGTGCACTAACCATTGTTGTGTTCAGGTAGGAGGAGATGTTGAAGACTTTGTCGAGACGCATGGCCAAGTAGATGCCTTTGTTTTCTTTGCAAGTGCTAAGAAAAAAACAAACAAACACAGGAGATTGAGAGAGAGAAAAAGGGAAATATTGACTTCTGAGTTACAGTCACAGTGAAAATATTTGCTGCCACCAAGTGAAGTTGACTGGAAGTACAGTACATGATGACACACTGACACGTTGACTGATAGAAAACAGCGCCGTGTTCCTGAAACGCCTGGAACGTTTGCTGTTATCTCAACGCTAAAACGTTCCAGGATAATAGCGTATAGACTCACGTACAGTAGTGTACACAGCATTAGCACACTGTTTGCTTGTTAATGTATGCAACGCTGCTCTATTTGGAAACATAATGACTGCGGGTCTGCCAGCCCAGTTATCGAGGATATGCAGCTTCTCACTGGAGGGAAATGATGAAAGCTGATGTAATCGTTGAGAAAGAGGCTGAAGGAGAGCAGCAGCACAGATAGTAGAAAAATGATGCTAATTAGCTACTCAGGGTTAATAGCAACTCTCCTTCTCATTTGCATCCCCATCAATGGAAATAAAATATTCAGTTGCATGCAGCAAAACAAAAGCGTGGGGAAATGTGAATGTGAAAATCAGCATCATCTGATAATTCTACAGACTGTAATTGAATAAATGGCTCGTCCGCCTGCATAATTTATTCACTTTTTTTGTGTCAAATGTAAACAAGAAATATGGGAGAAGACATATTGAATAGGCAGTGAAGAGAATAATCATCACACAGCCTCTAAAATACATAAAAAAAGAGTTTTCTTTGCCTGTATAAGCTCTCAGCTGTGAGCTCCAGGTCAGAGTCGTTGTACATGTAGCCAGGGATGAAGTTCTTCCACTCCGGGTGGACGAAATGCGGCGTGTCCACGACCTGGAGAGGCAGAGGGAGAGAGAGGGAGGATGTGAGATCAGCCGTTCTCGTAGGAAGCAAAACGTTGCATCAATCAGTAAATTAAATAAACTTGACTCAGATTATGCAAATCAGAAGTTAATTTAAGAGCAGGGTCGTTCGAGATCAACTCAAAAAAATATCCATGCTTCACTTCAGACATAGCTGTGGATTAGTAAACTGTGGAGGAACTGCATGCATGTTGTTGTCCTAACTAATATCAGTTTTCCTCCACTGAGACTGTTTGGTTGTAAAATCGTAAAGTTTCTCTCTCAAATGTCTCATTTTACTGATAATAACACATGAAATGAGTTAAGCCACTGGAGATGAGCGGAGATCACTCATTTAGAAAGACAGGATTCTCTAATTGTTGTGTTTGTTTTATAGGCTTTTGAAACAGGAGTAAAAAAAATGATATTGTGGGTGGTGTAACTGCAGCAATATTCAAGCTCAACACAGCAGCGTACCACCCACAGAATGAGAGCAAGTTGAGCAACTGCTGCGCTCACAATCCCACCCAAGGGACCTGAATAGTATAGAGGAAGAAAAATGTCAGAGCTGCTCATTTAGGAGCTTTTACTGTAGGTACGAACACCTCAGTTACCTGACGCACAAATAATGTGTCCAAGTGCGTTTTTTATCAGTTAAATAAAGGTTTAGATTCACAAGATGGTACCAAATATATGTAGTAACTCATAACATGTTGTTTTTATTCCCTGTAACTTTTCTAAAAAGCTTTAGGTACTTATTCTCATTTAAATAGGGTACTTTACTTATTGTCAGACGTAAAAATATTATGTGGCATGACCAATTATAGCAATAATTTAAAAGAAAAATAAGTCTGTGTGTACAGTAGTACATTCAATCTGGTGCCCATGACATTGAATAACAAAAATGTGAGATGGTTATTTACAAAAACTCAAATGAATTATTTTTTTCCAAATACTTTATATTACTGATAACCTGTGAAACATGGGAAGCATGTTGAGGAAATTACATAATTTTAACATAAATCACAGCCACGTCTCATGAGGTTTTTAAAAGGTCATGGCCATTTTACATTTGAATATAAATTTGTGTGCATACAACATTTGCAATATAAATTATTTTGTGCATTCTAGGATTGGCCTGTTGAAAATCCTCATATTAACATACAGAGATTAAAATTTATGTTCTGTACAATGTCAAATCACTATGTGAGGTATTCAGTACATATTGTCTCCAGTGTTTTGACTCTGTGTCTGTATCATCTCCATTCAGGCTCTCGACTTGCCTTGAAGAGCTCTTTGCTGTGGAACGGTTCACAGACGAGTTTCTCAATGTTCCCTCCGGCCAGGAATATGACGGTCACCACTCCCATCAGCACCCAGGAGAAGATGAAGCTAAATCCGACGCCGCTGTGGAGCAGCAGAGCAGACGAGAGGAGCTCAGGTAAGGCTGGTTATTACAGGACAATAAAGACATGAAAGGCGTGGTGGCGGTGGTGGAAGAGGAAGACGTGAGGGGCAAAAGTCTCTGTCAGAGTGTCGGCTTAATGTAACGTGAAACTTCAGCTCAGTTTACTTTGGTGGACTCTTTTTGAATATGTCTTAAATATGGCACCACTTCATATTGTGGGAAAGGTTTCTGTAACAGAAGATCCTTCTCTTTAGATCTGTAGAAGCACGTGAAGGAAATACATGTAGTTTAAAGGGATAGTTCAACATTTTGGCAACTATCATACCTCATAGCAGTAGGTTTGTTACCTTTAATTGTCGGTACAAGCTATTTTTAGAACCGCCGAGCCGAGCTGCGAGCTGCTCAGAGCTAAGCTACAGAGGCTCATGGGATTTCTTGGTTTCCCTCATCCAACTCATCAAATACACAATCCGACAACTCCAAAACGCTCTGGTGGACAAGTTGTGACCTGCACATTTGCCAATAACAGAGCGTAGTTTTTCGGCAAGCAGTCTCTGCATTTACCTCAGAAACAACTGGGCAATGGCAATGGCAATGGGCCAAGTTGCCAAAATGTTGAACTATCCCTTTAACCCTTAGAGGTCTGAGCCTGTTTTGGTTGTTTTTCAATACTATTTTTATATACTACATAGAAAAATACAACTTCACCTATATGACAATTCTTTTTTTCACTTTAACCTACTTTATTAACATATTGGGCCCAAAAATACATTAAAATCATGTAGAGTAGTATCAGCTGATTCGACCACTTCTTTCTGTTTTGTAAAAAAATCTGATGTCTGCCCATTTCATCCAACTTTTTATTTTTCTAATATCAAATTAAAACAATCATATCACTGTTTTTACATGGTCAATCGATGTTGAGCAAAAACTGGGAGAGAGCTCCAGATCTGCACTTTCCAGTGACGTTCACAGGAGAGCTCCAGGTGACCTATTTCTTTTGTTATGCCACTTGGAAAACGTCAGGTGATCATCATAGACCCTGAAGGGTTAATGAAGCAGCATTAGCAGTGTTACATGGCGGTTATGTTGTGATAGTCGGAGTACAACCTCCCGCTGTGGCTGCACCGTCTTTGTTTTTGGTCTTGAAACTCACTGAGTTTGTCAGGTGCGTTGATGTTGTTGTGTGTGTTGTTGACTTACGCCATGAGCATCGTTCCTCCCGTGTTGGAGATGCATCCTCGCGTCGTGGGCGAGGCGTGCTTGTCGTATCCCAGGGTGCCACACAGCAGGCCCAGGTAGTTGAAGGCCAGGACCAGGACCACCATGCAGCAGAGAGCGATGCAGCCGATCCACCTAGAAACAAGCAGACAGTGAGAGCTTTGACTGGACGGCTTAAAAATAACACAAATAGGACAAAACGATTCCATGTCCTTGAGCAAGACGAGTGAAGGCCAGAGCAGAGCTGCTTGTGAGCCACATGGGGTAGAATAGAAGAAAAAAACAAAAAAGTAATACAAAGCTTTTATAACAACTGATATATCATCTCGGGTTTCTCTCCACTGAGCTATTTTAAACTGAATTAATGTAGCAGTGATATGAATATTTCATAGATGGAAAATATTAGTTCGGGATAATATGGTACACATTAATTATACAGCAGCTTGAGAAAAGAGTCTGGTCCAGCCAGATACCATGAAGCTGAAAGCCAATCATCAGACTGCATGTACTGTAGTATATTATTTACAATTTTTTGTCTCAGCTGGATTTAAAACTCAACTCTTATATAAAAACAAAAACAAACTTGTTGTACCTGTAGAAGTCCATTCGGTCAATTTCAGGGTAGTAGTCCTCGATCTTGGCGTGAGCATGGCTGATTAAGATGGTGAAGTTGGACAGGCTGCTCTGCACCGGGAAGGCCTTGGAGAAGCTGCTGATGTTGGTGCCGATGCCGTCCACCAGATTCTGTACATCTGAGAGACACAGCAATCGATCAATCACATCCTTTCCAATTTACTTTCATGCTAAATGATGTGATGAAAAGATGCAAGAAAATGAATTGAGACTGCAGCTGCATCGGGTAAAAGTTGTGATTTGTTGATTTTGAATGATACCACGGCAAGATATTAAGCTTTTTTGACATGAAGAAAGATGTTGAGTCTCATAAGAGAGCAGTGAGCAGTGAGCAGTGAGCAGTGCAAGGACGGTGACAAATCCCAGTGATTCATGTAATCACTTAGTACAGTGACACAAACAGCAGCAGTTATTAATTATTTGTATTTGTTTTAGGGATGCAAACAATCACTTACTCTCCACAACGCTCCTGGTTTGTTCCACCACCATTTGTGGCGTGTCGTTCAGAGAGGTATAACCCTGTGAGAGGAAAACGGCCGAGTGTTACAACACAGAGTTTTTTTTAGTAAAACGAGGCAATTAAACAAAAGTTTGTGCAACAATCGAGTAACAAATTACAGCTTGTTTCGACGTAACTCCTTAAAATACATTGATATAATGCGTTTCTCACCTTCTGGACGATGGCGCTGAGGTCCGTCCTCAGTACGTTGTTCATCTTCTCCAGCTGAGCGTTCACTCTCGGCAGCTGAAATATGAATATAAACAGATGATGAGACGCTGATGAACAAACTAAAAAGAACAAAGGTACTCGCGACTCTGCAGGACTCAGCGTAATAATTTATTGTGACGTACGTTTCGAGCAATAGGATAGCTGTGAGTAGCCATCTTAAATACTAGTCACATGACTTGATCAGGTGATGATAACATGCAGTAACATCTTAAAGTGCATTAGTAAAACAATTGACAATGAATATATTAAGTATATTAAGTACACCAGATCATGATAGAAGCAACAGTCAACCCTGAAACAGAGAAATACATAATACTAGAGCTTATAAGAAAGGTCTAATGTCCATCTCTTCATTGAGACCTTTGGGAGAAACTGTATTAAGAGTGTACTGTACATCCAAAAGATAAACACACACACACATACTGTTGATGAGTTTGTACAGTATTCAGTTTAGTACCCGTGTGAAGTTGGCGCTGATCTGCAGCTGGGACAGCGACTGCCGGATGTTGCGGCACAGCTGGGCGGTGGTGGCGTCCGACTCCTCGTCGTGACAGCCCGGGTCGCTGAGGCTGCGGTTGATGCTGGTTCGGACCAGGCTCAGGTTGAAGTTGAGTTTCCCCGTCGCCTCCTGGAGGACCTCCAGAGACACGCTGACGTTCTCCAGGGCCTCCTTCGTTTCCCGCATGGCTGTGTTGAAAGGGAAGAAGAAGAAGAAGCAGCAGCAGAGGAGTTATCAATAATTCATAAAGATCTTTTACATCTGTCTTGGGATTTTCTGTCGAATTGTTGCAACTGGAAGTGCATAATTTGTAGATTTAGATGCAGACAGCTATGAAGCTTAGGTTTTGGGGGATTTTCATGTGCAAACCCCAAATATAAGTAGCTTGAAAAATTACATATCCATCAGTTGACCCACAGATTTAACTTAATATTTACTTACAGTGTCAATATAAACCAGAAATAACTTGTATAATTTAAAACAAAAAGACTCATACAGGACACTCTGTACTTATTGTCAGGACCAGGCCTGAGCCGAGTGTAACAGTGAATTTCAAGTCCAAGTTCTGGTGGTGGTTTTACTGACTGACTGTATGTTGCCTCTGTAACATCTAAAATTAGATTTTTGGCTGCCAAACATCTTTTTAGCTTTTGGCAAAAAAAAAAAAAAAGCAGGAATGCAATGTGAATAATGTTAATTTGTTGGCTGCCTCTATTAAAATTGTTGCTGTTCAGTAAGTGACCCTTTCTGGATGCATCGCTAGACAGCAAGTCAGTGTTGTTAACAATCACAGTGCAGCCTGCAGCAGACTTGTAAAATTAAACAGGATGAAGAACTGAAAAACACGGGCATCCTCCAACACTGGTATAAAAGATGCACGAGTGCAGGAGAGGAAACGGTGAATTTACTATTGCATGACAGCACAGCAGGGAGTAAAGTGCTAAATATTTAGTCTTTCTTTCCCTCAGTGGAATATACAGTGTACTAATCTTGATCTTTACACTTAAAACTTTGTCTAAACATCTGCACCAGATGCTCAGACTCAGACTGACGACTCGGCTCAGCCCTCGTAGAGACACAAATAGTACACAAACATTAGGAAGACAAACTGGAGCCACAGTCATTTTACTGTGCTCAGACATTAATTTTACCACCTGAGCTACGGACAGACATGCTTTCAGTCAGTTGTTTTGTGTCCTTTGTGTTACAAGCCTGTATATTCTACAGTATATAGTCCATATACAGCTGCTTGTATTGGATTAGAAAGTAAGTAAATAAAATAACTACTTTAATAGTTAAAAAGTCAAATTTGCAAATAATAGCATTATAAAAAGAAACACAATACATATTTACATTAAAGCATATTTTCTTATGCTCACTTCACACTGGGGTAAAATGGGGGGAAAATCCAGGTAAGAGGACGATGTTGTGTTTGGGGTTTCGGTAAAATCAGGCCATTAACTTAAAACTTAAAACTGCACTAGGCAAGATTTTTATTTTATTATTATTTTTGTGGAAACAATCTGGTGACAGCAGAAAATAATCTGGGAGGCTGGAGGTGGAGAATTAACGAAGAAATATAATATATTCCAAAGTGAATGAGTCCAAAAAGAGCCGAAGTCGTCTTACGTCATTTGTGGTCGCCGGGTCACCAGACTGAGGTGGTGGTGGTGGTGTTGTTGTTGCGTAGTGCAGTTTTAACGTTATTAATTGGTTGTGTGTGTGACTCAGGGCTGTGATGGGTCCAAGTGCTCAAGGGAGAGAGATCACAAGGGAACAAATCACAGGAGTTCACGGGGGCGGGCGGGCGGGCGGGCGGGCGGAGGGATCAGGGGGTCAGAGGATTGTTCAGGGTCATTGTTCAGGTACTGAGTTACTGTTACCTTTGATGGCTCTCTCGATTTTCACTTTACAAAAAAAAAAAAAAAAAGCATAAAAAGAAGAAGATTGGGGGAGGGGGTGGAAGAAACTGAAAGATTATTACAAGTGACATTTAAGCACAAATAACAGCTCTTATTGTCTCATTGAACCTGGAGAACATTATTAGCTACGATGCCTCGAATCACTTAATGGCTCATGGAGCAAAAATACTTTGCAGTGCGGTGGCGGCGGCCTGTGTTCAGTATCTCCCAGCCGACTGTGATGTGATGTGATAGTATCATGACTGACGGAGGAAATTAAAAGTGAGCTTGTGTTACCTCCGGCCATATTGAGGACTCTGTCCAAGGCAGGATGAACCTCCTTATCCAGCTGATCGTGTATCCTTCCACCGAGCAGCGGACCCACATCTGTCAGAGGAGGAGACGGCATCAAGACCAACAAGTCGCTCTTTTTTTATTATGTCACATTTTTGGTGTCGCTTCCCAGGTTGTTGTTTTTTTTTTTGCTCTTTATCCATACATCTTCGATCTAATGTAGAGACAGAGACTTAAAGGACTAGTTCACCAAAAGATGAAATTCGCCCTCATGCTGATGAATACTCCAGAGTAGTTTTTTATTCCTCAAAGTGCATCTGGAGACCTGGGAGGCCGGTTCGTAGTCCAACGAAAACTTTATATGGGAGTAATAGGGCCCGGCACAAAAACGTCCATAAAACTACACAAAAAACATTTAATATTCCTCCACACTGCTCGGCCACTGCAATCCAAGTGTCCTGAAGGGAGATAGTCCAGAGTTTACTCGAGACAACATCATTTAGGACATTTTTACAGCCTATACTGTACAGTCCTGTATTGAATTTGCCTGGGGCGAGCTCTCGTGTTCACGCAACACACGCTGACATGACCGGACTTGCCTAAATGACAGGTAAACTCTGGAATTTATCCCTTCAGGACACTTGGATTGCCGCGGACGAGCAGTGTGGAGGAATATTAAATGGTTTTTGTGTAGTTTTATGGACGTTTTTGTGCCGGTCCCTATTAATCTCATATAAAGTTTTCGTTGGACTACGAACCGGCCTCCTGGGTCTACGGAGTATTCATCAGCATGAGGGTGAGTCAATAATGACCGAATTTCATTTTTGAGTCAACTATTCCTGTAATATTTTTTGTTTCATATCGGCAGTGCAGCTTTTACAGGTCTTAACTTCCAGGAAAGAAAGAGCTGCCTGGATTATAACACAGGGGGAAAAGTGGGATAAATCCTCTAGAGATGCTCTAATAACAGTCAGTAGACCTAGTTATGTCATAAATCTGTTGTAAAAACAAAGTCATAGAAAGTAAGACACAGTTAAGTTCAGACTATCAGCTTCATATATAGTATATATAGTAGTCTACTTAACGCACCATCAAGGACAAAGAGAAGGTGTACTCACGATTTAGGTCATAGACGACTTTTTTCTTGGCCGTGGCGTATTGGGATATTAGGTAATCAATTTGCTGCAAACAAGAAACACATCAGAGCGGAGCAGGTTTTTGCAGATGGCAGCGCACAGAAAATGAGCTGATTAGTCTCGTCACAAACAACAACACCAGCGGAGTGACACATGATTTCACTGTTATATTGTTTGTCATAATGAAATAGTGGGGGGGAAAAAACGACAAAATATGAGGCAGGGCTCTCCACTGTATTTACAATTATCGTTTAATAAACGGAGAATTTGTTTGGATTTTTTTGTTCTTATAAAGAAAAAAAAAACAGCCACAGGAGTGAGACTAAAGGTCTGGGCTTGTGAAATTTCATGGTATGAGAATGATGTTTTAGAAAGCAAATTTGTAGCTGTCGCACGCACAAAAGGTGAGAAAATTGTCTTTTCTCAGCTTGAGAGGATTACAGGAAGGAGGCATGACTAGAAACAGAAGCAGGCCTGACACAGAGGCACACACACACAGAGAGACACACAGACAGAGGCCTTCAACTCTAACAGCCTCAGATATATCAGGAATATTTTGACATTTGAATGATTTTAGAAATTTCCACCGTGACTGAACAGTTTGTTACGCAGCTTCCAAATTATTTCATTAGCTCAAATTTAGCTTGTAGCTTTCTGTTTTTTTTTTTTTTTTTTTTTTTTTTAAATCAAGTGCCCATATTGTTACATAATTAAATCCCCAGGACTGTTACACAATATGTTGTGATCAACATTTGTTTTGACAACACACAGCAGCAGGATGGGTCACGCTCCCACGATCAAACGCTAAACTGTCTTACCATCGGCGTGTCGTTGGCGAAGGTGTGCAGGTCCCTCATGTTGCTGTTGACCAGTCGCCGTATGTTCTTCACCTGAGAGCTCAGGTTCTGGTTGGCAGCGTACGCACACAGCACGCCAATCCTGTAAATACACAACAGACACACACACTGTGAACTTTGTGTCAACCAGTGACCTTTCTGCTCCTGCATCAGTCAAACCAAGTATAGCCGGAGGCGGAGGGTGTGTGTGTGTGCGTGTGTGTGTTACACATCAAGGTGATGGCCTGTCAGTAACAGTAGGGGTCAGTGTGCACCACCGTATTTACTTTGACAGCGTCCAGTAGGATGAGCAGAAGTACTCAGATCCTTCAGTCAGGTAAAAATACAGCTACAACATGTGTATAAATAACAACATCAGGACTGAGCTATAGGAGGTCTGGCTTCTCTGCTTATGCCCCACACATCTGGAAACATCTCCAGCTAAACTCACTTGTCCCATTCAATCACTTAAAATCATTCATTACTAATTTCCTGTCCTCCGGTTGTTCTTGTTTTCTCTGATTCTTTCTGTTTCTGTGCTTTACTGTATTGTATTGTGTGTATCTGTTCTGTCTTTTGTTTGTTTTTGCTTTGTACTCTCGTCTGCACTGTAAATGAGACTTGCCTCAGTGTACTAACGAGTTTAAATAAAGGTAACTAAACTAAACTAAACTTTGAAAACCCGCAAAATCAGCTTTAAGTACCAAACCGTAAATGGACAATTTCAGAATAATAATAATTAATTTCAGAATAATGTACTGAAGCAGCAACATAAAATTCACTTGGGTTTTGTAGCTTATACACATAAAAGGCTCCTACATTTTGCACAACAGCAGTAAAGAGGTGATTTAATACTAAGGAAAATATGAAGGTCAGGCATAAAATGCATAAAACTATAACTTTTTACCAGCTTACAGTTACAAATTCAAGGGTTTCCATTAAATGTCTCCATTATTCCATTATTCATTTAGTGTTAAATGTCAAAAAAGAGCCTATTTTCTCTGACCAGTGATCCAAATCCCAAATATATTTCATTTGTTATCATGTCCGACGCGTGGAAGCCCACCAATCCTCACATTTAAGAAGCCAAACCAACAAATATTTTGACATTTTGCATCAAATATTTTGGCCTACAAATGTACTGTAGGGCATGTTATGTGAAGCATTGATACATTAGTTATGCATCTATAGAAACACAATATGATTTATTTGTTGATTATATTTTGCATTATTAACATGAAGCTGCAGTAGTTGAACAATTGGCCATTGCTATGTGGAGTATTTTGAAATTTCACTACACAAGTAAATGTACTCAGCCACTCTGAGAATGAGCTTAATGCAAACTGCAACTGCACAAAGCTATTCTTGTAATGTGTATAACAAAAGCTATAATGTATTTTATGGTGTGTTTTTTGTTGGTGAGATAATAAGAAATGAAGTTCAGCTGAAAAATAATGTTATATCTCAGACAATTTACAAACGGAGGTGGTAGCAGTGAGCGCAGGTGTATCCAGATCGAGCTCTGAGGCTCCATCTATACAATCTAAGGTCCCTGGGTTGTAAACAAATTCAAATTAAATGCGAAAACACCGAAGTGCGTAAAAGCATACCATTAAAGTGAGTCTCTCGCATACTTCAAACAGACCTGAGTAGCTCGGTATACGAGGCTTAATTAGCTTGAGAAACATCAAGGGGAAAGACAGCCCATAATATTAAGCCGTTTCCATGACTCACTCTCATCCCAGCTGAATTTTCTTGCACGGCACCTCACAGCTAGCACTGCATACGTATTAAGTGTGTTTGTGTTTGTGTTGTGTGCGCTGCGTGGATCTGTGTACAAGTGAGCAATAGGGTTTGATCAATTTAAGAATAAATGGCCAAAGTGCAGGATCCAAAAAAAAAAAAAGAAAACCAAAGAAAAAGCAAAAACCTCCCTGACAGCACAGTTGTGTAACACAGCAACTCTCATTTATGGCAAAGCCTGAGTAGAATAAGCAGCTTTATGAATGATGTAAGATGACTCGCAGAAAGGAATAACAAAAGGACTGACTCAGAGAAGCCACTGGGAAGGTTTTAGATCAATGGAGATGAATCAGGCTGTTGTGAGTCACTGCATAATAAGACAGTGGTCTGTGCATGTGAGTCTGCCTGAGTATCTGTGGAGGTATATACGCACAACAACACATTGTGCGTACATGTATATACAGTACGTGTGAGTGCAGTGAACATGCAAAGTGAGGTTATGCCCCATTCATCAATTTATTGTAAATGCATGAGGCAGGTGGTGTGTGTGTGTAAAGGTAGCTCATCTTTACAGTCCTGTGATCTGCAGTTGTTGCTGCTGCTGTTGCTGTAGTCACAGTCTCTCTTTGTGGTTATAATCCTGTTAATCTAGTTTAATCTAAACCTGCATTATGCTGCAGACGTTTTGTCACATTAGGAATTTCACAGTTGCGTTTATGCCCCCAAGAATCCAACATGTTTGACACTTTCTCTTTTCAAGAAAGGTTTTAGATGTTCGCGCTCCCCGAGAGGACGTCTGTTATGATTCAGCGCCGTCGCATAAATAAAGTTGATTTGAGGATCGACTTGAAAGACGCCACCCACAGAAAAAAGGCAAAGCATGCTCATGACAAGTTGCAAGACTCCCAACTTTGTCTCTTTAGTTGTTGTTTTTGTGGGACAGTCAAAACTAAAATCATTTTTTGTTCTACTTTTTCTTATATTGTCTTTATTCTATCTAATATTTGTATGTATAGTTGAATTTTATACTGTTTACTCGCATCGTCACTTGCATATTGTTACATAAAACTGTTCTTTTTCTTTCATTTAGCTTGAATTCATAAACAATTGCAAAAACGTTCTGTTAATAAATTAACCGGCAACAGAATTAATTAATCGTTAGAAGAAGTTGTACTGCTTACAAAAACTTCAGTGTGTCTGCCAACATGTTTTAATTAACGTCAGTGTGGCATTGGAAATCAGAGACGACCCTGCGTCGGTACCACTGCTTCTCGTTTTGGAAACTCATTTGTGAGTTGGGACTGTTTTTTGGAACAAACGGTGGTGCAGCGAGTCAAGTTTTGAGAAGGTGGAAGTCGTGTTGTCAGAAAATTAAACCCAGAGGACGAGTGAAGGAAAATAATGCGTGCAATGTGCAGTTAATAATCTAAAAACATCATCACCACACCAGTACACGTATGTACTGTATGTATTTATGGTCCTTGGAGAACATGCGTGTTATCGGGTCACGTGCTGCCGTGTCTGGAGGAATTACAATGATGTTCTCCATAAATAGTGAGTGAGTGAGTGCGTAAACACTGTCGTCGTGTATAGGTGGAGACTTGGTGAGAAATCTAGGCCAAACAAGTAGGTTGGGGACACGGAGCAGTGGAACCATCCGGAACCAGGGGGAAGATTCAAAATGGCCACTTTCACAACAAAAGCCTTTTGTCCGGCACTTTTTTTTCCGTGCCCTCATGTTGTCTCTCACTCTCTCTCTCTCTTCTTACACAAGTGCACCACTCCACACACATGCTGTATTCCCTCTCTCTCTCTGACTAAAGCCTATACAGTATTTTCTTCTTCTACAGCCTGCTCTCATTTGTCTTCTTGCTCCCTCTCGTCTGTTTTTATCTACGTCTCCTCCACTACACCTCTATTCCTCAGTCGGCCTCATTCAGACTTTTTCATTGTCTCTCATTTTCCTACAGTAACCTTTTTTTCTCTTCCTCTCTCTTCCTCTCTCTCCCATCTTTTGCCCTCAGTTCCCTCTCTCCTCTACTCTCCTCTCCTCTCCTCTCCTCTCCTCTCCACCTCCCTCTCGTTTTTCTCTTTCTTTGTCTCTCGCTCACTCCCTCCACTCCCGCTGGTGTCCGGCAAGGTCGCTGGAATCTGCAGCCAAACAAAGACTCATTGAGAAAAACGGCAAAGTGGTTTTCCAAACGAGCCGTGTGTGTGTGTGTGTGTGTGTAGTACACAACCGTCCACCTTGTTCACTCGTTTGCTCGCTCGCTCGCCTCACTCAGTCTGGAGTTTGGGGTCGTCTGACTCGGTTCTTGTGCAGATTTGTTATTTAAGAGATGATGAAACAAAACAGGATAGAGAAACAAGAAGAAGAAGAAGAAAGAAAGATGGAAAAAAATACATGTTTGTGTTTGGAAAGCAAAATGATCAAACAAACGGCAAAGTCGAGATGACAAGCGAGGCATTGCCAGAGCTGGATAACAGAAAATAGATGAGGAGTGGATTCATGAGAAAGCCTGTTTCTCCTCACTGATGCTGCACAAGGTGGCGTACACCCCTCTCCCCTGTGGGCCTATGACTCTCAAAATGTCACCTTCACTCTACCTTTAAACCCTGCAGTGTCTCATATATCACATATGATAGAGAAATATTTCAGCCCACTCACCTGAAAAGTGCCTTTTTTTTTTTTTAAAGAAGCAGCAACATAAAATCCACTTGGATTTTGTAGCTTGTACACATAAAAGGCTCATACATTTTGCACAACAGCAGGAAAGAGGTGATTTAATACCAAGCAAAATATGAAGGTCAGGCATAAAATGCATAAAACTATAACTTTTTACCAGCTTACAGTGACAAATTCAAGGGTTTCCATTAAATTTCTCCATTAATGCATTATTCATTTAGTGTTAAATGTCAAAAAACAGACCAACAACCCTAAAGTTACAAACTTAAATTGCCTATTTTCTCTGACTAGTGATCCAAATCTCAAATATTTCATTTATTATCACGTCCGACAAGAGGAAGCCCACCAATCCTCACATTTAAGAAGCCATATTTTGACATTTTGCGTCAAATATTTTTGATTTACCTCGCCATTCCTTGTTTCCAAATATATATTATAGTAATTTCCAAGTAGCAGCTTCTCTGCTCTAATGTGAATACTCATGTTTTCATATTATCAGCAGCACCTGAACTGATGTGCCAGCTCACACTGTGGGTAATGACTATAGCTGCTTCTTGAACGAGTGCCCCACATTGACCACAGGGGACAATTCAAACACACAGTGTGAGGAAAATTCACCTCTAGCAACTTTGGTTAGAAAAAAAAGAGCAGAAAAAAAAGATCTGTGGTTCCTGTTGGAGTGAAAGCTAAACTCTCCCTGAGGCTGGAAACCCCACAACAGCAGATGAAGAGGAGCATCGAACTCGCAGCAGCGCAGCGCCCCAGAATCTAGGCCACTACTGGGGGCTGGGTAGTGAGTGTTACATGGTCTGGTGGCTCCATAGCTTTTACAAACTCCCAACAATGGCCTGCATTCAGTGTGATTGTAGTTGCGAGGCTGCATGGGACAGTCGCCTCTCGGCCCCTCCCTGCTTTTCACACTGCTGGGACTGGACCTCTATTATCCCGTCTGTCCATAAGAAGAGAATCAGAACTGTACTCACTGTAGTGACCTCAGACAAATGTTATTAATACTTGAAAAACCTGTTGATTTTAAATTATACTCAATACAATTTAATTCTGCACAATTACACCTGTAATGTTGAGCATTAATTAAAAAGTACGGAACAAAACTTTAACCTTCAGTGTGCCAGTTTGACCTCAGTGCTCTGTTTTCCAGCAGAACAGATAGATTACAACATAGCAGCTTGTTTTGTATGTACAGTATGTAGGACAATAAATCAGCTGACAGCAGAGTAGACCTACATGCATGAAAAGTGTGTATTGCCAAAATAACCCCCGAGTCTCTGCAACATTGTGACACTGCCACATTTAAAATAAACTTTGCCACCAATATATTCACTTAAAGCCTCTTATTGGCCGTCGTTATAATCCGTCTCCTCGCTGCTCACCAGGTCACAGTCTCAACGTTTCTGTGCAGCTTTGTCTCTTTATAAAGAATTTAACCAGACAATGAATACTTAAGCTTTCTGACCCCAGGGGCCTTTTTGCTCCAGGCGTGACAACCCGGTGAAGATGGGCCTGATATTTTCCCTCCTCCTCCTCCTCTCGAAGCTGATGATGTGTAAGTTTCTCTTGTCCATCCCCTCTAAGGTCTGGCTGTGCTGCAGTGGTTTGGTGGGAGACAACAGACCATTATGTCCTCAGTAAACAGTCCAGAAATGATATGAATACTAAACTCAGAGCCAAACAGCCTGTAGGGTTCAGCGTTGTGCACAGCCACAGCCACAGAAGGTCACTGACATTCAGCTGTGTTTAAGAACTCCAGAAGAGCCAAAAGGATTAAAAAACACAGTGTTTTTAAGTCATAATGACCATTTAAAATAGATTATCATACTGATTTTTTTTTTTATTGTTGGACAGAACAGTAGTTTAATTTGTTAGTTTGGTTGGATAGTGACAAAAATTAACTGAATTTTGGACTTGACAATGACAGTGCAGTTTAAGCACCTGCCACTATAGGCAGTATACATCTGTGCAGCTCGGTTTCTACAAGTTAAACTGAGGATAACTGAGAGCAGACAAGGAGGCTCAAGGTTCAAACACGTTTAACACCGAGCATCTTCCCATTTCACTGACGTGTTTGTAGTCAAATCACTGAATCCTTAAGTACCAGAGTCTCTATAATCTATGAAGAAGAGGCAGATCCAACTTCTTCCTTAAGGACTTCAAAAAAAAGTTGCTCAGTAAACCGTCCCTAGACACATACAGGTTAAAAAGACAATTAACCTTTCAGGCAAATATTAAGAGTGTGATTTCAGAATAAATGTCGGCTGTCCAAAAGACAAACAAGTCGTGTCAATGAATGAGTGATGAAGAATTTGCAAAGTGCAGATAATTTACTCTGTAAACAGCAACTTCATAACGACATCTTTTACTTCATTAAACCTCAACCAATCAAAGTTTCCCGCTTTGAATTGAATCAGCTGTGATTTGCACTTAATTATTCAGCTCCCCCACTACAAGAAGGACTCTCTGCCTAAAACTTCCTTTAGTGTCAGCACTGAAAGTCGTTTTTTTCCCCAGGGGATTGGTCTCCTGTAAAGTTAGAGACCAGCTGCATCACAGTGATTGGTTTTAATGGTGTGGTCTTTTGCTATTAAGTGGGATCAGTGGGGAGCAAACACGGCCAGATCCTGGGGTTTAATGTGGACTCAGTCTGCAGCACCTGAGCTCGGAAAGACTGGACTCCAAGCGTGTGATAAAAGCAGCTGTGGATAAAAAATAATTCCACTGTATGTGATCTGCATATCATCACATGCTCAATATCAAGTTTGCATGGAGTTACAGTATCTACACAGACAAATTAATGGAAATTAATAACCAATACATGTCACTGTGTCTTTGTCCTCAATTTGTGTGCTGTGTTTGTTTTTGATATAAACGATATAACCTAAACCTCATAACATGCAGCAGCAGGTTTATGAGAGTCATGAGGTCAACATCAGACAGGCAATGGAAATGAGAGGCAAATAGCAGAAAAGTCCATCGTGCACTTTTTGATGTAATCGTGTGGCGTTAAATTTCAATTCCTGGTTTGTAAATGCTGTAACACTGTGTGCACATGCATCAACATGCCACCGTTTGGTTTGAATCTCTGGCTGCTGTAAGATCTTAGTAAACACGAATTAAAAGTGCAGGTTCATATACTATACATCATTAAAGTTAAAAACACAGGCCCATATATTCTGATACGACCACATGCACTAAGGATATTGGATTGAATATTGGGGAATTGAGACTTTACCTTCATTCTTAGTTGGATGCCATTAAGTTTACATATTTACTTCTGGATTATATAGTCACTTAATAACTGGCCTGAGCTTGTCGTCCTGCTGCTAAAGAACTGCACAGTCTGTCTTGAATGAAATGAAATCACATTGTTGTCACAGTTCTTGATGAAAAACACCAACCTGACCCCTTGCCTCGTCTGTCAATGCTAATAACATGACCTGCCAATCAAGGCGATCTGTGGGATTTCTCATATGACAGCTGGTAGAGGGTAATGAGGAGGTTTGCTGAGAAGTAAACGTCTTCAGGGGTCCGAAGTATTTGACCTCATCTGGAACAGTTCATTTGAAAACAAACAACAACAACAACCTGGACAAGAAATGCAAAAAATAATTTTCCAAAAGAGGGAAAAACTGAGTAAAGTGATTCCCACTCTTCCTCGTGCTTCAAATGCAGTTTTCTACCACACGGCCACTAAGTATTTTTGGATGCAGTTTGGTATAAGATCTATTGAGACACTGAACCGAAAGCAGCTACAGTGAAACGACACTGAGTCGACCCTCAGAGGCACATGGTTGATGTATCCATTTCTCAATAGATCATTCCTTTAAGATTCACCAGGGGAGGAATCAGAGTGTCTGTGTGAGGAGGACTGTGTGTGACCACCAGGCCAGAAAATAAAGTCTCATTTTAAATCCCCGGCTGTGATACGTTGGCTGATTACAGCTCATAGCGGCCGGTAGAGTGTAGAAAAACCTTTTTTGTAGTCAGACAGAGCTAAATTCTCAATCACTCTGCGAGCAAGCTTGATATTCACTCCTCACCCCACTGCCCATAAAGTTAAAACACACACACAGTGACAGAAAGAAATGAAAGACGGCTCTATCTGCATTAGGGACTGCTGCTATTTTTGGGCTATAAATCCTTCCCCGAGATAGAGAGCAGAGCAGAGCACCCCTCACGTCACAGATCCTGCAGCTCTGCCTCCTCACGTCTGCTGTGTGCAACAGTGTGAACACTATCGTTGCTTCTCCCAACACAGTTATGAGTATGACCAATGCATTTGAAAAAGAAAGGCTGTCCGAGCCGTGAACGATCGATTTGTTACAGAATTCCTGTTTGGGTATTTTGTGCATTCGCTCACTCGCTCTCAAGAAGCCCCCAGGACGAAATGTAATTAGTGAAAAATAAAAGTTGACATCGTCGTCCGTGCTGCGGAAATGAGGGAGAATTAGGACGATTAAGGAAACGTGAGGCGTCTGCATGAGCAGCTCATTCTGACAACAACCTCTCCAGTTAATTAGCTTGGCAGCGGTTTGTGTAAAAGCTGCCATTGTGCGACGTCAGTGGCGGCGGTGTGTTACGTGCCGGGCAGCGATCATGCATCTATACTTGGGACATTGTGCTGCTGTGTTGAACCGACGCAGCTCAGTTCATTTCATTAATGGAAAGTTGTTTGTAAAGGACGAAAGAGGACACAATGACAAGATAAAACGTTGTTGTTTCCTGCCAGGTTTAATCCACTCGGATACATTTTTCAACACAATGGCAAAGTCTAGTTTACTGGAACGAGATGCTACAGTTGTATTGTTGCGTGCTCTTGTGTTGTGTGTTGTTGACTGTGCCTGGTACTCGTACTCCCCTCTCTGTGCCTGCTGTGTCAGCTTTGCTCTCATGTTGCATCAGTTGTGTAGTAGCCTCTGGAGCACCGTAACCGATGCAGACATTTATGCACATGGCCGTTAAAATACATCGCCCGTGTAAAGTAAAATACGTATCTGTGTATTCTGTTGCACTTTCTACTTTAAACCGAACGAGGCCGTCACATCGTGTCAGAATCAGACGACTGGGTTCTGACATCTCAATCACTGCCTCCATTTTTCTTTATGGTTTTTTTTCCCGTCCTCACGCTGATTCATATTCGTCCAGTGCTCTGCTGATTGATGGCTGCTTTCCAGGTTGGAAAAATAATAATCAACCAGAGCTTTGTAGGTGTGTAGGGAGAGAATGGGAGGATGTCACCGATCGGTGCCAGAGTCGGTGACAGAAAGAAATTGCCTCAAAAATTCAACCTGACGTTCAGAAATAACAGCTCTTCAGTCTGTTGTGTGTCTTTGATCTACACGATGGATGTCAGGTTAACTGCTTCCTGCAATCGCTACCGCTAACTAGTTCTGAGTTTTACTCTCGTCAATTTGAGACCAAACAGACGACACGGAACAAAGGAAACTGTGGAAAAACCAGAGAATGAAGGTGGATGTGATGCAAGAGTTATAGATAGTTTTAATAAAAGTTCACTTTAACAGGATGAATGTGTTGTGGATGAGTTCATGGGGGTTGATTCATCATGTTTCTTTACTGGAAAACTTGAGGGTTCAGTTCATCATCACTTCAGATCGATTACGGCGGAATAACCTCCGGGACAAATACATTAAAAGACACGGTAGCTCTAATTTACAGGCCGATAATTATGTCGTAATTATGTAGTAATCTGGAGAAATTACCTAGAAGTAATCACTGACCGACCCTCTTCATTCTGCTTCACTTTTATTCCATAATTACCCAGCATCCCTCACAGCAGTTCCCCAGTAATTATACGACTGCAGCAGCGGGGAATTATTTTGACTTTTCCTGTCAGTTTTTCTGCTACAATTTCTAACTCCAGACTCTTGAAATCCAAAGAACTTGTCGAAAACTTCCTCGAAAAAACAAATAAAGAAATGGAAATATAAAAAAATCTGAACTTATCGTGAACTTAAGCTCGAAGACAGCACTGAAAAATATAAAATAAAAGGACAACCAATAACAAGTATAAGAAAGATGAAGTGAGTGCAGATCGATCTGTTGATCAGGCTCTAAAAACCTTGTGTTGCCACAATATTAATTATTCAGAAGGCGATAAAATCATGTTTTTCAAACCTCAACAAACAGAAAGTCTCTGTATGAAAAGAGGCTCTGAATCGTTTCCACCCACAGACTCATGTAGAAACACATAAAACAATTCACAATATTTGCAACAACAGAAATTCTCCGTCTGTACTTTCTCTGCCAGAAATTGCCCAGGACACATGTTGATATAATTGGTCCCTTAATGTTTTTGTGTTTTTGTATGTTATTATTATAATCACTTTGTACTTTAAAAGTGGCTTCATTTACTTTTGCTCCTGCTGCTTTTCCCCCTACAGGCGCTGGAGTTAAAGTGTCATTGTACTTCAGTTTTTTTTTTAGTTTTTTGCTGATTGTAAACGCTCCAGGTCTCCGGCTCTGGCACCAGAAAATGAATTCCCTGCAGCTCGACGATCAGTCAGAGAGTGACGTCGTCTGCACAGTCGTTGTGACTTCCTTTTATAACAGTGAAGCTGCTACTCATCACGCTATTAATGACTCCCCTAAAAATAAGAGAACATGTGATGACTCCTCAGGGAGGCTGTTAAGTGTGCGTTACAGGAGGTAGGAGTGTATTTTTTGTTGTGCGTGCGTGTGCGTCTCTAAGTGACTAATTGTGCGTTGTGTTTTTTGGCTTCATGTGGGAGATTTCAGTCATGTAAGCGCGCGCGCGTGTGTGTGTGTGTGTGTGTGTGTGTGTGAGAGCAACTGTGAGTGAGGCATTTTGCTCCAATTAGGAGTTACAGTAGGAGGAAGCAGAAGATGGAGAAGGAAAAGTGCAACAGGTTCATTTAGACACATAAGAGAAAGTTTAAAAAAAAAAGTCCAGGTGCATCACTGCCAGATGTGTGACAATTATATTGAGCCTCATGTAAAACCATGTGTGTTTGCACATGTGGAGAGGTTAATGCGCACAGTAAATGATAGTGAAAGGTCTGTTAATGTAGTAAATGATAGTGAAAGGTCTGTAAAGCTTTGCAAAAACATGAGAGGTTCTTTTCTATATGTCTATTATGGGCATTAAAGAGGAACCAAGCAGGGTTTCTCCCGTGGCTATGCTACATTTTTACCTTAATTAAAAAGCTCTGGACTAATTGTGATAGTTGTGATAGTTAACTACATGACTTGTGACTTGTTACGAGCGAGAACGGAGGCTCTCTGCCTTCACCTGGCGTCTCATGGCTGAAAACCAACCTTGTATAGTTACTCGGTCGCCGCCCCGGTGTCCCAGCTCTTGTCTCTGTGCACAGCGACACAAACGTGCTCCGTAACCGGCAATCTTTTGTTTATAATGGTTAAGACTACACAAATATACACATTCGTATATGTTATATAATGTTATCCACCGCTCCTTATATTGATTTTTTGCTGGCTTCGTTGTAAACAAATACACATGGTCGAGAGGAGCGTTAGCAAAACAGCGGAAAAGCGATCGGACTTACATAGTTTCCCTTTAACTGAACTGATTATAGTGAATCAAAGTGTTTTGCCCCCTGAGTTGAAAATCATAGATATGAGCTTTTCTCTCTTTGCTTCTTTTTGTGGTGAATATATTATTAAATGCATTATGTTTGATCATTTATGCAGTTATAGGGCTGTAGTCATTCTCCACAGTTAATTAAACCGGGTTTTTCTGCAGGTCTGATCACCATGATCACAACTGGATCAAAACAGCCACGACACAAAAGTTTTAGGACAATAAAATAGATATGATGGGTAACCTTTACAAAAATATAAATAGAATAATAATTGAAAGATTGACCATGTGTTACAGGATGAATTAAGAGTTTGGTTGCATGTGATGAGACCTCAGTCCGCTCTCAGGAGGGTGTGGTTGTTGTGGTGCTGTCAACACAAGATTGTGGACGTTAAGTTTCAGTCTCAGTTTCAAAAAATGTCACACCTCCAACGTTTGTAGTTACACGCCTCAATTTGGTGGTAAACGTGTCATAAAGATCAGTTAGTATATAAAGCTGCAACACTGAGAACATTTCAAGAAATAATATGTTGTAGTGGAAAAGTCAAAGCAGTCAAATGTATGTGTGATATGACGACATGAAGCCGTACTATATTTTCAAAGCAGAATTTGTAAACCTGATTTAAAAACCACCAGGATCTTAAAGGACAGACAGGTTCTCTAATTCTTCATAGGTTTTATTATTTTTCTTTATTTCTTAATTCTTTGAAGCAATGTGTTTAGTAAATTCTTTTAATTATACAGTATCATAGGCTCTTATATTTATTCTCAATACTAAGCTCCATGTGGTCTGATGTGATGCATTGTCTATTTAGTGTATGCCATGTAGGCTACATGTACAGTACCACGACACCTGCTGCTCATACAGTAACTTATTGCCTCATGTGGGATTAATAAAGTTGTTTGAATTGAATAGAATTGAAGGTTTTCTGTGCATAAAAATATTTATTCACATTTCATAACATGTTTGATTTAGAAAATGTCCATGTCACTTCTCTGCTCTCTGTAAAACCTCTTAGCACTCAGTGTTGTGAGCATCATGTTGGGACAATGGTGCATTGACTGACTGTTGGTGTGCGTGTCTGTCTGTGTGTGTGTGTGTGTGTGTGTAGGTCACTCCTCCTCAGCAGGACAGCGACCGTGGCGTCCACATGTTCTATTAGTGAAGTATGAAAGTGAAAATATCCAGCTGTTCTGTAGTTTTTCTACAGAGTAATAGAGAAAAAACAATTATAGTAAAAAATAAATCACCACCCACAGATGAGTCAGTGTCTTGTGGTTAGGCCATTTAATGCCCCCGCACCCCCCCCCCCCCCCACCCCCTTGCTGTTACCCCAGATATCAGATATATCTAATGTGAGGACGACAAACTGAGATTTAATGCTCAGTTCACTGTCGCCTGCGTTATTATCATTAATTAGACCTCGTCTGATTAGCATTAAATTACTGAGCCCGTAATGTTGGGACCTTTTGTGTTTAATAGCGTTGGACACACAGCGACTGAAATAGACCGCTGAAATGCATGTTGGGTAACAGCATGAGGCAGGGGTCTTCTTCTTCAGTCGGCCCGAGCTGAGGGAAAGATCTTCTGTCTGTCATTTTATCATTATAAATCCAGGCGGGGGTTTTGTGTGGAATCGGAGCTGATTAGCGGGGACTGAAATAACTCGCGCTGCTCTTTGCTCGTGTCTGGTGGTGAAGCTTTACAACGACCGTCAGGCGGCATAAAGACACACTGGTTATTATTATTATTATTATTATTATTATTATTATTATTATTATTATTATTATTATTATTATTATTATTATTATTATTAATAAACACAACTGTAGAGTTGTGCAGTGTTGTGCTGTGAAACTGACACAACACTGGTGATCAGAAGTATCAATATTGGAAGTAATTGATAATCATACAGAACCAATCTGTGCATGTGCATCTGATCCTGTATCACTCATAGAGCTTATAGTGTTATTATTGTTGAAAACGTAAAAATAAAGTTCTTGCACACAATCAGTAATTTAGGAGAAACAGCTGATCTGTTCTGACGAGGACACGACACACAACAAATGTTTTTGCTGTTACCATGACAGCAAGTGTAAGCCACAGTCTACAATTAGCGTTGTGTTGGTGCTAACTGCACTACCAGTAGCCGATGGATGGATAGATAGATAGATAGATAGATAGATAGATAGATAGATAGATAGATAGATAGATAGATAGATAGATAGATAGATAGATAGATAGACTAGGTACTTTATTGATCTGAGGGAGCCTGACACAGACATCTGTAACATCTGTAACATCTGTAACATCCAACAACGTGTGAACTTCAAACGTCTGAACCGTTTGAACTGTTGGATCAAACCTCAGTCGCTCCTTTCTGCTTTTTCAGTCCTTTTCTTTATCTGTTTGACATTTTATAAGGATATTCTTCTAATTCATAAATTAAATGTATATATTTCTTTTATTATTGTGGTACTACAGTACATAAAAGTTAAATTAATATAACTGCCTGTCAAAACTGTTTTGTGCAGTAGCTCATAGATCCAGTTGAGGTGTGAATGTTAAACCAATGCAGCTGCTGAGTATTAATTTAACTGTAAGTGTAGAACATAACAAATATTTATTTAATTTGTTTAGGTTTAATCCAAAACTGCATATAATCCTTCAATTTTAAGATCTGAAGCTGCACTAAAGGCCGCGCGCGGTCTCAAGGAAACTAACTTGTTGAATGTGTTTTCTGTCTCATTATTAACTGTATACAGTAGATCCATAATTATAAATATGGATCAACATGAAAACAGATAACATTGTGTTTCTGTCTTCATATGTTGCTGATTAGACGACGACTGTCTGAACCAATTAGTTTAATTTTTGCGCAGCCAAGTTGAAAACAGAGACTAAACAACAAAACATATTGTTTCCTTAATTCAGGTTATTTAGGCTCAGTGAAGCCAGAAGAGACAAAAAGTGACGACAACAAGGCTGTTTATGTAAATCCATTATTACCACATTGTTGTAACGACTCCAGTTCATCCAGCTGTGAATCTGCCTCTGAGTGGAGGAGGATGGTCGTTAGAGTCGTCACTCAGTGTTTTCTACCTTATGTTCCCAGATTCAGATTGCGAGAGAAATCGTTCTGATGTATTTAAACGCTGGGGTAATTGGAGGATTGATAATTAATGAAGGCCTGTTAATCAGTTTATGCTTATTTAGATTTCAATCTACATTCACCTAATTTAACCTGAGGAGAGAGCTGCTAATAAGACAGCTGCACTAATCACAGTGTTACTTTAATCTGGCTCTGATGAAATTATTAATGTTTATGTTAATGTCCTGATCTCCAAACACTATGTTTATCTCCACGAGGCTGAGCCTGATTTTTCAGCCTGCAGCATTTAAAAGAAAAGAAAAAAAAAGACAAACAGCGACACAGAATGAACTTTACATCTGCTGCGCGTTTGCTCGATGTGATCGCATCGCACGCTGACTGTGTTAGTCAGGCAGGCGGCACATTTGTAGCCGGAGCGATCGAGGGATGGAGTGCTTGCTGCCTTGCGTGCATTTTTCAGCAATAGAGAGAGAGAGAGAGCTGCATCCATGTGTGAATCAAACCCACAAATCCCTGCAGCGCTACTCCAACCCCAGTGAACGTTACTCACTCACGTTTAACAACAACAGCCACCGCTCTTCGGCAGCTCCTCGAGGACTTGACCCCGTCACCTTCACCACAGTGGGTTGATGTACGGGTGAAATCTTCTTTTCATCTTTCCTGGTGCAGATTTATATTTATTCAAGTTTTTTATTTTCTTCAGTTCAGTATAATTACTCCTCTCTGGGTCATGTGCTGCTGGTTTGACTCCAGTGTCTGATGTATAAAGTAACTGTCAGATTCAGGGCTTGAGAAAACAAACAGTTTTTCCACCTTACTCTGATTTGTTTTGTCTGAATGATCCAATATTAATTCCTAAAATCCTATAATTTATCTTTGCATTTGCATCTTTTCTCCATTCTACATGCTGTGTGCATAGTTGGAAATGTTTTATCTGCAGAAATCGTTATTTAAAAATAGAGTAAAGTTGATGATAGTCGGCTGTTTGACCTAAACCTGACTAGTTTGAGTTGATGTGGAAATGCCACTGTCATTGTTGAAGAGATATTATCTCTACTTATGAGATGTGAGTCTGTGGAAATCATCTGACCAGTGAGTCCTTTTCCAAATCGCTAATTTTAAAGGGGAACTTTGCAAGTTGGTCACGTTTTTCAATTTTGTTGTTTACCTGAGTAGAGGATTAATCCAAAACTAGAGAACACAGGACTATTTCTCAAAGAAACAACAGCGTCGCTAACTTGTTGAATGCAGCAGAAAACTCAGTTTCCTGGATGAATTCAGATTTTTCTTTGACCTGACTGAATCATTAAGACCTTTAGTTTTCCAATACAATGCTGCACTGGTCTGTGATCAATCAGTGAAGGTCCCCCCCCCCCATTTTTAATCAGCGCTGTTAAAACCCACCAGCTGCTGTTAGTGGCGGCCATGTATTCACAAAATTAGATAAAGGAGCTCTCAGGAGCGGGCAATATAAAGTCAGGATGCAGTATTTATGAGTTACATTAATCCTGTGCATTTGGATTCACCGTGCGTTTCTTTCTCTGGCAGGTGCATTAAAATAAATCTAATTAAGAAGCGCAGGGGAAGCCATCTCAGTCACCCTATGGGTGCGCCATATGCTATTTGTATTTTGATGAATGTTATTTGAAGGTAACTTTGAAGGCTTCTCGCTCTCTGATGCTGCCAGGAAAATATATATAACCACAATTTTCTGTACGACGAGTTGCGTCTTATCATTTTGAAAGAAGTGAAACACCTGCACGCTGCAGTTAGAGGCAGATAAATCCATATTACAGATCAAATAAAGAGCTCAGCTTCAAAGATATACCGCCAAAGAGATGTAAAACTTCCATGCAGAGAGACACGTGTATGTAGTTTACTGTCGGTAACGTCTCCTTCTGGCACATAATTCAGTGTCGAGCTCTGTAATATATCATTGTTTCTCTTCTGTCTCATCCTTGGACTTGTTATTGTCCTCACCCTCACCTTGGCGTCTCTTACCCGTCTTAATACGGTTTTTACCACTTCTCAGGAAATAAATATCAGCCTGCCACTCCTGCACCCCACCTCGCCTGTCAGCTTTCTGGAGGCGGTAAAAAGCGGTCTGGGCCCAGGCCCTGGGTAGACTCATCCCTCTCCTGCCTGTAATTGCTTCATTAGAGCCTCCGCAGCGTCTCTGCCTGGTGGCTTGGGAGGTTTAATAAGAGCACCCAGGATGCTCTCAGACTCCCTGCGTCTGTGCTGCCAGGATATTGCTGTGGAATTTCTAATATCCAGGCGTCTTTCCCAGTGAAGACAGAAAGTCAAAGAACATCAAACTAAGTACATTCCTGGATCCCTTCAGTCAAGCACAAGACGACAAAAAAAAAAAATGTTGCCTATTGTTATGTGGCTACATCCCCCCAGCAACAACTTCTACTTCTTCTACTTCTTCTGCTGCTGCTGCTGAGGCTGTGCAGCAGAGACTGGACCGAGTTTCCCATGGTCCAATTTCTTAGAGATATAGTTACCGTCAGTTATGTCGGACGTATAGAAGGAAAACTCAAAGCTTCACCCCAGAAACCTGTTCAGTCTTCTCCTATTTACAGTACTTCCCCCGTCACTTTTCATTACCTACAGCAGCAGTTTGAATCCAATCTCATCACCTGCTTCACTTCCTCTTTCTCACTTTTTCCAGGATGCGGTTGCTTCAGTATTAAGAAAATAGTAGCAGCAGCAGCAGCAAAAAAAAAAAAAAAAACTACCTTTGCACTAAAAACTGTGAGGAAACATTTTTCCATTCGTTCTCTATTATGCATGACCAACAGGCACAGATGTGTATAAAAAAAATTGGATCAACTTTGATAGAAATGTCTCTGGTGAGAGGTTCGGAAAGATTCTGGATAAAGACGTCGTGAACTTTAAATGACCTGCTCTTACACTGATGATGCTGCTCCGTGGTAACACCTTTTGTTTATATGAATCTCGAAGAATCACTGAGGGCATGCCCTAGTTCTCAGCGAGTGCACTTAACACAGAGCGAATACACATGAAAACAACTAATGAGAGAATAAACAAACAGCAGAACGCAGTTATAAAAACAGTCACATTCAGAGGCAGAGGAGCTCGTGATCATGGTTTTACTTTGACCAATCGTTTGCTGTTGTTGTTGAGTTGTATTGGGTAGTGAAATAATAGTAAAGTGCCCCATGTGGCTTATGGGATGTCGAGTCTTAGCCAGTCACTTAAATGGGTCAAATGATGAGTCTGAGTTTAATAAGGAAGTGATAGCTACATGATGCAGTTTACGATTTTATAAATAGAAACTGTCATGTTTTACTCTGCCACCAGTAGTGATGAGCAGAGTGATAAACTGAATGTAGTGGTTCATTCAGGATTGATTTTAAATGCATCTTTTCTTAGTAAGCAAAGGTTTAATAACAGATTTCAGTGGCAGCAGAGCAGCGTTTACATAGATTCATCTTTGTATTATAAGTATTTCATGTGCATAAGCTGTAAAGAGTCAAACACTGTGTGAAATCCTGAACCAGTGATGATAGTTTGGATTAATTAAAAAAACAAAGGCCATCTTACTGATAAATTCCTCAATTACAACAAAAAATAATAATTCAAACTTTCAGAAGTCCAGGAAATCTTCCTGCTCCGACCACAATCTCTCATCATCTTCTGCCAGAGCTACAATCTTATCACTTTCTTTTGCTTCTATTTTTTCCCCTCTGCCGGGGCGGTGGATGCACAACATGAGGAGAATTCACCCTCGAGTCCGTCTGTAGGATATATGTCAGTTAAAAGCAATAATCTGAATCTAAAGCCAGGATCCTCCGGAGGAGCGCAGCTGTCACTGTCTATTTACTGAGTATCTACTCTAAAGGAGAGCCAATGTTGGCAATGAGAGTGATTTTCATTGTAAATCAGAAGCAAATGGAGAAAACAGACGTAGATACGACTTGAAATTCCTAGACTGAAACAATAAATATCGCTTTTTACCATTTACAATCGAGGATTTGCACCCAAAGCTTTTACGATTGCACGAAAACCATTGAAAAAATGTTTACAAAGTGTATTTAAAATAAGGGAATTGACAGCTGAAACAGTAATGTAAAGAAACCCTCAAGGCAGGAAGAGTAGGAGAAGAAACAAATTAAACTTATGAGCCATTTAATATAAAAAAAAATATAGTAAATAAAAGCTTCAGTGTCAACGCTCTGCAGGTTTTAATGACCGCTGCTTAGGCTGAGCACTATGAAGGCTGCTGCCACATAGTATCTACAGTAGGACTTTACTATATATAGAAAACAGCAGTGGGGGAGGAGGAGGGGCAGCACAGGCTGATGACCAGCATTTATGTGTGCGTGAGTTTGTGTGTGTGTGAAAAGGGCACATATGATGAGTATGAGTGTGTACAGTATGTTTTTTGCAGGAATGTGTGCACAACTGTAGAGGCAGGGACGTAGCTCGCATATAATCTGTGTTTGTGTGTGTGTACAATGCATGTTTCCACCAGAAAGCACACGTCTGCTTGCGAGTTTATTTCCTCTTGTTTTGCTTTTGTGCATGTGTGTGTGTGTGTGTGTGTGTGTGTGTGTGTGTGTGTGTGTGTGTGTGTGTGTGTGTGTGTGTGTGTGTGTGTGTGTGTGTGTGTGTGTGTGTGTGTGTGTGTGTGTGTGTGTGTGTGTGTGTGTGTGTGTGTGTGTGTGTGTGTGTGTGTGTGTGTGTGTGTGTGTGTGTGTGTGTTTGTGCGAATGCGTCACACTCACGTGATGACCAGTGAGGTGGAGAAGAGCAGCGTTCCCAGCAGGCCTCGCCGGCAGTCCGCGTTCTTCCTCTGGCGCTGGTGCATCTCGCCGCCGCAGTTGTCACAGCAGCGGCACAAGCAGAAGAAGAGGCCGACTATCGGCACGAGGACGGCGAACAGCAGGCCCACCGCCGCGCACACGAGGAAGCCTATCTCGTAGTAGATGGCCTGGGGGGTCAGCGGCGGGAGGGAATGACAGGAAAGAATAAAAAAAATGAGATGAAGAATAATAAAACATAACGGGTAATGGTAATGAAAGGAGGAGAGAGAGGCATCGTCGAGGAAGAGAAATACGGGAGATGAGGTGGTGGTGGTGGTGGGAGGGGGGTTTTAGAAAAAGCAGGATTGGATCAGGAGAGGACAGCAGATGAGTCGGGGAGTGAGGGAGAGAAGAAAGGATAGATTAATAACGACATAAAGGAGGAGAAGGCAGGACACACACAAGGAGGCAGAGGATAAAATGAGCAACAAATCTAAAAATATCTGCCAGGATCCCACTGCAGGAAACTCTCTCTCCCTCTCTCTCTCTCTACTCTTTGTCCAAAGGGGATTTGTGGATAAACAATGTACACATTGCGTAACACTACTCACTGCCGGAGAATCCTTTTCTTTCCACGTCTTAAACACCACAAGCAAATTCAATCATCACCTCTATAAACTACACGATTACACAAGAAGATAAAAGAGTCTGTGGCACACGGCTGCACGGTTGGACCCAACAGTGAATAGTGACTCTTTTTTTAAAGGTTGTTTCTTTTTTTTATTTTACATAAAAGTGCAATAAAGTGCAAAAAATGCACTGAGAAGATAACAAGAGTTGAAGGATGATGGGGAGGAGGAGGAGGGGGGAAAAGCTCAAAGGAGTCAGAGCCATCCATGCAGCCCTGTGGTGCAGTTTCTTTTTCCTGCTCTAATGAAAGAGAAAGACGGCGTCTCTGATGAAAAGAAAAAAAAAACCTGCTTCAGTGGGAACTGGACAAGGCAGCTCATGCACTGCAGCAAAACTCAACCCATGAGAAGCTAAATAAGCTCCTGTGGTGAGATAATTACACCTATTTCAGTGAACTTCTTCCCTTTTTTAATGATTTCACTGCAAAAGAAGTTGATCTCCTCTGTTGATAAATTGGAAAAGATTGAAGAAGGATGCGAGGGAAGTTTAAGCAACCGTGAAATAGGTAAAAAAAAAGAAAAAAAAGATCCGAGGGCAGTGACAGACTTGTGTCACTTGGCTCCAAATGGGATTTTTTAGTGACATTTTAAGGTGTGAAAACCTCACGACTCCAGTTTGAGATTGAAGAATTACATGGTCCTCCGTGGAGGTCGTAACAATTTGTCCGTCCTGTTTATATCGACCTGGCTGCAAGACTGAACTCTTCTCACACAACTCATAAAGTAGAGCCTCTAAAATGACCATTAGGGTTGAATTAACGGTACTTTGAACTGAAAGTGACCATCGCACCTTCATGTAGAGAGGATTTATTTCAAGTCCAGCTAAATGAGTGCAGAAAACTGAGAGTGTTTTAGGTTTGATTTGGCAAAAACTAATCAGAACCTGATCTTAAAGGGGACATATTATGGAAATATCACTTTTTGAAGACTCTTTAACATATATTTGTTTGTCTTGCCTTCTGGCCCCCAAAATGTGAGAATTGACAAAAAAAATCTGTAATGTGCAGGCTCCCTAGATTGAAATCTATGTGGTTTTACGAGCTGTTCCCTCAGATGTCTTTCCGTGATGTAACTACTATCTAGCCTTCGAATTCGCATAACCCCACCCCTACCTGGTACCGGTAGAAGGGGTGGGGCAACCAGTGGTTGATTTGCATTTAAAGGGACAGGCACTGAAACCAGCCGTCCTGAACATGGCTGTTTTGAGAGGATGAAAAAAGCTGTGATGTTTTATCTTTGGGGTATTTTGACCAAAGCATGTCACAGACTTGTCTTTAAGACACCTGGGAACTATTTTAATTTGTGGAAAAGGGGCATAATATGTCTGCTTTAAACTACGACGTTTGTTTTCACATGCACTTGCACAGGCGGCAGTTGTTTGTTTGGGTTAAACATTTGGTGGACAGAGGTCAGACAGTTGGTGAAGGTCAGTGAAGTCTGGAGTGAGCACAGAAATGCTGACGGCTCGGCTGAATATCTTTTATTTCTTATTTATTTGCGTTGGGGTTCCTCCTCCTCCTCCTCTTCCTCCTCATCTCCCTGAATAGTTGTCCGTGACATCTGCACATGCCTCATCACAAAGTCTCAGTAATCCTCGACTCTGATTGAACATCAGAAAGTACTCGAGGGGACTTCTTACACGACTTCTTATGAAATTCCCCCTGATTTGTTGAGAGAGTTAAATTGCTGCTGTTGGCAGGTTCGGCTCTTCCACCTCCTCTTGTCGTGTACCACAGCTCTGCTACTTAATCTGCCCCTATCTAAACCTCACTCAGCACAGGCTTTGGAAATTGGCAAAATTGAATAGGGGATTGGTAATTCCCACACCGTATGTAACTTGTCACAATGAAGTTCAATGGCTTCTCATTATAAAAGGATCAAAGCGGCGCAGCTATCAGTGCTCCTGAATGGACGGCCTGCTCTCCCCGCTGATTCACGCTAATCTTAATCGTCCTCGTAGGTCATTGACCCTGCCGCCTCCAGGGACTTGCAGCTCTTGCTTTTTAACATGCAGAGAGAGAGAAAAAAAATGAAATGGCTTCTGAACGTTTCAGAGAGAAATATTCTTCTTGGGCTCATTCGGAAATCTTTGTGCAAACTTGGAAATCTCCAGTGGTGAGTGTAATCCAAATTATGAAAGCCCGCGTTTGGATGAGTGAGGAGGATTCTGGCTGTGTCAGGAATATCATTTACAAGATGTAGGAAGAAGAAGAAGAAGAAAAATAGACTTTCAGCAGCAGCGTTTCGAACATTAAAGGAATTTCATGGTCAGTGCAAACAGAGAGGAAAACAGCAGCACTGTGAAGATACAGAGAAGTGTATAAGAGGAGGAGGAGGAGGAGGAGGAGGAGACACCGGAGCTTGTGTGAGTGAGTGCACGTCGTCCCATGTCAACTAAAAGCACCAATGTCAGCCCAGTTGTTAAGGACACTGTGCAAATCTGAACGCTTGCATTGTCATTCTGCTCCTGGGCTCCGTTTGTTATTGGGCGAATCTTCACAAAAAAGGTCGGAGAAAAAAAAAAATGGGGGGGAAGCTTTTATTTTTTCCATCACTCTTCAAGAGGGCCTGCAGCTCTGACTATTTCTGGACTGTAGCTTTGTCTTGGCGAGTGCCCAAAAAAGAAGAAGAAGAAGGTGACCTGAACAAGAACAAACTGGATGGTTGAGGTGAAGACGGCCATTTCTTTTTAAATCAGGTTTAATCAAAGCAGCTGCAGCCGCAGGCTTGGCTGAAAGCTCCTCAGGGAAAGAAAGATGGTGTCGCTCCTACACTCCTCACTCCTGAAACGCCTGAGACACCAGAGCCACTGTGAAATGAATCAAATGTTGTGACTGTGACTTTGTGCGTCCTGTTTTGACTCACACAGATCCTGTGGCTTCAGTTTAAAAACATCTTAGAAATGAATCCAAGGAGAATGTGACAGAAACTGCAAGTGCCCTAATTGTTACTAGAGGTTGGCTCGAGTCCCCATGGACTCCTATGTTAATAAATATGTTTACAGCCTGGTCTTTATGGCCAATTTCAATCTATATTATAGAAATATAAAGTATGAAAAGTAAGGGAACTGGGGAATATGGGCTTAACCAAAGTTTTAAACATTTATTTTCTATTTAACATAACTTAACAAACATAAATCCCCATGTGCTCAGCTGAAATCTGGTATTTTACCACTTTAGGTTTGTGACTCCAGAAGAAGAAAAACAGTTTTGTTTTATGTGCTGTGCTGTTTTATATTCCCTGTTGTATGTGGACTTGCACAGGGTTTTGTTTAGTCAAATAAAAGCAGATATTGATTTATTATACAGTATATGATGCACAAACATTAAGTTGACTATTTACATATTAAACATTTAGACTAGCTTGAAACAAGACAACAAGCTTTTTATTGATTGTACAAATCATTTCACGTGTTTTATTTTCTTGTGTGAATCTCGGTAATAAATTATTTTGTAGCTTAGTTTTACGCATCGCTTTGTGTTGAAACTTGTAAAAACAAAGGGAGGATGGTGTCTCATTATCCCATGTGCGATGGGCCAGAACGGCATGACAGAATTTTGACTGCGCCCAAAAAACTGAACGTAGCTTCAGGTATTGTGACCAAAAATTTAATATTTCCAGAGCAGCTGGAAAACTGATTGTCCTCCCACTCATGACTGAGACGGAGGCGACAGGATGCACCTGGAGAGTTTTTGTTTTGCTTCTTTCCTGAGCGCTGTGGTGGACAGATGTGTTTTTTTTTTGGTTGTTCCGCAGAAGCTGAGTGTGTCACAGTGGTCGAGGTCAGAGTGTGAAGATTTACAGAGTTCTGCAAACATCAGCGTGCAAAAGATCAGCTGTGTGAGTTTATGTGTCCACGCCTGGCTTATACTTGCTGTGGTCGGGGAGGATACAGTATCAGGGCGGTTAATACGGCTGAGAGGCAAATTAGATGGCTGAGCAGGACTTTTTGAAGCAGTTCAATGTGACCGCTGTGCAACACTTGAACACAACCTTTACTCCGAGTCGTATGAAAATCAAGTTGTGGAACTGAAACTGTTGATCTCACAAATTCAGCAGGAAAGAGAGAGAAACTAGAAAAGCTGAAACCCCATATTGACAGATGACAGGTTTCTTATTTCTCACCCAGAAGAACCGGTGCCTTTATCCTGATGAAGACAGAGGAGGATCAAACTCAATGACAAGAAATTGCTTCCTTTATAAAAGACGAAGCTCATTTCAGCCTCGTCTTTTATTCATTTCTGAATCCCTTGTCGGTTTTTCCCTCTAAAAACTTTGAATTTGATTTCAAAGTGTTAAACCGAGCCTTGGTGACACAGTCAGCGTTGTTGCTCGCTCACATAGGGGGGGCTACAGTTCAGACCAAAGCCAAATGGGTGAGGGTTGATGACTGGGTTAAAAGTCACAGGGCTGCACAACTCATCATGTTTACTGCAATGATCAAAATACACCTGTAGCTACTGTCATGTATGTGGCAGAAACAAGAGCAGATGTGCAACCCCAGTGGGGCAGGATGATGGATGAGGAGGGGGAGTGTGGTGGGGGTTGGGGTTGGGGTGTGAGTCCAGTGTGCAGACTTTACCTGAAGGGTCAGCACTATGTTCTCTGGCTGAGGGAGGCCAGATCAGATGAAGAGGGCATGCAGAAGACAAAGGCAAACTCAGCGTCAAAGAAAGAGCAAAGCCACACAACAACAACAACAACAAAAAAACGTATGGATGAAAAAACAAAGAGAGAGAAAGAGAAATTAAAGAATACAACACCAGCATGCATATCCACATACAGTAGCTGCTGCACATTGAAATACAGAGCACAGACAGCAGATTTCACCAGAAGGTCAAAGAGCTTAAAGAAAGGTCTGCTCCATAAAAACTCACACGATGATGTATCTGTCTCTATATTCACAGGTTGAGCCAGAAGAAGCAATTACCATTGTTTTTCTGGGGCGTCGGGGGAAATATGGAGTTTGCTTTGTCGTGCAAAAAGATATCAACACCTTGCTCCAGAAACATGGCGGACTACAGAGGTATGTTTCCTCTGTAACTCTGTAATTTATATGGTAGATTGCTATTTCCAATCAGAAAAAACAAAACAAAATGCACTAAAGCAGACAGGTAGGCACAGCAAAACAACAATTTAAAGACACACAGATGCACTCTTACCTTTTGATATTCAGTCTGAATGGCTCCAAACTTGTCCTTTGCCAGTTTGACAATAAGATCTGCAACAGAGGAAACAAACTCGGGTTATTTTTTCTGTAGTGAAAATAACATGCATAGTTGAGTCCTTTATCTGTATACATTATAAACCAAATCTACCTGGTAACATGTAGAGTAAAGTGTGTTACAGCCCAGAGCCAACCATGAGCACAATACAATATTACGGTAATAGTAGTAATGATAACATGATACATTTTATCTGTATAACAGTAGAAATACACAATAGAATAAAAACAGATAATCATTAAGTACACTAAATGGAAATTTAATGGAAATTTTGATGAGATATGTTTTCAGACGAAACTTAAAAATGGATGCTGACTCAGTCTAACTCCCTCAGGCAGATCAGACCACAGCCTCTGGCCTCAAAGGCTGCGAATATGAGCCCAAAATCAAGTATTTTCAAGGTTTTAGTTTAAAAAAAAGAAGAAGTTGTTTTTGTTCTGATTTTATTTTCCAACTCATTTTATATTGATGGTGTCGTCACACTTTTACATACTGGATTCGATGTGGAAACTGTCCTGAGCCGACATCAGCCGGCTGCAGAACATGGCTAATGTGAGACGTTACTTCTGTCGAGCTGCAGCAGCACGTTGGCGGTTTTGACAAGATGGTGTCAGGAAATCCAGATCCACTGTCTGACACCACAGTGTCACTTCGCCCCCAGCACCCCCCCACCCCCTCGATCTCCCTGCTGGGTTTTAGACAGGGGCAAGTCTGACAGAGCACAGAGCTCTCATGTTATTTATCAGTGGACTGACACCACAGTTGGTGTTGTTGAGACTCTGCAGAGGCAACACATCAAATACCAAACATCAATACTGGGATTGTTTTTTATCAAGGTGAAGAATAAGGCCTTGGCCACACGGACAAGGAGCTTCACCCAAAACATATTTTTCTTGTTCATTTTGAAAATATTTTCTGTAAACATGGCATCATTTCAAGGAATATCTGCGTACACCACGCTGTATTCAAACTCCAAACATTATAGGTCGATTAAATGTTGACTGGGAGTCGTGTGAGTGCACATGTGTCGATTGGTGAAGATTTAACAGGCGCGATTCAACCTTATTTCAGACACAGGTCCATATCACACATCATACAATATAAATAGTTAAAAAAGAAAGGAAAATACAAAAATGTGTGCATTTTATAAAATATACAGGCTAAATTGCACCAATGCCACCTCAGCCTAAAAGTGAATCTGTAGTAGCTTTTCAATGTCCGAACTTATGCTGCGTTCACATGGAGTCCGGTAAACGGCAGACGGCATGCCGGACTCCATGTTAGTGGACGAGAGGAGGACGGTAAAACTTGGACTCAGCGAGACAGTCCTAAAATGGTTCAGGTCCTACTTAGAGGAACAGAGTTATTTTGTGACCATTGGTAGTTATCAATCCGATCGAGTGGCTATGACATGTGGAGTTCCTCAGGGGTCAGTCCGCTGCCTTTGGGTAAAATTCTACAGAATTTTAATGTCAACTATCATAGTTATGCAACGGCAAACGGCAATGCCGTCCTGAGTTAAAATATTTTAACTTTTGCCGTCAGCCGCGACGGTAAACTCAACCGAACGTGACGTGTGAGTATGAGTATGTTGACGTTGCCATAGCAACATGGTGACGCGTCTTGCCGTTGTGCCGTGCCGTCCGACAGTTTGTTTGTTTGTACCGTTCCGTCCAGCGGCATTTGCCATTTACCGTCTTACACAGCATTAGGCATGTTTTGAGATTTTCCCACTATGGGACCCATTTCCCCCAAAAATACCGCTTGGGGTCTCCCAAAACGCTGTTTATGTCAGGACGAAACGCTGAAACGATTAAAAAAAAAACGTATCCGGATTCACTGAAACCTGTATCCGTGTGGACGGGCTCTTAGTTGGTGCTTCAACCACTTCTCTGCCTCTCTTCACTATCCTGTCAATTAAAGGAAAAAATGTTGAAAAAATCATTGATCTATTCATATGGCAGATTATGTAAATATATTTTTTGGGGGTCATGAAGCAGTTTGGCCTTTTGTTCCCGATTGTGACGATAAAATGTCACAAATATCCTCAGACTGTGCAGCTCTGAGTGTTTCCTCTCAGCGGGTAGCAACACATGCAGCTCTGTTCACCGTGCACCGACTGAACCATATTGTTTGTGAAGTGATGCGTTCGAGTGTGGTCGTCGGCGCTGCTCGATCTTTTGGGGTGGACTTAATCAGCAGATTCACACTGACCCATGCGGCCGCTCGCTTGCATACAGGAAGTGACAAAAGGGGCATCTTGAAATGCAACTACACAGGTTGTTCATAAAGTATAGACAGTGAAATCTTCTATTGGTTCAAAGATTTGTTTTAGACATCACAAGAAACCAACACAAACAAACAGTCTCCTGTGAACAGAACGTCGGCGTCTCGTCTCTCTCATCTACACCTGGAGTCGTGCTGGGTGTGACTCATCACGCACTGATGACAGAGACTGTAAGACTTTTCAGAGGCAGGAGGGTTTCCAAAAATAAGATGCAAAAGGAAACACACAGGGGCTTTTCCTTCTCCTGCATTGCAGTGTTTCTTTTTTTTTTTTTTTTTTGAAGAAAGAACGTATTCATCACAAAAACAGACTAATGATTCGTTCCTGTTATCCAAAACCTGAGATGCGTGTTAACAGGAGGCGGCTCCGGGGTTTTCCTGCTTGAACTAGTTACTGTGGCTGTTCAGAGAGGAGCTCAACGTCAGACGCAGGATGATCATCGCGTCTAATTGTCTTTGTGTGTAAACATCTATTAATGCAGGATTATCTGACTGACAGTGTGTGAGGTGCATGTTCCTGTAGTCTGATAGTCGGCTGAAGTTTGTGTGAGAAACACAATTTTCCCACCGTGTTCAAACACATAACTCTGGTTTGTAGGTCAGTCTGCCAGCGAGAGTGTTTTCCAGCTTCTAGGTTAGTTCCTCCGCCCTGGGACGGCTGACGACTCTCGCTATTGTGCGTTTCGTGGGTTGAGATGTAAAACGATCCGGCCTTTTGGAGGAAAATAAAAGTGGAAGCGACCCGAGCCCGGCTATCGTCTTTTCTTGTTCTTGTGGAGCTTTTTGTGTTTGCTTCAAAGACGCCCCTGACCTTGGGGCCGATGGTGTGTTTAAAGACCCTTTGTCCCCGCAGGAAGCAAACTGTAACCGAGGTCTCTGCAAGAGCATGAGAAGGAGGAATATGTCATAATGTGAGAGGTTTTGTGTTGATCTTGAGTTGGAGAAGATTAGGGCTGCAACCATTAGTCGATTGATTGATTGATAGTTTTAATCAACAAGTTTTTTTAAAAGATAAAATTACCAAATATTTGGTGTTTATAGCTTTAGTTTGTGACACATCAACAACATATCTGAAGTTTGTCTAAATGAATGTAGTGATTAAAGGGACAACGAGGAGTTTTGGAAAGCGAAGTGTTGTCATACTACATTTACCATGAGCCTCTGCACGCACGGTGAAATTCTTGGACCGGCGTAAGACGAACGTCTTGCCAAGACTGTTTTTCATTCATCAAGAATGAAAGTCAGAGGTTTGAAGACGATCAGATACCGTCGTAGTTCCAACCATAAACGGCGATTCGGCGGCATTATTCCCATGACCCGCCGGGCAGCGTCCGCGAAACCGAAAGTAAGGAAATGCTGGTCAGCTTGTCCAGCATTTCCACCATTAATTAAAATAACAAAATAACGATAGAGACAAAATGATATATTTATCGAAAATGGACCCATTAACAAGTGTGGGTAGCGTAGATTCATCCACATTTAGTATATGAGACTTTTTTATAACCAAATACAAACTCATCGTTGTCCCTTTAAGTAATGGATAATTAAAATAGTCATTAGTTTCAAGACTAGACAGAACATAAGCTTCAAAAGAGAAGACTTTAAATGAGGGATCAATAACAAATTGATCAGTTAATCAGTCCCTTATAACAGTGAGGAAAGCATTTCTTACAGAAAATCCTGTTATGCCTGTTTCCTGTCTCCTCTGATTTAAATGCATGAACTGCAACTGCTGATGATTGATTGGCTGATCAATATTTAGATTAGATAAAAGGGTGCTACTTTGCAGAGACCAGTCAGGAGCTCCAGCAGCTTCTCCAGTGTGACGATTCATCATTAAAACTGATTAATCATCTGAATAAATCATTAAAATTGTTTTTTGTTTTGTTTTTTTAATCGACTAACTGTATCAGATCTAATTCAAATCTCTGTTTCAAAAGTCATTTCTACATCAACAGCTGTGATACAGTTTCGTTGTAATGCCTGAGTGGTGTTGAAGGTTGAATGTGTGAGAGCGAACCTCCCTCAACATTAACTAACGAAGGGCTTCGCTGCCAGAGTTAAGTCTAATCCCAGCGGCAGTGCAATTTCTCTGAAGCCTGTTAGTCGATGTAAATTAGTTTTACATGAAGCTCAGTGCTCACATCAGTAGAAAACACTGTCGACAGCCCCGAACCACTTGTGTTGTGTTGACCACCTTAAAGTGAAAGGAGAGTGAGGGAGTCAGAGAGAGAGAGAGAGCTGCTACTGAAGCCAATTAGTGAGAGCGAGTGTGTGTGTCTGAAAGGAGAGTGAATGAAAGGTAGTTTGCGCTCAATGTCATTTTAACACAGAAATTGAAAAAAGCGAATTGACAGGTTAGACTATCAAAGAAGTTGCATTATTTAAAAATCTGTCATTCTTCCTACAATGATACTAAATAGTATGTAATTAATAATTAACACAAGTATGTAATTAATTATCTCATAGCGTGGTGAATGTGCACGTCACAACTTGTCCACCAGAGCGTTGTGGAGTTGTTGGATTGTGTATTTGATGAGTTTGATGAGGGAAACCAATAAATCCCATTAGCCTCCGTAGCGTAGCTCTGAGCAGCTCGCCACTCTGCTCCGCCGTTCTAAAAATAGCTTGCACCGACAATTAAAGGTAACTAACCTACTGCTATGACTATAGGGATTATGGCAATGGGCCAATTTGACAAAATATTGAACTATCCCTTTAAGTAGTAGATGGTCTGTGGTTGAAACGATAATTTATAAAGTGTCAGTAAATGATGATGAACATATGATGGACATACAATGATTTAGAGCAACACTTTATAATAAGTACACACTATTAAGCTTTAGTTAAGCTCTAAATACTGAATTCATCATTTATAACACACGACTACCCATTAGTATGTAGTTTATAACCACAGTTAAAAATCTTTTACTCATCATTGATGAGCACTAACTGTATTTATAAACTACATACTAATGAGTATTCATGTGGATAATAAATGACATACTAATTAGTAGCAGTGCATAAACAATGCTTTATAAATGATGAATCAAGTGTTTGATAATGCTTAACTAATGGTTCATAGTGTGTAGTTATTATAAAGAGTTATAGCAGCTGTTTTATTTTTTAATGGCTAAGAGGAGGAGAGCATCAGGGATAAAAGAAGCGGTGGGAGGATGGAGGAATGAAAGAGAGAGAGGAAACGGACAGAGGAAGATCAAAGACAGAGGGATGAGAGAGGAAAGAAAACGAGTGAGGTGAAAGAGAGAAAAGCGTCGAGGAGAGAGGAGAGGCTGGACTGGATCCAACCTCTGTTTCCAATGAGAGGCGTTTAATCCCTCTCCATAAACCGAGAGCTCACTTGATGCTCGTCGTTAACCCTTTCCTCTCCGGCCTCGCTTTTACTGCCGCTGCTGCTGCTGCCACCCGGACGCTGTGACCTTTGTCCTTTGAAGACGAACCTGCCTGTTTGTCATGCAGTCTGAGAGGTCTACGCTGATGCTCTGTGGATTATAAACCACGCTCTCTTTGCACAATGCATCCGCAGATATTTTTTTTTAAGAAGCGTGAATGTAAATGCAGAGAATTAGTGTAAATGTAAATGCACAGCAGCAGGAGGAGCCGGCTTCTCGAAGAAGCTCCTCGGCTTCCTGAACCGAATCAAAGCAGCAGCAACGTAACGAGATAAAGCAGGAAACCGGGAAAAGATGGATTTTTTCTTTCGTTTCACCAGAAGGGAGCGAGTCGCCCGCCGACCAGAGGAATCCAGCAGCGCTCTATCTCGGTTTCGGCTGAGGAAGAAGCTATTTTAATTGGCCATGAACAAGAATCCAGAGCTGGTTCAACACAGCATAAAGCCAGATTACATGTTTGGTGTGATTTTGGTGTGTGTAAAGAGCAGAGTGTCAAAATAAATCCAATTCCAGTAACGTCACCTCAGCATGTGCACAGACTCGTCTGCAGCATCTTTCCCAACTAATTTACCATCTGTGTTGTTCATCCCGCCTCACAACACTTAAAAAAAAAAAAAAGAGAGAGATTAATGTGATCAACCCAGGCTGCACTTTACCCCAGATTGATTTTCTCGTTTCTTGGCTTTCCCTGCCGTCTGTTACAAATCAGCATCCTGCTCTCTGAACTCAAATACACTGTAAATAATATATGGTTTTCCTGTGGTTGGTTTAAAAATGCGTAAAAACACACAAGTCAGAGACTCAGAGACGACATCTGACACCTGCAGTGAGTAATGCAGATGGAGTTTTCCAGATAAAATGGATTCAAGCTGAAGGTGTGTCTCCATATTTACACTCTCTGATCTGCAGAGGTAAACAAAACTAAAAGTACTTTAAAGGAATAGTATGAAATATATAGACTGGGGCTCAAAGTTAACATAATAATGACCTTTTAACACCGCTATTTTTGTTTCACATGATTTACCTGTATTTTGAATCAGATGAATCAGCTGCAGTCTCAAGCTAAACCATCTGTGCTAACAGTTAGCACTCATATGGAGCTGCTGTGTCATTCTATGCTTATTTATGCTAAATACAGTTAGGATTGAGAGTTTCTGAATAATATTTGTCATTGTTATCAGTTAATGTACAATAAAGTTACATTGGCATAAGGCTGCACATTTGTCCATTATCAAATATTTGAAAAACTGTCCCTTTGAGGTGCAATTTGCAATTAATCATGATAAACCGCAGACGCTCCTACACTCAATTACAATTACATATTCTAATTGATTTACAGCCTTAGTTTAGACACATTAAGCTACTTTCATTTGAGGGTAAAAAAACAGAAATGTTTTTAATTATATTAAATATTAATCTGGTTCTTGTCAAAGGGGAAAAGTTTAAGTGCTCTTTTAAATGTATACAATTAAACAATTAGTCAAATAACAATTGAATGGGAATAAAACAAAACAACAACAAAGAAATATTCACTAGTTCTGTCAGGACAGTTTTAAATCCGTCAGAGGCCGTGTGCATTGTTGCGACGCGACATCTGTAGTCGTTGTCACCGGTGCCACAAGACTGTATTTAATTTGTTAATTAAAGAGACACAAGAGGAAAACAATCAGAGCAAACAAACTGCGATGTGTGACTGCTAATCCTCCCAGCAGCCCCTCTGGGTGTCCATGGAAAAAAAAAGGCGATTAGTGCCATGGATTAAATGATTTTTTACAGAAGTGTTGAGGCCTGTGTCTTTAGTGACTGAGCGAGATAAACACTGAGTTCATCTGTGCGTCGACTGCCGATGAGGACGAACACGGTGGCGTTAAGCTGCAACCGCCACAGACTGAGGGACCCGCTCTTATGAAGTTAAGTAGGAAATGGCAGCAATATGTGATTTTCATTAAATTTTAAAAACAGCTGAGTCCAGACAGCTGGGAAATCAAATTATTTCTCAGTAGAGGAACTTTTTAAAAAAGCATCAGAAGCTTTTTTTATTCATTTATTTATTTATTTTAACACACGGTCTCTGATCAAGAGCTGTCAGATGTCAGATAAACTCCACCACGGCTCACTCGTCTGTGGGGAAACACTTTATAAGCGTGGTCGTGTTTGTTTGTTTGGCTCTGTCATCTACAGCAACATCCCTGTGAATAATAACTTCATGTCTGTTTGCTTATCTTTGTTCAGATGTTTGGGTTTGTATCCTGCTGTCAGTTTGTAGTTTCTCTGCTCTCTAGAAGTTACCTGAGAGACACCGAGTCCAAACCTTTGAACACGTCGATGCATTTTTTGAAGGATGAAGCTGATTCTCATTCAGAGCAGCAGAGATTCAGTGTCTCGCATATTTAATGAGGTCTTAAGATTGTTATCGGACACTTTAGTGTTGGGCATCAAACCTACAAAAAATACAAAATTTAGCCTGCAAATCCACTGTCATTAATATCTCCTTTTTTCTTTGACTATTTCCATATTAGAAGATGGAAATTTTCTGAATACATTGATCTTGGAATCAAAACAACAACAAAAAATATTTTCTGTGATACTTACGGAAATACATACACATATATTATAAACTCAATACTAATCAGCCGTTTTTCATTCTGCAAATGAGACTTAAAGAGCAGCTGTGCAAGATTGCGAAAAAGCGTCCGGACTTGAATCGTTCAGGGATAGTTCAACGTTTTAGCAAATTGGCCCATTGCCATAATCCCTATACTGTAGTCATGGCAGTAGGTTCGTTACAGTAGGTTCGTTACCTTTAATTGTCAGTGCAAGCTATTTTTAGGACGACGGAGCAGAGCCGCAAGCTGCTCAGAGCTATGCTATGGAGGCTAATGGGATTTCTGGGTTTCCCTCATCAAACTCATCAAATACACAATCCAACAACTCCACAACGCTCTGGTGGACAAGTTGTGACCTGCACATTCACCACGCTATGAGATAATAACAGAACGTTAAGAGACGGAGTTGTTTTAGAGGCAAATGCAGAGACTGCTTGCCAAAAAACCTCCCCGACGGGAACGCGCGTAAGCTGTTTTGCATGAATTTATCTGTCCACGAGAGCATTTTGGAGTTGTTGGATTGTGTATTTGATGAGTTTGATGAGGGAAACCAAGAAATCCTAATAGCCTCCATAGTGTAGCTCTGAGCAGCACGTGGACAATTAAAGGTAACAAACCTACTCTTAAAACTATAGGGATTATGGCAATGGGCCAATTTGCCAAAATGTTGAACTATCCCTTTAAGTTCTTAAATGTTCAAATCAAGCCTTTACACAAGAACTCTGCCTAAATAAAAAGGTATAAAACTGACAAACTGTTGATGTGGTGAAACAATTTGATTGGTTAGTAAACAAAAAAAAGCAGTAAACCAGAAATGAGCATATATACAGTATATTATTTGCTTTCTTGAGTCTGTTTATAAACCATTTGGCAGTTGTACTGTATAATTTCCCGGGACATTACGTCTACACTGGGTGTGGAAACGTCTGATTTCATATTAAATGAATGTTTTCACTAGAAGAAAAGAGAAAGGAGTTCATGTTCATCTGAAATAATAAACTGGTGAGGTCAAATAGCTGCTCTAGATGTTCCCTGCTCTTGTTAAATGATATTTCTGCCTTTGAATCTCTCCATTATTTGATGGAATGCGTTTTCGACTCGGCCGTCGAGGCCTTTTAACAATAGTTTGAACAGTGCATGATGGGAACAGCGATCTTTCTGTTATGAGACGGCCTCTTCAACCCAGAGGACATCCTGTGGCCGAGCTGTTGAGATGACTGACCTTTGTAAACACTGCGCTCCGACTGCATCAGCCATTCAGGAAGATCATGTAACATACAGACTATGAAAAAAAGCCAATAATCTTGTCCCTGTGGGAGATCGAGGCATTTTCTCTCTGAGATACAGTAAATGTCACAAAGACGGGTCCGGCTGACAATGAAGCTGATGGAGAGTTAAAGGTGTACACTGCGTTCCTGTCATAGCACTGAAAGGAAAACACATTTGTACTGAATGTACAGACTCGCTTCTCTGGCAGTCGTTAGAAAGACAATCCAGTACTGTGACGAACAAACTCTCCCTTTTCTGCTGCTGTAAAACCTAAAACTACTAGTTTGCCTAACAGCAGACTGCACCTTAATCTTATTTTATACTGAGTTTGGGGTTCGTGAAGGTGTATTCACCTCCGACTTCCAAGAGGTGTGACCAATGGACATAGATCAAATTCCTCTGCACACAGTCGGATTGGAAAGAGCATTGATCCGAAGACGTATACAAGGCGACAGAAAACATGTTTACAAATTTGTTGGTTGTAATTTTGGGTAACCCTTTAATTTACAGGCCGTTAATTACGTTATAATGTCAAGAAATAGCCAAGAAATAACAATTGATTGTATAGCGATGTCAAGAAATAGCCTAGAAATAACGGTCAATTTCATAGTAGTGTCATGTTTTTCATAAAGACAAAAGGTTACACATGAACTCTGAATTTCTTGGGAAAGGCCAGAATTTTTCTCCACCAAGTCCTTGCAATCAATCGCTATTTCTTGGCTATATTTCTCGACATTACTGTGAAATTGACTGTTATTTCTAGGCTATTTCTTTACCTTATGACGCAATTAATTGTTATTTCTTAGCTATTTCTTGACATTATCACATAATTAACGGCCTGTAAATTTAAGGGTTACAGTACTTCATTTTGCAGGAACAATGACTTCTGCTGGTTTTGCAAAGAACATACAGTAAGAGAGTGTCTGGTGTCTGCAGCCACTCAACCACCATTACTGTACAGTAGCTAATCTTCAATGCTTTGTTGCATTTAAACAAAAGCTGCTAGATGTCACTGCTCTGTCATCATCACATTACTGTAAGTTTTCAAGGAGTTGGAGGTCAGCGGCTTCAACGGCTTCTCCTCCAGGTTCGTCTGGGTTCAACCAGGATATGGAGTTACGGCCTCGTGATTTAAGCCAGAAAGAATCTGAATGTTTACGCCAAATGTGAAGAAACTCCCACGAGGAGCCGCAGAGATTATCACTCCCACAAAAAACTGAAAACAAAAGTGTTTCCTAAGGTCAACATGACCCACAGTCTAATCAGTTCATCCTTGTCTCCAAGTGAACTATTGTATCCAATAATGAATTTCGACAGACAGACAACCTGAACATTCATTACAACGATTCTAATGTATAAAAGCAGCATTTTTAAATCGCATTAACATTTATAATGATGGTTTTTTGATGAGGGTCCAGCAGCTCTGATTTAACACTGCACCTCTGAAACGCTGTCAGACCAGACTGGCTCTGTGCAGATTAAGGAACAGCGGTACTACATTTGGACATTTTTAATCCACACATTCTCCCTCGTTGTCAGTCCCGGTGCCGACTTCACCCACAACATCCCACGACCCGACCACTGGCGGCTCAGTCGGAGATTTAGATGTTTGCTGCTGCTAGCGGCTGATAAAGCCTGGAGGAGCCTGGAGATGAGATAAGGAGCAGGCTCCAACGTTTGTGTAAGGTAAAAAAAAAAAAAACCATTACAACTATTTCCTCACACATGCAGTCGTGCTTTGAGAGACCTGTGACCTTTAAAGGGATAGTTCAACATTTTGGCAAATTGGCCCATTGCCATAATCGCTATAGTCATAGCAGTAGGTTTGTTACCTTTAATTGTCGGTGCAAGCTATTTTTAGAACGGTGGAGCAGAGCTGCGAGCTGCTCAGAGCTACGCTACGGAGGCTAATGGGATTTCTTGGTTTCCCGCATCAAACTCATCAAATACACAATCCAACAACTCCAAAACGCTCTGGTGGACAAGTTGTGACCTGCACATTCACCACACTATGAGATAATAACAGAACGTTATGAGACAGAGTTGTTTTAGAGGTAAATTCATGCAAAACAGCTGATGTGCGTTGCCTTCAGGGACAGTTTTTCAGCAAGCAGTCTCTGTATTTACCTAAAAAATAACTGTCTCGTAACGTTCCATTATTATCTCATAGCGTGGTGAATGTGCAGGTCACAACTTGTCCACCAGAGCGTTTTGGAGTTGTTGGATTTTGTATTTGATGAGTTTGATGAGGGAAACCAAGAAATCCCATTAGCCTCCATAGCGTAGCTCTGAGCAGCTCACGGCTCTGCTCCGCCGTTCTAAAAATAGCTTGCACCGACAAATAAAGGTAACGAGCCTACTGCTATGACTATAGCGATTATGGCAATGGGTCAATTTGCCAAAATGTTGAACTATCCCTTTAATGGTTGTGTTGTTCAGGATTGTGAACATGCTGTTGTACTGGATGATAAAATATCTTGGACAAACTATTCAATGCTCCTACATGAGCTTTTCTGCACAGTCATTTACTTATGTGCATCTTTTTAGACCGATATAATGGGCGGGCCAGTCTATTGATCCATCTGGATTACTGCATAGCATTGAATACAACATGCACTTGTGTGTGTACATTACAGTAAATCCACATGCAGCAGGTGTACTGCAGAAACTGGAGAAGGGGATCAAGTCAGGGACGTGCTCTGCTCTGCCAGCTTCTGGCTCTGTTAATGCTGCCGGTGTCGAGACCGGAGCTTATTTTACGCCCTCGCTTATTTTAAGTTAGACTAAACGGCTGAAATGGAGAAAGGCAGAAAGTGTAAAAAAAGGAAACGACAGGAAGAAAGATTTGGTGAAGGGGAAAGTAAATAAATAGATAAATGAAAGCAGAGTTGGAATAGGATGAGACAGATGGATAAATAAAAACAGCCGAGTGAAGGAGTCAGACGGAGGAGGATGGGGAGCAAGTGTGAATACTAAGAAGCGGAGGATGGATGTTGATGGAGAGATAATGATGTATAAATAGATGGAGCAATGATAGGTGGTTGGATGTAAAAGAGATAAAGTTGGTGTCATGGAAACTGCGGCCTTCGTTGCTGTGCTGCGTTTACTGACCACCGGCACGGAAAATAAAAGAGGAGGGAAAAAAATAATCAACTTGCACAAGCAGAATCAACAAAACTCTGATATTTCCCCCCCGCTAAGCCGCGGCAGTCGCCTGTGACAACACCCGTTGCTAACAGGCTTATTAAAAAATAAATAAATTATAAGGAAGGGAGTAAGTAAGTAAGCCTTGGCCATGAGATACACTTCCACACCAACCAAACTTTCATTCAGCCGCACTCTGCTTGTAAGGCACGCCGAGCAACAAAGCAGATAGCCAGTTGGGGATTTTTCCTCCACAGTGAGGACGCTGTTGCCAACTACGTGGATTCTCCCTCACAAAGTTATCTGAGGACACACACACACACACACACACACACACACACACACACACACACACACACACACACACACACACACACACACACACACACACACACACACACACAAACGGGAGGGCGCTTTGTATTAGGACTTAAATTCAGCAGGAGTTGTAACACTAATGCAGACAGGAAACTCTTCTCTGCGTTTCTGCAGCGCTGGAAGTGACAGAAACAGGACGGTCGCTGCTGTGGAACAACTAAAGACATTAGGGGTGTGCATTGGCACTGCCCTCACGATTCAATTCGATTACGATTCGGCAGGTAACGATTCGATTCGATTCGATTCTCCGATGCATTGCGATGCATTGCAATGCATCGCAATGCATCAAAATTCTACTGCACTCAACACGGCAAAGTTTTCATCAGTCATGAGATATTGAACAAGAGATTTTATTGGCTGCACATGTGTGTATTATCACTCTCCTGTATCTTTGACATAAATATTATAAAATAAAATAAAATTGAATGGTATGTATTGGATATGGCATTTAAATCACTTCTAGGGCTGCCCCCCAAAAATAGCCTTGGTCGATTGGTCGCAGGAAAAAACAAACAAACCTTTGGAGCCGTGTCTCAAAATCTAGACTACGGGGCTTTTATTTTGAAGGGCCAGATACAGGAAGTCGTGACAGTTTTTGTTGTTGTTGTTTTTTTTACACGGCACGGCACGGCACGGCCTTCTCTCTCTCTCTGCATCAGAGACCCCCAGCCCGAGCTCAGTCACTCCCCCTCCTCTACTGTGTTTATTGGTGATAACGGGCATGCTGCCTGTAGTAACGCTAAAACCCGACCGGCTTGTTGAATCTCGGACCGAACACGGCCGGACTCACGAGCGTTAATTAATTAATTCTCAATCCGACCGCGGGTGAAAAAAAAAAAAAAAGGAAAAAGAAAGCCAGAGGCAACACTGCTACTGCTGGTGCTGCCGCTTAGCAGCTACAGGCTGCGCATGTCGTTGCTCCGGAAATGCCCCTCGGAGGTAATTGTAACTTCACAACTTTATTTGAGGCCAGAAAATAAACAGTAACATAATCGATTATGGCACGTTGCCGCATCGATGCTGAATCGTGCATGTCCCGCATTGCAATGCATCGCCGAATCGATTATTGTTGACACCCCTAAAAGACATTCACATATGAATACATTTTTATTTGAAGCTGCTAATAACTATTATTATGTGAACACAGGATCAAATGGTTCTGCGCATGTGGAAGGGGGGTCAGTTCAGTTACAGCTTACATCTGCAGGTCTATGAACAGGTTTCCTGCAGGTCCTGGAAACTCTCATAAAAACTCTTTATAACTGAACTAGCAACACATACTGCAGGGTCCACATACAGTGGATACGGAAAGTATTCGGACCCCTTTCAGTTTTTCACCATGTAACCCACATTTTTGCAAATTAATTAAAAAGAAAAACTGAATTATCACCTGAACTTAAGTTTTCAGACCATTTGCTGTAACACTCATGTAGGTCATTCAATTTCTTTCGTTCATCTTTGAGATGGTTCTACACCTTCATTTGAGTCCAGCTGTGTTGAATTAAATAGTTTGGACATCATTTAGAAAGGTACACACCTGTCTAAATAAGGCCTCAATAAGCTCAATTACATATCAGAGCAAAATGAGATCCATGAGGTCGAAGGAGCTGCCCTGTAGCAAGGCTACAAAAAAATATTCTGCTGCACTTATTGTTTTGAAGTTTTACAGCTATGTGGCACAAGCTGAGTGTTTCTTAACAGGCGTGTCCAACCCGGCAGTAGGCGCCCGTTCAGACGGGTTTGGACCGAAATTACATAGGAATGACTTTAGTCATTTTTCCGGGTTCGGGCAGAGAATTAATGCTAGTGAGACGCGTCGAGTTCGGGCTTCAACACCCGCGCTTCCGGTCCAGTCGGATTTTAATTTTAGTTTTGACACTTTCATTCAAGCATTTGCAAGTGAATAAACGTCACTACACATTTACGTCGGCATGGAGCAGAAAGAACGTAACCAGACAACATTAAGTTTCACCGTTTACATGACACGATTTTCATTTCTTTCGGTTTAAACAAAGGTTTATTCCTCCTCTCGGAATATCTGGCTCCATGTGAAGCTCCAGAGATCACGTGAGGAGATGTGAGAAAGGTCAACTTCTTACGTATAATGTAAACGTAGACGATAGTATTACCTCTGACAGTGCAGAACTGTACACCTTGTGCAACGAGCTTAAGGTCAGGTATTGTGTTGGAGTTGGAGAAGTTGGTGGTAAATACAGAACTGAGAGCAGTTGATATCATTATTGAACTAAATCTACAGGATGTGAAAATCAGCAGCAGTTTGCTAACGTAGAGACAGAGGAGAAATGAGACGCTTCAGTTCAGATTATTTCCTGTATTTCTTCCTCCTCCTCCTCCTCTTCTTCCTCCTCCTCCTCTCCCTCCCCTGTATTAGATCTGCAGCAGGTCTGAGTTAATTCAAGTGAACTAAATCACAGATTATCAATGATTCTTTAGCTGCATAGTCACTGAAATACATTTCTGAGTCATTTTTCACAAACCACAGGTTCTCTGAGCCGCCTGACATCAAAATGACATTTTTCAGAGTCACATATCAGGAGAAATTGATCTTTATTTGTGACCTGCCTCTCTCCTCTCTGTTAGTTCTGGTTTCACTGCGGCAGAAGACACTTTCCAATCTCAGACGTTTTCAGGGGCTTTTACGAGACATCCTGAATTTTAAATTTATACTGAGATAAAAGTTGTATTTCTCTGCTTAATAACACTGTTACTGTGGAGAATTGTTATGAGACTGATGATCATGGACCAGATATTAAGCTTGCAGATAAAAATCGTCTGCAAATCAGGTGTGAATTCAGACTGGATCTTAGACTCTATATTGTGTACTATTGTTATGTCTCAACACAATGATCATGACCATAACTGTTTCTATCCTCTGCAGAGAAGATCTTTGCTAACATGTTAAAGGGACAACGAGGAGTTTGTATTTGGTTATAAAAAAGTCTTCTCGCCGTTTATGGTCAGAACTACGATGGTATCTGATCGTCTTCGAACCTCCGACTTTCATTCTTGATGAATGAAAACATTCTTGGCAAGATGTCCGTCTTGTGCCGGTCCAAGAATTTCACCGTGCACGCGGAGGCTCATGGTAAATGTAGTATGAAAACACTTTGCTTTCCAAAACTCCTCGTTGTCCCTTTAATTCAATTTACATGCCATATTTACAAAATGCAGGATTAAATTACTCTAGTTTAGTACCAACTCCAGAGTGAGTGCACTTTATTCCAGTTTTGTTTTTAGACATGTTGTTTGTTGTAATGTTGGCACCTGAGTCAGGAATAACTCGCCACAGGTGCTGCACATGGAGACGATGATCTGATTAGATTGCAGTGAGCGCTGCTGCATAAATTTGCCAACAGGAAGTCAAACTTGATAAATAGAAACATTGGAGAAAGAGCCACCGACAGTGTTTGACACACAATCCAAACTCACTTTGGACTGTTAACAGCTCAGCGACCGAGACGCAGGTGAAATTAAACACCAAGATGATTCCCACTTTAATAACAGGACGCACACACGTGATGCACTCCAGTGTGTTTCTTGTGACGCCTTCGAGAGGCGATCACACGCGGTGAACGTCTAGAAACAGAAGGAGCTCAAAGCATTCGAGGATCATTCCTCCATCCTTGTTGCTATGCAACAAAAAAAAAGTTGTTGGTATTTTTAGATAATGGCTTTGGTGTTGTGTTTTCTAGAGCAGTGTTTTTCTAGAGAGTTCAGAGTGAAGGCAGAGTGACGTGGTGTAACACACGGAGCTGCTCTCATCACCACAGACCGGAGGTCACGACCTCTCGGCCTCCATCACCCCGTTCCTACTGACTCTGTGAAGCAGGTCGGACGTCGGCCACGATGAACGCCACATGGTTTGTGAGTGTTCAGCGAGTTCATTTGTTCATTTTAGAGTCTGGCTGCATGTTACCTCACAAAATACTGGTGGAGGTCACAGAGAGGTTTCTACATTTTAAACTCGAGTGAGACACAGCGGTGGAGTTTTTCTCTGCAGAGGAGGATTGTGAACAGGACCGGCAGAGGTCGGTGCGTGGTTTCCTGTTTTCACACTGTTTCCCAGGTCGTGGGAAACATTTCAATAGGAATCTGACATCCTGAAACATGACAGACATGATAAAAAGAAACAAAAAATAAACAAAGGCTCTACCTCCACTCTCCAAATATCTATTGACTTTCCTCAGAATTGTGTTTTTTTTCCAGATAAAACTCTTGTTTTCATTCTCTAAAGAACAATGAAGATCTCACAAGCAGGTGCTACTTCATTTTACCAGTCAGAGATAATTGTGATGGATCGTATTTACAGTACATCCTTAGATGCAGAGGTGAAATTTATCTTAATTTACACTTTACACGTTAATCAGTTGGTAGCTCATTATCATTGCTAAGCTTCAGTACAGTGGAGTAACACTACATAGATCTAATATAAGTGCAGGGAGATCCGGTATCAGTGCATAATTATCACATTCAACATTTATTATTCATCGTTATTTCTATACGAATATGATGTAAACCACCTAATATCTTAAAGTAAATGACAAAGACTACTTTATAAGAATGTAAACTTTCACATAATATCAGATTGATGGCTCTTATGGTCATACGTGTGCTACAGACGTGTTATTAACTTGACTTTCCACCACTGACTCTGTTCTTCCATCAGATCCTGTGGGTTCGGTAAAATGTCTTCCAGTGAATGTTAAAGCAGAAGTAAGTGATATATTTGTGTTAATATAAGTCTTAAATAGTTATATCTTCCGACAGCAATCACTTACATAGAGTGTTTGGTCTGAAACACGGGTCTGTCAGTCACTCTGCTCTGCTCTGAGCCGAGGAGAAAACATTTATCGTATCCTACAGTTTTTATCCAATGAGGAGAGAGAACGGCATGCAGGGCTGTGTGTGCAGCCAAGGGACGCCGTGAATGTGGCGACGTAGGGACGAGGACTGTTATGGTGCGTTCAAGGAAACTCTTTTTCCGACCGTGAAGTGGTACCAGTTCGATCTGGTACGAGTTCACCGGTCGGAAGTTACGAGTGGCCGTTATAGTGACTTTCACCGGTAAAACAGGTCGGAAAAACACGAGTGGGTTGCCTGGAACGCTACAAAGTCGTAAGTTGTGACTTGAAGCTGTAATTTACGATTTCAAAAGCCTGCCTGGAACGCAGCATTAGCGAAAACGACCGGACCACTTACTTCTGCTTTAACACACCAGTGACCTGACATTTAACTCAAATGATTCTGATAAAGGAGAGCAAGTGTGTGTGTGTGTGTGTGTGTGTGTGTGTGTGTGTGTGTGTGTGTGTGTGTGTGTACGTGTGTGTGTGTGTGTACGTGTGCACTTGTGTATGTGTGTGTGTGTCAGGACTGTTTGTACTGTATGGGAGCAGGTTTCCCATGAGCTTGATGTAAAAACACCACCACTCAAGGTAAACACTCTGTTACCATAGAGCCCGTTACTATGGAGGGAGTCGGCTTCACACAGAACCAGAGGATAGGAAGAGACGGCACACACACACACGCACACACACACACTTACAAATCTACAGTACAAGGTGGAAAAGGCACTTAATTGAAAACCACAAATCTTTTTTTTTTTTACTATGGTCTCATAGTAACAGCGGTGTCATCAGTGACATTTACATTAATAAAAATGAAGTTTAGTGTGTGTGTGTGTGTGTGTGTGTGTGTGTGTGTGTGTGTGTGTGTGTGTTTGTTTCTCCATCCTCCTTCCACCATTAGTGTAGCTAATAAAGAAGGTATTAGTTGGCGTGGAGACGACTTAACCTGCCGTGACGAAGTTTGTCCGTCACGTTTCAATTAAAACCGATTTTTTCCTGCTCTTTCTTTCTTTCCTTTCTCACATATTTCACGACGTCGACACTTCGAAACCAGAGGGAGGTTGTGGGAATTTTTCCACAGAGTAAACACATGTATTGCGTGGATTGGGTCTCATTCATGAAACGTGAGTAAATCTGTGTGTAGATTTGCACATAAAAGCTCACTCTACTAAAACTCTACTCCGGATTCATGAACGGTGCGGGAAACTCAGATTTGATCGTAAACACGTGTGTAACTTCATGAATGCCAACCCATCGTAAACTAACAACACGCCCCCGGTGATCAGCAATTAGCATAGATCTCCATACATGAATAGCCATATAAGGAGATCCTGACCACCATATTAGGAGGTAGGTGCAACCTGTTCACCTGCAGCCATGACGCAAACGAGGAAAGAGGGAGAGAGAAAAAAAGAGAGATCACGGATCAAAGTCATTTTGGGTGAAGTGGAGTCCAGAAAAAATATTTAATTATTTTCTGTTAGTGGTGGTGACTGGAACAGGTCAAAGGCTGGAGGGAAGAAACAGATTTAGTGAATTAAGTATCATTGGTTGATTAAAGAACCGTTTAAGAAGTAAAGCCAGAATAGTTCGATATTAAACATGAAAAAAAATAAACAACTACAGAGCTACAGCAGCGACGGGAGGAGGAGGCTCTTCACAGCCTCAGCTGTAGAGGAGCATGGTTGTATCAACACATGAAGTTATATAGGCAGGTTATATTGTTACAGAAGCACCAGCCGTCCGTCACAGCTCCATCCAAACCGGTGCCGACTGCGCTGCTGCGCAGGGTGAAGTGTGCGCCCACCGAGCGTGTAGCAACACAAAAAAGTTTTTTCCGGTTTTATATCAGATTATTATCATCATTAGATGGAGCCTTGACGTGTTTGTGCGTGTCCGATCCCTAAAACGTCTCTCTCTCCAAATATTTCTAATTGTTTGTCATGTTTAAATTACGTGTTTCAAAGGCGTCGGCGTATTTTGAACATGAGAGAGAGTAATACGGATTAAAATTGTAATTTTCAACAGTGACAAGCAGTATTTATTTGCATTCCTACATTTACACAAGTGCTACACACAGTCCGGAGCAGGTGTAAATTTTGTGAGTAGCTACGAAAAAATCAGCACTACTAAAAGATTGATGAATGCGGGAATCCACGTAAATTTGCGCTGCTCAGGGTTTACACACAAATCCGTGCTGCTCACGTTTCATGAATGAGACCCGTTGTGCGTGGAGAGCACTTCGCTGTGCCCTTCTGTGTAAACATGCACCAACACATACATATGGAAATACAGGTTCTGTTACACACTTGTGCTGTAAATAACTGTGTCCTCTCTGTGTGTGTGTCTGCATATTTATTATTGTAATAAAGATGACAGGCTCCCTTCCAGTGGAAATTACATTGATGTGTAGAAATTGCATGACAGCGTAGATGCACACACGACGCAGACGGACACACACCACACACAAGGAGATGAGAATAAATCCAGGCGACATGGCAACAGACTCCAATAAAACATGTTATGTTGCACAGGGACTTTCTGCAATCTCGTGCACTGACTCAGAGAAATGGCAATATACGAGTCCTGTGTGTACTCAGGCTCTGAATGATAAACACACACACATACCACAGTGATGTGAATATGTCATTATATTCTCTCTCTTCCTCTGTGACTTTGTCTCCTACTCTCTCTGTTCATCCTCCTTGAATAGCAGTGATTAGTATTCTGCAGGTGCTCGTCTATCACGGCAACTTAATCTGTTCAATTTTTAAAAAAGTTAAAACTAGACCGCGATGCTCTGATCTTGTTACATGTTTGATTTATATTATTACTCTTAGATTCAGTTTCCAGCTTCGGGGAAAGCTCTTGTTCGATTTTTTAAGGACTGCACCAGTTTTCTGGGCGTTTGAGCCGCATGACAACAATCTGTTACATCTTTAAAAAAAAACACACGGCTAGATTCATTAAAGGGATAGTTCAACATTTTGGCTAATTGGGCCATTGCCATAATCCCTATATTCTTAGCAGTAGGTTTGTTACCTTTAATTGTTGGTGTATGCTATTTTTAGAACGGCGGAGCAGAGCCGCGAGCTGCTCAGAGCTACGCTACGGAGGCTCATGGGATTTCTTGGTTTCCCTCATCAAACTCATCAAATACACAATCCAACAACTCCAAAACGCTCTGGTGGACAAGTTGTGACCTGCACATTCACCACGCTATGAGATAATAACACAACGTTACCAGACAGAGTTGTTTTAGAGGTAAATACAGAGACTGTTTGCTGAAAGGCAACGCACTGAAAGGCAACGCACATCAGCGGTTTTGCATGAATTTACCTTGAAAACAACTCTGTCTGGTAACGTTGTGTTATTATCTCATAGCGTGGTGAATGTTCAGGTCACAACTTGTCCACCAGAGCGTTTTGGAGTTGTTGGATTGTGTATTTGATGAGTTTGATGAGGGAAACCAAGAAATCCCATTAGCCTTCGTAGCGTAGCTCTGAGCAGCTCACGGCTCTGCTCCGCCGTTCTAAAAATAGCTTGCACCGACAATTAAAGGTAACGAACCTACTGCTATGACTATAGGGATTATGGCAATGGGCTAATTTGCCAAAATGTTGAACTATCCCTTTAAAGGAGCAGCACACAGAAATAGAAAGTATAAATTATAATATCTTTATCTCAGAATTCAGCTCAAGTCTTTCCCTCAGAAATAAAAAAAATCTGTTGTTGACTTTTGGACTGAGCTGCATCCGACACATTTCCAAACAGACAATCACACCCTCACAGCCTCTCTCCTCAGCTCTTGTCCATCATGTCTCATTGCAGCTACTTCTGTCTCTTTTCGTGTGGAGAAACCGAGTGAAACATTACAAAATGCCTTCGAGGGGGGATTGTGGAAAAGTGTGTTCCCTCATCCCCGTTTGTATGATTCGTCCTGATGAGGCAGCAAAGACGCTGTGAAGTTAAAGCTGGAGGAGAGAGAGAGAGAGGTCAGAGAGGCAGTGTGTGTGAGGGAGTCCGATGGTAAAAGGGCCAAATGCCAAACCACCAACACCACAGGAGGAGGAAGTGACTGGATTTTTCTAATTACGCTGATGTTGAACCACCTGGATGAACATTATGAGGCATTTACAGACTGTGAATCCAGAGGCCAGCTGGGCAGAGAAAGCTGGTTACTGAAATCTGGGTTTTGTTTTAACCACGCTGCATCGCTAAGTCGACTCGGACCGTGATCCTCTGGCTACACGCCAGCTGCTCGAACCCAAGACTAAGTATTTAATTGAGAGTCTCCAGGGGAGTCCGGTCGGCATGTTGACCACTGCACCGCCAAGAGGATTGACTCTGCAGCCCGGCCAACATTAAAAAACAAAACAACAAACTCCCCGGATTATCATCAACTCAATCAGAGGAGACAATCCAACGTCCAGAAGGTGCTGCAGCCAGTCCACTAGCCCTCTGGTGCAGACCGCTAAAGAAGAAGATCATGTCTTTGTTTTTAATAATCTATTTTATTTCCTTCCTGAACTTATATCAATAGGATATTGTTGCAAAAACAAAAAGGGCAAAATGACGTTAAAAGGTGTGACGGTGTAAAGGTTCACTCATTATCAAATTTCTTCCACAGTTATAGGGCTATAGTTGTTAATCCTAACCCTAACCCTTAAATGGTATTCAGAAAAGAAAATTGATTTTGAGCCCACTATGGGTCTTAAAATTTGTGTAATAATAACTCATCTATCAGACGATGTAACCCAAACTTTGTGCAAAATGTAATGTTCGAGTAAATACGGGATGAAGTTTTTCTTTTCTCACATTGGATAATGCAGGTGCACGAATTGTGCGTCACGTTGCTCACGATTCATCAGCCATTGATATTGGATCCGTCATCCGTCAATCAAACGTCTGAGAAAAACGGGGAGACAAGTCCACCACCACTGTCCTCCATCCTACTCCACTCTCCTCCTCCGGATCCCTGCGGTCCATCACTTATCACTAGGGTGACAGTGGCTCAGGTGGTAGAGCGGGTCGTCCAATGATCAGAGGGTTAGCGGTTCGAATCGTATAGTAAAGCGCTATATAAATACAGACCATTTACCATTTACTTAGCCTCGCTAGCTAAGTTAGCAAGCTAATGTAGCATGTCTATTAGCTAACAGTTAGCTAGACACACTCGCACGCACACACATACACACACACACACCAAGCTCAGTCCTGCCACAAACATTGAATATCCCGCCCGCTCGATAACAACCAATCAAATTCGCTTTCCTTACTCAGGTAAACTCGTGCGGCAACCCGTGGAGACTCGTTGAAGGAGACGCGACAAACAGGACAAACGGCCATTTCTGAACACCTTTAAAAATAGACAAATATACTTCTTGAATGCAAATGTAACTTTATTAAACCTCAACCAAAAACAATGGCATATATGGTCCAGAAACCCTCAAAGGCTTCACTGTATTTGGCTTAAAAGAAATAGCCTATGTTTAAATAACAACATGATGTTTTATTTTGAGACTGAAGCTGATTCATTCAGTAAATCCAGTGTAACAGAAGAAAAACAATAGAGGCGTTAAAGAAGGAATTTGTCTTTTTAACTTTGACATCACTAATGTAAACCTCAGGACGATTCACTGCCATTAAACAAACTCTTGTTCCTCTTGTTGTCAGAACAAAGCCGATGCTCTTCATTATGTCTCACCTCTTCTTGCAGAAACTCTCTACCTGCACACATAAACAGTCTCCTCTTGTCCTTTTTTGATTAATCAATAATCAGTTTAAGTCAAGTTGACAGATTTCCAAAGATTCCCACTTCTACAATTAACAGTAAGTCAGAATGGATTTGCTAAAATAAGAGATAAAGAAATCAATACTGAGAAGCAGCACTGGTATCTGTTAACTTGTCCTCACACCTGAAGTCAGACAGGACCGGTGGGTATTGATCCTAAACCACTAAGGGTCAATGCTGCTTCTCTTGATCAGGTCTATTGGACACTCACATATGCTGTCACTGAGAGCTGAACGTCCTCTCTGAGCCGTGACGCAGCAGCCGTGCGCTCGTTTCAGGGGTGAAATGTCTCGGCGCCGCTGACTGAAAGCTTACAAGCATCTGGTAAAGTGGTGTGTGACGGCCGGGCGGCACAGAGGCTAAACGCCGTCGCCGCTCTGGAGACGAGGGAGAGGGCCTGCTGTTTGGAGCATAGTCATCTCCGGCATTGGCAGCAGGTTGACCCCTCATCGCCACGCATCTGCAATTACAACTCACCATGTCCCCGGAGTCGACTTGTAGCGGGCACCACTGCAGCCGCCAAATGAAGCGGAACAAAAGAGACAGAGGATGCATGAGTTGCCAGCCATTCAGCAGGACCGAGCCGCTCGCCCTCGCCCTCGCCTCTTCCTGCTTGGCTTCCCAGGCCTGACCCAGATCTGACGTCCCCGAATGAGACATGGCTTTAGCATAGCAGCACCCGGGGAAGTGGCAGCTCTTTCTCTAACACTCCCTCTATTTATTCCTTTGCCCTTTTTCCTCTCCTTTTTTTTTTTCTTTAAGCCGACATTTCCTCAGACTTTCTTGCTCCTGTGATCTTTTTGATTTCCATCTCCACCTGTGCGCCACATTTCTCACCTGCTCTCAGTCAAGATAGCTGGGAGCGCCTAAGCTCATGGTGGCATTATAATATTACCGTGAAATGTCTCAAACGTTCAACTTATCTTAATGCCATAGCTCTTATCTCCCCTTACTTAGTTAGCTAATATGGCAGCTCCTGGTGAAGCTCTCTCACTGAGATGCATCTCTTCTCTTCTCTTCTCTTCTGTTGATCTGCTTCTTCACCTTTTTTTAACTGTAAAAAAACACTCAGATGATGCAGCCAGTGAATGACTCTTCTGTTAAACGGTGTCAGGTTCTGCTGGTGGAGTCTTCAACAGTTTGTAAAAAAATAAATAAAACAAACTCAAAAGACCAACCTCTAATTATAAAAGCTTTTTTCTTTGAAGCGCTAATAATCTGAACGCCCTTCACAGGTAACCAAACAGCCTGTAACCAACGGCTCTGACATGATTAACGCACAAAAAGGTTTAGAGTGCAGCCGTCACTGTCGGGGGTCTGAGTGGCTGGATGACAATACGGCGTTGGATTCTCCTTTGAAGGCAAAATATATTTACAGCAGCAATTACTACCAGGTACAGTACAGGGCACAAAAAAAAAAAATGCAACGTCTGCACTGTGAGAAGAGCGAGCGAGAGAGTTAATCGGTTTTTGCTGCATTAGTGGAAAAACAGCTGTAAAAAGTTGGAGGATAAACTGAAGAGTTAAAATCAGAGCTGCACAGTGAACGTTTTTGGTAAAGGTTAAATGTGTCACAGTGCTGTTGTCGTCTATTGTATTGTTGCTACAGAGACACACTGCACAACAAAACATATTCTCAAGACCTGAAGCGACATGTTTGTTTGGTACAAGACCAACAATATTATTAATATATAGCCTATAAAAAGAAAAGCAAAAAAGTTCAACTGAAATTACAATGACATGCATATTGTGTCTTCTTCAAATTAGATTTTTACAGCAGAGCACCAGATCAAAAACTTCCTCTTCAGTAATGCTCTTATGTGTTCATGTCCAATTAAACTCATGTAAATCAACTTTATATATCATTACCATGAAAAGTGCTTTATCAATATTATTATTGGTAGTAGTGTATGTCATGTCGGAAATGTATCTTTTTACCTGAACTTGAACTTACACAACACAGCTAGGCACAATTGACCCTTCGCCAACTCCTCCCACAAATGGCTATTGTCCAATCCTACGTTAGCAACCGTAACTTTAGGCCTGGCAAGCTTTCGGCAGTTGAGTCATTACGTTTGCTTTTGTGGACACATTTTGAGACTAGGACGAAAAACATTTGTTTGTAGAGAAGGATGTTGTTGCTGCTGCTGCTGCTGCTGCTGCTGCCGCTGCTACTACGGCGGCGGCGGCGGCGGCAGCAATATAGAGATGTTCAGATACGAGCTGACTTTTTTTCCGACTTGAGCAAGTGTAAATATGGGGATAACCATATGTTCAACTCCGAAATGACAGCTGTACTTTTACGGCTTTTACCTGGGCTTCTAGGCGAGGGATCCTCCAGGCAGGGACTGCTTTCACTGACTGATACAGCGGTGGGAGAAAAGAAACAGCAGCGAAAGCTGTATGTGGTTCACAATCACCCAAAAACTTGCAGTTTGACAACGTTTCATGACCAGTGAGATGACCTAAGTCTTCGTGGGTTGATAGACGGTAAAATGACCAGCCCTTACTGCTGCTCTGTACATTGTCCAGTCGTGTTGTTGAACAGATGTTTTATCCTCCTGCGCGAGTCACGTCACTGAAAACTCTGAATGATCTTTGTGACTTCTTCTCTCTATTATCTCAGAACAGTTTATCCAGAAATTTGCTGATATTTCCTTTGAAAGCGATACCAAATATTGCCAGGAGCATGGCTGGGAGTGAAAGCTTGCCCGGCGTAGCAACAATAACCAAGGGGGCGGGGCTTACGCGAAGGGTCAATTATTACACAACTGCCTGATCGCAAGTATTTTAGCTGACCACAATCATTTTACATAATCGTTTAAATCGTTTCCATTGATTTGTATAAAAACAGCTGGATATATAACAGAAATGTCGTATTTCCATCACTATTTCTTTGTTGTTTGAGGTTCTGATTGGTCCTCTTTTAATGACATCATCACGTTGCACCAACTTCTTCTTCTAGGGTTTGAAGACACGAGTAGAGCGCCGCAAACAGTTTTTCCCGAGGTGCTTCATTTCTAATATTCGACGACCGCATCCCGATGAGCATCTATTGACATAAGCACCATGGATTTGTGTACGTGTATTAACTACTATACTATATACTAATAATAGTGGCATAAATTGGTCAAAAAAAGAGTTAGTGGCAATTATTTGTATGGCAATTAATCGTCAAAATTTTAATGATAGTGACAGCCCTAAACACGTGTCATAATTTCACTCTCTTTCATTTCCTCCCTTTAACCATTCATGCCTAATAAAAGCATGTTAATTCTGCAAAAAAAAGGCCTTTAAATGCCTTAATCATTTAATGAGCAAAATTATGAATTGTGCATCAACATGAATAAATTTCCTCCTGATGTAAACCGAGGCAGATTGTGGTTCAGTCCTGCGCTGGCAGGGTGTCAGACAGCTGAGAGCAAATGACCTGTCAACATCATTCACAGATTTGGAGCCTAAAATAGCAAAGTGTCCATCATCAACACTTATTTATTTATTTACTTTTTGGTCTTGGCAGCCTGAACATTAAAATGTACAGTGGCAGGTTAAACTGATCCGACCTCTGACACCTCTGTGTCACCCATAAACAAAGACTCAATGGTCCCATAAATGTCTCATAAATGCTAATACATGGACATGGAGACATAAAAGACCTAATAGACCCTAATAGCTCAATAAAACCACAATAAATGAACCAGAGTCATTATTTAGGACGAGTTGATGCTGATTTAAATGTCACATAAACCGAACTTTAGGTGATAAAAGTAGATAAAAAATACACTTTGATGTGTTAAATGTGAATTTGTATTGACTTCACATCTTTCTCTTATAATATAATCATAATACAAAATACTTAAAGTGCTGAATTTACCTTTTACCCTGCGTTTTACATGCGTCACATTCAGAATAATTATTTCACATCGAGGTGTTTCATTTACGGCCGTCCACCGCGTCCGTCAGGCTGAGCCTTCACAGAGACTAATCCCAGATTTGCGGATCCATTTCAAGAGTAACAACATGTAGCTGAGGGCTATTTTGATTTTCTTTTCACAGGCCTGGAGCTGCAGGCGAGGAATTAAAGTGCTGTACAATATTACTTTTTGTCTTCTCACTGTGTAGAGAGATCTTCCCTCACAAAGCCGGAGCGGCAGATTAAGTGTAAATGAATCCGTTGCGTGTGTGTGTGACGACAACGTTACCAGTTTGTACGTTTGACCTCTTCTGAAAAGCGTCTTTGTTGTCTTTTGAATTTCCTGAAATGAAGCCATTGAATATACCCACAGTAAAAAACACAAAGATTTTTTTTTTTTTAATTCAAAGCAATAAAAGAGGCAAAAAAGTAGGAATTCTTCATGATTGAGAATCTGAACCTGGAGAATGTGAAGAAGCTTTTATGCGAATGAATTAAGGGGAAACTTTTAACCCTATGTTCTTTAATGAATTCGAAATGACAATAGATAGACACTCTAACTTGTGTTTATAACCATGAACCACAAAGATATTAAAGATACAAAATGAAGCTTAATGCAAATTTACAGTTAGAGAGGAGGAAAGACCGAGTCTGGTTGTGGCTTTGTCTTATCAGCTTTTGTGCTGCAATGTGACAAACACAAAGAAGCTAATTATTGATTTTAAGAAGAACTTTTTAAATCCAAAAACCAGCATCATTAAAGGAGATAGTGTTGAATTTGTGGACACTTACAAGTACGTGTTTGACTCCAGTCTTAAGTGTGATTGCTGAAGTGGCTACCATCTTAATGCATCTTATACTATTCTTTGTAACTTTTATCAGTCTCGTATAGAAAGTCTTTTAAGGTCTTCTTTTATCTGTTGGTTTTATGGGTCGTCTATGAAGGAGCCTTAACAACATTGTGAACGTTTGCCGACAGACTCTCTGGGAGAAACCGGCATAGATCCAGGAGCTGAAGGAATCATTATTAGTCGATCGATTGCTGTGTGTCCTGACTCCTGTTTTGTTTTGTTCTGATGTGACTGTTGTGCTGAGAGTGAATTAAGCCTCCTGGGGTAAATAAAGTTGTGTCTGAAGTCAGAGAGGATGACCTGCAGCAAAGGGCCTCAGGTCGGACTGTGGTTTGGATGAAGCCAGAATGACATGAACTGGACCTGGTGCTGCTTTACTGCTCATTGATAAACTTGTATCTATAACTGCTTTGCTTTTACTTAATATTTAATTATTCACAAAACCTATAGGGAGTATACACAGCAGGAGGGGATTGTTTCCAGTGCTGATTGAATACAGAGCACAGCAGCATAGTAGCTATTATAACATAGGGGCATCATTTGATTTATTGATTGAAATTCTTTATTCAGTCGCATCACACAATAACATTATCGACACAAAACATTATCGACAAAATAGTGACTGAAAAGGCACAGGCAGAAGCATAATGCTTATATTAATGCCTGTCCTACATACCAAATTAAGCTACCCATCATTACAACAACAGCAACACTTACTGTAGACCAGAAGTGAAAACTCACTCACAGGAACTGAATCCAGAGACTTAAACAGCCATCAACACATCATCCGCCACCTCGTGCTCCACACCCTTGAAGTGTGTTCACAGTTCACACACAACGTGAAGTCACTTTAAGATGCAGCACAAACTTCTTTTGGATGCAAATGTGCAGCAGCAGCAGCAGCAGCAGCAGCAGCAGCAGCAGCAGCACAGACTGATGCGTACACTGTATGTGTGATTTTGGAAAAACAAAATTCAAACACTGCAGAGTCTCAGGTAACAAAATACACCGAAACAAATGGAGAATGAGAGAAACTGGTGGACAATGACAGACAGACAGACAGCACATGAGTTCATAATGAGTTTGGTGGTCAGTCAGTCTGTCGATGCTGCAACAAACTGTCGGGGATGAATGAATAAACATGAATGTAGAAATGTGTGTACGTCTTAATGCACAGTGGACTTTATCTGCTGCAGCTCAGTGTATTGAAAATTCATGAGATCATTCTGGGTCCAGATGCAACGATGCATCTTGAATCTGAATCAGCAGCATCAGTTTTAGTCGAGGCTCCACCAACAGTGTTAAGTGTGTGTGTGTGTAACTGAGCTGAGCCAATCTTCTTGGCTACAGATACATGAAGTATCGTGTATGTCACCGTGTAGACATGCATCCACCAAATGACAAACTAGGCCTGTGTGTAAATGTGCCAAACTTGTTGAGTGTGTGTGTGTGGGTACGTGTGTGTGTGTGTGTGTTGGCTCCTCGGCTCCTGATGAAAACCTTCACACTGCTGCCGTGACACGTTGCCTCTGGCAGTCAGATGGCATTATGTTTGCAGGCGAGTGAGGCCGAGCCGTGTTTGTGTCCTGAAGCGTCCCGGTGCCGGGGGCCATCACTGTCACCGCGGTGACATGACAGCATGTGACAGCACAGAAATACTGCAGAGGGGCCGCGTACATCACTTTCCTGTCGTGCACATGCTGCAACAGTACGTTACGACTCAGGGCTCAGGGAGATCTCTCTTGCAAAAATGCAAAATTACCGACCTTTTTAAAAAAAAATGTATTCGTAGCAGGCGAGATTTAACGAATGCATCGCGTAATGTAAACTGATGTTTATACAAAACTGTCTGATTTGTGAAGCAGGCGGATCATTATAATATGTTGGTTAGACGCTTCTATAATTAGATAATGTTGGAGGAGCAGTCCACTCATGCTTTGATGAATCCTCACAATCACATCTGATCTTGTTTGCAGCAGATGTGAGCTGTGGAAAGTTTAAAATATTGAGGACATGAATGCATCTCTCTCACATCCTGACATGTTTGTGCCGGGGGCCCTCGAGGGGCGGTGGTGGTGGGGGGGCCGATATCTAATCCTGCACAAAATGCAGAAATGGAAAAAAGCGATGGAGGGATATGGGATTTCTTGGTTTCCCTCATCAAACTCATCAAATACATGATTCAACAACTCCAAAACGCTCTGGTGGACAAGTTGTGACCTGCACATTCACCACGCTATGAGATAATAACAGAACGTTATGAGACGGAGTCGTTTTCGAGGCAAACACAGAGACTGCTTGCCGGAAAAGAAAAAAAACTGCCCCCGACGGGAACCCGCATCAGCAGTTTTGCATGAATTTACCTCTAAAACAACTCTGTCCCGTAACGTTCTGTTATTATCTCATAGCGTGGTGAATGTGCAGGTCACAACTTGTCCACCAGAGCGTTTTGGAGTTGTTGGATTGTGTATTTGATGAGTTTGATGAGGGAAACCAAGAAATCCCATGAGCCTCCGTAGCATAGCTCTGAGCAGCTCGCGGCTCTGCTCCGCTGTTCTAAAAATAGCTTGCACCGACAATTAAAAGGTAACAAACCTACTCTTAAAACTATAGGGATTATGGCAATGGCACAATTTGCCAAAATGTTGAACTATCCCTTTAAGAAATGTTTGATGCACAAATGAAACCTGGGAGAAATCTATCAACAGGATTTGACTAATTGATGATTGAATATTAGAGTTCACTGGTGCTGGTCACACTTTACCTGCTCGAGGACAAAAACACAAATTTTGTCCTCGACACAAATATCAAATATAGATTGTAACTCACCTTTGAGACTTTGACAACAATGTGAAGCAGTAATTAAACACTGAAACACTGAACCACGGACAAACCAAAGTGGTTCTTTGACCTCTTTGTCTAAAAGTGCAGCTTCCTCTTTTCACTTCAACAAAAAGAAAAAAAAAACAGGACGCTGCACATAACCGGGCTCCACAAAATCTCAGGGTCATTCACCCAGATTTCTGATCCTGGCTCAGTTGTTTGTTGTCACAGCAACGTCACCTAGCAACAGCCCGAGTTGTTGTCCTCTGAGTCAATAGAGTCAATTGTCTGGAGTGAATAGAGGATCCTGCAGCGAGCAGCTTGTAGCCGATTGATTTTCTTTTCAGCTTCGTTCAGAATCACACCGACTTTCATAATGATACTAATGACAAAAGATAAAAAATGAACAGCGTTGCTCATAAGACCCGGATTACTGTAGGTCACCGTCACGACAAAAGACAATAATGGAGGGTTAGTGCTGCTTGTTATTGTTGTTAGTGCTACATGTTTATACAACAACGCATTATTACGTGTTATTTTATTACTACAGCTCCAATAAAACTGCATAAATCAACAATAAAACCAGTCCAGTTCAGCAGAAACTGATCGACCTGTTTCTGCTCTGCATCCGCTCTTATCACCCCCCTCTCTCCACCTGTTGTGGGTCCGACCGCCCCCCCTCGTGTCGGAGCTGCTGCATCCTGACACTGTTATCTCATAGTTTGAGGAGTTTTTCGACCTCGATCCACATCCACAGCGTCTGGTTGCTGATCTCATCGAGGGGCCGAGGGTCAAACACATTCCTGCACCACTCGGCTCGCTACACGTTTCTGAATCACATCTCCAGCTCGTTAAAATAACACGATTAGCTACATTCTGGTCAAAAAAAAAACGGTCTGTACTTTCTAATCACACCAACCTTGACTGATTTAACTTGATTGTTCGTATATTTAATGAATGCAGGAGAATTGGGTAAAAAATCATGATTAATTATTAACTGTGAGACTAAATGAGTAATGAGCAGGTGAGGATATCTCGGGGTTGGCAAAGTTCCTGAAAATGGACAGTTAAGAAACTTTGGTTCAGGGTGCGTTTCAAGGTGACGTTTCTGACGGGGATTTGGAAATTCATACAAGTAAAGTTTCTTAATTTCCTTTTTTGTTAAAAAGATTTCAGACAGAAGAAGTTTTGTATTAAAAGTGAATGAGTGCACCAAATCCGACAAAGTGATGTTTAAGCATCTATTTGTAGCTTAGCTGTAGCTTCTGTGTGTTTCTTAATTAACTAAAATAATAAGCTAAAATGATCACAGTGTATTGTGCTGAGGTACTGTAGTTAATATTAAGTCACAGAAAACAAACCTCTGGAGTTTCTTATCTGCAGAGGGGCAGATGAAAGACACTCAGTGAGAGTCTGTTATTGTGGATCAGAGGCTGCTGCTGAGGTCAGGTCAGAATAACTGCTGTAAAATAAAACTCCCCTGTCTTCTTCCTCTCTCGTGTTTCTCCTGCTCCAGACGACCTTTGTTGGTCTGAGCTGCTGAGGAACCAGCGCCGTCTGCAACACAACTGTCTATAATGTCTTCTCAGCACCAGGGCTCATGTCATGTCAGTACCAATCTTAATGAGTACTGTAAATGCATATATAAACACACATTTTTGCAGTGATGCTTCAAACACTTGTGACAAATTTGTATCAGACGCTCAACGTTTTACTATTTAACAATAGATAACGTTCATTATACAACATGGTGTCAGCGCAGCCCTGCAGTGAACTCTCTTAGGAAATATGAATATAAGAAATGAAACAAACAACAAAAAGGTCAAAAAGTCTATATTGAATAATTAAACACTGTATTCAGTCCTACAGTACAGTTTTGTGTGGAGCAAACTTATGTAAATGAGATCATCACAAACCCGATGAACACAACACAACTCTTCTTATTTCTCTTAGGTGAATCGACCAATGCAAGGACGTCATTTCCAGACAGTTTGTAGTTCACCTGCACAGTTTGAAGGCATCAAAAAGTCTTTGCGCAATTTTCTCGATACCCATGTCTGTGAAAGGCTCAAATCTGGCCCTAGTTTGTCTATCCAGTGAAATTTAAGTGTACCTATTTGTGTTTTAAACCTTATGCACCTCGAAGCTCCCACTGCACCAACAACCTCATCCCACTCAGGGAGACACACACACAGATAGGTCAGGACTACACAGCTAAATGTAACATGCTAGATTTAGTGCAGCTGATATTTTACTTTGTCATTTAGGTTCAATATGTTGAAATATAAAGATCCAGATGTCAGAGTCGGGCTAAAACTCTCCTGCACCGAGGTGAAGACGAGGCTGTTGTTGGAAAAAAACAACAACATTTCAACCCATGTGCTGTACGTTCTGTAAAGTCATTGATGTTTCCACTTCTATTTTATTTATTTATTTTGATATTATGAATGGAGAGATGAGTCAGATCTGCCAAACATTATGATTGCAAATGTAAGCCCTTTTGGGGGATCATCACAGCGCCTAATGGTAATCTCTACAGATGTGCAGACGGCTGAAGAAATCTCTAATTAGGAAAGTGTTTGAAAAAAAAGATGAAAAATAATGACTCATGACTGAGCTCCCCCCCTCCTCCTCCTCCTCCTCCTCTTCCCCTCTCACTCCATCATTGCAAAATAGTTGTATTTTTCAGTTGTTAAAGCGCACGGTCAGCAGCACTCGGCGTGTTGCTCAAGGACACTTCAGCAGAGCAGATGCTCCGTGTCGAGGAGCTCGGGCCGCGACCTCGCAGCTGAAGAACACTCACTTTAATCACTTTGCTGCGTCCTGACAGTGGCTGCAGACTCCACCACTCGTCCTCTACTGTACGTGCTGTAGCTGTTGCAGACCTTGTGGTGTGGACACAGCTACGGGCAAAGCTTTTCATTTTTTAACTGAGACATTTTTATTCTGGCTTTTTTTTTTTCTCGGTGGCATTAAATTGAACCCAGGAGAGTCGCTGGACAGCTTTCGATGTGTTCAAGGTTAAATCACCACAACCAAATTAAGGCAAAGCCCTGACAACTTTTTTTTAAACTCTGTCTGCAGAGTAGTGCTGCTCGTATTAGGCCACTATAAGAAGAGACGGACAAAATGCTGGTTAACGGAGGTCGACTTTACTAAACGAACAGCTGAAGAGACACGGGCTCATAATTTCTTGACATTTCCACTTTAGCTATAAAATGCTAAAAAGGCTCAGTGTGCAGTTTAATCCACTGGCAGTGATTTGCCATGCTTGTAATTGGTACTTGTTTAGTTTAATAGGCTGTAATGATGTTATTAGGCTTTTGAATAAATTATAAGCAAAAAAAATTATACTATCATGTTTTAATTTGTAGAGTATGTAAATGTAAACATTAATTTTAAGTGATTATGTTGGACTGAGTTTCTGGGTGGAAGGAGCCATGTTGGGTCACAGTGACAAAATAAAACTAATCTCATCAGAATATTATTATAACCAATAATTACTGTGTCTATTTGTGTATTGATCCCCTCAACAAGCAGCACTTGATTTCAATCAGCTGATCAGAGAGATGTGTTGGAAGCACATTTATATGCAGATATACAGATGAAACTGTGGCAGCGCAAATTTAATGTTATGTTAATTTAATACCATTAGAAATACTCATTTACTACTCTAATGGGAAAACAAACTGTCAATCACTGGCATTATCATCAGTTGGCAGAATCGCTCGCACACTGTTTACACTTCGTGATAGATCTGATCTGATCAGTATTGAGCTATTTATCACCTGTATCATAGCCAGAACCAGAGATAGAGACAATCAGTGATATGAATATTGATCCAAGGAAATTACAGTGTTACAGTTGCTCCGAGAATAGATCAGATAGAAATAGAAATAAAGATAGTATACTGTTGCCCATAAAGATGGAATAAAATGTAGGTTTTCTTTAACCTCTTCTCATGAAATGATTGTGACAATGTGATTTATTCCTGATAGATAAAGCGTATATCTTTTCAAAACGTTATTGAACAATCTCTTTCAAACATGACTGAAAATGAAACCACTTTGCAAACTGTGTATTCAGGCTTAAACAAAATTGGGGGGATTCAACCTTGGTCAGTTCAACAGAAACACATATTCGAGGCATGCATAAGAACATCCATAATACTCTTTCAAATGTCGCTCAGTCAGTAATACTGCGTATGGCCACCCCCTGACATGGATCAATATGTTAAGACATCGTGGCATACTGTCCACAACAAGCATGGATTTGTTTCACCTAGGTAACTGGGACTCAGCATGTGATCACTGCACCTGGTCAAAGGTGATTATTGATGTGTATGGAGAGGAATAAAAAGACGAATGTGTCTGAAAACCAAATTATTCTAACTTTATGGGCAACGGTGTATAAACATGCACAAATATACAAAATAAATATGTGCATAAATATAAGGAAGAAAAGTGTCGTCATGCTTTAATAATGAGTAAAATAGAAAATGTAATTGTCAATGTAAATATGAGTTTTAAGGTTGCACTGTCATTATATTTCTATGAGTAAACAGATCAATAAGTTATGAGGTCATGTCTGATGAGTCTAGAGTTTGAAGTCAGTCTATTGGTTCAAAGTGTCAAGAAAGACAAGACAACACGACACCATGTCCTACATTGGGACCTTTGTGACACATTTTCACTGAACGTCTCTAAACACAGTTGATTTATGAACACACAGGCCTCGTCCTCTCAGCCTGAAGCCAACACGCCTCCATTATTACCTCCTTTTCTTTTAGTTTTCCTCTTGCAAATCTACAAACTTTGTGACACAGTAGATTTATATTTGACCTTAAATATCAATAATGCTACTTTGAGTGAAGATTTAAAAAGTTCAGTCTTGCTTCTCTGGGAAATGTTAAGTCCACAGGAAACAGTGGAAAAAGTCACAAACACAAGAACAAAGACTGAATTTAAACAGAATCAATAGTTTGGCTCTTTCTCTAAAAGTTTAGAGTTTATTTGAGATTTCTGAGCATTTAACCCGAAAACGCTCCATGACCAATGTTGTGTGTGTGTGTGTGTGGATGTGTGTGTGTGTGTGTGTTTGCTCCTCACAAGATGAAAGACATTAAAAAGAAAAAAAAACAAAATGTCTTCTACTTTATAATTCCTCTGATGCTTCGATCTCTGCTTTGTCCTTGGTTAGAAATCTTTTGAAGCTTCTCCTCTTCACTTTCTTTCATGTCTACTCGTCCTTCAGTGAACGCCACACAGTCCCTCTCTGCCTCTCTGTTGCACCAAACACACACACACACACACACACACACGGTGGACTCTCTTTTGATGAGTGTTAAATAACAAACATGAGGTGAGACCTTATAACCTGAGCTGTATGAATCTACCTTGCAAATGTGCGCCCTGATGTCTCACCTTTGATCACTCCTGCTGCAGTGAGACATGCATAAGCGAGCGAGGTGAGGCCAAAACACAGCAGCCATGATCCCTGCCGATGGGGTTTCCCTGGCAACTGTTACTTTCCCTGAATTAATGCCAGATTTTTTTTTTTTTTTTTTTTTCACCAGTCTTTCTGTGTTGTCTGAACTCCACCTAGGCACGGTTTGTGGAGAAGAGAGGAGCACAGACACTAATGAGAAACACTTTCCAACAGGGAGCTGCTGCTGCACAACAGTGGCTGGCATCGTCTCCCCAGCCGCGCTCCGCCACGGGCGTGAAATGATACCGTTAAAGCTGCAGAAGGAGCTTAATGCACCTCTTCTATTCTCCAGTGATGCCCGACACACACCAAGATTAATTATATGGAAAAAAAAGAAGAAAGAAGACGCTTTAAATCCCATCAATATGTTAGATTATTGTTATTATTAATTAGTTCGGGTGGAAATAAGTTCCTTGTAGCTACGGGCCACTGGTTCCTGATGTGTTTCCATGTTCACACGTGTGTCCTTGAGCAAAACACTCCTCACTCCACCATGTGAGGCTGAGCTGGTTTTAAAAACATGTTAGACCACAGACGTTAGGAAGGTTTCAACCCAGTTTTAACATTATAATCCTCCGAATACAGACACTACAGCTGTTTGCAGTAAAGATTTCACCATGGATATCTCCGAAACTTGAAAACAAATATGGCGGACGACCCTCCTCTGTCTTTCCTGAGACATTATAAAGATGCTCGTGTTGTTGCCATAGTTCCACTAGATGCTCTGCTTCTGGTATTTTTGCATTCGGGTCAGTTATCGGCCGTGTTTGTGAGCTGTAAAAGTACGTAACATCCGACTGGTGACGCTTCCCGCTCTGCTCGCTCTCATTGGCTGTTCCCTGTATTTCAGTCAGAGGCAACCTGTAAAACAATGGGACTGGACACAACACACCTGAGGATTATCTGATTATCTAAGTGTTTACCTGTGATGAGCCTTGAATTGGGCCACACACCCCGGATCATTGTAGTAGTAGTAGGCGGTGGGAATTATCAGAGTCAATATTATTATGTTACATAGGTCACAGTATGATATAATTACTATTCTGCGATCATTTTATGAGATACTGAGTGTTGCAAATGTTGTGATACATTGACCTTTTTGCAGCTGCAGAAAGGAAAACCTTGTCATCATCTGTTTTATCTGAATACAATAACGTTTTGTCCATCAAACTTATTCTAGTACCAAAAATTTGAATTTGTATTTGCCATTTATAGAATAAAAGATGGATACGTGGTAACAGTGAATTGATACAACATTGGCACGCACACTATCACGATACTATGCTGTATTGATTATTGCAACACAAGTGATGTGTAGCCTCAGGAAAAAAGTCTCTAAATCTCTAAATCGAATCAACATCCTGAACTTTGTGAACGTCTGTACAAAACTTCATTCACTAGTTAGATGTTGAGATGTGGAGAGACATTTCCGTCGTGTCTTGAATGTTCAGTCGCACTGATAATCAGATCTTCTTTATTTTCATAAGTCTCATCCCTGTCGACTGCAGCGATGAATAAATGAATAACCAGGCAAACTGCTTTAGATACAGACTGAGAGCAAACAGGGAGATTATAGCCGAGTCCCAGCTTCACTCTGAGCTCGTGCACGGTCACACTCACACTCACTATAGGAGGGGAGGAGGTGGAGGAGTAGGGGGGGTCACACTGGTCACTGATTAACAGTACAATAAAGTCCCAGCATCCATCAGTGCTGCTGCTGCAGGTTGAACAGAAGACACTGCTTCTCCTTCTTCTTCTCCATCTTCTCCTTCTTCTTCTTCCTCCTCCTTCATATCATTAAACTTTTCAACCTGCAGCTGTTTCCCGGCAGCGATTCAGCTTCCTCTCACATCAGGTGCCAAAACGTCGCACAACTGCAGTTTCCATTAAACTCCTGTCACATCTGAACAAAGGAGGAGCGAACATTTACATAACAGTCACCTGTGGCTGAGTGACAAAGGGCCATTGTGTCGAGGGCTTCACAAAGCAGCGACGTCTGAAGGCTGTTTGAGATCCTGCACATACATCAGTCTCTGTCTTGGCATGTAGCAGTTGTGTGTTGGTGAAGAGTGTGGGTAGGTGTGAGTTGGGGGGGGGGTAGTTGCTCCTGCAGGGGCTTCAACAACACTGCAGTGAAAAGCCGTTAGAAAATGTTGGAGAGAATATGTCACTGTTGATTTGCTCCGCGTGGGCGTCGCCGATAGACGTTTGTTGCTTCTTCGTTAATAACACCTCCTACGAGCCGGGGGAGCGCGCGCACGTCTCCCTCCCCGACAGCTTCGTGCAGACAGTGAACGCATCACTGGACTGAATCAGACGTTCATGAACTGAAACACTGTGGCATGATGCTGGGGTGTTGTTGCTAATTACACAACAAGATGATGCTCAGTTTACATACAGAGGTGTTTATGGGGTTAGAGCGACGCAACAGGCAGATTGAATTCTGGGTACTTACATCAGGAGTGTTGTTAAGGTGTGTTACTACTGTATACGCTCAGTGTAGAGCTACTATAAGCAGCTGATACTGAAAACAGCACTGCCTCCATGTGTAGGATATGTTTCATAATCCATCTGGTACTGGATGGTGGCCAATAATCATATTGATGATTATATGAGGTCAAAAAAGTCTAATCTTTTCAATATGTTTATTTCTTTCATCCAAGAAAGTCTCTTTTTTTTGAAGCAAATCTCGTTGTTTTGTTCATTAAAAAGTGCAAAAGTAAAGAAAACACCTCTAACTAATCAGGTGTGAGTGATTTCTGGTCTTGAATCTGTAAATATTTGCCTTTTTCTCACAGTATTTTGCTTGAAACACGACTGGAATGATGAGTAGATAAACAAAGTAGTTGCAGCTGTTGGTTGTTTTTGAGTTGATTAATAATTAAGGTCATTAGGAAGATGTCACATAGCTTCAAGCTTCTCGAATGTGGTGATATTGTTATAAAATGAACAGCTGCTGATCTGGACTCTGGGATGAAACAAAGTGGAGACGTCACCTCTGCTCCTCTAAGTGTTTGACTCTCTGTTTTGACACTTTATAGACAAAACATTTATGATCGTGAAACAATAATTGATTGTATTAATAACAGCCAAGATGTGATCGTGAACAACTGGAGCTGGTTTTCCTTGCACTTCACTCTTGACATTGACGCTGCTGTTGCTGTTTTATCTTGTGGTTATCGTGTGAACTGTCCCTTTAAACACTGACTACAAGATTTTAGAAGATGATTGATTTATTTATTTATTTATTTATTTATTTTAGCAGTTTGTTTGCTCCAGGATTCAGTGATTCATTCCTGAAATGTCTGCTGGACGAAGGCTAACACTGTGGCTCACCACAGGCTGAAACATCCACCCAATATAAACAGAGCTCCACTCCGACATCTGCATCACCTCCAGTCACAAACCAGCGGAGTGGAAACGATTTTCTTTTTCTTTCTTTTTTTTTTCCCCCTCACTTGTCTTATAGATGTTAATGTGACTCCAAGTTATGTTTCCCATCATCAGCAAGCTACACGGTGCAGAGGGAATTCCTGTTCTGTTCACATAATGCTGCAGAAAAAACTCCCTGGTGCTTTTTGCTGCAAACCAGCCCCGATGCATCCAACCCCATCTGACAGATCAGTGGACGTGTCGTGCTTGAACATCATTCATGGCATGTGCACTGCTGCTGTTAATAAGCAGATGGCCTTTGCTTACGCCATCTAGAACATAATAATGACCACCCCTCCTCCTCCTCCTCCTCCTCTGCTGGGTGTTTTCTAATCAAAAGAATGACAAAACTACGGTTTGTGAGAAAGTGTTTACAAGAGGCTGAACTTGTTGTGCACGGATCAACAACTTCCACATGATTTCCACTCTTAGTGTTGCATCGTTTGGTTGAAAATGCACCCATGAATGAACTGACTGCTTCACTGGGCAGTGGTCTGTCTGTGTATGTGTATGTGTATGTGTGCTCCATACTAGGATTAGCCCCCTGAGTGCTGGTGACAAACTGGAAAACTAAAAGGCCAACCACATATGGCGCAGGGGCTTATGGGATTACCCAATTAACAAGGTGACTTAGAGAAGCTGCTAATCTGCAGAATGTTCCGCTGTAGTACTGACACAGACTGTGACGCAGGGAGGGGAAGTGCATCTTTTTAAGCATCCACTGCCCAATTAAACACACACACCTCATGTGTGTTTGGTTAAGCAGTCAGCTCTAATTGTATTAAACGTTGAGCCACGCGCTCTTGGGGGGGTGGGTCGGGAGGGAGGACGGTGTGTGTGCACCGACAAACATGCACTCTCTCATCCTGACAAACAACAACAACAACACAAACTATGTGTGTGTGTAAAACCTGCCACAGATCACGTGATGCTGTCAGCCAGATCTTCATTATTTGTAATTATGCCGACACAGCGCGCGCCGCGGGCAGACACACACACAAACACACACAAACACACAACCACCTTCAAGTTGCTGTCAGCTCTGCGCGCAAATCAAAACGCGCGCTGAGGAGCGACACGGAGCGGCGTGACGCACAGAGCCGAGAGGAAAAGACCGACACTCACTCTCATCCATCCACCCCTGAAAAGTCGCTTAAACACATCAGAGCGCAGGAACAAGTGGAACTGGACACATTCAGACCTGAAGCGGATCCAGTTGATCTGGGTTTACACTGACACCAGAATCCAAACAGGATCCGCTCCTTTTCATATCTACAGTATGAATCACTCCAAACACTGTTGAGATAATCTCACACTCCCAGAAGTGACAGTGTCCCCGGTGTGTCCCCCTCTGAAACCAGCCATCTCTCTTACCTTGCGGGAAAGCGCTGGGCTGCACCACGTACAGAAAGGTGTGCACCATGTGGAACAGAATCCCGATCGGTCCCGGTTCGTAGTGGGCCAGTGTCTCGTAAACTCCCGCAGGCACATAACCGAAATCCAACTTTCCCGGGGGTGGGAGTCTCCGCGGCTCCGTCTCCTCCTGCTGGAGTTCTCCGGACGCCGGGAGCAGCAGCAGCAGCAGCGGCGACAGGAGGATCCCGGTCCTCCACATCGTGTCCAAGCCGAGACCCGGACCGCCGGTCTTCTTCTTCAAACTGGGGTTAGATAAAGATAAAGATGAGCGTGTGCCGGAAGGTTTTGCTCGTCCTTATCAAACGGGGAAAGCGCGAGAAACGAAGGTATTAAAAAAAGAAAAGAAAAAGTGTCCAGATGGAAGAAGGACGCAGCTTTTTAAGTGGCGCTGCCCGCGGAGAGACTCTTCACGAGCATCGTTCCCCGCGCTCTGAGGCTCAGACCGGCTGATCTCTTCCCCTCTTCTCCGCTCTTCAGTCCCATCGAGATGAGCGCGCCTGTCGCTACCACTCCGGCATCTGTGCGTCACGGGAGCGGGCGGGGGTGCGCGCCGCCGCTACTGCCGCCGCCGCGTCTAGGAGGAGGAGGAGGAGGAGGAGGAGGAGGAGGACCGGTCCAGAGGGAAGCGCTCCTCCTGCCGGGAGAGGAGGATGGAGAGAGAGAACAGCAACAGCTTGTATCTCAGCATCTCTACTGTCTCCTCACTCAGCAGCCGTCACTCGTCGTCACTGTGGGTCAACTGGGCTGACTGGGGACAATGAGTCCACTCATCCACTCTGTATCTCCAGGATCTCTCAGATTATGTAGCATCGACGCCAAAACTACACTGTATGTGCTCTATGAGCTGCATTCAAAACTTTACACAGGTAAAAATAATATTATCGGTGTGTAAACTGTCAAAATAAAAGCACTCATGCAGAGAAAATCAGTGTTTGTATCATTATACAGATAGATTGGATCAATGTCACTGAAGCATTCATGTGCAGCTGATTTTAACATTTAAATACTGTTGTGTAACAAAATATGAGATTAGCCTCAAGTAAATGTAGTAAAGTCATCTGAAATGGGGTGAAGCATAAAGAAAACAACCTTAAAACTTGTCCTGAACACCAAAACTACACTGTATGAGCTCTATGACCTGCATTCAAAACTTAATAATGAGAAAATCTGCATTGTATAACTGTCAAAATGCAGAAAGAAGCAGTGTTTGTATCATTATACAGTATTGGATCAGTGTCATCAATGCATAATGTGCAGCAGATTTTAACAATTTAATACTGTTTTGTAACAAAATATGAGATTAGCTGCAAGTAGTAAATGTAGTAAAATCATCTGAAACATGGTGAAGCATATAAAGAAAACAATCTTAAAAAGTTTACTTAGTTACTTTCCATCTGTGCTGCCAGAGGGAAATAATGTGGACTTTCCTCCAGTACAGGTGTTGTGTCACAGGATAAAGTTTCATTCAAAACTCATGGTCATGTTCTGGAAAATTCACTGTTCTCTGACCAAACAATGAATTATTAGTCGATTATTTGATGATAGAAAATGTTATAAAAATTGCCACATGCCCTAAACCCCACTCTTCATCTCTCCCTATACCAGGTGCTCTGTTTCGTCCCCCCCGACCTTTGACCTCTTCTCCACCCAGAGGGCAGACAGAGGAAACCTGAGGTGCAACCCACAGGTGCTTTGTGATTGGTGGAAGCAAAAGAACAGCAGGTGGGGTTTTCCTTTCTGTCTTCTCTGCACAATGACATCGTTTGTCCTCTCTCTGCTATAATACACGGGGCCCCTGGCTGCCGGCTCCTGGAGACAACAGGCCCTCCTGTTTGGAAAAACCTTTGATCAGCTCTGTTCACTGATCACACACTCATTTACAGTAGACCTGCAGAGGGGCAGATGGGACTTTTACCTGTGCAGCCGCACTCATGTAACGGCACTGGTTGAGTCAAAAGAAAATAGTGTCAAAGTAAAAGTGTGTACATAGAGTAAAATCACAAATGAAAACTCAAAATACTACTTTGTAACCCTTTAATTTACAGGCCGCTTATTACTTGATGATGTCAAGAAATTACAATTAAAGGAATAGTTGAAATTCAGTCATTATCGACTCACCCTCTTGCTGATGAATACTCTGGAGTAGTTTTTTATTCCTCAAAGTGCATCTGGAGACCCGGGAGGCCGGTTCGTAGTCCAACGAAATCCTTATATGAGAGTAATAGTGCCCGACACAAAAGGATATAGTCCAGAGTTTACTCGAAATGACATAATTTAGGACATTTTTACAGCCTAAACAGTCCTGTATTGAATTTGCCTGGGGTGCGCTCTCGTTTTCATGCGTGTGAACGTCAGAGCGCAATACAGGACTGTTCAGGCTGTAAAAATGTCCTAAATGATGTAGTTTCGAGTAAACTCTGGACTATGTCCCTTCAGGACACTTGGATTGTAGCGGTCGAGCAGTGTGGAGGAATATTACAAGGTTTTTGTGTAGTTTTATGGACCTTTTTGACTACTACGAACCCCCCTCCTGGGTCTCCAGATGCACTCTGAATTTAATTTTTTGGTGAACCATTCTGTTAATTGCTTCATAATTTGAGAAGAATTCTGGCCTTTCCCAGAAAATTCAAAGCATGAAAAGTAGGCCTATGTGTAATCTTTTGCCTTTATGAAAAACATGACAAGGCTATTTCTTGACACTACTATGTAATTATCGGCCTGTAAATTAAAGGGTTACCTACAACTTCATTTACTTTCTCTAGTTGTTCATTAGTGTTGCCTATGTTTCCGATATATCGTCACTTCTACGTCATTTTCTTATGCTATGTTTGGTTTCCTCACACCTGTGTTACATCACGTCATCTCATATGATCTGAAAGCCTGACTCTCTCTAGACTCTTACTACGACTCTCGTCCTGTCGTCTTGAGGCGACTTCCCGGTAGCGGTGACGGAGCTAAGGCTCGTCGTCTCAGTCGGTCCTCAGCAGCGTAAGGAGATTAGCCCTCTAAGAATGTCTGCTGCAGATTTACTCTACCTGACCTCACTTCCTCAGCAGATACTGTGCAGCTCTGCCTCGGGACAGGTGAGGTCACTGCTGCTGTAAAACCTCGGCTTACTGGCAGTAAAAAAGACCTGGACAGCTTTAATCCTGTGTTTGATATGTTTCCAAAAGCAGCGAATATACACCAGATTCATATACAGTATAGTCTGACTAAAAACAACAAACGTAGAAACTCAAGGTACATACAGTAGGTAGGCCTATTTGATCTTTCCAGATCTTTCAGCAGCTCCACATGGTTTCATCAGCAGATGGGGAGTTTGCTCTGTTGACCTACGAGCTCAGGGAGCTGCCCTGATTTCATTCACGACGTTTTTAGACGCCTGGTTTTAAAAGGTCAACATCAAAGCTCGTTGTTGACGTTGACGGGAAGAACAGTTCCCAACTCAACGGCCACTTTCCCAGAGCTTTCAGCCGCATCACACAGACCTTACAGTGATGGTATATGATTATGTAATACAGTGGAGATAAATCTATGTTAACTTTAAAAAAAAAAAAACATGTCCAAGTTTCATATGTTCGTCTCATAGATGTAACATCTGAAAAACACAGTCCAGATTTGGTTTGTCTCACAGGAAAATAAATAGATACACACCAGTTTAACACAATCCGTTCATGATGGTTGTTCAGTTTTTATTACACTGACTGGTGTTTTTATCTCATTTATAATAATGAGGATGTGTTGACCAGTGTGACTATAGGTTTCCTAATTAAAGGTCATCAGAGTGTTTCACATGTGACTTTCAATTGTCTTTTTGCCCTTTCAGAGGAGTGAAAACAGACATTTCTTTGTGCACCTGAACATAACATTTTATAGTTTCCTCCGACTGAAGTTTAAAAACTTTATAGTTTTATGAGATGTAAAGTCTTTAGCAGGTTTTTCAGTGTCTCCAGGTTTCCAGACTTTTAAGTGTAAAACCGTGTAATGTAGAGGATCCAGACGGGTCAAGTGACTGAGTTACTGATGAACTAGTGCCAGAGACTGTGTCAGGGGGAAGTGAATAAAACTTACTGACGCTGTAGCTGAGTGAAAGTGAAGTTGTAGTTTCAATCTGTAGGAGGTTTTTCTCCTTGTGACTCGAACTTCACCAAAACTGAGGCTCAAAATACGTTTTCCAAAGAAATGGAGCTTCTAAAAAAAGCACACAAGTAAGAAACCAACTTTTTTATTAATCCAAAAGAGCATTTTCATACATTATTATCAAGGTAGGAATTAAATAAGGAAGCCAAACTGATGAAACAAAGCAGGCAGTGTACTGGACCATCGCATAAGAACACTTTTTTTTTTCCTGCCTCATCTCCATTGGCTCGTTTAAAGCTCAGCTGGGTCCAGTTGTGGTTCGGTCCGGCACAGACCGGCACCAGTGGGGTGGGTGGGGGCTCGACCGGCTGAGAGCGGAGACGCTGAACCACAACGAGGCTGAAGCTCAGATCAGTGGAGACGAGACATTTTGACAAAACCCACATGAAAAACTGAGAGGAGTCAGATTTCACGCTTCAAAAAACATCATATCACAACTGGCAGCTCCAAAAATAGAACTATCTTCCTTATTACAACGGTAATGAACATTATAAAGAGATTTTTTTTAAATTAAATCAATGCTGATATGTGTGAACACTATTTACATCTTTTCTCTGCGTAAAGTAAATTATGAGGCTCCACTTTACATAGTGACGACTTTAATTATATGATATGCTTGACTTATTATTAACAGGGCACAAAAGGACCTTTGTAAATCCCCAAAATAATTTGAGTGTGACATGAAAAGTGCAGCAAAAATAAAATGCAATCATTTCCAACCCTAATATTTCTATATTGTACCAGATGCTACATGAATTATTATTGTTAATATTATTATTCATTGATTTTAACAAGTTGAAGTATTTGGCTGCAGGAACTTTATGGCCTGACTGATTCTAACACTCTTGATATATAATGTGAGGAATAATATATTGTCGTTTACACTCTATTACAAACATAGATGATTGATGATATATAACTGGCCTATTATATATTGTCTCTGTAGATTTATTATTATTATTGCAATAAAACAAAAGTTTAAATCACAAGGCCAGTCAACCAAATGTAAAACACACATGCAAAAATTAAATAAAAAGGCATTCAGTTGTGGAAATATTGCTTCTACTCCTCTAAGATGTAAACATTAGAACATGACTTGAGTCGAATGAGAAACGTGACCTGTCGTATTTAAGACAAAACGGTCCATCAGTGCAAACATTCTCCAGAACAAAATAAAATAAAATATAATTTATCAAACATAATCACACTTGTTATCGCTCAAAAGGATGTCATTCAAAGATAAACTTGTTTCTAATGATTCTCTGCATTATTATTGATTACTGAATAATCATTTGCCACCAAATATATACTGTATGTAATGTGTATATATATATTTATCTAACAATTGATTTAAATAATGTACTTTTAAGCCAAAAGGAAACTAAGATTATCTTCAGCATCTTAATGTTTTAGGACTGTAGGAGCCAACTGCAGATGTTTATCTTTGTTGCTTTAAAGCAGCAGCAGCAGCAGCAGCAGCAGTTTGAGTGAGTGCAGCTGAATTCTCCAACATTTGACCGGCAGCTTCTGTTTAATGTCGTTCGCTCGCTCGGTCCTGTAATGAAAGGTCTCTGAGCTGCTGAGGGCGACTGTGTGTGGGCTGCAAATGACTTTATCTGCTGGCTGTGTGAACCAAAAAGCTCCACTTAAAGCCGTTCTTCTAAAAAGTCACTGTTGTGAGGCGCGATTCGTCACACCGTCACGTGATGCTGAGACAGTGAAAAGATGCCAACTCGTCCCACTGAGGTATAAACTTGAATCTTCATTTGAACTGAGCGTTTAATGGAACGAGCAGCGGAGCGTCAACTCTGAAAATGAACAGTGTGTCAGTGAAAGTGATTCCCAACCTTTTTGACTAGAGACCATTTCAAAACAAACCGGTGTCAGTTTGCAGATCAACATCACTTGTTGTGCGTGAACTGGTTGCGACCCATTCAGCCCGAAATCCCAAATTTTCCAGTTAAATATTCTTTTTAGAAACACAATCACCTCGTCATCTAGTAAATGTATCTCATCTCAGGTTGGGAACCACTGGCTGGAAGCTCCTTGTTGAAGGAGCCTCTTCCACATTTTAAAATTGGCTTGATGTTGGACAGAGAACCAGTATGTTAAAGGAGAACCCGACTTGTGTTGAGTCTCGTCTGAGGGAAAAGGAAACAGCTGATGCAGAGCGAAGTGACTCAGTTGTTGCCTCTTACACAAGAGTTTGGAAGTTTGTTTTCTGCTGCTGAGCGAACTGAGAAACCTTTTTTTTCTCCATCTGGTCCCAGTGCTCGTACAGGAAGTGCTTGTGTGCTCACACATACGTACGCTGCATCACACACTCGTGCTCTAAATAGTAAACCATCCTGACGCCTCCACACACACACACACACACACACACAAACAAACACACACACACTCACACACATACGGGCACATACCCGTTCATCATACCGACTGGGCTGCCACACTCACACCGTCTCTCTCCTGCTGTAAACTCCTGCTGAAGTTTTCTTTGTCAAACTTCTGGGCTTCAGGCAGCAGCAGCAACAGCAGCAGCAGCAGCAGCAGGATCGTCTCCCACTGTGTCCATGTTCACAATAACTTACTGTGTCGCCACTGACTTGTAATAAATACTCAGCTTTCTGCTGCTGTTGGCCAGGAGAGCCGGGCTGAGACGCCTCCTCTCTCCCTCCTTCCTGAGTGGTTAATCGCTACATCAGCGGCGGCTGCTGGTCAGTCAATGCGGTTACCACAGATTGTGAAACGGTCGATCTCCAGCAGGTCTTTTTTGGGAGTCCTGTGCTTCAGTTCGGACGCCGCCGCCGCCTGTGCGTCCCCCTCCTCCTCTTTGGACAGCGGGGCTGCAGGCTGCTCGGGTTCGGGCGCTGGAGTAGGAGGACGGCTCACTGGTGCAGCAGGAGGGGTGTCGGCGGGCGGGGGAGGAAACGGGTCAGTCCTGGGAGCTGGCTGGCTGGTCACAGAGGAGGAGGAGGGAGAGGAGGAGGAGGAGGTGGTGGTGGGTGGTCTGCAGGGTGTGACAGGGATCTGCTCCACATTCGGTTCACCTGTAAAGAGCAGTGGGAAAAAATAATTAAATAACAGCTTAGATAGGTGGACAGATGGACGGACGGACGGACGGACGGATAGACAGATAGATAGATAGATAGATAGATAGATAGATAGATAGATAGATAGATAGACAGACAGATAGATAGATAGCCGGACGGACGGATAGATAGACAGACAGACTGACGGATAGATGGATGATGGATAGATACAGTAGATAGACAGACAGACTGACAGATAGATAGATAGATAGATAGATAGATAGATAGATAGATAGATAGATAGATAGATAGATAGATAGATAGATAGATAGATAGATAGATAGATAGAGTTCAATATAGGTTAAAGGAGCATTTCAATGTTTGTGGGAGACTGCGTTCTTGCAGATAATTAGTTTAAATGACAAGAACCAGGGATACTGAATCAATTTTCAATCAATAATTGATGAGTTGACTGGTTTTAGCACTTAACCGGATAGGCCTTCAGTTTTCAACAAACCAATAAAAAGTGAACTAGTTCTCCTCCACACATTTTGCTGCATACAATATGTTTACGGCTTACAAACTGATGATGATCTCAGAGTCATCTCACAATCAGAGTGACGAGTTTTGTTTTCGATCATGTGAGCGGAGGAAGGGGGACCGGGGGTGTTGTGTGTTAGAGCAACTTCACTACATCTGGCACAGACTGAAAACGATGCTCTGTGTAAACTGACAGACAGTGACTCAACCTGCTGAGTTCACAAGTCAGACAGCGTGACCCTCCACCCACCTGACTGCTCACTGAGGCACAGAGGGGAAAAACTATGAGATTCATCCAGAAAAGGAAACGAACATTCAACAGACAGAAGTGCAGTTGGCTTCTTTCACAATCCACAGCATTATGTTGAGAGAAAACACTGCAAAGCCTTTTAACTTTGAGCACACAGAGTGTGTTGCATTAGGAAAATCAACCAAACAGAATAATTCATCATATCAGAGAGAATTGAGCGAAGCAGCGTTGGATATTAACGAGCGCGCCCACGGAGACCACTGCCCGGCCCTGGGCTATCTGGCTACAACAAACGTCCAATTCTTACTGCAGACAGAGCAACACAGCAACACAGGCATACAGGGAGTGTGTGTATACTGTACATGTGTGTTTGAGTACGGCATTAAAAAGGATTTCAGATAGGATCGTGGCCGTGAGGAGGACTGATGCTGGAGGCCGACAGAATATTAGAAAATGTGAGGTTTTTGGTGTGATAACAGTATTACGGTATGTTCAATTCTGTCTAAATAATTCAGTGTATCAACCAGGAATTCATAATACGGTGAACGTGTTGCTGCAGCTGCAGCATACGCACATCTCACTTCCTCTATGATTTATTTATTTATTTATTGAACACTAGTTTATTTGAGATACTAAGGATGAATGTCTATTTACAGATGTTACTGGTTCAAAATTGCGGACTTCACGCGTGGTCCACGCGAGACGGCACAAGACTCAGGCATTTTTTTTCTTTGGCGAGACAAGAGGTTTTAATGAAAAGCCTCAATGTGCCAAAACAACCACCAGGTGGCATCTGTGAGAACGGAGGACGACAGGCGGATGACTCAGTGATCTGTGCAGTAATCCACAGCTTAAACTCTAGGCTATTAAACTAGAACTAACTACTGTATACCCTGCCTAAATCACATTTTATTGTAATATGATAAAGCCTGTCTTGCTTTATGACTTGATGATTATGTATCACAAATTATGAAGGATCATCTGCGCAAGGCAAAGATGATAGCATCAACAAAACACGTCGTAACACACGCGGCTGTATGGGACAGGCTTTTATTTAATTCAGCACTCACTTTAAGTTAAACACTTTTTAATTCATAAAAACTGCTCGGCAGCGAGAAACGGACGCGTTTCGGCAATCAGCCGTCCTCAGCGTTTTTTGACTTTGAATTTTTTTGGACTGGCACCCGATTCACCCGTTCATACCTTGAGTTGAGCACGCCAGGTTTGCTGATTTTATTTAATTCAGAACAAACCGCTTAGCAAAAATGGAAAATATAGTCTATAATAATTAATTGATCTGTTGTTTGGCCACTGTTTGAAAATAACCCGAATTATGAGCAAATAATCTGATCCAGAGCAGCAGTCATAATCAGACTTCTTCTAAATAAACCTAAACATTCATTCTTTTTTCTCTTCTTCTTCACAGGAGAAAATGAGGTGCGCTGCGCTCACGGACGCGTTGATGTTTTGTGATTTATCTGCTGCCTTGACTCTGCCCTTTATACATGTGCGTTCAGATTAACAATAAGACAAGCCATGGTTGAGTTTATTGAGTTAATAATCAGCATCTTAGTACCTCTGATCCGGAGCGATAGTGTTATGAAAATCGCTACAGTTGAACTGGTCTGGTTTTTAGCTGCTCAATCTCATTGTTTCAAAGAAAAGGGATTGATTTTTATAACGAAATGAAACGAAAACAATATTATATTGATACATTGTTGTAAAAAAAAATCCAAAAGAAACGAAAATGAACTAAAGAAAATAACTTTCACACACACACATTAAAACAGTGCGATTGGTTGAAAGCTGATAATTAGCCATGTGCTTATAAGCTGATTGGCCGAAACCAAGAACAAAGCCGCGTGAATGGCCAATCGCCATACGGCCGACATGTAAATCAGCTGTTTCGATGGGCGTTATATGAATAGAGATGTTAATGTGGTACTTTCTTGTGAATGAACGGGTCTGTGTCACTTTGGGGCTGGGCGATAAAACATAGGATAAATAACTTTCCCTCGATAGAAGACGCGGCCGATACAAAGTCGTTTCATTCATCCATTTTTTGACAGACAACACAAACAGCCAGTGATAATGAGAGTGGTGACACCGTCAGCCATGCAGCCGGCCTGGACTTTTTATTTTTAATTATGAAGAATCATCTGCGCAAGGCAAAGATGATAGCATCAACAAAACACGGCGTAACACACGCGGCTGTATGGGACAGGCTTTTATTTAATTCAGAACAAACCGCTTAGCAAAAATGGAAAATATAGTCTATAATAATTAATTGATCTGTTGTTTGGCCACTGTTTGAAAATAACCCGAATTATGAGCAAATAATCTGATCCAGAGCAGCAGTCATAATCAGACTTCTTCTAAATAAACCGCTCTAAATAACTTACTCTTCTTCTAAATAACCCTAAACCGCTCTGAGGCGAAACCAACTAACAGGGAGGAGTTGGAAGCAGCGATCCAGACATTTTGGATGGAGAAGCTGACCATCAGCGTCTGTAATAAGTAGCTACATCGATCATCTGGACAGTGTCATTGAGAAAGTTATAGAACTGAAGGGAGGAGCGACTGGCATGTGACCGTAATCGATATCCTGTCCTGGGGATGCTGTTTGTGTGCCTGCTGGTGACTGTAGCCTAATATAAAGCTGCTGTATATTTTAAATAAAGCTAGAGAAAAAAAATCTGGCATGAGTCAGTTCTTTGTTCTAAAGTTGTGGGAAATATACTAGAGACAAAAGAAGGGACACGCACATTAGGGCAGGTGACGTTATGTAAACAAACATTTTTATCATGTGATCAACAACTCACATGTCTATTCTCTTAGTTACATAGGCTATAATTTAACACATATGTTGGATGATCGCGCTGTTTTATAACTTTAAACGTATGTTGTTATTTGTCTCAAACGTCCCACCTATGCGGGTCGTTTGAGACACAGAGGAGGGGCGGTTGAAACAGCATATTTTAAACAGAAACTACTGACATTAGGCTACTCCCGTTATGAAGCTTATCTGTGAAACGTGCGCTGCTCAGAGACTGGGCAGAACGGTCCCACTTGCTTTCTCCCCGGCTACGTTGGTGGAGATCTCCCACACAGTAAAAGATTTAGGCAACACATTCTTCCAGCTGGCTGTTTTTCTTCCAGTTACAGAAAGTAGCCTATGTGCAAAGTACCACATTAACATCTCTATTCATATAACGCCCATCGAAACAGCTGATTTACATGTCGGCCGTATGGCGATTGGCTTTGTTCTTGGTTTCGGCCAATCAGCTTATAAGCACATGGCTAATTATCAGCTTTCAACCAATCGCACTGTTTTAATGTGTGTGTGTGAAAGTTATTTTCTTTAGTTCATTTTCGTTTCTTTTGGATTTTTTTTTACAACAATGTATCAATATAATATTGTTTTCGTTTCATTTCGTTATAAAAATCAATCCCTTTTCTTTGAAACAATGAGATTGAGCAGCTAAAAACCAGACCAGTTCAACTGTAGCGATTTTCATAACACTATCGCTCCGGATCAGAGGTACTAAGATGCTGATTATTAACTCAATAAACTCAACCATGGCTTGTCTTATTGTTAATCTGAACGCACATGTATAAAGGGCAGAGTCAAGGCAGCAGATAAATCACAAAACATCAACGCGTCCGTGAGCGCAGCGCACCTCATTTTCTCCTGTGAAGAAGAAGAGAAAAAAGAATGAATGTTTAGGTTTATTTAGAAGAAGTCTGATTATGACTGCTGCTCTGGATCAGATTATTTGCTCATAATTCGGGTTATTTTCAAACAGTGGCCAAACAACAGATCAATTAATTATTATAGACTATATTTTCCATTTTTGCTAAGCGGTTTGTTCTGAATTAAATAAAAGCCTGTCCCATACAGCCGCGTGTGTTACGCCGTGTTTTGTTGATGCTATCATCTTTGCCTTGCGCAGATGATCCTTCATAATTAAAAATAAAAAGTCCAGGCCGGCTGCATGGCTGACGGTGTCACCACTCTCATTATCACTGGCTGTTTGTGTTGTCTGTCAAAAAATGGATGAATGAAACGACTTTGTATCGGCCGCGTCTTCTATCGAGGGAAAGTTATTTATCCTATGTTTTATCGCCCAGCCCCAAAGTGACACAGACCCGTTCATTCACAAGAAATCATCCAGCTGCACTCTCAAACAAGGTGCGGACTGCGGAGTGAGAAATCTGCGGCACTACTGCACAGTACTGTAGTTGGCTCATTTTAAAAACACATTTTGGAGATGACGAGACAGATGACCGAAAAAAGAGAGTGAGACGTGGGCTATAGTCTACTGTAGCTGCCGTCGTTACATTTTGTCATTGAAAAACGAGGCTACTATATTATTTACTGTCTGCAGCTAGTTCTCCTTTCATCCTCTTGTATTCTGTATCATGAACAGCGCCACTCCTAATCGCGGCTATCAGGCTGTCAGCATTGTCCCCAAAACGTCTGAGCAGTATTTAGTACGGTGCTGCCACCTAGAGGAAAACAGTTGTGGTGAAAAGTCACGCGATCACGCGATCCTGCAGTGCAGGAAAAACCCCGCAATTTTGAACCAGTAACATCTGTATATTTAATGATGAAACTGTATAGATAGTTTTCAAATTATTGTGGACAAATTTCAAGCATTTGTTGTACATTGACTTTTTTTTAATGACGGTGTTTCTTAGAGGCAAACATGTTGTTTCTTTTCTATTTCAACAAACTCATTTGTCATCAACAACACAAACTTAGGTGTGACTTTTGTTTCTAGTGTGATTTTATACAGACATGTTTCATGCTCTCTGCAGTTACAATAAGATTTTATGTTTTGAATGTACTGAAAAACTAATTCACGCCTCTTTCCATTTGCTATAATTTAAATTTAGTAACATAAATCGTAGTTACCCATCAGTGAAACCTGTGAATACATTTCATCTGAAGTTGTTGTGTCCATACAAAAATCTTGACCCTCTTTCCTCCCTGAGGTAACTTTTAACTATCTTGTTAATGTTTACAATTTATATTCCCTAATTTTCCGAACCGTTATTCTTCGTGATCAAGTTTTGCTGTAGTTTTCTGTTGGGTTAAGTTTAATTTTTGCATTTTTGACACGTTTTGGAAGTAGCCCAGGGGTTGGTCCGTTATGAGGCTGAAGAAATCTGGACTTGTTTATTTATATTGTCAGCGAGGTGGCTCTAAGTAATATTTTTTATATTAAATCACTTTGTGTAATGTTAATAAAATTAACCCTGACTGCAGTTCCTCTCAGCTCATTGTTCTGGTTTGATGCGGTGTAACTTTATTGCTCTGCTTTGGTTTCAAGACTCTTGTAAATGCCTTTTTCCAGCTGCAGCTGTTTTCACTGACAAAGAGGGAGCAGGTATATTTTCTCGGGAGTTGGCGGAGGCTGAAGCAGAACTAAGAGAGGAAATATTGAACTCCAAATAAATTGTGACATTTCACCGGTCTGCTGGAGGCAGGAGGTAATTGTTCAGTACCATGTTTACCATTCCAATTTAATAGATTAATATGGTGACGATGCTGTTTTTGTTTGTTTTCTTCTCCTTTTTTTGCTTATTCTGCTGTAACTAATGAAAGGAAATCTATTAATTCACATTTAAACCTCTCTATATAGCAGTGCATTCATTATCAGAAGTTGAGATTTCTTTAACAATGTTTTCTCTCTATTTGTCCATATCTATCTTTTATAGTCACTCCCCCCATTATGCAGATATGTCTTTACTTTATTTATGTCAGAGGGGAAATTGAGATTTACTTAAATAAAAAATGCGGTATAGAGTCCTGCAGCGTTTACATTACAGAATATTTAACTGTACTGTTGAGTCACACAGTGAACACACACGCAAATGAGTTCTCCTACTTCTTCTCTGGAAGATATGTGAGCTTTAATAAAAGTTAAACACCATATGGCTTGAAAATGGCTGATTCGGAAGTGCTCATTACACATTTCTGCCCTCTGGACAAAAACATGCAGTATAGACAGATGGCATATCTTAGTTTTTATGTGAATCCAGATCACTGTAAAGTCTAAGACATGCAGATGAAGATAATTGTGCAGTGGATCCACTGGAGCAGCAGGTGAAGCTCGAGGCACAGACCATTAGTGTTAGAAAAGTGGGCAACGGGATGTGAGGTCACTGGTTCAAATACCAGAAACTATAAAAATGTGTAGGAGGCAGAAGCAGAGAGTTAAAGACGTTATTATTATTATTATTATTATCATTATTATCATTATACTCTATATGATGCAGCCCGACACCTTAAGCTTTCTGAGAAACCAGATTCATTTGTAACACAGGCGGTGGCAGGAGCTTTGATGTTTGATATGACATGATGCACCATCAGGATCTTTGTCGTATTAAAGCTCCTGGCAGCAGCGCGGCAGGCGGATCTGTGGCACACACGGGAGGAAAAGATCTGCAGGGATTTTGGCTGTGGATGACAGGGAAATACTGCCACCTCCAAATCTGTGTGTCTGATTGAGTGTGTGTCTGTGACTTTAGGTACAAGGCCTGTTTGTCAAGATATTAGCATCATTCTTAATGAGGAAATTCATATGTAAATATCTGAGAGTAGCAAAGAGGGTTTGTTTTTGTTCTCATTTTGTTTTTTAGTCACCAAAAGGCTTCAACCCACACAACATTAGTTTAGAGCTGAAACTAATAACGCTGACAAAACTGCCCCAAAAATGTGACATACAACTATTCTTTAGGTTCAAACCATTCAAATATCTATTTCTAAGTCCATATATAAGATAGATAACTATTTCTACCGGTGCTCTGGCTACTGTTTTCTGTCCAAAACCAAAAATATTTCCAAACAGCTTCTTAAATGAAAATATCAATAGATTAAATAATCTTAAAAAAATAAAAACAAGTTGAAGAGTGAAATAACAATCCCAATTTTGGAGAGTCCTGACAAATGTAAGTGCTACAATCAAAACCTCAAAATGTAAAATGCCATATTTTCTATGTCAAAATTATTTATTTATTGTAGTTATCACATACTGTCAGCTATGATAACTACAAGATGATTAGCTGAGAAAACATTTTGCCATTAGCAGCCATCCTGCCCACAGGACTATGTTATTATACTGTGATACAAGCATTGTGCAAATAACGTACATAAGATCGGCTACTTTAAAGACTCAATTAGTAAATTACCTTTGGAGAGCAGTTACTTGATGAACACAGGTTTGTTTTCACCTGCAGCTACTTTGACTGGATCAAATTCAACGTGATATTTAGAGACTTGTCGACATCCAGAAGGGTCACAGGTCTGATCTCTGCTCCGACACACTCAGGATGTTTGAGTTGCCTGAAGCTGGACACTGAGCTTCTACCTGCTGACAAATCTGTCTGGATGCAAGTGTCAGCTAAATGCCTCAAATGTAAATTAAAGTGTCAGCTAAACGCCTAAAAATGTTAATATAAACACGACTCTCCTCTCAGGCAGGGTGAGGTAAACCACGCATTGCTTTACAAACAACAGTGCAAGCGATGAGCAAACACTGGCTTTGAAAAGCAGCATTCAAAAATTGTGTAAATCATGACCAACAATCTTATTGTTGTAAATAACAACAATGCTTTGTTCCTTTTGTGCATTGGTTTTTGAAGCTCACTATAAGACAATACTGATTTCAGAAATATAGTGCGTCACAGTGCCGAGAAACAAGAGGAACCAGCGAGTGAGTAGGAGGCCAAGATCAATGTGCAACATTATTTATGAGTAAGTTTGAATCCCACGACGTCTCATTTACTGGAGATCTATTCCTGACAAACTGGATGATGCAGTTTTAAACTGTGAACACTTTTCACATCTCCAAAACAAACTATAACTCAAATGTTACATATGTAAAATATTTGAAGTCTTTATGTTGTGATCAAAAACCTGTTACCCTGCAGTTCAAAATTAATAAATCGCTCTCTGGGCGCTTGTTTTATTATTAAAAGTGGATATCATTAGATTGCTGATTAGAATCAAGACGGAGGTGGTAATTAATCTAAATATACAGAGGTGTGAAAAGTTAAATGCTCCAGTACTTGATTGTAGGAAGCCTGATAGCTCCGCAGTGTAATCAGTGAGAGGGACACAGAGTGTTACAGTATCAAGCTGAGATATTTGAATATTTATGTTAAGTGATTGGGAACAATCCCCCTACAATATAACTGGGTCAACCCGTGCGCTCCTATTACTAAAAAATCTGACTGGATGATATTTTACTCTGACTGTAGTAATGAACTGATTTTAAATACAGCAACACTGTCCACATCAACCTAATAAGCCATTTCTTTTTGGCCACTTGGGGGGCAACGGAAACAAGCTGTCAACACCTATTAATGCATCCAGTGGTTACAGAGGGTCATTATCGTTCACTTTGAGTCGTGTCTTTGCCCAGATGACAAATGTTGAACCACTGTTCATTGGTTTTTAGCTTTGTTTTTGGTCATTAATAATAACTCCTGAGGTAGCTCCTCAGGTTTTAAGAGTTGCGGGCTGTGAGGAGCAGCAGATTCAGGAGGTAATTCTCTGTAGATTCCAAAATATGAGCAGCGGGCTTCATGTTGTTGATTATAGCTGGTTTAAATATTATTCAATCTGACATGGCTGTGTGAACGCTCCTGAATGATTTTAATTCTATTGAGAGTTTAAAGAAAACACTTCATTTTTATTCCAGCATCAAAGCCAGCCAAAGCAGAGCGTGATCAAAACATGAAAAATATATAAGCAAACTAGAGTTTGAAACTAGTTAAAATGCAGTGGCTCTATAAACACACTGAGGTACTTTAATCTTTGACTGGTTCTAACACTGACAACTGTGTATGATAGTTTGTTTTTGTAGGACAGATTTTGTATTTTGTTGGCACGCAATCGACATTAATGTACTGTATATGTACATGATGCACCACACCATTATATCAGAGTATCTGTGAAAAGACGCAAACTTTAAGGAAACACATACAGAGCAGTTAAACATAATAAAACCCTTGTTCCATTGCATTATAGTGAACTGCACAAAGAACTGATGCTGAAGGTGTGTGTGGTTTACCTGAAGGAGTGGGACAGCTTGGCTGGTCAGCTTTGTTGGGGCTCATTGCAGAGGAGGATGAAGTGGTCGGGGGCTTCTCGAACAGTTTGTCCTCCATGTTGGCCCGCTTCACATAAACACAGGACTTCCCCAGGAGCACGATACTGTTCAACACTTTGAGTGTGACCAGCCTACAGAGGGAGAAGGCTGCAGTCAGTGGGTTGCATTTCTGACTAGAACAATCAACAACTCTCTCTCCCCTTCTTAAAAAACTACGAGTGTTGCAGCAGTCTATAGTTAAAGAGGAACAATGCAGGATTGTTACCTTAACTATGCTACATTTTTACCTTAATTAAACAACTTTGGAGTTATTGTGATGGTTTAATAAATGACATGTAACTTGTTAGAGGGAGAATGGAGGCTCTCTGTCTTCCACCTAGCGTCTCTTGGCTGAGAAACAACTTTGCAAGATCAGAACCTCCGACCCGGTGTCCCAGCTCTCGTCTCGGCGGCAGCGAGACACAAACGCGCCCCACAACCCGTAATCTCTTGTTTATGACAAATAATACTATGCAAATACATGTCATAACATCGTATATGATATATAACATTATGTACTGCTTGCTTTCTCGCCAGCTTTGTTGTAAGTAAATGCACATGGCCGAGAGGAGGGTTAGCAAAACAGCGACTGGACTAGTTCCCTTTTACAACTGTGTTGAGTATTTGTGGCTCTATTCAGTGCCAAGCCGCAAATATTGGTACATTTGGATGAAAATATATACTTGAATAAAATAACAAGGATTATCATTATCACTTATTCATAGGTGCAGAGCTTTTATTCAGTGCTGAGATGCAGCAGAGTTATTACAGTGTTGTCTCGAGCTGGGCCACAGCTTTAATGAATCTCCTCTACCATCTGGTTTCAGTCGCCTCTGCTCACATCGCACCACTGACACCAGGATGTTGATGTGCACCATCCTTCTGTGTTTCTGGGCTTCGCTATGAGGCTCAAACTCTGACGCTGTGATGAGAGAAAGACGGACACATTTGGGTCTGTGGAGCACCGCTTGCTCGCTGTGACAGGGCGCTTTGGACCGAGATGCGTGTCAGCGCGGCTGAATCTTTGCCAAGCCGCAGCAACGTTCTGGTCAAGCTATTTTTAAATCAGGGGGTGGGGAAGGCCAGAGATGGCACTAGAGATGACAACATTGTATTCTTCACCCTGAGGGAAACTCTTTAATGGTACGAGCCCGATGGGATCCGGCAAATGAGAGTGAGCGAGGCTATCAGCAGCTCAGCGCAGGGAGAATGTGAGGCCACAGTGTTAATGCTTATGTAACTGTGTGCGTCTCTGAATCTGGATGTGTGTTTATGACAGCACTTGCATGTGTTGGTGTGCATTCAAGAGACTCTGCAAGCATGTCTGCAAAGACTGTAGTGTCTATGTTTGTCTGAAAGCCTCTGTGCATATTTGACAAAAACATTTTCATTTTTAAATATTCATTTATTTATGACTGAATGAATTAAATGTCAAGATTGAAACATATGGAAATATAGAGTTTGGCCTGCATTTCAGCCTGCAGTATAATAGGGAAGGGAGTTAATAACTGCACCATATGAAATGTGCACGAGCCACGTTAGACAACCAAATTCAGTTTTAGCCTTTAAATCTCCTCTTGAGCTTATTTTATGCAGTCTGATTAAAATATATGGAGCAAATGTGAGATGAAAAAATGTCATGTTCAGTACAACAACGACAGTAATATGAAGCTTAAAAGGTCGTTCAGTTATGGATGTTGGGCGGGGCAATCTACAAATATATCCTAATCTAACATTAGTAATACAAAACTAGAGACTTACCCGAGATAAAAGAGGAACACACAAGTGTATGACAGTGCTCCCTGCACCTTCACCGAACTCATCACCACTCGGATAAGCTGATAAAACATTACAAAGCAGAACATATTGAAATTCTGACTTAGAGAAATCTAATTTGAATGATAGCAAGAACCATGAAGCAGCTATTTTCAGATAGAAGAATTAAAGTTTTAAGGTTGGAGGAAGTTCTGGCAAATGTTTGTGTGCCAGTGACTAACTCCTCTGGTATTTAGCTTCTGAACAGCAACAGACTGCAGTCTCTCTTACCAGGACAGCCAAAGGCAGAGGGATGAAGCCCATCCTCCTGGCCACTGAGTCACTGTAGTCAGTACAAGCCTACACGGTGACAGATGAACACAGATTACAGCACTCAACAAAACTGCATTGATTAGCTGCGTAGGCTCAGAGCTGTTTATGCAAGTATAATAACGGTGGTGTGAAAAATAGACCCGTGCTTACATTTTTCTGTCGACTGCTGACGAGGTCGAAGGCCAGACTGGCTCTGTATTCACTGTACACCTGCAGGGGAAGGAAAGAAATATAATTAGAGACTGGGAGAAGCAAAAAAAAAAAAAAAAAGGCCACACAGTACTTTACATGTACTTTATGTGACAAGCTGTTAATGGATGAGACTGTTTTAGACATAATGAACATCAGCTTTAGTCCTTACATCTGCAGTGATGTCGTTGAACTTTGTGATGAAAGCGTGTTTAATTATGTCAACAGCAACTTCAGAGGTGACGACCATGAAGACATCAGGGAACAACACCCACAGATGGTCTGAAGAAGGAGAGACACTGAGATGAAACAAGGCTGAGTTTCTCCTGGGAGAGTGAGTCGCCCCTCGATACTGCTCACACTCTGCCCAGAAGATGCAAGAGACCCCAGATACAACCAGTCTGTCAGGTCATGGCAGGTAAATAATAAATAATAACACTTAAATACTCCTCTAGCACCATCTTTGAAACGGTTATTTAAGTGTTGTATTCACTCCTGCATACTGAGATTTTTCCAAGACAGTATTCAGTCTGATGGCACTTCATTTACAGTCTTCATGTTTGGTTAATTATCAAGTTCAGACATGAAATATTCCATGCAAAATGTATGCATTTATGTCACCTGGGGAAGTGGAAAAAGCTGAAAAATGACAGACATATTACCTCTTTGTGAAGTTACAGTTACAACACACAAAATGCTGCTAATTTAGACATACAGATCAAAAAGCATCACCGCATTTCTGAGATGACCTTGAATCCAGTACCTGACTGTCCTACACTTTGTATTCTTAATTTGTATCCAAAGGAGTGTATGCTTACCAGCAAAGAGAAGAAAATGACTGACTTATGTTTATTACAAGCTGGGTGCTTGATTTCTCTTTGCTGGAAAGACGTCAACTATCAGCATGCCTTGTCCTTGAAACGTCAAAATACACAGTGAAAAAGAAATGGACTAAATTCAAAGAGATCTAGAGACTCTGGTAACTTGAAGGTGATTTGTCCCTAACTGTTGATACCTAACCATGTGATGCTAAGCTGTGTATGATTACGTAATGTCGTTACCAAGTTTTGCGTTTTGTTTTTAATTCTGTCTTTTCTTTAACTATTTATTTTTCCTTAGGGGTGGGGGAGTGGATTGTTTTATACTTTGACTGTTACATACTTTGTTAAATGTATTAAAATGTAATTTTGTAAACTGTTAAAACTCAATAAATACATATCTATATAAAAAAAAAACATGGTGTTCAGTTTTTATCCACCAAACAAATGCTCCAAACAGGTGAATGTTGAAAAACCACAACAATGAACTGAGAGCTGTTAAAATGTTTGATGAGCTCTCTCTCACGTCATCACCGTCACCTGCTGCCATGAGGCAAGTCCTGTGACCCACTGTCATTACCAACATATTAACAAGTGCAGCTCTGATTGATATTTATGTAACATGTATCAGATGACAAAGTGTAAAGTGTGGCAATGTGAGAAGGTCTAGTCAGATAATTATCACCTGAATCTGCAGTTCTCTTGGGATTTACACTTTACTGAGCTTTACAGTGAGTTCCAGTATTGGTTCACTCTCTCTCTCTCTGCTCTCATTGTGTTATTTTCAGCCACAGCAGACAGACAGACGGCTGTTTGCTCTAAAAACCCACTGTGTGCTTCCTACTCACACCATCAAGCAACAGACAGACACAGTTAGCAACAAGCAGGTGAACAGAGGAGAAAGCTTAGAGCCAGATATTTCCCTCAGGAGTTGGTGCAGAACAAAACCAAAGGTAAATGGAGGGTGAATATTAGACCTACATTCATGATGTGGCCACAAAGAGAAGTCCATATGAACAATAATGTGAGTGTAATAATACAGCATAATAATATATGCTGCTGTATTATATGACTTTCTATCTCCACTATCCTGTCTAAACAAAGGCAAAGTGCAATGTTAATATGGAAAAGAAAACACTGAGATTAAAATAAATATTTTACAAAATGCTGCCATAATTATATGACAGCTTTGGCTTTTATTTAATCCATTTTTTTTTACTATCAGGATGTGTTCACTAGGTAATTAGCTGAGAGCAGGTGATTTGTTTCTGCTGTATAAGTGCAGGCACCATGAATGCAGCATGGAAGATAAGTTAATTACTGAGGTCTTGTGATTTGTATACCTCTTTAGCAACAGACAGTCGTAGCTCTGTTAGCATTAGTCTAAGTATTGACTTTAATTTGTTTCATGTTTTATAAGAGTTCATATTTTTCATTCATCATCATTATGATATGATATTTGGGGGGGTACGGGTGTGTTGTGTGTTATGATTTCAGCTAACAGGCGTAGTCTGTCATCTCCTGTGTTTCTGGCTTTGAGACTGTCAGGAGGAGCTGACTGGTTTTAAGAAAGCTGTCACATTGAAACACACTCATCCCTCTCATCCCTCACTCTGCTCAGGCTCATTCACTCAGGTTTGCCAGAGGTTAAAACTCTCCAAGGTGTTGCAGTGAGATGGTTGAAATAGCAGGAAAGGAGCTGCTGAGCATGGATTTTTTTTTTTTTTTTACCCATGACAAGCACTGACCCTTGTGTCAGGATTTAAAACTGAGGTGAACACACCTGGGGCAGCCTGAAATCTGCAGTAGGAAACAAATAATTACCTGGGTTCCAGGAGAACTGCTCCATATTCCTGAGACAGACGATGAGCAGGAGAACGTAGCTGGTGAATCGCTCCTTGATATCTGCAGGATAAAATAATCTAATTTAATTACAGTCTCTCAACTTTGGAACAACCTCGCTACGTTTATAAATTTGATTATTAAGGACTACATCTTTATTCCAGACACGGCTGCACCTGAACTGCATTTACTCACACTGCTCCTCCCAATCAGGCTTTCTGCAGGTTACCAGGCTGTGATAACTTTAAATAACTTTTTAATGCCACTGGATGACATCTAATAACTGTTTACACTTAGACTGTCCAGTATGAAAGTATGATGAAAAACCAAAAGGGAAATCATGGCTCAGAATGATTTATTATTAACAATAACTACTAATGATATAATTACTGAAAATGACATGATCTGGACTCAGATAAGTGTCAGAAAGTTGATAGAAAATGGCTAAATTAATCACTTGAAAATGTGAAGTTTATGTTTATTTAACCTTTTTGCTAAAATCAGCTGACGAAAGACTTTTTAATTTTTCTTTAGGGCCTTTCAGATGGTCTTTCAGACGGTTATTCATGAACCCTCTTGTCGCTCTTTCCTGTAATAACTGTTCTGTTTTTAAATTTAAATTTTTTTTTGTTTATATTCTTTTAATTCCTATTTTAATGTATTCATGTTGCTGCTGTTCTTTCTTTTTTGTTTGTTTATGCATCGTGTAAGAGTACTTTGAACTACACTTGTGTATATGAAATGTGCTTGGTTTGCTAATGCTGTGAACTGAATGTGTTTTAAAACGAGTGGCTCTAAAAGGTCTGAAAGAACATTTTGATTTTCAGATCTGTCAGTTTCTTTGTGCAGCACTTTGCTTAAAAATGCAAGGAAATAACTCAGACGTTAAAAGCACTTAATATTTGTCAGTATAGCAGGCTATAAAGATCCATCTCGGGTAACATAAAGACACAGCTGTGAATATTCAGCCTGCCATTATGTGCATTGATAATACCACTCTGGTAAGGACTCAGCTCCACAAACAGGCAATGATAAAAGCTGTGAGCGAACACTGAGAGAGAAATGGCAGCTGATTAAGCCTTGTTGTCTTCTGCTGTCATTAAAATACAATTAGAGTGACTGAAATGAAAACATTCTGCCTCAGGGGTTATAAGAGGAGACACACTATTTATTTATTTATTCCTATAGCAAAGTCGGTACTCTTCTTTCAAAGCCAAGTGGATGGATTCATATAAGGTTTCTTTCTATTTAAGGATGAAGCATTAAGCCTTTTATAGTTCCCTCTTCTCAGTTTCTGTGCTAAACATTTGATCCAGAATTAAGAACTGTCTGTTGCGCATCTCTACTCCATCCATCATTTAAGGACAAAAAAACAACAACAACAAAAAGTCAAATTGTTTTGACTATCTTACCACTGTTGGACATTTGGAATAAGTTGTTCTTCTCAAATTTCTTGAACACGCTTCCTTTAATCTCCACAAACTGTTTGAGAGCAGAGACACAAAGAAAGAAATGCACTTAGCAGGATTTATAGTACTGACAATAGAAACTATAGTGCAGCAGCTACATTTCATCACCAGCCTGACAGGTTTCATCTCTCTGGGACTGAAGTGCATACAAATAACTCAAGCATAATTTACTTTGTGGGCAAGTCACATGCATACATTTTGCTTGTACCAGAGAGTAGCTTGTTGTGTACCATGATGTGTTAGGTTGCATAGATATATCCATATCTGTCTGCACGTGTACTCACATTGTTGGACATCATGATGGTGAGCAGGGACTTGTTGTGGGAATTGAAGGCAACGTTGAGGGTGGAGGCTTGGACCATAATGAGGATGGCATGGAGGACTGAGAGACGGCCACTCAGGAAAGCAACTAATCTATAGAACACCTTAAAACTGAACCCCAATCAATAAAACCTGTTATAAGCGATGCAACTTATAAAACAGACAACATCCTGACCAAAACCACAAGTTGGATGCCTCAAGTTAAACATGCCTTTATGCAGTTCCTAGAAAGCGATCAGACTGAAATTATTGAGTTAATTTGATCAGCAATACTTGTGGAAACTGACATGCCTCTTATCAATAAACAGGACCACTATTGATTGTGTATTTTATTTCATTTTCATTTCTACTTGTTTTGGTTTGTTAGTTTTTCTTTCTTTCCCTGAATGTGTATGCCGTTGGGGGTGGGGGGGGGGGGGGGGGTGTTCACAATGTTATTGTCCCTGTGACTGTATATTTTCTGTGTCAAAAACAATTAAAATATTATTTTAAAAAGCCTTCATCTGTACAAAATGAAAGCTGAAAAATTGACCTCATTTTCCAAAAACCTCCAAATCGCATCACTTGAAATTCAGATCACCAAAATAAGTTGCCACTGATTTGAACCAGAAGGATACAGACATAAAAGACGGCCATGAAGAAGTGAGGAATGACTCCTATACTGTCTCTTTTCCGTTCTTTGGGTTCTGTGGCCGTCCAGTACAGAGCATCCAGGATGTCTTGGCCAAAGGAGGAGAAGAGCCGGTCGGCCACCTGAGGAAGCACAGATGAGTTCATAGTAAGTTAGTAAAACCATGTAGATTGGTTCATTCTCTCTTTTATCTCACCTACAGTACATCCTCTCATTACGTTCTCTGATAGCTCTTATTCTTGTCATCACACTCACACCAGATAAAAACCATTAATTCATTTTCCCATCCCTTTGTTCTGTTTTGAGATGAGACCTATCACTGCAGCCTTGTCTAGCCTCTAAATGAACACTAAATTATCACTGTATTATTATGCACAGCTATTAAGTACAATTACACTGAAAATGCATCAGTGTGCTTCTGTGTAAATGTCACATATGAGTGTTAAAGCTGCGTGCGAGGTACCTCCAACATGTTGTAGATGATGTAGAGTTTGATGACAGACTGTCCTCTGATCAGGTGGTACATCATGGAGTAATCGACGTAATGCATCATGGAGAAGCACAGCACCAGGATCAGACCCTTCAGCACGTCACACACCTGTGCTGGCTGCAGCAGCCTCGACCCGCTGACGACGCAAAACCACACAAAAAAATGTCAAATGGTGGCGTCTATGCTGAGACTGAGAGACATTTAAAGGACATTTGAATGCAGACTTGCATGCTGACATACACAGTGCTATATATCCATAGATAACGTGCAAACAATTAAAGCCTGTCTTTATACTGTCTGAATGAACACTTACATGTGTTTACCCAAAATTATATAACATATTTTTTACCAAGCTTAAGTATGACAGTGTGTGCATGATCATGTACATATATTTACTACATCACTGACGGACACATTATTTCAACTTGGCACCATTAACACTTGAGTCCACTGTTTACTGCTTGTTATTAAGGCTTTGACTGATCTCTGATATTCATCCCATGCGAATAAAGAGTAGGTCAAAACATATTGGAATAAATAATTCATTTCTGTTCAAAATGAGATAACCAGCATAAAGGAAAAAGGAAACAAGTAGTGATAAGAAAAAAACACAATATGAAATATTAAAGTTAGTATCTCCTTTATTCTACCAGATGTATCTCCTTTAATATGTTTCTGTTTTGTTCATTGCTTCTGCTCCTATAAGATTATATCTGTGTTGTTGTTATCTACCCAGACAGCACAACAAAACGTCATCGCTGTTTCAGGGATTATCTCCGTAAAAAAAAAAAGAGAGAGAGAGGGCACAGCATTTTGGACAGAAATGTTTCATATAGCATTGAGTGATCAGTGGGATGATCATAAGTGGGAGGAAACAACACACAGGCTAAAGCTGTGACATACTGCAGGGACAGCAAAAACACGACTTTTAATGGGGGCAATAATGTGTTTCAAACATGTGCAGCTTTCATAATTAATGGCAGTGGCAGCTTGGGAGCATGTTAAGAGGAGGGCTGACAAATCCATAGGACCAGTTATTTACTATGACAGGGATAACTGGGAAGAGCCAGAGAGCTTAATGCCAACACATCCGGTTGCATATATTCCACATCAGCTGTGTGACTGGTCTATACGTCTACAACCACCACAGCACAGCAGTAAAAACAGGTTTCACATAGGTTTTATAGGTCCCCACTATAATTACACTACAGGTTTTCTATTGGCTGTTTACTTTTACACACACTGTAAATGCCACAGCTGAACTACAACTACATCACAATAAACTACATAGACAACTAGCTCCAAACTAAGATATTAATGCACAAGACTTGGCAGGACAACAGTGAACTAATCTAACAGCTGTCATTACCTTTGTTGTTTAATCTGGCATCAGATCAACACGGTTTCTCCTCCTCACTTTTAAAAACATGCAAAGGCAAAAATATCATGTGGGTGTGCTGAAGTTAAATGGCCCCGAGTTTAGAAAAATGTGTAAATTAGCTTAATCAAGTGTCACTCTTCTGAATGACTGTGCAGCTAAGCACAGAGCTGTGAAGAGAACCAGATGAGAGGAACATCTGCGCCTTTTTGTCCAAACGATAAAAAACAAAAAAACACAATGATTGCCTTCATAACCACATGAATGTGGCTGTGAATACACATTGGCACGCTGAACATACAGAACAATTCATTAAGGACCATGATTGTTTCCTCTCTCAAAACAATAAAGGATATGATACAGATAAAAAAAAATAGACGGAAAATCCCATATGAGGAAAATGCTCCTATGATATTTAAAATTTCTTATAATTTGTTTCCCTTATTATGGCTCCATCCAGTGGTCACATCTGAAGACATTCATGTACATGAGCAGCTGCTTCTACATGACAACAAAAGCTTCTACTAAAGTTAATTTAGTTTCCTCCACGTGATGATTTCTGTTCAACGCTGAATGTACAATCCATAATAAACAAATAAATAATGCCAAGTTAAAGATAAGTCAAAGACAACAGAGAAGTGAGATGGAGGAGAGCATGAAACAGAAAAAATTATATGGGAAAAAAAAAAATCATCTTGAGGGCATCAACTAATGATTATTGTCATTATTAAGGTATAGTTGTTTAAAAATGTGTCTATCAACCCCTGGTCAGGCCTGACAAACAGTCAAAACACCCAAAAAACAAACATCATATTCACAGTGATATGAAACAATAAACTTGAGTTGGAAGACAAATTTGGAGACATGTGATCAGGAAAGTTGCTGCAGATTGTTTTCTCTTCACCGAACAAACAAACAACGTACTCATTGCTGCGGTTCCAATCAACCATATCTCACTTTCTTTCACATCATCAACGTGTGTATTGATAAACATGAGCTTTGGTATTCAGGTGGTTGAGGCGCTATCACACACATAATAATAAGCCTCCTTCACACAGCAGCTAATTCTGAGCACACATCGGCTCTGTGGATGCAAAGCTGCTGCTGCTGCTGCTGCTGCTGCTGCACAAAGCACTTTCTCACAATCTCTGTTCTGTGAGCATTATCTCCGTAACACACATGAACATTATGTTTGAGTGCAGTCGGCTCTGTGCTGCATTACAAGTAGCCACCACTATGTGCTTTTCATACTGTATTAGCCCCGATACACAGGATTAAAAGTCAGGTCCAGAAACAGAGGAGAAAGCTTCATTTCAGATATAAAACCTTGTTAGAGAAGCGGGTGAATGCTTCTGTGGAGGAGCTGGGGATTTCACTTTTGCCTTCAACACCACTGCAGAGAGATGTTCTTAAACAAGGCAAATGAGCTCTAAACTGCTGCAATAAAACTGCTCAGATGGTGACCAGCAGCAGTGGATGTGAATTTCTTAGGCAGCCCTCCAGTTTCAGCATGTGCAGTCGTATCACTGACAAGCAACACAGTGATGAGAATGAGCATGAGCATGCACTCTCAGCAGCAAACCTTCCCTGGATGAGTTTCGAAAACAACAAACAAAAACAGGACTTTTGATGAACCAACATTGGCTGCTTTGCCTTGGAGAACGGGACATGATGTGCGGTGCCAAGCTGTATATTAACAGACACAATGGAGATGAGGAGAGGCCGGTGAATAAATGTGGAGGCTTGGTTGAGGACAGTGAGAAGAACATTTATGAAGCCCTGGCTGGCTGGAGGGAGCATACCTGCTTCTTCTGCAGTAGGGGCATGTGCGTGCCCTGCAAGAGGGGGGAGGAAGGCAAGGGGGGAGAATCAGACAGATTCAGAGACGGGTGAGGTGAGGTGAGGAGGAGGAGAGGCAGTGGCCATCAGATGGGTTTCAGTACAGAGGCTTTGTAGCTGTACTGCACTGCTTTTTAAATTCAATATTTAGTTTAGTTTAGTTGCACATTATACAACCTACATAAAAACAATGAAAATAATGAAATTAAATATTGTGTAGGAGAGGTGGAAGCCAAAAAAGGCTTATGAAAATACTTCCCCTATGTAAAAACAACAGTGGTTGTCTTCAAAAATAATTAGCAATTTACATACAAAATGAAAGATAAAGATTGACAGATCCAGAAATGCTGCCTACAAATCTTTGCTAAATAATGATTTTAGTGATGTAGGTAGTATTTTATTACTTACTTTAAAAAAAAAGTTTGTTTGATTTTTTGGTCAGTGTCTATTGATAGCTTTCAGTCACGTGACAAAGAAATCAAAATACCAACCCATATCCTCATTCCTTTGCCACTTTTGTAGGTCAAAGTTGAGCCACCCTGGACTCTGCTTAAGGTCAACAAAGTCAGATTCTTCACTTAAATCTGGAAATGCTGGTGTGGCCACAAGTTAACTATTGTCTTCTTGTCCAAACACAGACGCAGCAGCCGCATCTGACAGCAATTTAACAGACCCCTGGGAATCTGCATTTGGAGTATGATTGCAATTCAAAGTTTTGTAAGCATTGTGTCAGAATGTTTCTAATGGAGTAAAGCTTTTTTTTTTGTTTTGTTCCCAAACAAAGATGATAAAACAATGAGCAATTCAGTTGCTATAATTGTGCACCAAGCACATCTGCAGGTTTGTACAGATGTGTATTCATAACTGCAGCTTGTTTGCAGCTATGTGGTTGAATCATACACAGGACAACGAATAGGCTTCTTTAAATCTGTATCTAAATCTGTGGACGTAATTTCATGGTCTTCTCTCTCCTGTGTGTGTGTGTGTGTGTGTGTGTGTGTGTGTGTGTGTTGAGGCTCTGACCTGAAGCCGCAGCATGGCAGAGTGAGGAGTCGGAGCAGGGCCAGCAGCACCCTGAGTGGCAGCAGGGTGAAGACGTACAAGAAGGCGTCCACACACAGGAAGAAGCCAAAGATCATCAGCTGGAAAGAGTCACACAGCGACAGCTCCAAGTCAAACAAGGTTTCTTTTTGTGTTTTGGTTTGTTTTTTTTGGGCAGTGTGAACATGCAGAGAGCAAAAACCTCCAAGTTAAACAACAGTCATGAGTTGCAAAATGACAGTTTTGCCTCTAGTGCCATTTACTCATCATCTTGAGGGTATTTCTCTGTGACAAGGACGAGGCATATAAATAAAACATGAAAATGAAGAAAAGGTGGAGAGTTGAAAAAGTAACTTGTCATGCAGCTTCTGTTTCCTCTCCAACCAACTAAGAGCTAAAAACTATCATCTAAAACTAAATCTAATTAGATAGCAGACATACTGTACCTTGATAGTCTGCCATAAAGGAGGGGGCATTGCCTTGCTTTGCTGTTTTACAGGAAACACATTTAAGTCATCTAATGTCTCCTAACTCATACGATATGAAGGGACTGAGGCGAGTGCTGGTGGAGGCTGGTGGGAGGGTTTTTCTCTCATTGGAGGGTTATTCTGTGTGACTTTTTCTTGGGGCCTTGTCAGATACGCATGAAGTTGGTCAAGTCTGCTTAACATAGTAAAGTCACTGAGGTCTTTCATGTTTACACACATTCCTCCCCTGCCCCCCGAGGAAAAACCAAACCAGTAGGAGCTGTGTTAGTCTGGGCTCGCTTGTTAGGACTTGTTTCTCCCAAGAGAAGGTCCACTCAGCTCTGAGGACAATGTACAAAGACCTAACACACATGGTATGTATGTCTACATGCACATACTGTAGCCTAATGACAAACTAATATGTATATCTGAATGAATTTTGTGCTTAAATAACTTGGGATAATCTTAGTTTACTTAAATGTAGTGTTTCCAGTTTCTCAGATATGGAGACTTTAAGTGTTGTACATAATTATATTAAGTTAAGTAATTATATTTAAGTGTACTGTAGTATAGTTTTTCCTCGTCACAATGTCTTGCTCTTGATGGGTCTTCTGTTATGCATTGACACTATAAAGTATAAATTCACTTGGTTTGACTCCTTCTGTGTAATATCTGACCAATTCCTAGAAAGAGCACACAGTTCAGATTGATCCACATCTTATGAAAACCAACAGTGCCACCTGCTGACTGAAAAGAGGAACAACAACAATTATACTTATACTGCTGTCAGTTTAATACTGAATGCTGTTTTACATAAATACTTTTTTTTGTATGTTTTTGTTCAAGTGTGTGCATAAAAATGTCTTGTGTGTGCAGTTGAGGTTGCAAATAATAATTGTTTCACAGCTGACTGAGCTTTCTGTTTTTCTATTTAAAATATAATCGCTTTTTTTTTTTTTTTTTTTTTTTTTACAGTTTTTCCTGTACATGTTTTAAAATTACATCCTAAGTCTTCATAATATACTTAATATACAAGCCTTTAAGTATTACAGTACAACGACAGTAAACAGGAACACTGAATAACTTTTGAATGTAGTTTTAGATTCACTTGTCAAATCTATGCTTATTGCTTACACACTGTTTTCTAGACATGGACGGTATGTTGCATATGTGGCATTGTGTTTCTGAATTAATCAATGTATCTGTTTGGTTCATTAAATGGAAAGAGCATGTATTTCTGCACTTCTGAAAGTTTTAACTGCAGGATGTTTCATGAATGAATAAACCAGTAATCAGGTCATTGATTCAGTGCTGGTGCAGACCATGCAGGGAGGCTCTAAAGCTCAGCGGACTGGTGGAGGCAGCTGAAGAGAGAGAGGGGTCAGCTGGGGTCAGGACTTTATACCCTACCTTCTCCAGTTCCTTGGGAATACGCATGCATGTGTAAACTCTCTCTCTGCGCTCCGTGTACTTTGCCTCATTGTGCTCCAGGAAGTATCCTCTGGTGAGCTCCGTGCAAATGAATCGCGCCAACGACGGATCTGGAACAACACGAGAGCAACGGTGTTAGCACAAGGGCCCATTGTCTGCAACAATTACAACGACAGCTATCATCACAATGACAGCGCCAACCTTTTGGAGAGTCACACCGCAAAATGAAAGAGGGGGAAACTTCCCTGAGTTATGAAAACTGAGGGGTTTAACCGCATTTTCACTGATTTAGCGTAACGTGAATACACCTTGTAAAAGCTGATAATGCTAAATCAAGTTCTTTTGAAATACAGTGAGTTTTTCCCCATTGTTAAAAAAAGACCCTTTGTAACTAGGAGAAGTTAAGTGACAAAAAAATATTGCTGAATTATTAAAGAGGACCTGAAATACAGATTTATTTTAAAAATACAGAAATTTGATTGTAGCTTTTCGGACATTTTATAAACAAACCAACTAAACCATTAATTGAGGACATATCCAGCAGATTAACCTGTAGTGAAAATACAATAACCATGATTTTCTGGACAAAAAAATAGAGGGAAAGGAAACATGAATCATGTTTGTAGCTGTAGTAGATGAATATGTTGAACTGTCTCAGCGTGAGTTTGCCCCAAGTGCCCCCATACTGTCTCTTCATTGTTTCCACTTGACTTGACCCATGAGAACCTGACAGATAAGTCATGCCTCATAAACTGGAGACAAAGATGAGCTCACTCTACATGAAACATCTCCTGACCTGGCAGTACAATGTTGGTTCAACTCGCAACAGTTTTGCTGTTAAAGTCTAAGTCATATACTGTAGAGCTGAAACACGCTGGGGTGTAACGGGGTCAAAGCAAAAAAAAAAAAAAAATCCCATAGGTTAAATTTAGCACACATAGGCATGTCTGGATTAGAAAGTCAGTTAGTCAACACTCTCATAAAACCTGTTTTCAGTTCAACCGCACTTTTTCGCTCTTGGGCAAATTTAAGTCTTATCTAACAAGTGTGTTTAATTGTACTTTAAAGTGTCCTCCAATGTAGCGTTTGCCTAACATGACATGTGACACTTGACTGGTCTTGATTAGATAAAAGTCACAATGTGGAGAGTCAAATAAAGATCATGGGAGTGTGAAGGTCACATAGATTATACCCATTATGACCCGTGCATATTTCAACTCTGTTTCTACTGTCTGCAAACCTGTTTATCATACTTTATTATACATTTTATTTGAATAGCTGTTACCACACAGAGTCCTTTGACTTGGACGTTTAGTTTGAGATTTCAGTGTACTGTAATCTGTGACCAATCAGGCTCTGTGACTGCACGCATGAGGCCAAAGGATCAACCACATATCGACAGCAGGTGAGAGCTCATTACAATGTGGCTGCAACAGAGCATTGTTTTCTTTATTGATTCTCAATTAATCATTTTGTCAACAGCCATTATAATATTCCACGGCTCAGGTCATCTGTTTTAAATCTCTACAGTATGTCAAATAACAGATTATAAAAAATTATTCAGATCAACTGATAAATTATCAAATAAATATTTCCAAATATCGTTTTTTTCTTCTTCTTCTTCTTCTTCTTCTTCTTCTTCTTCTTCTTCTTCTTCTTCTTCTTCTTCTTCTTCAAAACTATGAAAACTTTGGACCACGGCTGAATAATAAAGTGGCACAATTAACTTAATTAAATGCAAAAACCTAAAGGGTCAGCCAGAAATCGACAGGTGTGTCAATATCTGTGGGGTTTCGATGTGATTTATCTGTAAAATGTCATATAATTGGAATTGTTTATTAGAGATTAATTAAACCTTGTCAAATACAACAGAGGCATCAATCTAGAATAGATGATTTGTAGTTGAGCTACACCAAGGCCTCATGTACTAGAACAAGTAAACAAACAAAATAAAACTATTACAGTAGCGATAGGCTACTACGGCTGGGAACTAGTCCTCATGAAACAATACCACAAAGATACTCAAGTTATGAACTGACATAATTGCAATATTTAAACATTTTGCATGTTGTGATACATTACAATTATTACTTTTTTGCCAATTAGCCTATGTCCTGAAAGGCAAACTTTGTCAACATCTGTCCAATCTGTCCAAGTTCTCAGTCTGTTTATCTAATGTAAACTGTTCTTATTCTTTCAAAATGTGATTGTCAAGGAGACAGATTCACCAACACAGTCATAAAAAGTACTCTAGAACAAGAAACTTCTTTCTGGATTGACATTTTACATGATATTGATACTTGGCATCTGTGTATTTGTACAGTATTGCCACACAAAATATCACAACATGCTGTATTGATTTATGAACGTGGGGATGACTTCTTCCATCACATGCAAAGAAACCTCCTCTGAAAACTTCAAAAGTTCAATTTTCTCACTATAGCAATATAATTTAGGCTAATGCTCCTGCTCAGGTTGCAAACTTTAAAGTAATATCCTAAAAAGGTATGATTTATAGACACCTATAGTCAGGACTTGAAAGTGAAAGCTGTGTTGTAGTCAAGATCAAGACAAGACCAAGGCGGGGTGAGACCACGTCCAAGACCGAGACCAAACCAACGCAAGACCATTTTCAAGACCATTACAGTACCAGGACATAATAAATCATGTGGCTTGATATTTACATTATACCTCAGCTAATATGGGGGTTAATGAACAGAATACAACTCCCACTTCTGACATTGGAGTTAAAGAGATGATACACAAGCACATACTTTTGTAAAACTATTTCAATTATCTTAAAGTTGTGAATTACATTTCGTAAGTGAACGAGTGACAGACATTTGCTGATACTAAAGAAAGTAAAAAAATATGTCACTGCAGCTGTGGTCTTGAGAAAAAATACACTAGGTGACAGATGTTTAGCCTAGTTGGAGACTTTGGAGCTGCTAAGTAGCTACTGTAAGCAGCAAAACTTTAACCATTATACTAACTTACTCAAGCAGTAGTGTAAGTTAGTCTAATTTGGTGTAGTGGGTGCTAGTAACTGCTTTTCAGGTGGGTTCACTGTTCATACCTGTATCACACACAGAGACTATAGTTTTGTTGTAAGTTAGTGGGTATACTGAGTAGGCTATACGTATAACATAAGTTATACCTGAGTATCTATCTGTGCTGAAGTATGTAAACAAAGAAAGTCAGAGGTAAAACTCAGGGTTAGTTTAAAGGCTCTGCTGGTCTTTGGTATCAGTAACTTAGCTGTTTTGTTTTAACATTGAGGTTTGGAGACCAAGATACAGATCGTTAGTAGTTAATCAAGCTAACAACAACAACAACACTGACCGCAAACGAGCTGTGACAGCTCACCCACCACACTTGACAGTAAACTGTGAAGGTTTTCTGATTTACGCCTCTGTGAATCAAGTTGTTATAGTAACAACGGAAGTAACAGCAGTAACAGAAACAGCACGAGACGGTTCGTCGCCCAACAGCTGTAACAGTAGGAAACGTCATTAACGGCAGAAGGACGGAGGTTCCAACCAACGGTTTACCTGCTGAGAGCTCGCGCTGCTGCTGCTCCCTCCTCACAGCGCTAATGTCGTAAACTCCCAGCGTCTCCGGCAGTCCCGTCGGTGTTAAACCGATTTTACTACCGGACCTGTGTAAATCCTCCCATGGTCGTTTCTGTCTTTTCCTCAGCTCAATTTCTTCTGCTTCTTCTTTCTCTTCTGACAGCTCGGTCCCCGACAAGTCCGCCATCTTTATTACTTTGGCCGCGGCGCCGCGTCGCCCTGTGCGACGTCATCACAGTGTAGGTAGAAAAAAGAGAGAAAAAAAAGTAACGTCATAACCTCATAACAACAGTCGTTACCAGGTGGATTCAGCTCGATTGATTAGAAGTAAAAATACAGCGGTTTATTAAAATGTGATTACATGTAATAAAGATAAACCAATATATGTTCTATTTATTGAAAAAATAGATACTGGTTCAACCATTTATTAAAAGTAAACAGTCGTAATTATCGAAAAATATATAGTAAAAGTTTCAGTTTTCATTTAGTGATTATTAGGAGTTAAACTATTTCAAAAATAAAATAAACAAAGATTGAGCAGGTTATATAAAAAACAAAACAGAAAAAAAAACATGAAATTATTTTTTCTAAAAGTCAAAATGTGGACATAGCCTATTTATAAAAGTGTTAATCAAAAGTGAAACATTACTTTAAAAGCTACACCCGTTGACACCATAAACATTCATTAACAAATTGAGTTACCGGTAGTTTGTTTCAGGCTACATTTCAGGTTTCCAAATTTTGTTATGTAACAATCAGCAATGGACTGGCAATAGCCTAACTGGATATAAACAGGAGTCCTAAATAAACACAATTTCCAATGAACATATTAATAGACTTGATTAAGTCAAGGTAAATCTAGGCTACTCAAACCTAAAACTTTTTCTACACTAAACAATAATCCAGTGTTAATTTGTTTATTTCAATAAAGAAGATAAAAAAAATCATTCACCAATGACCTTGATCTTTTCAATGTATAATTATATCATCAATGTACAGTATGTATTGTTTTCATTTAATGCTCATACAGTACATTTCCAATATGTCTATACTGTCATTAATGCTGTTGAATAACTAGATTAATTAAGCTTTTTTCATGAAAGTATTATAAAGTATTATTATGTATTTGTTATGTAATTTTTTGTGCTTTTTTTTGTTGCATGGTGGAGAAGAGTGAGAAAAAAAAGGAAAAGCATGTACCATGTACTTTCTGAATGTTGTTGTAGTACCATGTCTTCCACTTGGTGTCGCCAAAGGTCCATCAAACTATCCTGGATTTGAAGTCTACCCAACAACAACACTTTCTACTGACTTGTGTGGAGAACTTTGCTGAGGAGCACACGGAGCTCATGCATATGTTCATGTCTCAGTTTTTCTATTTGTTTTACCAGTAATTCATCTTACTTTCTGGTTGAAATAGGCTCCTACATGTGAATGGATGAAAACAGTGAACATACCAAGGCTTGATGTTACAGAACGAGAGAGGGCCTTTATTATTCAAGAGCCTGAAATTGTAGGCAGTGTTATCCAACACTGACATTTAGCTGCTTAACCAGCTGGTAAACAGTGTCAGCGTCAGGAAAATTTATATGGGCAACACATTAAAGGTTAAATCAACACTGAGATCCTCCTGCACTTATAGCAGAAAATGATTGATACAATCCTAAATATAATTTGAGAGGCATTTTTTTTTTTAACATACTTTACATGTAGTGACTTCCTGCATTTCCCAGAATGCTTTTATTAACCTCCAAGGTGTAGAGAGGAAGGAACATGAACATGAAATCTAGCTGTTTCAATCAAAAGTGAATGTCAGTGTGTATAGATGAAACCAGCATTTGAATATTCTGCATGTGGCCCCTCCGTCGTATTCAAAGCACTGACTGTGACTGCATTGCATTCTGGTCTATTGAGGGTGCTTACCCTCTGTCTTATTTCTGCTTCATGTGCAATGGATGTCTTTAAATTTGATCACTAAATGGCAGCAAAAAAATGGAAGCTAAGAAGTATTTGCTTTATCATTCAATTATCTGCTATTATTTCATTATTTCCCATCTCATTCACACCAAATTGCGATGCGATGTTTAGATTGGATCATTGGATCATTTTTCTATTAAAACTCATTACAGATGCAGGGAGTATTTGGACATAATTTCCGATAATTTTGTTGGAAAACAAAATATATATATATAGCAGCAAACAACAATTTCAGTCCACACATGGAGGTTGTTAGTACTGTATATTGTAGATTTCTTTAAAAAATGAAGGTGGGATTGAAACTGTGCTTTATCCCACAGAGATCAGTTAAACCACCCATCTTTTGCAGAATAACATATTCAAATGGATGGAAAATATCTCATCACAAGTCCAGTTAGTAGCTGTCCTGGAGCTCTCAGTCATATTGCATGATCTTCCTCATCATATGTAGACATCTAGTTGTCATGGAGATGTAGATGGTAGATTTTTCTAAGCAAGGACTTTTTCAGTTTACAGGTGGATGAGGCAGAAATAGTGGAAGCTTTTTCATGACAACAGGGCGGCTCCATCTGTTGAGGAAGGTTGTGTGATCTGATCGAAAGCCATTACGTAGTAGCTACTGTAGACCTTGTGGTGGGATTGTTTTTTGTCAACTTCTGTTTCCAAGGTTACGAATGAACTTTCCACTGACGTATCACAACTATTCAGAGCGAACAGATCAGTGGTAAACAGACAGAAAAAAAAGAACCGGCAGCCATATGCACACACAATGCATTGCAACCAAACCAAATGAAAACTCCTTTGTAAGCACGGTTTATTGGCACACATAATGGTAAAGCATACATACCAGACATCAGATATGACACTGAACACCTCTGCTATATAATGTACAAATGGTGTCTAATAATACTAGGCTCAAACATATTTAGAAATGTGTTAGCTTCCTTACAAATGCACAAATAAATACCCATAAGATCCAATTGTATAAAGACATCCGCTGTTGTCTTCTTGCCCATTTTTCAAACAAAAGTCCAACAAAAGAGATCAGGGATATAGTTATCAATTCAATTAAAGATTAAAGAACAATTGTGAACACAAATACAGGGATCTCAAACAAATTTCTGTGGGGTGGATGGGATTTTATCTGAGCGTCGTTTTTTTGTTTTGTTTTTTTTTAAATGTAAAATTGAGTTCTTCTTATGTCACAGAATATACAAGAAATATGATTGTGTGACTGAATGGTTGTTTATTAAATTTGTGGCTTTGGTTCTGCACTAGCTAAAAGAGGACAGGGAACATTTAGAGTTTGGTTTCAACAGAGGCAAACCAGCGTCCATCCAAACCACCCTACAGAAATATGAACCTCCTGTACAAAACGAAACAGCTGCCATATCCAAACTGGTTTTCAGTGGCTGATTTTTACAGTGGACAAAATATATTCCACCTTTATTTACAGAGCTACAAACCTTGTAACAGTGTTCCCAAACTGATGAACCAAAAAAGGAAAATCAGACCAATGCCTTTTAAAAAGTACATGTATCAAACAAAATAAAAATCCTATAAAATCATGCAGGAAAAGGCTTTAGTATCAGTTTGGGAGTAGGTCGTTAAAGGGAAAGAAGTCCAATTTGCAAGGAGAAGGGGGAGGGAAAAAGAAAAAGAAAAATCAACATTAATGCATCAACGTGTGTCGGCAAAGTTCACATACTGATCGGCAAAATTACAATGTGATTGCAAAGGATTCTGAGAGAAGCAAAATACCAATAGACTACGAACACAATCAAACTGGTTTGCATGAAATCACAATCTGTGACAACCGCAGTAGTGTGGAAAAAAACAATCCTAGGACCCGATTTTCCCTCATTTGAAAGGAGTCCATAGTGGTAGAGAACTTTTATTTCCTCTTAATTGGAAATGGAAATAAACAGCAACAGCAGAAACAAACCCAACAGCCGACTGAATTTTCAATTGAAAATGCAATTGCCTCAAACAATGTTTCATTTGTGTCCAATGTGGTGAGATGCTTCCAGTGGCTCTGTTGGCTGTTTAAAAAAACACCTTGCCTTCTTCACACTGAGCTTGCTATTTATTTTATTTTTTTGAGACGTAACGTGTGTTGTTGTTTTTATTCTTCTTTTCTTTCCATTGTCTTTTGCCAGCGTGATGACTTGTGACCTGCAGGTCAAACAATCATAGCTGTGGTATTCCACCAGACAAGAGGTTTGTGACTGAAGGTCCATGGAAGGAAGGAGGAGAATTTGATCCAGAATTTTTCCACCGCATTCTTGGAAGAGATCAAAAAAAAAAAAAAAAAAGCCCACGCCTTTCTGTTTTCTACATTTCAGTTGCATACAACTTGTATGCATTTCTTGTTTGTGGATACTGCTGTGCAATGCTGCCAGTTCTCAGTGTTCTCCAAGATGTTACAGTGATTCATAGAAGAAGAAGAAAATATCCAGGACGGACATATTTTGGCTGGACGTGCCAGCAAAGAGTTTGCAGACAGAAGGGGGTGGGGGGTCGGGAGGAGAGGAAAAGGGGGGGTTCTGATTCAGTACAATGTTATGAGGCGTAGAAGCACTGCCCTCGGGGGGGAAGGGGAGAGGTTAAAAAGTCCAGTCCACATGGAGTCAAGGATGTGTTGTTTTCTTCCTCCTTTGTTTTACTGCGAGGGCTGGGGGGCCGTGCTCTCAGGCTTGCTGTCCTGGGCGGCGGGGGGTTTGCTGTTCCACGGGGCGTTGTTGCCCAGAGCCGGGGAGCTGTTGAAGTCGTCCTCGTCGTCGAGGCCGTTGGTGGCGTCGTACTGCGTGTTCTCCAGACGGGTGATCAGACGCTCATCCTCGTCCCCGAACTCGCCGCCCATCAGGGTCGGCTCGCCCACCACCATCACGTCCTGCAGAGAGGCAGAGAACTCGGTTACAAAACTGGAAATTGGGAGCAAACAAATATCCTTGTTTGTGGGTACAAATGTTTTTAAAAGGTCATATCGCTGCTCTGATGTGTCAGTTCTTCAGTGATGGAGGAAAACAGCATTGAAGCAACACATTTTTAGTTGATCAAAGGGATTTTTCAGTGGGTTTTCTCAAATATAAAGATGTGATATGATGTAAGTTCTGTTTTCCTTTCTGTGGGATACGATCTAAAGCGACAGGGTAGGTGGAAGTTACTTTTATTCTTGTCCCAGCTAAGCTACGTTTTCAGTATGTGTAGCCCAAAATACCGGCTTATATTGGGTAATAAAGAAGTGAAATACAAGTGATGTATTATCCAGAGAACATAAACACATTTATATTCACCTAATGTTTGTTCACCAGTTTAAAACAAGGTTTAAAACTAGTATACAAATATAATCAATTTGAACACAGGGAGCCGTGACACGTTTTTGGTTCTGTGCAGGACCATCCATACTTAGCCTTGGGGTGATTCAAAATTAATATGCTAAAGTGAGTGAGAAATCACAAGAGAAGAAATTAATGCATATCTGTTTCATCTAATTCTCAGACCAAAGCACCATCTGAATATCAAGTGAATGCACAATCACCCCAAAAAAGACTTGATACTTCAAATAAATTAACATGCGCATTGTCAAATCTTCATCCTTTGCAGAAAAATGAGTGTTTAATCAACGGGCTGAAAATCACAACAAGGTCATAAAGACTGACTTTTTATAGTTTTAGATATATTTGTGTATGCGTTCAGGATATTTTGTTTCCCAGCTGTGTGAGGAGTGCCCAAAACCTGCATCAACAGACCCCCTGCTTGCAGTGAAATAACAGTGGTGGTATGTGTGTGTGTTTAGGACAGATGTTGGTGTATCCAGTGAACCCATCCGTACGGTCGACCCCTCTCGAAGCACTCTGTGCAAATGAAACCTCTCCGTACAGAAAACGGATTCCCCCAGCGCTCTGTAGCCACCCCCAATCAATACTCATCATGTAAGACATATTTCACAGAGATGGTCGTCTCGCAGCGCGGGTCAAGGAAGGGAAGGGGAGAGATTTATCCATTATCCACCGCTATCTGTGATTCTTGTGATGTGAAGGAATCCAGATAATTCTTTACAAGGGAGGGCGGGGGTTGGGAGGGGGGGACATACAAACAGCGTGAGCTTTGTTTGACTCTGAGTTATCAAGACGAATTCCACTGCATTTCACGCACAAAGTGATTCTGTTGACAAATAATCACTGAAGTGTAATTTGTGAATTCAAATACTGATCAATAAGGATGAGAATCACGGCCGTAGATCTGTGTGTGTGTGTGTGTGTGTGTGTGTGTGTGTGTGTGTGTGTGTGTGTGTGTGTGTGTGTGTGTGTGTCTGTGTGTGTACTGAGTGTTTGAATCTCATCTTCCTATGACTGACTAAGCATCTCCCTGCTGGCGAGACCCAGCGCCACCCACCGTAACCTGGGAAGAAGCTGTACAGTTAAATGGAGCGCACGCTTCACTGGTCATGTGTGTCAATGCTGCCTGGCTTGGGAGATCTTGCTCGCCTCAGCCTTCTCCTCTCCTCTACACACACACACACACACACACACAAACACACACAAACAGTACGCAGGCACTCACACCCCCAGATAGGCTTACTGTACAATCACACCTTCGCACACAATCACACACACACACACACACACAGACCTGAACACAAACACAGACAAAAGCACTTGAATACATAGGCTACTCAGATTAAAGCTATGTATTGTACACAACAAACACACAAACAAACCACACCACACCACACCACACCGCACAGAACAAACACACACACATGATCACATCCAGCAAGCATTGGTGTAAACACACAAACAAACACACAAACAAACAAATCTAGACAACTTCGCAAACTCCAACGCTCCCACACCCCAAAAACTCAGACAACAACACACACACTTCGACGAGGAGCACCAATGGGGGAGAGGCAGTTTTATTTATTCAAGCCATCCCCAAAACCCCCCTAGCGACCACTTCTACACCCCACTATGCCTTAATCAGGCTAATTAATTTAGGTGAGCTTTTCAACTAAATGACAATATCCACACTGATTTGTCAATTTGCATAGCTAATTAAGTCATTAGCTAAAAACGTGCTGATTGCCAACAAGCCTTGCATTCACCATCTGTTCCTGTGAGGAGGCCTGTCAACCTACCTCTGGCCAATTTTGGGTCCAAAAAAAAAAAAAAAAAAAAAAACCCTCCAACAATCACAGCTGGTGACTAGTCTGAGACTGGGGAGTGCTAATTGTGAGCTAATTAATACTGTCTACTCGTCTACTCATCTCGTTAAGAGTTAGCCTTCGCGCTAGCTAAGCGGCGGGGCTTTGAATGGGCCGACGCAGCGACGAACGCCTCCCTGTTCCCTTCATTCACTGAACAGTGTCATTAGCATATTTTACAGAGATTAGCAGTGAGTAGCTTGGAGGACATATTTGGTCCCCCTAGGCCTCCAAGGCAACAAGTGGGAATTTAAAAGGGAATGTGGCAGGACTGTGCTAACAACAAAAGAGGATGGAAAACATTCACCGTCCCTGAGCAGGAACAAAAAACTTCAGATGATACATGATTAAAAAAAAAATTATGGGGATTAACAAGGTTTAGTCAGCACCAACACTCCCAGTCCTTAAAGTTTACCAACTACTCACTCCTTCTGTATTCAAACTCAAGAGAAAGGCAGATACAATAGTTTACAGCAGTTTACTTATTAACAGGAGTAAGCAGTGCTTTTTCCTGGGGAGTATACAGTACTCAGTGTATGAACAGCAGCAGGATGGTGAATGTCCGATCCGAATGTCAAAATAAACTAAAGTGTGTGTATGTGTGTTCATAGTAATGAGGAAACATGTCACCGAGTGCTACAGCGTGGCTCACTGATGTGTTGTGAATAGCTTGTATACAACAAAGCAGCTCTGTGGCACAGAGGAATAAGATACATCAGGCTTTGCATACACACAAAATATGTGTTAGGGGGCGAATTCATGGCCTGATTTAGTCTCTTTAATGATATTTGTTGGCCAGCATTATCCTTCAAGTCTAATAAATATTCTGTTTGCAGTCTCATTCTGTTGCCACAGGAATTACATTTCTAAAAATAAGTGTTGTATCTGTAACTACTATATTATTTTAGTAGGCTATTTTACACCAGTTTCATTAGCTCTCCATGCTAGAGTCACACCAGCTCAGGTGTTTAGGTGGTGTTTGACTCCATGAATATCATCAAATCATTGTTTGTGTAAGACCTACTGTTCAGTGGTGAAAATAAACTGATTAACTTTTTAAATCTGCAACATGTTGGTTCTATAGATTTGAATTGCTTACATTTTCAGAGTGGTGATAAGTGAAATTTTAATAGCAAATAAATTCTGTTATATCATGATAGGTTCAATCAAAACTATTGATCCCTGCAGAGGAACTCAGATCATGCTGTCCAGCAACATACAGTATAAACTAGTTAAAACCAGCTCCACCTTTACCAACTGTACCACTCTACTGTAATATAATAAACTCACATTATTCTGAAAACTGCACTTGAGAGAGAGACAATACCTGATGTTGTCAGCTGTAAACGGTAGGTTAATAAAAGGCTGAAAACCACAGGACATTTCCTGCTCGTCAGCGGTATAAAGCTCAATCAGCCTCCTTTCATATCAAATGGGTCTATAATAATAATAATAATAAAGTTGGGGCCGTGTTTAGCTCAGTTGGTAGAGCACCTGCCCCATGTGTTCAGACTAACAGTCCTCACTGCAGGCGACCCCGGTTCAAATCCCGCGCTGAGTGGCCCTATCCTATGTGTCATTCCCCCCTCTCTCCCTCCCACTTCCTGCCTCTCTCAACTATCCTGTAACACCCCCAGTCTACTTTATATAATTGTGGGTCATTTTGATGTAATGATGTACAGTACAGGTACTTGCTAACTACTAGCTAGAGGGGTCCAAAGTGAAGCATATTTTTTTTGTCAATAATGTGAACATTTTCCACATGTTTACATACCCCCACCCCCTCCAGACCTGACCAATTTCAAAACCCTGGCTACGGCCCTGACTTCTTCCTTGCTTTTACTGAAGCAGAATCAGAGTGCAAGTCTTTGTATTTATAATGAGTACCTTTACTTAAAGCTATTAATACTTTCACTTAGGTACACAATCAGAGTCAGTTTTCCCTCACTGCTGCTGCCTACACACAGTGGATGGACGGTTCATTAAGGGTGGGCCGCTACAATATATCTTGTACTTGTTTCCTATAAATACCCTGAGTGACAGTGACTTACAGCATGGCTACGGGCCGCTTGGCAACACAAACGACACGGTCAACGCTTAAATCAGGCCACTAGAGGTCAGTGTCGCTCATTCTATGGACGCCACCCACACACACACCTCCCCACCGTCCCCCGTCCCCCCACCCCACATCTCCTCTCCTCCAGCCACTGGTAACTACCCCCCCACCCCACCCCACTCTCCACCAATCCCCCCCCCTTCCCCTTGCGAGGGTCCACTCCTTATTGTCATTGGGCTCACGTAGGCTTGTGCTCAGCCACAAACGAACAACTTCTCAGACAAAGACAGCAGGCGCGCAACATATGTAACCAGCATGTTACCAGCCACGCTGCCAGTCTTTAAGAGGCGTGTGAATGCAAGGCATGAGTGGTACGACTGGTGTGTGTGTGTGTATGTGTATCTGTGTGTGGGTGGGAAGATGGTGGTGGTGGGGAGGGGGGGTAGGGATGGAGTAGAGCGTGTGCATGTGAAGGAGGGCTGGGGGTGGAGGGTGTATACAGATATCGGTGATAATGAGAGCTGGAATAGAGCCAAACTGCCTTCTAGAGAGAAAACAATTGCACATGCTGTGTGTATGCAAGTGTGTGCGTGTTTGTGTGTGTGTGTGATGTACATTATGTATGTGTGACATGGAGAGGAGGAGGCAAAAGAAGAGAGTGAGGGCAACAAATCTCCAAAGATGATGAGACAGCTAACCACGGGGCAGAATATAGAGGGACAGTACAGTGTGTGTGTGTGTGTAGGTGGGAGAGAGTGTGTTCCTTATTTGGAAACACTGCCAAAAATGCCACGAAAATTATGTTTTAACAAGCAGACGAACAAGCAGACCCTACCTGGCTGGAAATAGGAGACACAAGTCCATCCAGTAATAAAAGTATACACATCCACGTGGCGCTCAGAGTTTTTATAGCACAACGGTTTCTCTGTCTGTACGGTTTCTCTGTCTGCACAACGGTTTAACTGTGTGTCCGAGAAATGATATTAACACATACTCGTTATATATGAGTAATCTAGAACAATAAATATGTTTAGAAATAAGTAAATTAACACTCGCATTACATTTTCAGTCAACATGCTGTGGAGTAAATGTTGTAAATCAACATCTTTGCCAAATCCCAAGTGATGTTTACTAAGATCATACTGTTTTTTTTTATTTTTTTTATCAAGCATCTGCATATTATATTATATCTGCTGTATAACTAAAGTCTGATAAAGTAGTAACAATATTAAGTTTCAGTATCTGTTAAAGTTACAATCAGCGTAAGCTTATTGTCTGAAAAGTGAAAACATGCTAGTTAGGTGTGCTTTTTTCTTCTTCTTCGTTGTTAGATACAACTTAAACGGTGAAGAGAAGACTGCTGAAACTTAATCAAGTGTTGTCATTTCTACGTTTCTTTCAAAATATAACAGGGCAAGACATATTTAGCAGTACACGCACATCTTTTCCGGGAGACACAGTTGCTATACCAAACACGATGTGAATGAAGAAAAGCATTAGCGACCCTTAAATATCCAATTAAGCAGAACTAGTCCTGTGTTGAAGATGAACACACATTAATGCCAAGCAGCGACACTTTAACGTCCACAAATCCCGGTTATGTTTGGTATAAGCGCACATTTAGCTGCACTGGAATGATGTGTTAAAAAAAACAAAAAAACAAAACAAGAGTGCTGCACTGGCATGGGTACAGAATAGTAAATTGGATGCAGCGGTTAAAATATAATACAACATGTGTATCATGAGTGTGCAGAATAAAATTAGACTCTCTGCAGACGATGCCACAGCACAGCGCTGACTCCTGGAGGGGGAGAGTCGGGCGTGTGGTGTAATACTCAGTTGTTTAAGAGGCTATTTAACCTCTAACTGTGTCAAGTGGCAACTGTCACGGAGACACAGAGCCAAATCAGACATTCATACCCTGAGATACAGTACGGATAAACACGGAGATAATTATGTTCTAGAAGATGCAATCCGGTTGGCTCAGTGGTGCAGTGACCTCACAGCAAGAAGGTTGTGGGTTTAAATCCCAGTCAGTTTGTTCAGAGTTAGCACGGTAATCCTGCTTGTTCCACACAGTCCAAAACACATGCAGGTTGGGTTAATTACACAACTGTGAATGTGAGTGTGTGAGCTGGTTGTTTGTCTCTATGTGTCAGCTCTGTGATGGATTGGCGACCTGTCCAGGGTGTAACCCCGCCTCCCGCCCCAATGTCAGCTGGGATCGGCTTCTCCTTACAGCCCTGAAGGGAATAGTGGTAGAGCCAAAAGATGGAACTTGTTTTGTTCTTTGTTTTTGGTTATTAGTTTGTTTAAGAGGAAATATGCAGGGGTTTTAGCTTAACTATGCAACATTTTTACTTCAATTAAACAGCTTTGGAGTAATTGTGATGGTTTAATAAATGACTTGTAACTTGTTACGAGGGAGAATGGAGGCTCTCTGCCTTTAACGTAACGTCTCTTGGTTGAAAAACAACAAGATCCAGCTCTCGTCTCTGCGGCACTGCAACACAAATGCGCCATAATCCGTAATCTCTTGTTTATGACAGATAAGACTACATATATATACGCATTGTAACATCGTATATGATAAATAACTTTATGTACCGCCCTATTGATTGATTTCTTGCCGGCTTTGTTGCAAACAAATGCACATGGCCAGAAGGAGGGTTAGCAAAACAGCGTAAAAGCAGCCACATTTGCATAGTTCCCCTTTAAATCATAGATATGAATTAGTCACAATCAATCTACTTAATTAATTAAGGAAGACAAGTACTGTTGCTGATACTGTAACAGTCCAGAGCATCGTTAGTTAGTGACTGTATAAGAACTACATTCAGTACGAAGCTTCTTATTTTCTACTTGAGTTTTTACTTGATTTATTTACTTTTTATATCTGAGCTGTTTCTGTCAAAGCAAGCGCCCCGCTTCACACTCGTACAGTACAAACTACCAGGCCTCTGGGCAGTTGCGAGTTCAGTGCTTTGCTCAAGGGCATTTCAAGTGTGGTGGCTGACAGAGGGCAGAGTGTCACTTTTCCCTCCCACATTCTCCCATTTGGTCCTGAGATTCAAACCTTTTTTTTTCTTTTTTAAAAACCTCTAGGCTATGGCTACTTGGTTGAACAACGGGGTCAGTGGGGTCTTTGTACTGTAGACGTACACATACTGAGAAACATGCAGTGTACTCTGAGAGACACTGGTGGAAAATTAAGGAAGTAACTACATGTCAGGATTTAAAGTGATTTGACACAATGTGCAGCAAAGCAGCAAAAGGAACACTTCTATTCACCTTCTTTACTTGTTATTTATAAATTTAGCTGCTCTTGTACTATTTTTTGCTTTGATGATTTTTAATGTCATTTGTGTCACTCCTTATGATATTTGATGAGTTCTTGCTTTGCCTTTTGGGGCGAGATGTTTTCATTTAAGTCCCTCGGGGCTTCTTTGTCTCACTGCACAGGTTTGAGATTCTTTTCTACCTGCTCCTCCTGGTGTTTTTCTCTCATTTGTGCAAATAAATTAAACCTAATAGCTGCAATACCATTAGGAATTTCTTGTGCTTTTGTGTAACACTGCAAACATGCAATTGCGGAGATACATGAAAAAAAAAAAAAAGGAAAAAGAGGAGGCAAACCGAGTGGAGCTGATGCTTACAGGTACCTGACTGGAGAGGCTGAAGTTGGTGGCGGGGCTGCGTTTCTTGCTGGCAGTGGTGCCCACGCTGCTGTTGGCGCTGCTGGCCGAGTTCTTCCGTTTCCTCCTCTTCGTGGTCGTCTGTCGGGCAGGCTCCGCTTTGGCGCGGCCAGCAAAGAGAAACAGAGGCAATGCCAAGAACATAATGCATACTGACGGAGACAGGGTGTAGGGCAGTGTGTGCAGTGTGGAGTATTGTGTGTGTGTGTGTGTGTGTGTGTTTGTGTATGTTAGAGGTCATACAGTTGAGTCTAGGACAGGCAACATCAGATGTAGAGACACAAAGGTGTGCAAACAAACGTATACATGAAATGCCCACACGAGAGAGAAAGAGAGAGAGAGAGAGAGAGAGCGCACGAACACAAAGACACGCAACACAAACAAGAGCGACTAGTCGACAATGATCCATGCTTTGTTTTCTTCACAGGTGAAACCACACGAGTGTTAACATCTCCCAAGACATGCACTAGTAAGAAAGAACCCCTGTTTCATTTGCATAAATGCTCAACAATGGACCCTGATGTTCAACATAATGTAAATTTGCTAATGATTTCAGTGCTGCACCAATTGCCATGTTCCTCGCCAGCACGAGCCAGATTAAAACTGCTCTGCCTCGGCAGACAGCACATTCATGTTTGTATTACTGAACATGCTTTTACACTGTGTCCATTCTTGCACATTTGTTGCATTTCCACTGATGTGATTTGCTGAGCATGACCATGTTACAGTTTTTAATCATTTTGTATTACCACCAGCTTAACATGCATGGAGCTGTTATATGAAATCTCACATCTATTTCTTATTCATTACAGGTGTTAGTACTATTGGCAAACATGCAGTTGAGCATCCATGATAAAGTTGCACACAAAAACTTATTTCATGGCATTTCAATGAGCAACTATGATGCCACTTTTTGCATAAGACTACAGACAATCAGACAATTAACATTGTATGAGAGTAATACCTTTTTTGTGATTTGTGGGAAATATTTCCGTTTTGAAGTTCTGTGGGTGTCCAGCTGAAACCGGAGCCAAAATCAGTTTCATTTTTACTCAGGTTGTTGAATAATTTCTTAAACATTTTTTAAAGACAGAACAAGAGGCCAGAGATGACAACAAAGAGAAGGAAAATAAATAATTTGTACATTCAGTGCCATACAGATGCTATTTAACACCACTGGGAAACTGGTGTCTCCAACGAAAGCTGTTTTTCCAATTACGAGCTAAACATAATTCCTAAAGGTGCAATTAAAGCACATGTGAAATCATTATTATTAAAAACATATAAAGTGATGACACAGGTTAATAGAGATCTTGGAGTTTCTGGTATCTATGAAGCAATTTATGTAGTGCATAATTTATAAAATACATGATTTTGCAAATTCTGCCAGGATTTGTTAGAAAACATTATGCCTTTTAATCTCAAGAGAGACAAGAAAACACTGCTGTGATCTTCAAACAGATGTCTGAAAATGAAATACATTTTTCGAGGTTCGTACTAATCACACCAAGGGAGATGCTTTCATATTCAGTTAGAACAACCAGCGACTCATGATACAAACAAAACTGAAACTATAAATCAGAGCCAAAACAATAAGGGGCTTTTTCATCAGCATCTTTCCTCTTTTGATTCCTGACTTTGACAGACGTGTGAGCGAGAGAAAAAAAAAAAGCAAGCCCATTGTCAGAGACAATCATTTCTGTTATCCAACCGGTTTCCTTCAATGCTGAACCGGTGACGCACTAAAATTACTTCCATTTCCACCAAAAGGACTTATCAGAGCATAAATGCGCCTGTGGCTTCCTTCCTGGCTGAATCCCAACCAGTTTCCAGGCTGGAGAAGAAGAATTGCAGGAAAAGGGGAATAACACGCTACCGATGTCGAAAAAACCGCAATTGCAGCTAAACTGCAGAGATCAGGCAAACTGCACGTCAAAGTATGGACAGATGACATGACCCTGAAAAACACTCGTTATAAATGGCTGAACAAACTGAAGAGGCCTGAATTAAAGGGCATTTCATGTAATGCAACAACTGAGTATTGGCCACTGAGTACAACTTGGTGATACAAAGCAGACATTCAAGATACCACAGTATTGCTGCATAATAAATCAGACTATTCCACACTTAAATCTGGATATGATATAAAACTGCATCACCCATAAAGGATTTTATATTAAGCTGTGTTCTCTTTCCATGTGCAAAATTAACCATCAATACAAGACTTGTTTTTTTTTTTTCCCTCAGACTTTATATTCATAAAACGCTTTCCATGTTTTTTTCTCTGTTTTTTTCTTTTCTTTGAAGAACGTCGCTGACGCTGGGGAGCTGCTGGCCGGGGAGCTGGATCTACTAGTTTGATTACACCCGGCACTCTTAATTAAAGTTACACAGGTCTGAGTCAAAGGCTTTTTGACTGGTGTTGGTTTTTAAAGACATCTCGTCACGGCTCGCTAAGCATTGCAGTAATTTGCAGCCACTCCGATGTGTCCAAAAAAACTCGGCTTACTCTTTCTCTCTCCAGCTTAAGACCACACAGCCAATTTAAGCCTGGTATTTTTCAGAAACCGCCCTTAAAACATCAATCATAGAAAGCTGAGAGGCCTGTTAAGATTGGCAAGGTTGGGATTCAAGAGGCAACCCTGAATTCTGATTAATTTCACATACCTGACAGGCAAAACAGATTTAAGAAATTAAGACATATAATAGCAAATTTGGAAACATAAATGATGCAATAAAAACACAGTCGGAGAAAAATATTCCTGTTCCTTCAAAGTGAGTGATGCCACAGAATTAAAAAAATCTGCATTTTGAAGGAAGCGACTGCAGTTTCTGGCAAGGGGAAATGGTTAACACATGGATCACCACTGGATCCACAACATTTTTAAATACGTAAATATGTCTGATGTCACTCAAACTGTATTTAATGCACTTTCTTTCACATGAATTTTTAATTTCAGAGAAGCAGGTTTATGGAGAGTTAATATCTGAAAATCTTTGTTGAGCTTCAGGGTTTTACTTTATCCAAATCTGCTTCTCTGCTCAGGCGTTTAACTTAGACTTACAGTAAGTAAAGATGTGGGTAGTTACCTGGTGGGGCTACCATTCTCTGCCATTTCTGGAATAGGCATGTCTTCAGACAGTCCCGGGGGCTGAGGTTGTAGGTCTTGTGCCTTGACATGAGCTCCTGCATGGGCTCCAGGATGACACACAACTGCAGGCAACAACAGGGACAAAACCACACGTTCACTTGAGGCTGATTCATTTAACTTTTGATGAGAGAACAGAAAACAACGGCCATAAAACCAGGAGTTTGTTGCTTAATTAATCACCACAGACTGACTTTCAAGTGATTAATTGTGCTGTAAATCTAGTTTTTTATAGACATCATTAATAAAGTACCTTTAAAAAAAACAGGTTTATTGTCGAGTGCTTCATAAAGAAGGACAAGAGGGGAGGTAGAGAGCAAGAGATGTGCACGATGATGCATTTTAATATGAGGAGCTTTTGTTGAGCTGTTTACAACTCACAGCAAAAAATGTGACTGACACACACGTTCATCCATGCATACTTGGACACACATTTGTGCAGCTATTCTCTCTTTAAACACAACAAAATGCAGAAAGCGGTCCCCCCATTCCCACACTGCGCTCCAACAATATTCTCCAGTTAAAAGACCTTAAGTACGATATTCAGTCTGGAGAAAACTGTAAATCTCTGGTGATCTGCAGTGAGAGGAAGCAGGGGTCAGCCTGTCATCTTTAATACATCAGGCTTAGCTTATCCAGATCACATCTGGATAACATTACAAACCAGTCAGCCCGCCTTCTTCGACAGCGGCAACCATCCAGATGCTTGTCAGCGCGGCCAAAGGACAGCGATTGGACGGTCGCTGTCTCGTCTACGCCGACAGACCAATAACAAGACAACAACACTGGGATCAAACTCCAGGCAACCTGCCCTGTTCATATCCTCTGACTGGATACACTTGTGTAATTTTTTCCCAAACGTTCCTCTGTGTTGAGACAAACTTGACCGTTACACTCTTCTGGGACAATGAATGTATCAACGGTTAATATGTTTTTTTTATAAGCAAATCCAGGAACTATGAACATAAAGGGCATCCTGGTGGCCTGCTGGTGTAATATGCATACCATACTCTATGATTGCATCAGTCCCAGTTGGACCCTTCTGCATGCCATTGCCCTTCTCCTCCCCCCTCATTTTGCATCATCTCCGCTGTCGCCTTACAAATAAAATATAAGAAAATGTAATGTATGAAAACTTGAAAAGTGAATAAACTACTAAAAAAAAAAAGCAGAGCAGGCCTCTATGTTTTTTTTGTTGTTGTTGGCAGGTAATAACGCTGCATATGAAGAGACGCTGCAGCAGCTGCACAAAGTCACGAGGTGGAGATGAAGGTGAATGGATGTGTGTAGGAGACTGGGATTCACATGCTTTCTTTCCCCATCAGTCACTATTGGTTTCATTTAATGATGACAACAATCCTTTCTAACCTTAACCATGACTACACGCTTCCAAGCTCTGCTGTGGATATTTTCTCCGACAAAGTGAGTCTCCAGATGAGTAAAACAGACACATGGATAATTCTGGCTGCACAAAAAAAAAAAAAAAACCCAACAACCAGTGTTGTTGTATAGGTACGGGGACTTGTTGATCCCTAGGCGGTCATAAATGCATATCAGGTTTGCTGTGGAACGGGGTTTATTGTTGTTGCTTCTGCAGAGCACGTCGCTTGTAAGAAGTAGTGTCATGCAAAGAGAAACAGATGTTCCTCCGACACATTGTATGGAGCTGAACACAGATCAGATTTCTTTAATGGTCCTTTTGAACTTAAACAAAAATTTCTGAACTTAAATATCTACCCAGTTTAAAACTAACTCAGTCCTGCTGTTCCAAGAAAAACCCTAACCCTAACCCTATTATATACTGTATATATATGTAATCTCATCATATTGACATGTTTTCTTATCTGGCACCACTATGGTTAAGATTTGGACACAAAATTGATTTGGTTAAGTGAAGCATCATGGTCAAACAAGAATGACTATGGAAAGAAAACAGGAGATGAGCAGTAAGAACTAATCACTAGAGCTAAACTGATCATTAATTAACTGATTAGTCAATGATTTATCTGCAAAACAATTGTTTTAGTGATCTTTTTAAGTAAATATCAAATATCAAATATTCACTCTCTTATGAGAAAACTGTTGCCTTTCTTTATCATGCGAGTAAATTAAACGTCTCTGAACTGTCACTCAACAGACTCATTAGACATTTATCCTGGTCTGTGAAAAACTGTAAAAGCATTTCTCACTATATACAGTACTGGCATTTTATAGAGTAAATTATTAATCAAATAATTGAATTATGAATCTGCAGATTAATTAATAATGAAAATAGTCACTAAGTTGCAGCCCTACAACATGTCACAATATTTCCTCCTTTGCTTCCATCAAACAGGAGCCATCGTTGCTACAGCGCAGCCTCCCCAGGGCTTTGTTGCCTGAATGTAAACACGGGGCCTGATGCTGTTTCTGCGGAGGACAGTCTTGTTCCATGACACAGGTTGTACACACCAAGAATTCCTGAAGTGATTTGCCAACACAAAAGAACATATTGGTTGCACATTCAGTAAATGTCATCTGATGCAAGATTGAGGTCTCGGCCACTGTGTGGAAACATACAACATACTGTAGCTATGTTTTGCAACTAACCAGGTGAGCAAGTCATTGTAGTTACAGAGCGTGCTGTAAGGTCAAAACTGTTAACTTGCTCAAGGGCACTCTGACAGTCGTTACTGCGAGAAAGGAGACTGTTAATCATTCACTGCATGCTCAAATGATCTCATGTGACCTTCAGCAAACTCACAACCTCTACGTTTTCTGATGTCAGGTTTAATCAGCATGCTCATCACCTCCTAACACCTAGATAGAAGATTCGCTGCAAAAAATGTTTTAGCGTGATGGGGATTCAAACCAGGGATGTTCACCAGTCAGTCAGTTTTTTTTTTAACTAGTTACAACAACCATAGGCTCAGCTGCTTACACCAAATGATCCTACATAAACATAAGTAATGTCAGCCTGTATTCCCTCTGTTAGGACGGCAGTGTTTTGATGCCATGCAGCTCGAGGTAAAGTGAACATCCCTGTAACAGACTAATCCTGTGTTCTCCTCTGATAGTTCCCTCCTGACACAGTAATATCCCTCCCCAGCTCAGCCAACAAGCCCTGGCTCTCAGCCTGAAAACAAGGGCTATTTTCAGGCTGAATAGTAGGAAGCCAGCAGCTCCAATACATGGAAAGGCTTAAATACTCCAACTGAAAAAAAAAGAGAAAGAGTGTGTGTGTGTGTGTGTGTGTGTGCGTGTGTTTGTGTGAGTGAGAGAAAGGCCGGTTGTAACCCCTTAGCCAGGAAACTGTCACTCTCTTTTGGAAGGACTGATAAACGCCGGGAAAGGCCTTTCCAGAGACACATTACTGCCAATTTAATGTGAGGAAAGGGTGTATTTTACCTTGACACCCTATGATAACAGCAGGGGAAAATATCATTTGCAAATTGTGGGACATGTTGAATAACAGTGACTACACAGCAGCCGTTCCCAAAACGAGGGGGATTGGGATCTCCAGATGGGGCAGCAAAGATGATTACTGGGGTTGGGAAATAAGAAAATCTGAATTCTCCTACACAAAGTATGATTTGCAGACTTTCTTGTGATCTTTGCTTTGCCCTCTGTGGAATAAAAATAGTTTTATGTTGAAGCCTTTATGCTTAAGCCTTAAAATAGTTTCTAAATCACACTGCTGCACACAGGTTAACTAAACTGTGAACAGTACAATCAAAGATGCCGCTTGATATTAATGATCAAAAGCGTGTGATTATATAAAAATGGCTGGAAACCAATGCTTTACAGGACACAGTGACAGTCTATACTAAACACAGAAGATTAACGAGCTCCATATTCTTCCCATGAAACAGCAAATGTGGCAAAACTCACAATTAAAACATAGATTCAAAAAACTAACCAGCACAACCACTAGTTTATGATGTTTTCATTATTACTGAAATGCAAATAAACCTCAGAACAAGGTTAAATCCCTCATTAGAAGGAATATTTTCTGCAGCATTTAAAATAAAAAACCACATTGTGTTCTGGGAGAGTCGACCAGTGCTAATTTAGCAGAGACATGAGGATTTATGTGAAATATTTCAAGTTTAGACCAGTGAGGCAGCGCAAATAATTTTCAACAAACTCTTCAAAGGCGACACAACTCGACCTCTTCCATAAAATGTGTGCTGTCAGCAAATGGAAAACAAGGCATGATCCCTGTTTCATAGTTTTATTTGCAGAGCACTGACCATCTGAATCGCTAAAATAAAGAATGAACATAGGCTAAATCTTTAGTGTGTAATTACAGATACTTGAATTATGTGTTTTTCTCTTTCAGTGGCTTTACAGTTGCTTTTCTGCATAGAAAATCATTGTTATAGGAAAACAAAAACAGCCTCCCTGCTCCCTCTCTCTCCCTCTCCCTCTCTCCCACTCTGTGTGCCTTTCTTCACTCAGTTATTATAAGCAGCGGCGGTGCCGTTCCCCGATTCGCGCGCCATTTCACAATTATGAGTCTCAACAGGGAGCGTTCATTAATGTTATGCTAATTTTCTGTATCCAATTAATTCTTCTCTCTCCCCATCTCTCTCCCGCTCACTCTTGTTCTCCCATTTGGAAAGCGTAGCTGTCAGTCAACTGTGGCGTCGAAAAACACAAATAAAACCCTGTGAAATAATCACTAATGTATTCAGCCAGCTTATAGTTCCTATTCCCGTAAATTATATTGCTTCGGTCAGGTAGAAAAACATGTATATGCAGAGAGTAAAGGAGAAATAAAGTGCTTATTTTTTGTTTTGATGCCACGCACTTTTGAAATTATACACTCAGGTTTCAAACGCCCAAGAGTCATAAAAACGTGTTCTGCACATAAATAACAGAACTGGCTTTCAATTCCTGTAAGACAGAGAAAAAAAAGTTGCGATATGACCTTAAATAAACAAAAGAGTGGGTATGAGAAAGTATAAAAACACATCTTAAAAAATGAAACTCAAGGAAAACTTGAATATTCAAACACTGATCATACCTGTAAATTTAAAATGCTGAATAAAACATCAGTTTCATTGCAAGAAGCATGTTAACAATGACAGAAAAAATAAAATATATTCTTCATAATAAAAACAACTTTATGTGGTCTAGACACACAAGCGTAAGAGATTTCGGTTAGAAAACATGAGTAACATGAATTACTATGTTTAAAAATGGACAAGAATCGGTCCTCCGTGTGCATTAAGTGTGAGGAGATGAGAGCAAAAACAAAGGCAGAATGACAGTCATAGACATTGAAGACACACACAGACAACACACACACACACACACACACACACACACACACACACACACACACACACACACACACACACACACACACACACACACACACACACACACACACACACACACACACACACACACACACACACACACACACACACACACACACACACACAGAGTGTTTACCCTGAGGTAGTTGAGGGTGAAGTTGGTCAAACCCATGCGAGTGATGTTTTTGGACAGTTGTTCCAGCACCTGAGGGTCTTGTGCCTGGAGTCAGCAGCAGAGAAATAAAATAGAAGAAAAAGTTTAGCACACACAGATACTATATAATATATATACGTACAGTATGTATGTATATAGGTATATGTATATATGTTTGCATTCAACTGACTACGACTAAACAAATTATCTATGGACAATTAGGCTAATTGGCGTTCATCGGATATACACAGTTGACACATTCACACCCTCAAGTCATAAATGCAACTACTTAACATAGTTATTGAATTTGCTATCAGTCTGAATGGAAGCATTTCTGCCCTTCATTTCACGCAATTGTCAAACTGTAGGCTAATTAATCAATATTACTTTGTCATCACATTTAAAATTCCACACATTTTCAATTTATTATCTTGACTGAACTTGATGATGTTGGTGAGTGCATATACACGGTCTGGGCTGCAGGGAAAAAAAACAATTTAATAATGTTAAATTAGTGGGGAAAAACCTGCAGATTGCAGCCCACCCTTCCTTTGTATGTGTTGTGCTTTATGTTTGTGTGAAGCATAAATAGCTTGAGAGTGATGAGATCCAGCTGACAGTTGCATTAGTCAGACACACACACAAAAAATATGGACTGACCAGCATTTTCAAATGCATTCAAAAAAATTAGCACTGCACCAACTGACTGTAATATAAAGAATGCATAGAAACCGTGTGATTATACCGCGTGTGTAGGAGTAAAGAATACATCTTAAATAAGAAGAAAGCAAAAAGAAAAGCCAAGATAGCAATTATAGGAAGGCATCTGATTGAAAAAAAAAAAAAAAATCTCATGAGGACACGTGATTATTCACTAAGCCTGTTTGCTGCTCCAAGAATAAGCAGTCAAATTATAAAAAGCTGTAGGTATTGACAGAGCAAAACATAGCCCAGACTGAGCAGAAGCAGTGAGCACACTTGCATTCACTGCCTCATGAAATATGCATAATTCTATCTCCAGTCGCATCTCTGTGTGGAGAAAGTCAAGAGGGAGGCAAGAGAGTCCTTCTGTACCGTCAGCAGACCAACATGAGTGACAGGAGAATTGAACTAAGTGTGCATTATTGGCGACGGGCAAGATCAGAATCTGAATTACTTTACTCATCAAGTAGAATTAGGCTAAACATACTGTACAGAAATGTGTCCTGACAGCACTGGTGCAGAGTTGTATCAACAATTTGTGGAAATGCGAGTAAATACTGGCACATATGGCGCAGGGACAACAAAGACACTCGATTTCGAGAGGCCAAAGACAGACAGACAAACAACGGAGTACAAACTGCAGGAAAACGCACACTGAATTCAAGATGCACGCCCGGCAGTGGTCCAAAACGAGAAGTTTAAACAGCAGTGAAGACGATGTCAGCCAACATTGACAGTGTTGGAATCAGACCTAATGTAAGAGGAGTGATGCTCAGCAGTGCTGCAGAGTCTCCTGCAGAGATACTGGACCCAAGTACAGCTCAGAGATACTTTTATTCTACTTGAAGCCCCATTTAATGAGAATTTGTAATATTAGACATATTTCACATTATAAAACATCACTTTTTTTATATGGATTTAAGTTACAATGTCTTAAAATTACCATGCAAACAGTACTGTAAAAATAGTACTTCTACCTTAATGCATCAGTCATAATAAACATTAGTTTCTCATAATAAATACTCTTATTTTTGATATACTGTATGTAATAGAGTATTTTTACACAGTTGTATTACTACATTTACAAGTGAAATATGTATTATTTCAGCTATTACACTGCATTATACTGTCTGTGTGTCTCTTTGTAGATGGTATTCCTGCTAGTATTAATATGTTTACTATAACAGCTGTTGCATCTGTACCACTCTGCATTATTTGTAACTGTTTGTCTTGTGATTCATTGTCATAAATTTTAATGTATATTTGCATAACTGTTTGAGTTGAACACAACTGCTCTACCTTATGTGAGAGTGTACAAGGGATGTGTATGTATCTGTGTGTGTGGGTGGCTGGTGGGGGCTGGTGGGGGGGTGCAGCAGATGTTGGGGAGGGGGAGACACATAGGATACATCACTACAGATGATGTGCATCCTCGAGATGGTGTTTATTCTTTGCACAGCTTTGTGTACTTTTCATTGTCTTTGTGTATTTGTGGCACCCTCAACCAAGTAAACTCATCTTTTTGCAGTATACAAGTTGAATTTTGAGGTGCAGTACAAGAACCACATGATGAGTACTTTCATTTTTAATCATTTCGTTATTCTGTCACCTACTGTTTTGTGGGACTTGCTATTTTTACTTGTATAAAACCTGTGATATTACTAATAGGATTCTGAGGCGATGCATTGAAGATTAAGTTTTAGTGCTGGCTGTCATCATGAAGCCTTAAAAACCTGAATGAGATGATAAGCTGAAATACCTGGAAATCAACTCTAAGACATACTTCTGTTTAGGCTTTTAATTTCTCCGCAATGAAGCAATAACTATCAAATATCATCATTAACATGACTGAAAATGATATTCTGTGGGGGAAAAAAATGTGATGGTTTGTCATTGACTTCAATACAGGGAATTTTTAAAGTCAGCATCTAGTGGGCATTGCAGGAACTGCAGGACTCTGGCTTCAACACTGAACTGGTGATGGCTTTGTATATATTTATGTGAGAACTGAACTGACATGTGAAATTACTTCTGTTATGGGGCTTGAAATTTGTGGCGCTTAAGTAGCATAGCATCAATGAGCTGTAAATGCACAACATGGGACACAGCTGTTGTCTGGGTTCTGGAGACTCTATCTACTGTATGAGGTTATGGTAAACTACTTTTCATTTCACCAGTGCTGTTGTAAACTCAGAACAGAGACTAAATGTGAAACAGCCAATGGAGGAGAAATCTCAGCTTTTCAATAATGTATAATGATGCTATACCACCTTCACATAGGTGTCCATATTTAGCATTTATAGGCAGTATACTGTATAAACATACTGTATGTTGTATGGATTATAATAACACACTATAATAGTGTTAAGTGTTTAGTAATATATTTGGTTATAACTATAATGTCTTCTCTGAGTACCCACAGGTTTAAGATGATGAATTAACAGATAATAAAAACATTACATTTAGTAAACACTTAAACTTCACTTGTATCTACTTACAATGTCATTACAGTGCACAATACATAATTTAATAACTGTATAAAGACTAATTAGGGTGATTTAAAGTAAAGTGTTACCATAATCATTTCTAACATCTAGTTACACACTGAAACCTATTGTTTTATACATCTATGTAGTATGGCTTCTTATTCTTATTCTTATGAAGGTTTGTTAGTGAGTTTCAACTTTTTTGCAGTGTACTTTGAGTTAAAAGCCACTTGTACTTTTTCTTTTTTACATCATGTTGTGGTTTCTTTCCTTGACACTTTTATACTTTTTACCACCCAGGACAAAATGATGTAATGCGTCACTCAGTAATGACTAATACCACTTACAGACTTCTTCTTTTTATAAACTTCTATAAACTCAAATAAGAGCAAACTTACTTTCTTTTCCACACAGCTCCTCCTGAGTGACAGTGGAAAAAAAGCACAGCAGTAGTTCAGCTCACTTCAGAAAGTGGGCCCACCGCCGTGTACTGCTACATCTGCACTGGCATCTGCAGTTTTCAACTCTCCTATTCTGACTCCCGTGTGTCTGTATCTGCTTTCATTAGTCCAGGCAGCGATCAAAAGAGTGAACTCACACTCGCACACAAATCACTGAAGATCTTGGTCAGGAGGACCCACAATACCCCACAATATCCCACTCTCTAGGAATTAGTGTGAATACCCAAAGGGGCCAATTTATTGGTGAGTGAAATTCATATGAAGATTTTTTTGGTTAAAAAAGAAGCGGGGCTATAGAGGCAAAGCTGCTTCTAACACACCTTTAGCTCCATGGGGGTAAAGAGAAGATGTGGAGAGAGAAAAAAAAGTCATTTTATTTATAAAGCAAATGGGTGGAATATGACTGCTGAGGAGAAAAACCCCTGTGAGAGCACTTTCATTATTGTTGTTTTGCTGTCTTATCAAAACCCCTTTCAGACATTGTAATACATAACACTGCTGACTTCATTTATCTGTTTAAGTAATGGCTTTCATCGTTTTTTTTTTTAAAACATAAGGTTTCATCACAGATTTCTTTTTTTTTTTCAAACGTGACAGCACATTTGGGGAAAGAGCGGTGCCTGTGCCTGCACCTGGTGCGCAAGTGCGGTGAGTTGACAAATTTAAATGATGATAAGGAGGAAAAATGTTTTCTGGTCTCTCACCGGCTGCATCACTGATGGATTTTGTCACTAAAGCTTTAATTAATGATCATCGCGAGTGCAATGGACGCTTGCTCCCACTTCTCTTCTCGTTAATCTCCTAATAAATTTTCTCATGAATCTCATCATTTATTAGTCCATCATAGTCCAGTGCACAAGTCCAGCAGTGCACAACTACAGAGTGACAGACTGTTACAAATTTCGCGAGCTGTATGCTATTAGTTTAAGTTTTTTTTTTTTTAATGTACACTACTATTCACAATGAAAGAGAAACATATATAGATATAGACTTTTCTAACATGAGGGGAATCTCCTTCCAACATTAAGTGCATTCAAAGTGGTTTATAGTTCATTAAAGTTTGGCAAACTATTTATTTAATTGAGCATAGGATCTTAATCAAGTGAACAAGACGCTCATTTAATTCCCCATCAGAATCAAATCAGACCTGTGCTGTGTGAAGTGTTAGAGAAATGTTAATAGGTCCAAAAACTAAGAAGATTGCCATTGTGACTTTTATGCAGAAGTGATTTGGGCTCTTACTCCGTTATGAGAGCGACTTGTAAAAGCTGCCATCACATTTACGTAAAGAAGTGTCTGCGAAGGGGGTGAGCAGAGTTTTATAACCCATGGGCCCTTGATACACATAAAGCACAATTGTATAGACCCAAGGCCAGTGTGAGCGTATGCATAATCTGGCTTCCTTTATTTATGAGAAAATGTTTTTCTTTCCCCAACAGCAGTGTTATATCACAGTTTCAGCTCAAAATCATTAGAAAACAGGAAACCTTCTGCTAGCTCCAGCTACACTGCACAGCTCCAGTGACTAAATGTGTGTTACACTTAGTGGAATTAAGCAGATTATTCATTCGACCTTGTTTTTTTTTCCCTCCCTCTCTCTCTCTCTCTCTCTCTCTCTCTTTCTCTCCCTCTCTCCTTTTTTCAGACAAGGGCCCTTTTTTATCCTCAGTGGCCTTTGATGTCTGCAAATAAATTGGTTTGCAAAAATCCCTCCAAACTGCTTTGTTGGCGTTTAAATTTCATATGCTCATGAATAGCTTCAAAAAAAAGTGTCTTGGCAGAGAGCGGAGACCCTGGTTAGGATTCAAAAAGTGACACCAGAAGAACCAGGCTGATCTAGGTAGTATGCTTTTGTTGTCGCGTGTTAATGATGTCACACTCACGTGCATGGCCAGGATGCTGCGGGGGATGAGCTCTCTGTATTGCCGGATGGTAAAGTGCCACGTCTTGATCCTCATCAGATCATCAAAGGCAAACTCCAGTATCAAGCGACCCTCTGTGCAAACCTGGACAAAGATCACAAAGTTAGTGTTATTTTTACGTTTCTCCTCGGCCTGATATCTCTTTCACTAATCTTTAAGCGGCTGGCAGCCATCCGTCAGCTGATTTGGACACAGACAAAAAAATAAATCAGTGTTTATTGGCCAGGCGTGATTTTTGATAAAAAAAAAAAAGAAGAAAAAAAAAAACGCTGGAAGGGTTTCGTCTCCGTTTTGGAATTTGTTCAAGGACTTTGTAGCATGGAGCGAGCTATTATGCTCCCAATATTTACTCTGCTCACTTTCCTCATTCAGAGCATCTGTCCTTGGGCCTCTCGAACATCTAGCTATTTCTAAAATGTGAAAATAAATGTAATCTAGAGAGGGGTGTGTTTACGCCAGAGACAAAAGAACTTCAGGTCAGAGAGAGTTGCCAATTAGGAGGAAAGAGAGAGAGGGAGAGAGCAGGAGGGAGAGAGAGAGGGAGGGAGGGAGGGAGGGAGGGAGGAAGACCGAGACAGAAACAGTAAGGAAGGAAAAAAAAAAACATTTTTTCGCCCCTTTAGCTGAATTCAGCGCTTGCCGGGGACCTTGCGCTTCTCCCGTATTTCGTTGCTGTGACAACCGGGGAGAGAGAGGAGAGAGACGAGAGAGAGGAGAGAGAGAGAGAAATGGAGAGACAGACAGAGAGGGGAAAAAAAATCAGCTGATTAGTTGGCATGGCAACGGCAAAGATGTAATCCCACCAGACACACTCTAATCAATGCCCCCAGCGCAGATGGTCTCCTGAGGATCAACAAGAAAGAGGCTAGCAGCCATACTGCCCCCCCTCCAAACCCCCACCCCCCATCCCAACTCCCCCCACCCCTACCCCCTACAATGCTTTTCAATTTCTTTATATATATATATATATATATATAGTTTCGTATTACCTCTCTCTCTCTCTCTCCATATATATATATATATATATATAATATACATATATATACTATTTTGTATTACTACTATAATATGTTTATATTATGCATACTGCACATACCAATAGCAATATGTTATAGCATGCACTCAGTGGTCAGTTTATCAGGAACACTTTGCTAAAACTAATTCAGTTCAACAGTTTTTCTATATCTCTTCCCTTCATGAAGGTTTTAATGTTCAGCTTTTGTTGAATCAGTTTATGTATGTTTATGTATGATCATTGTGGAGGCTGTAGTTTGTTGTTTATTGTGTAATAATCATAGATGATTATATATAAAGTGTGTATATTGTACATCAGAACTGCACAAACAGATCCTTCCCACAAATATTATTTATTTTTTATCTAACATTAAGTATTGTTAAGGTTGAAAAGTGCATAATATTTATAGCTTTTTTAATTTAATTTCCCTCAGCTATTCATGTTATCCAATTAAGTCTGTCTATGCTTTCTTACCTCGTGGCCTATTCTTGCGCTGCTGCGAATTTCCACTCAAGATCAATAAGGCTTTAGCTTTTAAATACTGAATGAGCGACGTCTGGTTCTAATTTGACTTCTTCTGAAAATAGATACATATTGTTCTGGAAATGAACACTTCCATCCAATGACTGACATAACTCAGCGATGATGATACAGTGGTTTTACATGCAAACACATGTGGGATCTGCTGCATGGTCTGATACTGGGCTTGTCTGAGCTTGATAAGTGTGGATTAGACTAAAGCAATATTTGGAAATAATCCTTGGTGTTTAATGGACAATTAATGGTCTTCATTTCATTTTTTATTTTATTCTAATTCCAGCAGTTGTCAAACAGCTGACCTCAGAGTTAAGACCGAGAGTGACGACTTGCAAAGCACCTAAATCAAAGCCACGTCCGCCCAAGAACTACAACTGTGAATGTGAAAACTACTCTAAGTAGAAAACACAAACCTCCAAATTTGGTTGTTCATTTTTCAGATAAATACTGTAGAAGAAGGATGCAATGTTGCTTAATGTGTCTTAAAATCAAATAAACCAGTCAAAACCCGCTGGTTTGTCTATTAAAATGAAAAGAAGAACAATTTTCTTAGCTCATGAAAATTTGACACTTTGAAGATAAATGGTTTTCACAGTGGCATGATGTTTATGACTTGCAGAGTTCATTGAAGAAAGCTCTAAAACCACAAATATTCATTCATAAGACTAAAAACACAAAACCACATTTTCATTTGGGGATGTTTCATACACTTTATATTGTAACTCTAAAATAAACATCACCAACCCCCCAGGGTTTTTCAGACCATGTTATAAATAGGAATGTTGTGACGGATCGACTAGGACTCAAATTGTTGTTGAATTGTGAAAAAAAGAGAGAAAAAAAAGAACAACTGCAACTTTTGTTTTTTCCTCCATGAAATTAAATGTATCATGGTCATTATGCAGTGGATGACTATTGTGTCCCCTGGGCCACCAAAACCTATTAAAAGACAAAATACTTAAGCATGTATATGGAAATAAGTTATTCTTTACATCATTTGTGAGCGGGTGCTTTTTGCAGATTTATGGTATTTACCCGGCGGCAGTGAAATAACTTGAATTGTGTTTACTAGTGAGCCAGTGTCTTCTGATGCTTTCCAGGTGCTGTAGCCTACAGTGAAACAACGCTGAACTATTGATTTCTTTTTCCATAGTGCCAACTGTGTCTTTAGCATTGCCTCCACTGTTGCTCTTCTACTTCTCTCTGCAAGCTTTCTGCTTTTCTGTAACCAATAAATAAATTGGCAAACAGCCTAAATCAGAACCAGAGTAAGAATCGCTTTAATTGCCAAGTGCAATAAATGTGCAGGAATTTGTCTTAGCTGCACTGGTGCAGAGATATATTACCCACATATGCAACCAAGGCAGCCTTTTCCACAGATCCCAGTGTAGATTCAATCATACAAGCAATTTATTTCTCCACAGTGGAAGCCAGTTGGTTAGAATATAATATTTTTTAACAATGGCTGGTACAATTTTTTTTAAACCTAAATGGTGCTCCCTTATGAAAACTAAAAGGAGGAAAATCCCCTTGAATTAAAAAGTGGTCCATTAAATGGTACAGCCCCTCACAGAGAGTCCTCATTGATTTAAGAGCAGGGTCATAAATCTTCCACACAACGGGGCTGAGATCAGGGGATCTCCGGCTCAAAAGAGCAAGAAAGAATAACAGCGTCCTGCTGCTGAGACACTATTCAATACTATACCCTAACATGACAATCAATTAACAGTAGAGGAGCTGAAGGTCATTAAATCGATTATTATGAGCATTCATGACTGCCTCTGGTGAATATAAATAGGTTCAAAGTTGACTAAATATTCTCAATTATGGCAACAAGGTGCCAACATGCCTTATAATACTGATGCTCAAGAAGATCCTCTGTGTCGGGCACAGACAGAGAAGCCTGACAGTAAGAAAGTATTAACATCACAGCATTTATTGTTATTTATGGTTACTGTACGTATAAATAAGTGAGCCGTGCTACGGAAAATATGTTTATTTACAGCAAATGTGTTGAGTTGACAACTTAGAGCTGAGCCGATAAACCAGCCAGGCTGATATATGGGCCAATATTAGCTTACTGCAGATACACAGTAGCAGTATTGTGTATGTGTCGCACAAAAAGTAACAAGAAATGTCAGCATCTCACAGTTAACCAGTGCTAATCAATACTTTTATTTGTGTAAATGTGTAAAAAAAGAAGCAGCTACTGTACTACAGTATCATCCGGTACCAATCAGACTCTATTGACAATTAACTCATTTAATAATTTACCAAGAACACAGCAAAAATATTTTCAAATTCAGAACTGATGCACACCTGTGAAACAGACGCCTGTGGAGCAAGCGCTGAACACACAACAACAACAACAACAACAACTGTGTCAAAGGAGCAGCTACATTTCAGTCCTCGGAAAGACCTTGGTTATTGGAGTGTTTGTTTATTGTTTGGGCAATTAACAAACAGTACAATACCAACCACAGGCTGCCACAACCAATCAAACTGTCAGACGAATGGGGTAAATACCTGAGAAGAATAGAGATGCAGGAAGTAATCAAATTCTTATTCTAACCAGCCTACATAGGTCGTTAAGTGCAATTAAAATCCTTATAAAGTGGAACAGGAAATACAAAATAAACACAAAAAGAGTAAGAATTCACACTGATATTCGACTGCTATGAGAGAATACCAAGAATTATAGAAAAGTATGGTGGAGTGAGGATTCAAGCATGCCAGGAATTTGAAGAAACTACTGACTACACAACCACTTGTCAATTTCTCAAAAAAAAAAAAAAAAAAAAAACACAACAACAATCCACTCAGGGAATTAAATTCACTTCAGCTGCGATCACTGTGTCACGAACTCGTCTTTTGCTCTCTGTTCACCTCCCAGCATGCACAAACCCCCCCAGCTGGGCACCGGTAACAAGGGCCGTGCCCTCGGAGCTAATACACATGAGTCGGGGGAGGAAAGCAAGGCCTGCTGGGTAGCGAGCAGAAGTGCTGGGATGCCAGGGGCGGCTGTGAGGTTGGGGGGCTTTTTGGTCAAATTGGCACCCTGTGACACCTTGTCAACACCTCGCCGCCCCGCCAACCTGCACACACGTTGTCTACCGGCACCTGGAGAACTCCGCCCACTCTTAGCGCCCGCTGCTGCTGCCCCCTCCACCCGTTCATTAGCGTGCAGCACCCCGGCGCCGCGCGATGACATGGAGATGGAGGAAGTGCATGAACACTCCACATGAAACTGTGTGGGGCTCCTTTACAATCTGACACCTCTTTGTACTTCTGTAATGGTTTTTCATCCCCATTACCTCCATTTTTCAAACCATATCTCTTCGTCCTTGTATATACTATCTCACATGTTTTTTCACTCATTTGTTTTTCCTTCCCTGTCGTTGTAGCATGCTATGTTGCAATCTGCTCGTCATTTGAATTGTCTTTGTTTTGGAGCCCTTGTACAACCTGGTTTGACAGTTCTATACTGTACCTACAACAAGTTAAGTCTTATTTCTTTTGTAGTTTTAGCCATCGTTTCCATCGGTTAGTTAGTAAAACTGTAATCACCACGTCTGTTGCTGGGATCTGGGAACATGGCAACATCATTATAATTAAGTTCAACAGGACAAAAGACACAGACAGTGATGATCACAAACACTAAGCTAAGAACAAAGCAACACTTTGGGCAGATTAACTACCTGTGGTTCCCAAAAGTGGCTCTGCAGTGCACCGGGGTGCCTTGAGGACAGGCTTCACTTGTGTCCTTTTGTTTTGTTTCACATTTCAATTAACCACAAGTTTATGTTTTCCCTTTCTAACTAATCAAATTGGATGAGACAATAACAAAAGAACATATTGACACTAAAAACCACATGAAAAACCATGTTTAGTATGAGATACATGAAAGCTTATGGTTGCTGGTTAATATTTCCTACCTCCTGAGTGTGGATGTGTTGTTACAGTTGTATTTAATGGGTGTCCATAGTAATGCATGGTAAGTAGTAACGAGTTATACCAATAGTCCAGCTCAAATCAGTTCTACATCACCTACATGTATTGAATTATCAATACCAGATATGACGATGTGATTAACACATTGTGTTTGCTAACAAAGCCTCTGGTCTAGTGTTTGACAAGCTGTGTGTAATCCAGCGACATGAAGGAAATTAAACTTCAGAAAGAGATAGAGGAGGTAAACTTTAGGGCATATGAGTGTGTTACTGCCACCAAGTGGACTGGAGTCATGGACTTCCTCAGTCTCATTATGCAACAACATTAACACTACACTACACACTCACTGGCAACCTGGGTTTTCCAGATGCAAGGCAGTGAGAGATGTGTCTCATCAAGTGTCTTTATTATTTGTCACTATAAATAGCTGTGGTTCCCAAACAGTGGAAGAAGCAAACGAAAAACCTTAAAGGTATAGTTCAACATTTTGGCAAATTGGCCCATTGCCATAATCCCTATAGTTTGAGGAGTAGGTTCGTTACCTTTAATTGTCGGTGCAAGCTATTTTTAGAATGGCGGAGCAGAGCCACGAGCTGCTCAGAGCTACGCTACTGAGGCTAATGGGATTTCGTTTTCGAAGCAAATTTAATGCAAAACAGCTGATGCGCGTTTCTGTCAGGGGCAGTTTTCCGGCAAGCAGTCTCTGCATTTGCCTTGAAAACAACTCAGTCCTGTAACGTTCTGTTATTATCTCATACAGTAACGTGGTGAATGAGCAGGTCACAACTTGTCCACCAGAGCGTTTTGGAGTTGTTGGATTGTGTATTTGATGAGTTTGATGAGGGAAACCAAGAAATCCCATGAGCCTCCGTAGCGTAGCTCTGAGCAGCTCGCAGCTCTGCTCCGCCGTTCTAAAAATAGCTTGCACCGACAATTAAAGGTAACAAACCTACTCCTAAAACTATAGGGATTATGGCAATGGGCCAATTTGCCAAAATGTTGAACTATCCCTTTTACACGTCTAACTCACACTTACTATACACTTCCTTATAAGATCTCCTTGCACTTAATAAATAGATGTAATAGTTAATACCTAAACCAAGGTTTCTGACTGAACTGAAGCCAAATGGTGTCCTTCATTTGTAAGTCAGTTTGGATAAAAGCGCCTGGTAAATGAGTAAATGCAATGAAATGTAACGTAAATACAGTCCAAGAGAAGAAATGTCGATACGCGTTGAAGGATCTCTACAGTATGAGCAGGTGCCAGGATTTTTTTTAGACACCTTATTTGGAAGTAAGACTGAAACTGAGCGCACCTGAAATGACACTGATAATCCTTCATTGCATAGGAAAATTGTGCGGGTGCACAAGTGTGGCACGAACAGCAGGTTATTGTTAAACCAAGCTGTGAACTGAAATGATCACAGTTTGAGTAATAGTTTTACCGTTCCCCTTCAATCTCTCCTCCAAATTAGTTTGGGTGCCTCGAAAAAGAAGGTCAAATTACTGTAAGGCTTACAGTACGGGGAACGGGGAAGTGCAGCTTTACCATCCCAGTCGAAATTACTGTGCATAGTTTTTTTCTTTTTTTTTTCATGTGAGATTTTTCTTTTTCTTTGACTGCCTGTGGGATCATACCAGACTGTCACCCAGACTCCTGCAGTGTTGCTGTGTTTACATCAAGGATCACATAGATATTAACTCTGGATTTTTACTGTTTTATCCTTGACCTTAATGTTGCTGCTTGTGATTTTTTTTATTATCTTTCATCTCATGAAGTCAAACAAACAAAACAAAGATCATCTGACTACCTGTGTGTGTGTGTGTGTGTGTGTAATGACATCCGGATCTCAGCAAATAACTACAGTTGTTTTTATCGTTATTACTAAGAGCTAAAACTACCGTATGAAAAAAATAGGTTATAAATAAGTTTTAAAAAACAAGATTTATTCTTTAAAATGTGCTAGTGCCAATAAGACAAATTGGAATTAGGAATTTTGGAAAAGAAAGAGAGAGAGAGAAAGAGAGAGAGTGAGACGAGCAAAGAAAGAGACAGATACAGGCAGAGAGAGAGAGAGAGAGAGAGTGGGAGAGCAAGAGAGCGAGTTGGGAGCTGGGGATGATTTCTCTAGGGATGAAGGATGCGAGCGTGTGTGTGTGTGCGTGTGTGTGTGTGTGCAGGGGGTGGGTGGAGGGGGGTGAGGGGGAGTAGAGAAGAAGAAGAGGGGAGGATGAGAGAGCGGTGGAGTAGAGAGCGAGGGGAGAATGAGCGAGTCAGGCAGGGGAATGAGAGAGAGAGGAGGAGGAGGAGGAGGAGGAGGAGGAGGAGGAGGAAGGGGGAGCGGGGGGGGAGGATGAGGGGGGATGAGGGTGGTGGTGGTGGAGGAAAGCGAGGCGAGGCAGAGCTGATTGAGATTCGGGCCTCCAGAGCTGCAGGCTCGCTGCTGCTGGGAGCTCAGGGAGAACACGCTCAGTTATTGGAATTCTTTTTTTTTTTTTTTTTTTTCTAATGAATTAATTCTTCTCATCCAATTTAGGTGAAGATGAAAAGAGAGCAGCGCTGCGAGCATCAAATTTAGCTTTTTGTTGACCGGGGCCTGGGCCATTCTGTTTCTGTTTCTGTTCAGTTAATATCAGACACTCGTAATATATTATGTTTTTTTTTTTTCTCTCTTCTCCTTCTTCTTCTTCTTTTTTTAGGGAGCCTTGTTTACACAAACCAAACAACAGCGAGATCACGAGACGTTTCCTGTGCGCGTTATTGTGGTTGTTTCATACTCACTAATATTATAACACAAAGAGCCCCCCCCCAAAACCCCCCTCCCACCACCACCTCCTCCTCCTCCTCCACCCCCCATCCCCTTTTCCGCCTACACCCAGTTACACACACATACACATACACATACACATGCCCAACCCCCACCCACCCAACCGACCGAACCACAACATGAATATAAAATGTACAGAACGGTGACATGACCTCAGGATCCCCCCCTCGATCCAAACTCACATGTCGGCAGTCATGCATGTAAATATACACTAACACGTAAACACCCACAGACACCTGCCGTAACCGCAACGATGGCAAGATTTGACTTTTCTGAATGCTAGATAAAAAAAAAAAAGGTCCTGCGCTGCTCAGCTGCTAAATAAAGTTTTTCATATGTTAATGGTCACAGGAATTCATTTAAAAAGGTATGGAAAAGCTTTTATAAACTCGGACCCCACACATGCAGGCAAATAAGAAACAGGATTTAACATTAAAGATATACTAACATTAAAAAAAATGTGTAAAATTTAAAATTCTGCACCGTTATCTCAACATAAAGCTATTTATTAACAGCTGTTAGCGTGGGGGGCTTTGCTTTATAGGTACATGTATAATGATTCAGTTTTAATCTTTATGATTGAATGTAGAGAACAAAAATCAGACAGATTGGCACAATATTTTGTTGGTGCTGTTTTCTTTCTATGAAGAATTTTCTCATATTGAGATTCAATATCCAAAAGCAAGAGGGGAGGAAACGTATCACGGCCTTGTTATTGGGAAAAATTACACTTGATATCTAGAAATTCCTGAATTAAGTTCATTTGTATTCGAAACTAGTAACGACACAACCCCATGGCAGATTTTGTTCATTTCTTTACAGAAAATAAGATTTTGAATCTCAATAAAAAACAAACTTAGTTGCTAAAATGCAGATTTTTTTTTTGTCTACAATTATGTTTTTTTTTTCCCATTCCCTCTTTAGTCCGACAGCCTTTGGCAGGTCAGCCAAAAAAGTTAATTTCAGACTCTGCACACTACACACACTTACACACACACCCAAGAGTGAGTGCATACTGTCAAGTCCTGAAAACAAGAGGGTGTATAGCTGTTTAATGTCAGAACAATCTGGTCCGGTGCTGCAGCTCGGGGTTCATGGTACAGGGAACATGGAATCCCTTTAGCTTGGCTGCTCGGCGCTGACAAGGTATCTGGCCTCAGATTCATTTAGAGAGTCAGCAGAAGAAGAACACTAAGAGTCAGCTAGCCATCTGGATCAGACTGTGGTGAAGCAGATATTCACTCTAGCTCACAGGGGGATTCTCTCCCCAAAGACAAAAGCAGATGAGCTCAGCTTTAGTGCTTTCAGAAGACCCCGGTGTCAGGTTTGGATTATCTCACCTGCGCAATTTGTGTTTCCTCTGCTTTCCCCCCCCCGCTTCTGTCTGTGCTTCACTTATACTGCAAACTAAACCATACTCTTCAAAGATCTTATTCATGTCCTCCTGCGCTGCCTTTGAGGGCTTAAGAATCAGTCGACATCTTTAACAGAGAAATGCCTGTGGATTTCGGGGTCTAGGGAGCAGGGCCAAAATGCTGAGAAGTGAAGAGGGTAAATATGAGTTATGAGTGACATTTCCCTGCATGAATCCTACAGTCTAAACAGTGGTTACTCAGTCTTGGCAACCGCATTTTTAAGCCAAGATATTTCCTGGTTGGAATTCAATGTGACAGTCAAAATTATTCCTCTGAGTTTTTTCTCTGCGATGTTATCATTGAACATTAAATTCTACATGAAAACACAATTTAGGGTTCGTATCTCTATGTTTTAACCACCTTATTCAACAACTAAACCCTATCTCAGCTTGAACACAACCCGCTAATGAATATATACAAAGCTAGCCTCACACACAAAAAAATCTTTTGGAGTCTAGAGGACAGAAATACTCAGTTTTTTCCTGGAAAATGTGCATTTAGTGTTGTGTTATTTTGCAATCTTGTGCAGAATGTGCCACAGAAAGATCCTCTCCTTCAGAAATCAGGGACAGATAGTTAATATGCATGCAAGCTGAGGAGATAATACATCATTTTACAATTCATTTGGCGAATAAAGACCTTCCCACAGCTGACAAGCCGTGCCACCAGGTATGGTAAAAAAAAAAGAAAGAATCAAAGGTTGTAAATGGATTTGATCTTTAACCAGTTAAACACCTCGGCTAGTCCATTATCATAGCTTGTGATCAATTATTCATGGTGGGAGATGCTCTGGGGTCAGGTGTTACCTTTGTAAACATTGGCTTCCCGTGCTGGGTGACCATGGTGCACTGATCACAGTCCAGGGTGATACAGGAGTTGTGGAACGACTCCTTGGAGTGTTTGAGGATGTAGTGGAGCTCGGTGACCCCCCCCTCGAACACCGTGCTGAAATAACGAGGAATCAACGTCCGGCCGATCGCTGCAGGGAGACAAAAGAAAAGGACAGAGCTGCTAAATACAGCAGGGGACCAAGTGTGAAATTATATGGAGAGAAGATACTGAGCTTAATGGCCAACAGATGGGAGAGAAAAGGGTGACAGCATAAAATACTGCCACTGCTATGGTGCCAATAAGAGACTAGAGGAGTGCTACTGTATATAACTGCAGGCATATACTGCTGCTGCTGTGATTTACTACTGTTTGAACTCCGGCACCGAGACCAAAAAGATTTTTCCAACCTTTGAAGGAATAGTTTGACATTTTGGGAAATATGTTGTTTGCTGTTTGTTTTCTCGCCAAGAGTTGGATGAGCAGATTAATGCCACTCTCATGTCTGTGCAGTGAACATACAGTAGCTTATTATGGAAACTGTTAGCCTGGCTCTGTTAAACTTACATCTAAACTCTTTTCCCACCAATTAATGAGTGTTTACAGTCAAGCTTTATGCTTTTATATAGATTGAAAACAGAATAAATTAAATTAGTTAATAATGGGGCTTCACAGGTGCTGCTAGGTGTTTAGTATTTTTGTTAACCGACAGTAAGATAGTCACATTAGAGTTGTACTGGACCTTTTTTCATTCAGTAAATAGAGTCAAATGTCTCAGATGATAAATGCGATCAAAACACACACAAGCCCTTAAATTAAACAAACTATGATTTAAATACAAACTCATTTAGATGAAGAAAAGGCAGAAAATAACCTGAGAATCGTTTCCGTAGCTGACAGGTTTGCATTTTAATACTTAGACCAACTATAATTACACATTCTACCACCATTATAACTAATATCATAATAGTAATTGTATTTTCTGTTGCATTAAAATTAGTTTTACAAGGCAATGTTTGTTACATAAAGAGCCTAATTTATTGATTAAACACAATTATGAAAGAAAAAAGCAGAAATATGTTTCACTCAAGCCAATAAAAGTTAAAAATTTAAAGCAACCATGATCCTGAATGAAAAGAAGTGATAGTATATGTGCTAAGAAAAGCACAACACCAAAATAAAGTGCTTGACAAGGACAACTGCTTCAGATTCATTAGTCAAGATAAACATTTTATTAGCTGTTAAAAGCTCTGAGTCGAGATGATAGAAATGGATCACATGTGTAAATAGTTGACGGGAAAAATTGTTGTTGTTTCTCCTGTTTGACACAGGGAAGATTAAATCAGCTGTTTATTGGTTTGACTTCAACCTCTATGCTCATTACAGGACTACAGCCTATTTTCTGGATGAAAACGTCTAAAAATTCTTAAAACATACATGTAAAATTGTCCAAATTCAGAATATGGGGCAGGCATTCATTCATATTCTTCTCTGCTCCAGTCACTTCAAAAGCAATAATCCCACACAAATCACACACAGTGTTTTTAGCCGTGCTGTAGTAATCATAAGAAATCTGAATGAACTGCTAAATATATGCTATCGAGCAGCAGCCGTCCTGCTGATTGTTCCCAATTTATGAATCAAAATTCTCAATGCAACAGGCACATTACAGATTTAGAGAAAGTAGTATTGGACCGTCCTAAAACCTATTGATTCACTGAGTGCTGAACACTGGGCTGCCTTCAGGAAAGCTGCTCACAGTCCAAGAAAATACCCAAATCCTTTATTCTCCGACTGAGTCTGATTTTTCCTTGAAACAAGTGTCAAATAAATCTTCCAGTGCAGAGGGGTAGATTCAGCTCTTTCCAACATGTCTGAAGATTAAAGATTTGTTTGAAACAACTGACAGTATCATGAGTTTCAGCCTCTCAATCCACTTCCTCCACGATGTGACACCTCACATAACACTCACTTTTGAATATTCCTCAAATGAGTGAGACAGTGCAGGGAGAAGGAGAGTATTTTCACATATTTTTCAGAATAATATGACCGAGTTTAGTATTAAACTGAATTATTAAGATGGACAACTTCTGCAGTGCAAACTTTCTGGAGAAGCCTAAAGAGACAATGAACAGCCTGCATGATGAAAACCGGAGGAGGAGTCAGGGAGGGAGAAATCGTCTTCAGTGTTTTATAGCCCTCAGGCTTTTGTCTGGTTTCCATCTCCTCTGTGTTAGCTGGCTTCAAGGAGACGAATGGATGATACACAAGGAGAGGCTAACATTTCCCATTACATTATAGATGCACTGTGATGGCACGCAAGATACGGATTCCTGAAAATGTGCATGCATTTTACGGTATGAAATGTTCAAGACTGCCGCCGTTCCTCCTCAGCCCTTCGATTGTGAAAATATTGACAGTATGTTTTGTTGAGAGTCAACTGTTGGTGTTTGGATGAAATAAAAGTAAAATTCCCCACAGGAGCTTCTTCATCAGGGGGTTTGAAACTCTTCATGTGACACAACCATCGTCCCTAAACTTCACCTGTACAGCATCCAGGTTATTTTGTCTGAAAGCTTCTTTATCTCTGCAGCATCAGTGAAAACTACCCCTCTACCCCTCACCCACAACTGAGAACCTGAAATCCTGCTACAGGAGTGCAGGAAGTTCACTTCTTTACATACTGGAGCTGCTTCTCTCATTAGAGATGTATGATACAGCCAGTTCTATTGACTACACTAGGAAAATCTCCAATTTTAAAAGATACCGTCACCATATTCAACAAAATGATTGTGTCTTTTGTTTTGTTTTGAATAAAGCACAACTGCTGTAACGTATTATTTTCTATATGAGCCGATAGATTTTTCTTAATTAATTGATCAATTGTCTGGCCTGTGAAAAATGCTCATTATAATCCCCATAGCCCAATGTGACACTTTCAAACCACAAGGGAATGTAATTTACTTTCATAGAAATGGATTCATAAACCATAAGAAATGTGAAAGCATTTACATTTGAGATGACGAAACACTGAACATATGAACTAATAGTATTGAACAACTATCAAAACCGATCAACTAATCAACTAATTACATCTGCTGTGAAGAGAAGTGTGACATTTTGCAGTGTGTGTGTGCATGGCTTCATATCAGAGCTTGGAAAAAACACTGCGAGTTGAAAGTGAAAAACTGAGTTGTTAATGCAAAGGATTTACTCAGAATATAAAGAAGCAAATTCTTCAATGCACAACTTAATATGTAGATCAGGGTTGGTGCGCATGCAGCACCAACAGAGAACAGCTGCATCAAACTGCTCTCATTTACCTCTTCTGGTAACTGCAGAGCTGAATATTGCAGTTTGTGTTACTTGTTGAGCAGCTGTGCAGACCCAATCTGCTGAACCATCTCCAAAACCGCATCTTAGTGGGACATCCTTCCTTAAAGAGCCTGTTGTTTTTTCCAGCCTTTATTTTTCCAGCTATTGGATTTCTGCGGAAAATACACTCATTTCCAGCACCACCCTACATCACACATACACATACACACACACACACCTGTGATCTGCAGTGTAACCACAGGCATCATCCAAACACCACTGAGCAGTTCCACCTGAGCGATTTGACTTGCTCAAGGGCAGGGCCAGAGGTTACTGGAGGGGAAAGTGCTACTCATTCACTCAAATGCACAGGGGATCTGAACCAGCAACTGTCTGGTCTTTAACTGACATTTTCACTGCTGGCTACAAACTTCTAATGTCCCCTTTTTCTCCTCACTATTGGTATCCCATCTGAGTTTTCTTCTTGTATATCATTGATTTCTTATCACGACATCTTAAGGCTACAATGAAATTATAAGGTGTTTATAAAATACAATACAACAAAGTCCCTTTTACAGTACTTTAAGTGAACGTTCAAAAACACAGCCCTGCCCTAAATGAATAGGTAGGTGGGGACTTCCTGCTTCACGTATACCAGTGAGACAAATCCAGGAGGTCCAGAGTTTGTAGGAATAAAAGCTGCCAAAAACTGCACAATCACTTGTAATACAAAGAGACAGGACTTAATAACACTGCAAAGTTATCATGGACACAACTATCTTATTATTTGTCATAACGATTGCATGGTAACTCCTAAAAAATACAACATTCACGTTATAAACTACTGTACCAGGCATGTGCTGCCAATGCAGCATCCTGCTGGATATTGTCATGTTTCATTCTGGCAAATTTAAGCCAGATTCAACTTATTTGTTGTATGAACCTGTGATTTTTTTCTTCTTCTTTCTTTTCTTTTCCTGCATTTGCATCCCGCTGCATCATCAGAATAGCCCCATTCAAATAAATGATGGGGCTGCGTTGTTTTATGCAAGGCTGGATGTCAGTCTGAGTGCTGCCTAAATCAGTGATTCCCAGCCAGAGGTACTTGTACACATGGGAGCACTTTTGCAGTTACCAGGGGGTACACAGAAAGACTGTGGAGGAGCTTGGCTAATTTGACAAAAAGGATTATGATTTGGGTTTAAAAAAAAAAAAGGGCATCCACACATTTGTGTTCAGGTTGATAAAGGACGACTTACTGTAGACAGGTTAATTTTTGTAAATGTATTATAAGAATAACCAATAAACTACCACTTGGAAGCTGCTTCAGTCCCACCAGCCTGTCTCTGTTGTACTGCTGTATGTGCTGCTGGCAGAGACCACAGTAGCATTTGTAGTGTGGTAATTATTTAACAGTGAGTAAATACTGTTTTTCCTTTGTTTTCTTTCTTTTTAGCATCATTGGTTCAACTGGGAATCAAACCTCTAATCCCGCCAAGTGTTAGTGACCTGGTCTGCCCACTGAGCTACGCCGGACTGTTAAATAAGAGCAAAAACAAAACAACCACAAATCCTGACGTTGGGATTATGAAGGCGAGCATGTTGGGATTTCCTTTAGCCTCTCGTTCCTCGCCTAGTGGAACAAGTCTCTCTGTTCCTCTGCATTTTCCTGCCCGTCAAATCTCCATCATTAGAACAGTGGTGGAAAAAAAAAAAAGAGGGAAAAAAAAAAAAAAATCGGGACAGCCACATTATCCAGCAGCACATGGCCTCTGATTTCTAGCAGAAATAATCCATCTTAGAGTCAACACTCTGTTGGCTAGAATTTATGCTCTTTCTCCCCTTCCCCCAGGGTGGGTGGGTGGTCAGGAGGTGTGTGCGTATGTGTGCATATATGTGTGTGTGTGTGTGTGTGTGTGTGTGTTTTGTGAGTGTGGGTGTGGGTGTGGGTGGGGTGCGGGTGGATGAGGCCTGGGAATAAAACTTCATTTAGAAGTGAAATGTCCCCAAAGACAGCGGCTCGAGAGGCTCTTGAGGTCAGACCTAGATGGGTAGAGTCTGAATCAAGAGAGAAAAAGAAGAAGAAGAGAGGGAGATGAGGATGATGTTGATGGTCGGGTGTGGAGGGGGGAGAAGGGGTGGTGGGGGGAGGGTGTACCCGTGACTGGCATGTTTTTCAAATTCGATAAAGTCAGGCATGACTAAATAACACATAAAATGTTTGGCATCGTGAGCAGTGGCTGAGGGAAGAGAGGGAGGAGGGAGGGTGAGCTGCAGGGTCCGCTTGCTGTGGATGACTGTGTAAATGATGCTCTCTCTTTCTCTCTCTCTCTCTCTCTCTCTATTACTTGCACTGCACTCTCTCTCTCTCTCTCTCTCTCTCTCTCTCCCTCTCCTCCTCTCTGTATCTCCCTCCCTCGCTCGGTCTCCACCACGGTTGAAAAACAAAGTACGTCTAGGAGTGGAGCTGACTGCTAATGCGGAGAAGCTCTGAGGAGACGAGGGGGGGGAGGGGGTAGAGGGAGGGGGGTGTGGGGGGTGGTGGTGGTGGTGGTGGTGAGGGGTAGAGGGACTGGGACAGAAAAAAAATGAGGGATGAAAGAGAGAGAGAGAGAGAGAAAGAAGAAACTAGGAGGGAAGATGAAAAAATAAGCTTGTCAATGAGGGAACGAGGACTCACTGAGGGGGTAATGGGGGCGAGAGACAGCAAGAGAGGGTGAGACGGCAGGGAGGAGAGATAGAGGGAGGAGGGGGAAGAGGAGGGAGGGGGAGGAGGAGGAGGGGGGTACTCAGGTGATACGCAGATCTGCTTCTTGCCCACCTCACCAAGCCATGCAGTTTGGAGTTTTGGTTGCGTCTCCTCAACCAAAACTGTCCTAATAAAACCCAGTGTGCGTAGCCCGGGGTGACAGAGTGATAGATAAGCATGTAATGGTAGCCATGCTAGCAGGTCTTGGATCATTTCAAGCACAGTAGTCTTGTGTTTCTCCCCTTAGATAGTTTCTAGGGGCTGAGGTTCAAATATTTTCCAGCTCCCCCCCCCAAACCCAACCCCTTCACCTTATTTATATTGTAAGCAAACACTTTGGCTCGCTAGCTTTGCGTCAGCAGCGGGGCCTCCATGTCTTGCTCAAGGGCACGTCTAAGGACACTGGTGCTGTTGCTGTTGCACTGATCAGACACAGAGGTGGCATAAATCCAAGAAAAATATACATAATACAATACAATGCAAAGGCCTTCAACAAGCTTAAGTCTATTGATCAGGTCTATAATAATAACCAAGCTTGCGCACTATAGCAGACATGAGGGGGATGAGTTCACCAAGCAAAGTTATAACCATGAAGACAAAAATGTAGGAAAGAAGTAAACAAAAAGGAACTTGTTATGAAAACCAAATAGGATTGTATTTGAATGTATAATGTGTGCCACTGCCCCCCCTTCATCAATCACCCAATATCGAAGCTACGTAAGGCATCTTTGATCATGGATAAAATACAGACCCAGTGCATAAGAGTCGGTCTGTCCATTTAGGTCACACTAGTCACTAACCTGTTAAATATCCACACATTAATTGGTTAGACTGTAGAGAAATTTGCAAACAAATACCAATTATACAGTAAGACCAGAGTCTACAGCTACAATTGGAGAAGTCCACTGATTCAATCTTAGGTTTAGGTTCTCAATTATCAGTTTAAATGGTTTTATCTTTAAAATATTTTTCAAGTTGACTGAACAAAATAAGTCGTGAAGACGTCACAATGAGCTTTCAGATCTAATGGTAAATCAAATTATCAACACAATTACCATCAAGTTCATCTACAGTGAGTGAAGGTCTCAATCTTCATATCGTTAGATTTTGTAAGCAGTCCAAAAACACTTTCAGTTCGACATTAAGTAAATCAGAGAAAAGCATGTGAGAAGCCTGAACTGTTGAGTGTTTGGATAAATTATTAATAGACTCTGATTCATCTTCTGTTGATGAACTAATTGACTGATCGGGTTGCAGAGTTACGTCAAAAAAGAAACAAAACAAGAACTACAGTACAGTCTGGAGTGGGAGAAACTGTTGCCAACACTCAGCCGGTGTGGACACAAAAGCAGCCACATTTAAAAAAAAAATGAAAATGTGGTTGGGGGAAGAAAAAAAAAAAAGGACATGGAAGGCGTTTGAAGTGTGGACAGGGAAAGCTCCACAGTGAGAAAATTATGAACACGATAATTCACTTCGGTGCTATAAAAAGGAGGCTGAGCAGCCCCATGTTGTAGGCCCATGCTGAAAACACTATTATTTATCTGTTAATGGGCAGCCAGATTTCACACTCACCAACAGAGCACAAGCCAAACAAAACTTCACACAATTAACTGCAGAGGGGGAAAAAAACTCACATGGAGCCTATATGAGATGAAAAATATTTCTTGGGAATCTTATTTTTCTTTCCTCCACACCTCTCTCCCTCTCTCTCTCTTTCTCTTTCTCTCGTCTTCTTGTGTTCTCCTTTTTCCTGCACCGTGCTGATTGGCCCGTCTTCAGTCGCAGGGCACTCCAGAGATACAGATTAGCTGGCACTTATTTCGGGCGAACACGACAAGGAGCATATGCCTCTCAAGTAATGTGTACCCAAACATGCAATTTACAAATAATTAACGTGGTATTAATTAGTCACATTAATTCATGCCACTTTGTTGGGATTGTTTCCCCCCGTTGGTCCCCAGGACTCCTGCCAGCAACGTCAGCCAGCGAGACGGCGAGAGTGATTTTCCTGCTCCGACTCGAGAGCGGGGCACCAGAATAAAGAAGGTCTGCTGGCTGGTGAGCATGCGCACGCACACACACACACACACACGCACACAGTTCATACAGGCACACACACACATGTTCAAGCAAAGATTCAAGAGTAATATTCACCCACCAACCCCCAAGATCTATGCGATAATTTTGACAGAAATAAATTAAAAACACAAGATAATCATTGAAATAGTAAGGTGGAGGCTGCTCTATATTCTCATTGATAAAGGGGTAGTTCAACATTTTGGCAAATTCACCTATTGCCATAATCCATATGGGAGTACGTTCAGTAGGCTACTTTTATTATCGGTGCATGTTGTTTTGAGATCTGCAGGGCAGAGACGCAAGCTGCTCACAATGGAGGTGAACAGTACTGGTACCCTGTCCCTCAAAACTCATCAAAAACACAATCCAACAACTCGAAAACGCTCTTGTGGACAAGTTGTGAGCTGCACATTCACCACGCTATGAAATAATCATGTTTAATTATGTAAAATTACGGCACACAAAGCAAATACTCAGAACTACTTGCGCTTTTGAAATCACTCTGCCCAGCAGCCGTGTCTGGGATGTAGTTCCGGCAACGCATTTTCCTCGAAAACAACTCTGTCTTGTAATGTTACATGATTATTTCATAGCGTGGTGAATGTGCAGGTCACAACTTCTCCACGAGAGCATTTTGGAGTTGTTGGATTGTGTACTTCATGAGTACCACACCTGTACCGTTCACCTCCATCGTGTTTGTTGAGCAGCTTGCGTCTCTGCCCCGCGGATCTCAAAACAACATGCACTGACAATTAAAGGTAATGAACCTACTGCTATGACTATACGGATTATGGCAATAGGTCAATTTGCCAAAATGTTGAACTATCCCTTTAAGTAATGCAATCAAGGTTTCTCTGATCCCTAAACAGGCTGATGAGATTTCAGGTTTTTGACCGCCTCTCATACCAAAACCTCTCTCCCTCATCCATTCAGTCTAGCTGCATGGTCATCCAGCACAAGCAGGAGTCTTGGTTATTCCACACTTCTTCAACTGAATAGTTATGGAGGACACTTTGCTCATGGGAACCTTCAGTGCTGCAGAATTTCTAAAATTCTGTTTTCTTTGTTGTCATATGTCATGTTGAGTGTGGACTGCTCAGGGAAAATCATTCAACATAAAGTGTGAAAAAGGTGGAGGGGTCTGAAGAGTTAACATGTAGGCTGCAGTGCATACTGTATGTCTAAGTGATTCTGTGCATGTAAGTTGATATCCATGGTGCACCAGAGAGCAGTGGAGCTATACATGATCTGTACTGTCCACTAGTCACACATACAAATGCACAGTACTATAATGATGCTCTTAGGGAATACAGAGGCAGTAGGGTAAAGAATAGGCACACCCACATGCATCAACCAAAATAAAAACATGTAATACATGTGGACATGTGCCAGGAAATATACGTTAATCAACTACAGCTTCAGCTTCAGCTCTTCCCTCTCTCCTGAGTAAAAACTACATCAATTTTTAAAGATGTGAGCTGTGTTGCTTTTCAATAAGGTTTAATTGTTATTATAATAAAGAGCATCTTATATTACGTCATTATCATTTAATACTATAAAATCAATGCCAAAAGTCAAGGGAGAACCCATAAATAAAGCCTGTACAATCCAGCAGCTCACACGCATTAGCTTGATGTTTAATATCTCAAATACTCAACCAAGTGTGCTTTAAGCCACCAGTTAAAGGTCGGTGTGTTAGACTGGAAAGAGCAAATACTGTACTGTGGTTCTTCACACGGAGCAGCCCCCCAAAAATTTCATGCTGAACCGATCACCAAGTATCAATCCCATTTTTCATGAGGTTGAGAGTAAAAGGTTGGAAATACGGCTGGTTGAGACAGTAATAACTATAACAGAGAGTGTGGCAGGCTGTCACTAAACACCCTCCACCAACGTGGCAGTGAACACAAAGGAGGAGTTCTGCTCTAAAAGTAAGCCATTACCTGGAAGTCATTACTTTAAGTTCATCATTCAATATCTGGAAAATATAGACAATCTACTGTGTAAGGGGTAATCATTTTGTGAGCCACAGATTAAAGCTACTTCTATCCTTTGAAAAGTACCACCATTTGTGTCTAATTTTGTGCTATCAATCATTTTTGCACAAAAAGATATCGTCTTTTTTTTGTGTGTGAATGGCATTATCTCACTTTGGAATTAGACTAGTCAAACCCAGACCACTCAGACTTGTCAGTATTGCTCGTCCGAACCGTCCAGCTAGTTGATGATTAAACCACATACTGGTGGAATACGGCTCGCAGAATGAAGCCAAATTAAAAAGCGGGGGGGTTTGTAATAAATAAATAAATAAATAAATAAAGAGGCGAGAAAGTCGGGAGATACTCAGTGGGCGATTATGCAGCAAATGCAGTTCTCCGCAGTGCAGAAGAGAAAAGGGATGAAAACGAGAAGGGGGGAGCAAGAAGAAATTGTGGATGATCCATGATGTCTGCTCCCTGCAAATATTCATCAGACGGTCCGCTTCCCTTGTTTCAATGGACAGGTGGAGTTCAATGGGTAGAGCATGGCCACTTATGAGGTTAAAGGTTCAATTCCCCGTGCGGCTCAGCGTACAGAGGAGGACGCAAACATTTACCATGTGAGAGATTCAATTTCCTGTGTGGCTTCATGGAAAAATCAAAGTACTAATGTTGCAAAGGGAGGAGCAGTAGTTCTTCTTCATGTTACTCTATTACATATACAGTACTCCCATATAAAATAATATTAATTTGCGTATCAATACTCTATGGGCTACAAACGGCTTTCCAATTGACTTGAATAGGAAATTGTCTATATATCATAACATAGCAAGTTTTGTTTTCTCCCAGATTTCCTCATTTTTTGTGTTTTAATGTGGGGTTTGGTACCATATGCAAGTGATTAACCAGAAAAAAATTACAACAATGCTGTGTTAGAATATGATTAAGGGAGTTTGTACAATAACAACATGACAAGTCGATCATAATACTGGACTGGGACAAACTGAGTGACTGACTCAGAACAAACAACACAACACAACACAAAACAAAAATCACTTCACATTCAGTTGATCACCTCAGGGGGTAAAACGCGAGATAAAAAGGTGATTACAATGAATAATTAAACTTGGTTACAACAAGTGTTCCCCAATGCTACTTTGTCATTTTGCTGTGATGTACTCTATGTACAGTATTATGTTGAAAAATGACATTATGTCACATGCAGTGCACAGACAGGTGCGTAAACACTCTGATGTATTGGTTTGAATCATGAGTTTTTTCCCTAGTGGACTTTCTTGTTTTGTAACACGTGTGCTCTGCATTTTTTTTACATTTGGAGGCATTCACCTCTCTCTCCACAGTGACCCCGGTCCTGAGTGTTTAAAACAACTGAGCAGAGATTTAGCGTCTCTCTTGAGGATAATCTCTGACTTCCTCAGTGACTGAATGTTCTGTGTAAACTCAGGCGCTGGTTGGACATCACCTCATAACCTATACATAGGGGTAAGGCTAAAGCAAACAGATTATGGGACTTGCAAAAAAGGGAGTAGATCAACAGACTCAGATAGGTGATATTGATTTTTTTTTCTCCCAACCTGTGACTTCTGTACAAGCCAGTGCTTGTTTGGACCTATGCACACTGTAATCAATAAGCTAAGCTAAAAATACTATTAAAATCGATTATTAGCCCTTGGTCCGAGCTACTGTTGACGATCGGTGAAGGGAGAGACGCATGGATGAAAACTGAGCTGACGTATTGATCTGTGAGTCTAATCGATGGTTGATGATAGCCTGCGTTGCTTGGCAAACAAATGTCTGTCTTCATCAGCTCATATCTCTATCTAAATACCCATCATGAGCTACCATTACTGGGTCAACTGGGAGGGGTATTACATCATTGGCAAACTAATTAAGTCAACTCGAGTTAACTGTTTATCAAGCCCGTGACAAACAGCGTTGTTACAAAGTGCCTCACGGAGGAAATGAGTAGACATGCATGCAAGAGAAGAAGTGACAACAAGGATAGCTCATCTTTAATACTCTGTCCACTGATAAACAGATGTTAATCACTCTACCTGTTCATACTAGTGTGTTTTTTACTACATGTCCTTACTCCATGTAGAAAGTTAAGATCAAACTAAGGCTTTAGCAAGTTAGGAGGGGGATTTGAAGTTCTCCTGTTAAGGAGTATGGTGTAGCTGCAGAGACTTCACACGTTGCTGATATAACGATGCTCGAGCTCACAAGCAGCTCACCAAAAATCTAACACCATGTCAGGACTACCTTTTCCAAGGCTTCTAGGATTTAGATCCAAGAGCATGCTGATCAGTAGTCCTTGTACTGCCAAGATATTATGAATAATATTCCAGATGAGCCCCAGTTTTGTTTAAAAAGTTCTGTTTCAAAACTTTATTTTATCTGAAAAAAGGGTTTTTCTCCCCCCTTTCTGGGTTTTACAGCAGCAGTCGAGGAACACAATGATTGATCTTGCCCATCATTTGCAGACTGAGCATTGCACATGATGTTTACATCTCCTTACTAAGACGAAGTAAACTGAAAAAAGACTTAGTAAGCACATCCTTCTCAATAACACACACACACACACACACACACACACACACACACACACACACACACACACACACACACACACACACACACACACACACACACACACACACACACACACACACACACACACACACACACACACACACACACACACACACCCAACTAAGAAAACCTTCTGATCACAATGATCAATGAGACAGCGAATGTGTGGCAACAGTAGGTAAACCATCATACTTCTGTACCAAGGAACAGTATCTACCCATAAAGATGCAACTTCAGCACTATTTCTTTTATTAATAAATTAGTGGTTATTTTCAATTCAATGATTTATCATTTGGGAAATGGTAAATAAATGGAGATTGTAATTTCTCAAATCTTAAATAAGTTACTTCATCTGTAGCTAATAGTTGGAAAAATGATTTGCTTATTGTAAAGACTAAAGAAACTGTAAAGCATTCACAAGTAATGAGCTGAAACCAGTGTTTCTCTTCTTTATAAAAGCTAAGTGGCAGAGTAATCAATTAGTCAAAACAACTGCACGTCTACCTGATTATCTACAGTATATCGCTCTGTTCATACTGTTCATCTATGGTTGGATTATTGCTCACCCTTTATGTCAAGTATATCAAATTAAGTGGTTATCTTCCAAAGTTACATGTGTTTTTAAACAAGATTCCTTTTCTGTTTTTTATTTCCTTACACATTTGTGGATGCACATATGGTTCATGTTGGGAAAAAAACCCACAATAAACCTACGCAACAACCACTTTACATACTTAACAGTCGCTTTTACTGAACTTAAGGGGGACTGACTGAGGATCCTTGACGATTTATTCACACTGGAGCCATAGGGACAGTGTGGGGAGGAGAAATATGTACACAAAAACCAAAAAAACCGTCCTCATGGCATGTCTGGAGCCTGTGTGAAAGTATGTTGCTGACAGCATGACAACATGACAACAGACTTTACAGCCAAGATCCAGTCCTAATGCAGCAGAGGAAGGGTTAAAAACACCCAGCATATATTCTAGCAGAACACTTACACATACACATAGTGGAGGCTGTGCATATACGAGTACACACACACATACATAGACTTGCACAAACACACACCAGAATGTGGGAATCACTGCCCAGAACATGAAATATTCATCAGTCATAAAACTTTAATTCAATCTCTCTCTCTCTCTCTCTCTCTTTCTCTCTCTCTGTATTTCCTGTCATTTTGGGGGGCTGCTGTTTTCTATTTAGGCGAGGTAAACACTTCCCCCCACTGCCCCTGCAACGGAAAAAAAAAACAATAATAGATTTCATTAAAACCCCCTTTTTCACAATTGTCCAAAGCGCATGAGCCAAAGCACATCATTAAGACGCTGCGACGTTTCAGCGTTCAAAATTAGTTCAAAATTACATTTCAAAAAGGAAAAGCTGCTGGGTGGCAAAGCAGGGAGCGGTCCTGGTTTAATACTGTGACACTGAGTTTTAGAGGTCCCCTGTTATCAAAGTTATTGTCACTCAAAGCATGGTATCCAAACACAGACAAGGAGAAGCATAATCATACCAATGCCTCGGCAGAGTTTATGAAACAAATAATAATAATAAAAAAATACAGTGGCATGGTGTATTATCGCACAGCAGCCAGCAACGGGTTTGGGTTGAATCTCAAGACCATCATCACTCTAACAACCAACAACCAACGGGTCACAGCTCCACCAACGGCAGGTTTAATAACTACTAACTTATATATGATGGAGAAATTGTTTGCTGAGTCAAAAAATAAACCTTAGTTGCAACCATCTTTTAAATACATCCCACACTTTGAAAGCTAAGCACGAGAGTCAGTGAGACTAAGGGTGTGTTCAGACATGTGGCTCGTTAGGTGTGTCCCGATTTACAAATGCTGCATTTTTCTTTTGGATCATTTGTGTTCCCTAGGTAACAGTCCCAAGTAGGGCTGGGCAATTAACTGAAAATATACTAAAACCAACATTTAGACCCTCTAACCGACGTAATCTTACTCATGTCGGTTATTTCGGTTATTACTTTCCCTGTGCTTTCCGCTTGGAAGTCTGAGTTCACTCAAAGCGAAGCCATGAGCGAAGCCGACTCTGCCGACATGGAGCAGGAGACGAGCACAAACACTGAGCCAACCAATCAACTCGAGCAGCAAGTGGTCCAAACACCATGCACGAACCAACTGTTCTCCCATTGGTCAGAAATCTTATCCGAAAGGAGGAGGAGGAGGTTGCCTGGGAAAAACAAAAAACATGGAGTAGAGGTGTCAACGGGCCTGAAAATTAATGCCCATGCACCAAATCTAAGTCACGTCAGCTGAATATGACCCAAACCCAGCAAGAAAAAAAAAAAAAAGGAAGACAGGATCCCGACCCGACTCAAGTCCTATATATTTTTGGCTTGAACCCAGCCCCAACCAACGCGTCGGATCAGGCTGGTGCGAGTCGAGACCACCTCTTCTTGTGATCTCGGTCTCGCTGTGTTCACATCTGCCCAAATAAATGGATCTTTGGGGTTAAACGCTCCCTGTTTTGGAACGATTGCTCCAAACGAGCCAGGTCTGAATATACCTAGCCTAAAAGTCATGTGAATAGCCAACAGTTTATTTTGATTGATTACATTTTATCTTAAGAAATTGTTTTAAAAAATTCTTTGCCACACCTTCTGGTCAGCAATATGATTTTCTTTTGGTATTTCTTTTATTTTTATTATTCTTATTGAAGCTCCTTTTTTTTTAGGTGGCTCAAGTTAATTATTGAAAGAGTAAACACATTCTTGACATGTGCTTCACGTCAGTGTTGGCTCTTTAAATCTTTAACCATGACCGTGAACTGTCTTTAACCTTGTGAGTGTTTGAACAGGAGCACTCAACGGTCATCAGACTTTGTCCGATCAGAATGACCATTTTGAGACTTGGGATAAATGTTGATGAGAAACCTAATCTTGGCAGTCTTTTAATTATTATTTACCATCACTGGTTGTTTTCGTTTTTTTGGGGGGGGGGGTTTAAGTCAAATTTCTCAGCAGTTCTTCTATTCACATGCAAAGAGCAAGACAACAGAAGCTTTGTATAATTCAGGGATGTAACTGACATACAACAGACTCAGTACCTTTAGACATCCATGTGGTTACTGGACAAACCGTATTTATGAATTCACTGGCTAAAAACCACAGTAAAACTATGTGACTTTTTGCACTGAGAAATGCAATTCAGCTGGAACAAGTTGGAGCAGCCTCTCCTCCCTGGTCTTAGAACGGCTAACAAGCAAAGGGCTGAGTGCACCACTGGGAAAAAAAAAAAAAAAAAAAAAAAAAATCAACAGTAAACAGTCTTCTCTGTGTGTGCACCCAACAACGCTGCAAAATGTCACATACATTATTATGTGGCTTCAGCTCCACAGTCACCACAGCCAAGATGGAGCTAATATGTTTTCCACCACCATGGTGTGTGGTAGTTCGGTTAAGTTTATGGTTAAAAAAACATAAATTCTTATATTATTTTGTTAAAGATAAAAGCATATTTAACTGTAACACTATTATTTTAGAGGTAGAGGGGGAGAAAGACAGAAACAGCAGCCATGAGAAGCAGTTTCACCACCAGCAGCTGATTACTAGTGGTCATTCACAATGGAAGAAGAAAATCAAGGTACTGTAGTACTGTATGTCTTTGTCTCGTTTCCCCCCACATCTGCAGACCAGTTTCACCTGAATGGACCTCTATCATTTTGACTTTCCCAACTGAGATCGGTGGGGGGGGAGGGAGAGGAAGAAGAAGAAGATAAGGACGAAAGTGTAACAAGAGAGAAAGAAAAACTGCAAAGCAGAAAGTCAGACAGAAAGAGAGAGGGAGAGAGAGAGAGAGAGACACATCTCCAGTCACCCTCATCCAACCTCACGCCACGCGTGGATGGCGACTGTTTGGGCAGAGAGGGAAGCCGGAGAGAAAGAGAAATCGGTGGGAGCAGGGGGAAGGGAGGGTTGGTAGTTGCGAGTCGGAAGTGTTGGGGATAGAGGGGTGGGGGGGTGAGGGGGGATGGGGGGTAACGTCCCTCCGAGGCCAGCCCTCATCCCCTCTTCACCTCCATCCATAATTCAATAGCTCACCCCCCCCCCGGCCTCACCGACCCCCAGGGCACAGCTCCGCAGGGAGGACTCGCCACGCAGAGGAGGAAGAGACAAAGACACCCCCCCCCCCCCCCCCCCACACACACACACACAGATACGCACACATACATACGCACACACCACCATAACTATCACCACAACGCAAACAGAAAAAAAAGAAAATGCCAGGACAGAGTCGCATCATTTCCCTCCATGAGTTCAGTCAAACTCCAGTCACACACATTAGAAACACACGCAGACACTTGATGAGGGAATCCTCACAGGGTGAATCACAGCTCACTCAAATAAACACAGATACTCACACACACACACACACACACACACACAGCCCGGCGTTGCGTGTGTGTGTGACTTAGACTCCCGTTGAGCCTGAATTAATGCTAATGAGCATCACTTTGCACCGTTTGGCCTCTGATAATCGAGCTCTGATCTGAGGGAGACAGCAATACCTGCTCGGCTCTCCGCAGCTCACCTTGGGGGAGGGGTTATGGTTGTGTGTTTGGGAGGGTGGGGGCGGGGTCACTGAAAGTCAAGGTGGCAAAAACAGGGGTGGCAGTGGCACACAGGATGAATTTGTGCTTCAGCAGAGTGGCCTGGTGAGTTTTAGTACTGTAGCATTTAGTTGTATAATAATTCTGTGCATCATTGTTTGACACATATCCAAGTGACTATATGGGAGTGGGATGTAAAGCAAAGAGACTAATGTTGCCACGTCTGAACCAAACGTTCAGAAGAAGAACTGGATGTTATTCAAGAGTAGCTGGTGAAGCAATACCCCCCCTACCCTCTCAATAAATAATCTTCAAGCAGAACTGTTTTGAAACCATTTTGAAATGAGTCATTTAACCACCCAGGATGCAATTACGGTCTTACAAATTAAACAGGGCAACATAGGGAATTGGTCACTAATTTCCAAACAACCAATAATTATGTTTCACAGATAACCCGACCCAAACGTTCACATCCCAGACTTAAACCTGATAAAGATCCACTTTAGGGCAACTGAAACACCTGATATCCTGCAAGTATAGATAAAGATCATATCCTCATATATTGAGTTGATGTATTACATGAGACATGAACCTCAGTCACTGATGAAAAGGTGCAGCACATCTGTCCGTCATCACCGCCATCCTCTGAAACTATTCATTAAGCCATAACTTCTCCAACATACAGGTCAGGACACCTGGAAGAAATCCTGACAATGAAGATATATCTAAGAAATGAAAAGAAAAATAGTAGTCATAGTCATTATTAAAGGGATAGTTCAACATTTTGGCAAATTGTCGGTGCAAGCTATTTTTAGAACTGCTTAGAGCTACGCTACGGAGGCTCATGGGATTTCTTGGTTTCCCTCATCAAAGTCATCAAATACACAATCCAACAACTCCTAAAGGCTGTTGTGGACAAGTTGTGACCTGCACATTCACCACGCTATGAGATAATAACAGAACATTACGAGACAGAGTTGTTTTAGAGTTAAATTCCTGCAAAACCACTGATGCGTGTTGCCTTCAGGGGCGGTTTTTCAGCAAGCAGTCTCCTCTAAAACAACTCAGTCTCGTAACGTTCCGTTATTATCTTATAGCGTGGTGAATGTGCAGGTCACAACTTTTCCACGAGAGCGTTTTGGAGTTGTTGGATTGTGTAGTTGATGACTTTGATGAGGGAAACCAAGAAATCCCATTAGCCTCCATAGGGTAGCTCTGAGCAGCTCGCCGCTCTGCTCCGCCGTTCTAAAAATAGCTTGCATCGACAATTAAAGGTAACAAACCTACTGCTATGACTATAGGGATTATGGCAATGGGCCAATTTGCCAAAATGTTGAACTATCCCTTTAAACAAAACTATAAAACTGTTTCTTCAGTTTTCTCTCCACTTTTCAGAGCATTTAAAAATGATTCCAATAAAACAATCTGAGAAGTAAAAATGACTTCATCTACTTGCTATGAGCAGTCAGTAAGTAGACATTACCTCATTTTACAGGGTCACAAGCCAAAAAGGTTGGAAGCCACTGAAGACTGAACCTCACAGCACCTCTTGTATTGGCACTAAACCATTGCCAGTGCAGGTAAGTTGCTCCTTAGTCATGGACTACTACTACATATCCATACTGTAGCTTTTATTGGCCTTGCATTCACCCATTCACACATACAATCCATGCAGTATAAGCCACCAATGTAAGGTGCCGGCCTTCAACAGTTCAGCTCCTTGGTGGATGAAGGACTGAGCTGGGGATCGAACCATCAACCAGCTGCCTTCAGTGAACTCACTGTCCCTACTGAGCCACAGCCACCCAGTTAGTTTCCCCTCACTGCTACGGTATTTATAGTCTAAATATATGGCATGAGGCACTCGTTAAAGACACATATTGCAAAAGAAAAATTGGTAATACAAGCAAAAATGCCCTGTGCCATGTCATCTCAAAGAGGACACACACAAAAGAATGAAGCAACAAGATGAAAAAGTCATTTTTCATATCATCTTGACTGTGAATTTCTCATCTGATTTGGGAAGCTGTTACAGCCATTGTGTGTGTGTCTCTGTGTCTACGAGTTTATGTGTGTGTGTGTGTGTGTGTGTGTGTGTGTGTGTGTGTGTGTGTGTGTGTGTGTGTGTGTGTGTGTGTGTGTGTGTGTGTGTGTGTGTTTGTGTGTGGAAAATATGGGTTACTGAGGGATGAAAAAGAGCCACATAAACATTTAATACCTTAAGTAAAGCGGTGCAGGCCCTTTCATAGACTATGGAGACTGATGGGCCTCTACCACACTGTATTATATATAAATATGGATTTCTCCATGTGTCAATAACTCTGCATTATGAACGTGCACAACTCTGTGTTTCTTAGAAATGTGAGAGGGTTTTGTTCATGTGCCAACACTTTTTTTTTTTTCTACAACTGCTTTGTATTTTCAGGCCAGGTGTATTCTCCCTCTGTGTGTGTGTGTTTGTGCTGATGAATGTACAGTATGTGTGTCCCTCTTTTACGGCCTCGGTTGCATGTTGTGTATCGGCATGAGTTTACTCTCAGTTCCACTGTGTGTATGTACAGTATATGAGTGTGTGCGTGTGTGTGCATATATGCCAGCGTTTTCCAGGTGGAATTGTTCTTCTTCTCTCTAGTGTGTGGATGAAAATTCAATTCATTATTAATAAAACTTCCTCTCTGTCTCTCTCAGAGCCATCTTGTTGACCTTTCTGGGATGTTCTGCTGTTAAAAGCTCATGTTGCACTTCACTCTTCATTTTTTCATGAACTGCGTGTTTGTCATCAAGACTTGTAGCAAACATTCACAAATCCCACTTTGGCAAAAACAAATCGCGGAGGTGTAGAGTAAGAGACCTCATGGGAAGACTTTCCCAACACGCTTTTTAAATGCAATTTCATGTTTATTTCATATATTACAAAATGTAAGGAGACGGTGATTTGGAAACTTAACCCGAGCAGTGATAGTGAACTGCAAAAAGCTCAGATTTAGAGGTTTCTGCAGAGTTTGTTTCACTTTAAAAAGAACCAAAGTTTACATTATCAATTGGAAAACATTCTCAACAAAATTAAGATTATAGTTAATAGGTTAATATTCAATTGATAGATAAAGTTTTGAGATATTGCCAGTGGAGAGAGACAAGAAATGCAGGAAGAGTAGGTGAATCACATGCAGCAAATAATGTACTGTACTTTTCAAACCGTGAATAGGTGCAACTTTTATTCTGTCAATAAAATCCTTGCTCACAACAAAATGTCATACTCACTTGCTTTGCATACACAGAAATAAAAATAAAAAAACAGAAAAGGTGCGAGACCAGCAAAAGACAAAGGATGATTGGGGGGAAAGAAAGAGGTTATGGTAAAGAAAGAAGACACTAATGGTGAAGAGGAGGAGGATGGTAAAAGAGACGATGAAGAAAGAAAATTGGAAGAAGCAGCAAAGGAGGGGGGGATAGCTGAAGGAGAGAGATGAAAGTGTTAAGTGGATGAAGAGCAAGAAGAAAAAGGAGAGAGGACAGGGAAGATGATGAGCGGGAAGCAGCAGAGAAAGAGAAAGAGAGAGAGAGAGGAAACACAATGAAGAAGGGGTAGAGGGTGAGAGGACGAGAGGAGAGAAGCAGAGGAGAGGACTGTTTGCGACATCTATTGTGTCTCAGGCTGGAATGGGAAGCTGGTTTTGTTTTGCTCCGGGGCACAAAGAGTGTTGAGAAACAGGAAGCCAGGGGACCTGCCCATCCTCGCGAACAGCTGGTGCCCTGCGATAGCTGTTCCCCTTTTCCTGTTAGCTACACACAATGGTTCCCACCCTGATCCAGACCACCTGGAAACCAACCCAACTGACCAGTCGCTACGTATACGCTTTTATACAAGCTTTGAAATGACATCAGAAATCTATTGATAATACAGATTAAATGATACCGGAGGAGCCGCGGGCCCTTGAACTGCTGTTGTTGGGGTTCTCACAGTCTGCTGAAAGGTCCACTTCGATACATCTAAGCATAAGACACTATAACTCTAAAGAGGAACTATGCAGGATTTTTAGCTTAACTATGCTACATTTCTACCTTAATTAAACAGCTTTGGAGTAATTGTGATGGTTTAATAAATGACATGTAACTTGTTACTAGCCTCGTAAACCAGCCTCTCGCGGAAGTGCATTTCATTTCATTCCGAGGGAGAGTCTGGCCTCATCCCCATTCTAAGCGTTTGGACTGAAACCCTCAGAAGGCCGAGCCAATCAGCGTCGCCCGCTGTGATTGACACAGCACGTTGGCCAATCAGGGACCGACTGGTGCAACGCCCCGTCACTACACCAACTTGCTGATTGGCTGAATGGGGTTGTCTGTCAACGCTACTACCAAAGATATTAAACCGTCTTTGCTACTACTCCCGCCCAGCTCCCGCCCACCCCAAACGCTTAGAGGGGGGATGAGGCCAGACTCATTTTCAGAAATGAAATGCATTTCCGCGAGTGGCTGGTTTACGAGGCTAACTTGTTACAGGGAGAATGGAGGCTCGGCGTCCCAGTTCTCGTCTTGGTGGCACCGCGACAAAAACCCGTAACCCGTAATCTCTTGTTTATAAGACTACACAAATATACACATGGTAACATCGTATATAATATATAATATATGTAGGCTACCGCTCTATTGCAGTGTTTCCCATACATTCATTTATTCGTGGCGGCCCACCACAAATAAATTATGTCTGCCACGAATACATTTTTCTGCTTTTGGCTCAACCAATGCAATATTGTTCCGTTCATTCATCTCCGCATAGCACTCTTTCTCCGCAATTGCCATTCACACACACAGACGAGTGCACATGCATGACAGTAGTGCGCGGTAAAGGGTCTGAACGGCCCAAACGCCGATTGGTCCATCTCCCGCCACAGTCTCCGTGCAAACCTGTGGGAAACACTGTATTGATTGTTTTCTCGCCGGCTTTGTTGTAAACAAATGCACATGGCCAGGAGGAAGGTTAGCAACGCAGTGGAAAAGCTTGCATAGTTCCCTTTTAAAGCACCTTCAAGTTGTGCTGATGGATATATTGTATTTTCAATGTCATTTCGGTTTGAACACGTGTAATAAACACTGAGTGAAAAACAACGAAATATAGAAAACTGTTTCATTCACACACATGCCATGCGGTCACAGGGTTTTTGAGGTGCAGCGCTTGTGCAAAAATAAACAGGGAAAAGAAACTTCCACATTTTGGTGTCAGGCTGCAGCCTCTCCCCTCTAACACACACACACACACACACACAGCCAGAGCCAGAGCGCGGTGCAACAACTGCGGTCGTAGTGCTGAAATCACAACCTTTCAGAGTGAAAAAGCAATTAGCGTCCTTCATCACACACCTGTTCAACACGCGGTAGCAAAGCGTGTCGAACCTCTCTCTCATCCAACACAGTTTGTTTTACACAAGCACAGTGCGTTAATGTTAATAGTGAATCAAGTGTTATGAACAAGCTTAAAGGAAAGTTTCTGTACTGTATGTAGACTGCAGCTTCATTTGTCACAAGCCTTTGTAAACTTATAGACTGAAGTAGAAAAGGACAATGACCTTCATCTGTGTTCAGGTTCTCTCTGTATATGCACACTTTATTTATCATAAGTCATATTGTCACCACAATATTGCAACTTTATCGTGTAGGCCTAGCTCCAAGTGGGAAGCAAAAAAAAAAAAAAAAAACGGCACTACATTCATCTTCAAGTCTGTCTTTCAGCCTTGTTTCACACGTCAGAGTATAACTTCTTTGCATCTGTGGAGAAAGGCAGAATTCACAGGGTTTCTGCTGCACAATTGCTCTCTGTGCTTCTGTAATACAATGAACAGAGTCACAGATTGACCCGCACTAGTCAGCATGGTCTCCACACAGCACACTCCAGCACTGCGCACTACACAGCAGCAGTGCTGCTACACACCTGCTCCAACCAACATCTCCTCTAATTAGCAGATTCATGCTGAAATTAAATAAAAAAACACTGGTTCAGAAATGTGAAAATATTAATAAGGAAAAAGTGTGCTTTCCTTGAAAAAGTCATTAACACAAAAGGCAAGTAAAAATGGCAAAAGTGCAACACATTTGTTGAATAAAATGAGCACAACACTTCTTTTTTTTAACACTAAGCTCTTCTTCAAGAATGTGCACGACTTCTAACATGTACCCTTCAAAATAAAAGCATTTCCTTAATCCACCTGGCCGGCTTTAGACATTTAGTGTCAGTTTTGAGTTTGACACATTCGGACAGGAAACCCCAGTACAAAGAAACATTTCTACTTGTATTTGAAGACTTTGTTTATTTATTCATTTTTTGTGGGGCTAATTTAGTTGTGCTTCTGAACTATGAGAAGTACTGCAAAGAAAAGTTTTAGCCATTAGTCATGTATTGTTAAAAAAAAAGTCCAGAACACTTAATAGGACATTTTTTATGGTAAATTATGGGCCCTCCTGCCAGCGGCTAAACATCATAGCTCACTGCCTCACTGTCATGCCCATAATCCAAATAAGGAAAGGTCCTCTCGGATATTATTGCTATAGAAACTAGGTCGGGTTCACATCCTTTTCAGATAAATGTACAAGTGAGGAAACATAATAAACTGTTTTCCTAAATAACTCTTAGTATTTTACTTATTCCCACATTTAATTCTGCAAACAAACAAATAAGCTCTGCTGTCATTGTTCGTTTGTTTTTGTTTTTTAAATGATCTATGTTCTTTTAATTTCTCCTTGCTTTGTTGTTTTGTTTTCCACCCTTTGTTGTCTGCAGTTTGTTGAAAGCACTCAATAACCAAACGGACTTGGTTCAAGCGAAGTGATGGCACACAAGAAAAAGAGTAATGGCACACAATAGTATTTTTAAGCAGAGTAGTCTGTGTTGTTGTTAAAAATGAATAGCTGCTAATGTGCTTTACTTTCATGCCAGCAGGCTTTTTGTGCGAGTGGGCGTCAATTATTACAGATATTGGATATTGTTTTAGAGCGAAAAAAGGCAGCGATTCCCGACAGCCTCAGAAGAACCACGTTACGTCTTTAAAAAGAAAAAAAAAGGCCTATCTCTTTCTTCTCTGGTCAAACAGTGCAACAGAACCGCTGCTCACGTGTGCTGCTGTCTCAGATAAAATGTTCACTGTGCAAACACCCACGGATTCACACATATACAGTATGAAAAAATCATAAGGAGAACAACAGAAATCCAACTGGATTCACATCTATTTCAGCATCTATTATTGACTGGCATGATTGCAACCAGGCTGATCAGGAGAGAGGAGAATAACGGATTCAGAGCTTCACTCCCGCATCATCCATTCTTTGTCTCATGCGCCTTCTGAGTTCACTTTAATGGTGATTTCTCCTTCACTTTAACTGCATCGGTTTCTCTGTTATACGGCTAATTCAAGGCTAGAAAAGCTACATTATATCATGTTATAGCAGAGAGCCAGAGCCATATCTGCAGCAGCTAATATGTTTTCATTAAAGGATCAAAGAAAGTGACTCCTCCTGAATATTTATATCATAAAACGTTTCATATACTGGAGAAAAAAATAAGTGCATCTATCATCAAATTGTTGATAATAGATGCACTTGAAAATGTACATTTAGTACACTGCAAAAGCATGACATGTCATAATGATCTACAATTTTCTAATGTAATGAGCAGTAACCAGAAAAAAGTGCAACAGGAAAATATAAATGACAGGAACACGTCTGTCTCCCTTTGTTTTTACCAAAAACATTAATGGGGCCTGATAGGAGGTTGTCAGCTACATACAGACAAGGTGCTGCTGCCTCTTGTCATGGGAATCGAGTGACTGTTTCAAATAATTGTTGGTCCCTTAAAAATGACCCGCCTCAATCTGCCTGGCACAGAAAATCACCATGACAGTGTGCGAGATTGATTAATCATTTTGGGCCCAGGCTGAAATAAACATCCCCCCTCTTTTTTTTTTTTTAATTTATTTATTTTTTACTTTTTTGCTTGATGATGTGAAGTAGCCACCACCATGTTCACCTAACCCAACTCAAACTCAGACTGGCGGTGGCATACAATCTGATTGGTTGCACAAACCACACACAGTGAGAGGAGAAGGGGCCAGTTGCAGAGGCAACGATAACAGGCTTATCGCTGGGTGAGAAATAGACAGAAATAGTAAACAGCCTCCCTCTGTTCTGGCACTGACTAAACAATCAACTTGCCCACGTCAATGTCTTAATTTCCATCAGGCAGACGTTGCAGAAGAGAGACCGTGGACAAAAACAATGGAAAAGCACAAGCAACAATCGAAATTGATTGCTTTTAACAATAATTTAACGGGATTAAATTTGTACTTTTATATTTGTTTTGATGGCCAAGCTGGGTAAAAAATGCAAACAAAGACAAACTGCATCAGTGAAGACAAACAGTGGTCACAAGTAGAGCGTTGCAGCAGGAGTGGGCTCCTGCAGGTCCTGCATGCTGCAGCCAGCACAAACATTACAGGATGTTTCTCGCTGTTGTGCTGGTGGTTTGTGTCATCACTGGGGATCTTTAAATGACAGGTTCAACAACAGTCACATGGCCATAAGATCACGGAAACTTTTTTCGTATTCATGCATTCATTCTCTTCATACTGGAGATTGAAAATAAACCTTCCCACTGTGGATCCAATGTCAGTGATGGGGAGAGAAAAAAAAAACCCCATCATACTAGTTATGTGGAAATGTCCATGAGTTTCTCTAAAGCTAATACCGAAGCTTCAGGAGGAGACCGAGTGAGTCAAATCAAGTGAATATTTTTTCAAAGTTAGTTTTCTTAGTCTAAAATTCCCTCTATGTGCTCCCACACTTTTTCAGACTGAGTGAAGGGACTGTAACAAAAAGAGGATGTTTGGTTCTGTGCTCTCTCGTCCAGTTCACCCAGTAAAAATGAGGATGATTGTTTAATTTCCATGTCTTTCAACTGACTACCTACTGTATTTCTCAGAAAAGAAGGCAAGGCCACCTATTGAATTATTCTTATTATGTTATGTTTTTTTTTTATGTCACTGAGGAAAGTTTTGTGAATCAGTCTTTTTAAATTTTTCACAATTTTGAAAATGTGACAGCTGCTTTATACTTCTGGTTTATATTAACTTGTGTCCTGTGACTTCAGCCACACCCAGCATGTACTTTTATGCTGGACATAATATTATAAAACATTTATTTTTAAAAACATTCTTCCCTGTGCCTCAAAATATAAGACCAAATAAAGTTTCAGCTCCTATCTTGTGCTCTCACATTCAAATACATTTTCTTCCAACGTCAGTAACAGTAAATATACTTGGCTAATCGATTCTTGCTAAAACTAGTCTAATCCAAATCTGATCTGTAAATAGTAACAGTAATATTGCTGCTCGGATGTCAGATAGTGCTACATCTGTTGCTATTTAAAGCAACATAACAGATCAAGAAAAACATCGAGATGATTCATAATTTTTTAACGCCTGAAATTGAATCTATTTGCTTTTTCGTGTGATTTATATATACACCGGTATATACATTTAAGGGCATATATTAAGGCTTATTTTGAGAGATGTCTAAACAAGGCATATTACATAGCTGAGCAACCGTATTACCATTTCTTCATATTAAAAAATAAATAAATAAATGAAAATCCCATGTGTCTTCTTTTCCCTGTGGGATGGGGCGCACAGGTTTTTAGAAGAAAGCATTGCTGCAAGCGGGAGCATTCAGGGTCTCTGCAGGAGCAGACAGTGGTGGGATGGCGGAGCTGCAGGAGCAGGCGGTAATGGTCCGAAATCCTACCAAACACGTGGACCTCCAGGTCAAAACTTACTGACAGAGACAGACAAAGACTTTTTTGTGTGTAACCAAAGAATGAATGAGCACCTAAGACTGTCATACAGCCTCATCAAAACGTGTGTGTGTGCGTGTGTGTGCTCTGACTATCACAAAGCTGCTATTTACAATGGGGCCTGTCATTCATCACCACCTGGGCGCAAAGTTGCATAATACAGGGTTAGACCCACAAAACATAGATTCACTTAAAAGCAATTTACTTAAAAGCAAGTGCCAAGAGGAAGTCGGCACATTGTACAGCACAGATTGGCATCTCTAAACAATTCTTTACACTTTTATATCATTTCTAGCCACATAAATAAACGAAAGATACAATATTTTGCCACATTACTGTTGAGATTTACTGTAAATGCTCTTCCATAAGTGATATCAGAACTGATCCATCAGTTACCTGACTGACAGCTGACTGATTAATCATTTATCAAGTCCAAATGCAAAACCTTTATTGGTTCTTGCCTTTCAAATTTGAGGATTTGAGTAGCCTATTTCTCAGTTTTTGAATATTTGGGGCTTTTGCTTAAATCAAGTCAAATAAGCATTTTAAAGTTATCATGTTTGGCTCTGGGAACTTGTGCTGAGAATTTTCCACTATTTTCTCCCAATTAAAAAAAAAGAAAGAAAAACAATTAATGGAAAAATTATCAAAAAATATTCAACAATGAAAATACAGTAGTAGTGTCTGCCTTGGGCTAAAGCTTTTGTGAAGGACAAAAGAAGCTCTACTCTGTGTTGGATGATTTATATTCAGGTATTGCAGGGCACTTTCATGATTGTACCTGCTCATATATACATCTTCCCGATGCTTTCCCTTACAACTTATTGATCGTCTCCCTCCAACTTTCTGCGTTTTCTCTCCTCGTCACTCCCCCGACGCTCAATTCAGTCAAACAGAAGCTTGATTAGCACGCTGTCAGCTGGGAGGAATACCATAAAAAGTGCCACCAGCATAGTTTACAATAGATGGCAGTGTCGAACTATCCAGGAGGAGAATACACAGTAAAAAAAATGTTAAAGCTACATATTTTTTGGTCTATATCTATAATTTTTTTCATTTTTTATTTTCTGCTCTCCCTTCTCTCTTTCTCCCTCGGTCTCTCTTTGTGGCCAATCCAGCGCTGTGGTTCCTAGCCTCGGCTCGACTGTCAATCAGGAGCAGCCTACATCTCAGCGCTGCAGCTGAGCCAGGGCCGCATCATCCTGCCTGCCAATCACCGCTCTACACCTTCAAACCATCCTATCCATCTCTCTGTAAAGCAGCTTCGCACACCGCCTGCTCCCCCCATCCCACTCCCTCCCTCCCTCCCTCCCTCCTTCCCCCTCCTCCTTTCAAAACAACCCCCTCCACAGAAGCGCTGAGATACCCCTTTAACTCTCAGCCCAGCATCCACACACACATTCACTAAGACGTGCACACTCGCACACAAAACGCTGCTCGTCTCTCGAACGCAGAGACAACAACACACTCACGCAAGACGATACAGATACGGAGGCACAGATACACACGCACATGAACACACACATTCAGACAGGCAGTCCTACACTGCACCACTCCCATATACCTTCATTTGGGACTCCGCCTCCCCCCTTCTCTTCATCCCACCACCACATTCAATAATACAGCCCCCCCCCCCCCTCCGACGAGCCCTTCACAACCCGGCGTTGTCAATCTTTTATTCAACAGAAGGGAGTCAGATCACAGCACCAGACTTATCCTTCCCATCTCAGACCTCCATTCAGGTTCTTTCACACAGATACTGTAAGAAAACTCTGTCAGTAAACATCACTCTGATTATGTGACCGGGACATAATGTATTTAACACTACAGGCTGGATAGGCTGTAAACATCATAGAAACAGACAGGGGGTCTTGACTCAGACTGGCCATTAACACCATAATAAAATAATATACGAGGACACATTGGGTATCAATAACCTAATGATGACTGTAGGAATGGGCTTAAGCTGGAAATAAACTTTATTACATGGGTTTGCTGAAGACATGTTTATGATTGGCCAGTGAGGGCTGTGCAGTGTATCACATTTCTGAACAGCGGGGACTTGTAATCAAATAAATTAAAGCTGTTTTGTTTTCTTTCTTTCTATTTTTTCAAATTAATGAAATAAGATGGGAGTCATTTGTACTGATGAACAACTCTGTAGCACCACGCAGCAATGTTTTCATTTTACAGCACATTTACTGTACTGTAAAAGTCGTCTGACCGACTTTTTTCTCTCCAGCGGTGGTGAGCAGCTGTTTCCAGTATAAGCTGTGATAAACCCACTGTATCTGACCTGAGCTGCAGGTTTGCTACTTTTATTTCACAGGAGTCAGGAAACAGCCAAAAAATAGCTAAAAAGGAGATTTAACATTAGACTTAATTTTCCTTAGGTGTCCAGAAACATGACTCCAGAGTGTATAAGTACAATCTCTGCTTGCACATTTAGTTAAAACAACTTTATAAAGGCGCTAATACGACTGGGCTGTTTGTTAGCTTATCTCCATTTCTGCACCCTGGTGGCCAAAAAATTGATGTAAGCGGCTTTAATGACAGTCTGACAGAAAGAAAGAAAAAAAAAGACATACCCTTTTGTATTGCACTCACCGAACTGAGGGCAAAGATGACAAATTTTCCAGTGCTCAACCACTTTGAATTTGAATAAAAGAGCATAACATTTTTGCAAGCTAGATGGAGGTTTAATGGCGAGCTTAACATGTTTCCTTTGAGTCTGCTGCCGAGTAGTCAGATGCTAAATAGACTACATGTCTGTGGTTACAGTCACACAGTTTTATGTCTGCAACTTGCAAATTCCTTTTGTTTGGAATAAAACCATTTGAATCGATATGCTAAGTAAAGTGATTAATGCCTTTCAAAAGACGCTTTAATAAATGGGACTATGTATAATGAGCTGGTCATTACTGCAGAGTAAACCACTGATATGAAACAGCACAGTGCGACTTTTGTTAAATAAAAGACTGAAGCATAAATTAAGCTGCCAGTTCAAAGAGTTTCGCGTGCATCACTGGATTGAAATCTGCTCAAGAACTGTTTTTTTTACTGTAACTACTCTTCTTTCTGCCAATGAGACGAATGCTAAAACTGCTCATTATGACGTTGGTATATGCGGGAATGGCGTTAAGATATGGTGTAAACATCAACACACCTACAAGTGGACATAATGTGGTTATTGATTAAAAAAAATTGCTACTTTTAATTCACAGCAGTGAGCGAGTTCGTAGTTAGGCTTACTTCATTCCTTCACACGTATTAAAGCTGTTTCCCCTGTTTTCTTCCTCCTCATTATGTCTTCATGCTTGCTTAAAGATTATTAGCTGTGGTCATTTTATCGCTGCAATTATTGCGTGCTGCAATGCAAGAATAACTAGATGAATTGTAAATGTGTTGTGAATCACTTTCACAGTTTGCCCTGAACCAGCCCACTAAACATGCAGAGTTTTCCCTCTCTTGTTTGAACTACTTCTAAAATGAGCCTTGCTCTTTGATTGCATCATGGAGTGCAGCTTTCATCAGATGCCTCATAGATTGCAGTGCCAGACAAGGTACTGGGGCGAATGTTAAGGCCATGGCAATTGGGCGTATAATTAGACAGAGTTTCTGAAAATTCGGTGTAGAAAACAATAATTGGCCTGCACTGATGGAGAATTGTTTCTCACACATATATAGCGGTACACAAATATGCACCAAAACACTCGTGCTCCAAAGACGAAACACGATTCCAACAAGTGCACATTAAAGCAAAGCGAAGCAATATACCGTCATAGCAGTACGAGGCTTTAATAAGTTTTATTTCCAAAGATGCTATAAAAAAATATGACATGTTTGAGAATACAAATTCTCACAGCTCACATTTTAGTGCACTTCAGATCTTTGCAACAAACATGGCAAGACCAGAAATAAGGTAATGTGTCTGTGATAAGCTGCTTATGTCATCCTCTGACATGGTTATTGTTACTGATAAATGTAGATTACAATTAGACATAACAGACGATGTGGCAAAGTTTGTTTTTCATTAATGACACAGGCCGGGAAATTATTCAAACAGCAGCCACATGCTTCGCCTCTTCAGACTGTCAGATCTTGGCCATTTCACCGGGAAATAAACTGTCATCCTAGTTAGACACTACAAGTGTGGGATTAGTTGGTAAATTTTGGAGATTTACTGGACAGAGCAGCCAATGAAAAAGTAGTAGCTCATTATCATTTTGATCTGGTTGATTACTTGTTGATGAATCAAATAATTGTTCACCAAATTCTCATTCAGTAGTATGCATCACTGTTTGATTAGTGTCAGTTGTTTTCTGACAATAGTTCAATAATCATAACATTTAAAAGCTTCACTGACCAACCAAGTCATGTTAGTGTGAGAATATCTTTGAATAGCAAAACACCTACTGTAATAGGGATTAAAACTACTTTCTCCCTTAAATTTATTTTTCATTATAGATTAACTTGATCAGTTTGGTCTAACATGATAAAAGAAAAAAAATGGTGAAAATGCCGGTTATGATTTCCTCAAGCAAACGATTAAGTCTTCAGATAACTTGCTTTGCTCCTCAAGTGTCCAAAACCCGAAAGACATTCACATTACAAAGACATAAAACAAAAAAAGCAGCAAGTCGTCCCATTTTGAAAAGCCTCAGAGATCAAATTTTTTATATTTTTGATTGAGAAATTATTTCAAACATTAATCAATTATCAAAAATAAAAGAGTTGATGACTGATTTTCTGTCAGTCGACTACTTCTTCCACAGTTTCAGTTGTGGTAATAGCTTAGGACTGATCTCAGAATAACGATAGACAGAGAGAGGAGGAGAGAGCTCATAAATGTATTAGTGTTCATCCCTCAACAATTAAGACACAGGCATTTCCAATATGATATATTTCCTCTGAGAAGCCACAATGAACGCCAGCTGGAGACGAGTTACAACAAAATACCTTAACACAGGTCCCTGCAATTAAAGGGGGGAAAAAAAAGAAAAAGAAAAAAAAACAGATTAAGTAAATTGGCTTTTCTAATTTTTTCTTCCGCTGAAGGTTATAAAATTAGAGCACCTCAGAATGGAGGGAAATGATTGTTTCTTTGTAATTATCCTATAAGCTACCGAATGACTCAAAAGATATTATTCAGTTTCAACAAGGATTGGAGTTCTTACACTTATATCCTCGTATATTATACAGGAAAAGCCTCAGTTGAACAATATACATATCCACTGTTAATTCAATGTTAAACCTGAAATCATCCAAACTATAACCATATGCGTTCACATGCAACAGCTGCATTAGGAAGCAGGATTCGGTGCGTTTCATCCTGAAAGACACACAAACTAACTCTCCCTTCAGTTTCTACAGGTTGTGACAAATGTTTGATATGGTAGAGCTAAAATAAGATCCATAATAATAATAATAATCACAAGTCGCCACTCTATAGCCTTAGGATTCATATTTAAAATCCATACTGCTGAGAACTTGATGTGAAAACATTATTTTTTCCTACAGTATAATACTATACAGCATAAAGAGACTTTGTTTCCCTGCAAAATGCTCTGACCTTTTGTTTTGTTGTAACTCCACTGACACACATGCACGGTCCTTTTAACCAGTGGTAACTACTCTCCCCCTCCTTCACCCTCACATCTCCACTCGTCTGACCTGTGCACTGATATATATATATATATATATATATATATATATATATATATATATATATATATATATATATATACATATATACACATATACACATCCCGTATATAAGGAGCTCTCCTAAGTCTGGAAGCAAAAGATGACTTCAGAATAAGGCCACTGCTGGTCACATTTACATTTTATATTTTTATATTTTAGGCAGTTAGATGAGGCTCTCACACAGTGACTAACAATGAGCACAACAGCGGAGTAAGCTTAAATTTCTGGATGGCCAACAGTGAGAAAAAAACAAAACAAAGGATGCAAGAGTCCAAAGCCTCCTGATAACAGACAGCACAGAAACTCCTGTGCCACAAGAATGATTCAGTATAATAGAAAAGGTGAAGAAATATGCTCCGGGGACACGAGGTAGAGAGATTCTTGTTGTTTTCCCTCCCTGAAAAAAAAAGCTTTCACATATTCAAATGATGTCTAACACTGTCTAACACTATGAAGATACTTGCTGAGCCATATATTACTATATTTACATTTACATACATTATTCTTTATTCCACATTTACATTCCACAGTAACACTGAAAAATGTCCCTGGCAGTTGATATCTGTGCATAATCTTTATATATAATTATTTTACTGTACGTTTGCCCAGTCTATGTACAATCCACGTTAGATTTACTTCCAGTGGTTGTTTTAAAGCTGCTGTGAGCTGAAGTTTTCTTATTTTTCAATCTCTCCTCCTCATTAAGCACAAACATTATTTGGTGTTTCAGCAAACAATATCAAAATTCAAACAAAATGGGAAATATGAATAAGATTAAACCCATTAGTTGATATATAGACATTTTTACACATAGTATTCAAATCATTTTTATTCTAATTTGGTGTAGAAGCAAGTTGCTATTAAGTTATGCCTAGTATTGGCATTAAGCGTGAAACATCATTACTGTACAGTATCTGCAACAGGAAATTCTCCACAAAAAAAACTTAAAGTAGCTTTGGGGGAGACACTGAAGTATTGTTCACTTGTACTGTAACAACAGTACTGAGTGACAGCCTAAATAGTCAATTTGAACTTCCACATATCTTAATCAATACCTCTATTTGTGACATTCACATTTTAACATATATAATGCCTCCAATGAACCTACATAACTTTCATTAGGTGTCAGTCTTAGCTTTTGTTTCTGAGTCAAATCTGTTGCTGGGGACATATGAGGGTAGTGGATTTTTTTCCTGGATGTGTTTGTATTTGTGTGTGTGTGTGCGTATGTGTGTAACTTTGAGCACCTGAATGTGAATCGAGGAAGGCTTGCAACTGACGGTGAGTCATCATCGCCATGGTGTTAAGCCTCCCGTTCCCGGGGGAACGGGGTTACCGTCTCTACACCACTGGGGATTTTTATTTTTACATTTGAAAAGCAAACCGGGGCTCGGCTCACAACAATCCTCCACTCCCTCTCTCTTCTCTCTTCTCTCCCTCTCTCTCTCTCTCCCTTCCTCCTCCATGACTGAGCTGAATCACACACACATCTGCTCATTTCAGAGCACCTCCTCCTTATCTTTGTCTGTGTGATATTCAATATGTTTCAGATATCAAAACATGAACCTATGCAGATGAGATGAAGGGGACAACATTACAAACTCAATAACAGCCACTGCTCTGTCGTTGGCTGCTGACGACCTCATACTATAGCTGCAGTTTTGTGTTGAGTTCAAAGTGTAAACAATCAGGTGGGGAGAACATTTCTTGAACCTCAGACCTTCGAAACCTTTTCTAAAAAACCCGACACTTAGCAGGAGCCAAGAGGAATCTACTTGGGAATTTAATCTAAAGTAAAACATTCTTTCTCCGCGATACCCAATAGCTGAAACTGATCCCCCACATGGCCGACATGTAGTTTTGTTTTGGTGGTCTGTTGTGACTACACACATTAACCACAGGTGATCGGTGACTACAAGCATCAATTCTGATCTGTTGATTACATTTTTAATGGAAATCAGCCAATAATGATCGTTGGGTGATCAATTAGGGCATCCTTTGTGAAAAGAAAACACAATTTGCCTTATAGGACTAACAGAGAATCAGCTCAATGAGCATCCATACAGTACAACTGTATTGTTGTATAAAGTTGTGAAGTGGCTACTGGCTCTAAAAGCATTTTCCCATTAAATCATATTGACAACTTGGAAACATTAGTGTCTTCTGGATAATCTCAACATGTTGTAGGTTTTTTTTATCATGGACACAATCTGTGAACAAAACACTATACTTTCCAAATTCATCTGAAGTGACAAAGATTTTGAAGGCGAACCGATGAAAGTCACAAAATGTTTCTGTGCAGAATAAATCTGTAGCTTCAACTTGTTAGTTTTGTACAAGAATGAATGTAAAGCTTGGTTACCTAATGTTGTAACAGAAAGGCTCTCTGAGATTAGCAGCTGACTGCTTTCCTTGCGTTTTTAATATACTGTAAGTAACTTTGACACTTTAGAGACCGACCCTGATATTTTGTAAGACACCTGCACATTTTTTTCCTGATGTTTCAAAAAGGAAACATCCATGTCCATCTGAGCTTTGAAGTGCTAAAACTGTCAGTCACCTACATTAGCACTCAGCAGATACAGAGAATATGGAACATGAACACGAATATTACATCTACAGCTCTGGAAGCTTAAAAAATAAAAACACGTACTGTACGTACAAGAAAGACGCAGGTATGGCATCAGATTCTTCTGCATTATTCTTTGTAAAAAAAAAAGAAGAAAAAGTGCCACAACAGCAGCACACTGTCACCATCATCATCTTTTGCTAAAGCAGTGCTTTGTGCACAGATACACCCAATAACTTACCTATTTTCAGGAGTGTTGTTTACAATGATATCTTTATTTAGAAAGCACAGGCCACTGCAGGGGTCTGTGATGCAATTTTCATAAAGAGGTTACTAGCGGTTGCGTGTGATGTTGCACCAATACTCCACAATCACAAACGCAGAGAAAACTATTGTTGGAAGAGGGAGAGATACCAATTTTCTCACTGACACAGGCTCAGTAGAGTAAAATGCCGACATGTTTGACTCAACAGGACAAATATTAACTGGGAAAGTCTCAGTTTCTTACAAAGAAACTTGACACATTGATTCTAATTGATGTTAAAAGGGAATCTTGGATTTGTTTTTTGTTATCAATAAGCCAAATAAGTGGAAATAGCAGCTTGAAGTAAAGTGGAAAAAAAAGAAGAAAATGCCAAATAACTGACAAATAACTAAAAGCGAAGACTGAGGTATCTGAGAATCTCAGGGTGAAACATTATGTTATTGGTTTGTCCTTCACAGACACTGATAAACTAACTTTTGAGTGGGAAAGTCATAGAGCAAATAGTGGCTGGAAAAATTCCTGGCAGGTGCCATACTGTAGTTTCTGCTGGATACCCACAATATGAAGCAGTAACATACTGAGTGTCTTCCACAGAAGCAGCGAGGAGTGAGTAAGTGAACGAGGGGGCGATTAGAAGAAAATCTCTGCACACCTGGATGTGCAACAGGTGTGTTTGTGTAAAGAAAATGGGATAAATAAATGCAGAACAATCGCCTACAGACTCGGCTAAAGAGTTATTAGTTTGAACAAGACTAATGTGTTTAAAAGTAAATAAAGGGCCAGGAGACTTACTGTATCTCTTTGGTCCATCTTCGAGGCAGAAGGAGAGCGTTAGAGTGGCGTCCTCCTCAAAAAACTCTGTAGCAAAGGCGTCCCACCACAAACTGTCGCTTTCCTGTTAGACGACAAGCAGAACGAAGGGTCATTAACACACGGTACGCAGGAGCAGGGGCTTCCTCTTCACCAAACACTTCTATTTGTCTGTTTTTGTTAAGAACAGCCGGCTTCAGTTCACCGGCTTCTCTAAAATATGCACCGTGTGAAAGAAAGCATGTCACTTCAGTTACCCTCCAGGTCTCTGAAAGGACCATGGGTTGTTTCAGTTCGATATGAAACTCTTCATTTTCTTCTATTATTTAATAACCCAGTGAATTTCCTTCATCCAGGTTGTTGCTCTTCTGCTGCTCTTTTTCTTTTCTTTTTTCTTTTTTTTTTTACATAAATTTAATACCGTGATAAGACAAAGATATTGTGGCTATGCAGGCTTTTTGTATGAGACGAGATAAAAAACAGCATTGTTTTTTGTGATATATGAAGTCAGCAGTGCAGGGCAAGTATTCCCTTTATTGTAGATTGGTTTGTTTTGTTCCTTTTCATTAAAAATGAATTTCATGAGCTTTATTTAAATCGCAGTGTTTACATTTGAGTTTACAAAGTGCTTCAACAATCACAATCAAGTATGAACAGTGAAACAGCCCGATGCATTATATGTTTAAAACAAATTATAACAGTGCCATAAAAAGACATCAGAGACTGGGGGGATAAGAACAAAGGGCTAACAGCTACACAAATAAATAACGAGCATATGAAAATGAGTCTATAAATCAGGTTTTAAAAAGCGATCTCAGAGTGGATGCTGGCTGCTGGCCTAAAAGCTTCCAATACAGGTCGATTTTAAAGCCAAAGCCTGGTAACACCCTTTACTTTTCTTAAGCTTAGCTTTGGGAGAGCCCTGCCTGAGGCTCCTACAAGTCTGAAACACAAGCTGAGGTCCGACAGCTTTACAGTTCTCTGCTGCTGCAGGTCACGATACCTTTAGCTTGTACCCTTAACACAGCTATTGTTATCTTTATTATCTTTAATGTTATTTGCACTCGCAGTTAAAGTCACGTTTTTTCATTTGTTTTGTTTTTAGACTTATTTTCTTATATCAATAAGTCTAATATCTGTTCAATCAGCAATACAATACCAACAATAGGAATACTCACTATAACAGCGGATATAGCTGTATTATCAGCAATTGGATATGTAATGTAATAGTACAATCACATTAACAATAGCTGCAGCAGTTTAAGTTATAGCAATATTGGTACATTTATCAGATATAGTAGTGGGATAAATTCAGATTGTAACACTAGAACAATAGCCAAGGTAATGGTGGCAGTATGTATTTGTTGTAAAATGAGCAGTAGTACTAGCAGTAAAGGTCGTTACATTAGTAGTAGTAGTTTGAGTAGTAATAGCAGTAGTTTTAATAAAAGCAGGAGTATCAGTAGCAACTCTATGAGGAAACACATTCACATAGCTACACCTCTGTACCCTGAAATGATTCCTTTAACAGCCGTTCACCCTCCTCCCCCACCTCACTCGAACCCCTGATAATGTCGGGCTGCTCCCCCCTGCCCTCTCCCTGCCCTCCCCCCTCCACCTAACAATGTTCAACTGATGCTAATTTCCTCTGACACGTTATGACATACCACCACGTTTCAGTCTGCGCCGGGCTGAGGGATGGCAAGCACTTCCCAGATGTTGACAATTAGCGTTGTCACCATCAAGCAGTGTCAAAGCCCAATGAGCAGCGACTGGGGCGCCCCACAGGTCAACGTGTCTCCAACACAATGAGTGCGAAGCAAGGAGGAAAAGATGTGGTGGAGGACGAGGACCTGAACCCAGTCCTTCACCCGGCCGGCCAATCAATAGGTGATCATGAGTTAGAGAGGAGGTCTTTTGGCTGGCCACCAGTCAGCTGAACTGTGGGCTACACACTGAAGCCAGGCTTTCATTTAAAAAAAAAAAGTTCTGTTCTTTGTAATAAAACACTTTAGCAAGCTGAGGTTCAGCTGCTTGAGGAAAGATCAACTGAGGTTGAATATTTCAGATCGCATTTTTAAATTTTCATCCAAATCTAATCTTTTTTGATTCCCAAAACTAAAAGATTCAGATTTTACACCACTAACTGTGTCTCTGTTAGAAAACACATAAGTACGTTATTTTAATCATTCAGTATTTTCCTCAAAAAAAAAAAAAAAAAAAGCATCCACTTTACTCAAATAAACATCAGCCTCCCGCAGATGGTATTACAAACTGTAATTTGACACATCCTTCTTGCAAGACAGGCTGTGACTGATTATCAATTAACCTCTCAATTAGAGCCACAATGATAAGTTGATTAATTGATTAACTCATTATAAAAAAAATTGGCAAGTTACATGTAAGTCATTTTTTAGGCTACAACACCTGCTTTTCGCTCTCTGTTCCTTTATCATAAATATTTTTGTGTTTGAAGGGCTGGACAATACAAAAGATCTTCGACTCTGAGAAACTGGGACTAGACTTTACTGGCATTTTCTTACATTTTAAATTATTAATCGATTTACTGAGAAAATAATAAGCAGATTAATTGATAGAGGGGAAACAAAGGTTAGTTGGAGCCCCATGTTTGATTATCTTTTTGATTGGAAATCGCAATTTTGTCCGAGTCCAAGTCATCTACAAATTGCTTGTTTTGTCCGACCAACAGTCCAAATGCATTTCTGTACAACAGCAAATATTACAATGATGTAAAACAGACCGAAGCAGCAACAACTCCAAATACCAACAACCATCGTTTTTTTTTTTTAAACCAAATTTTCACCACCTCAGCACTGAAGCAATACTGGAAGTTTTGGACCAAATGTGTCAGAAACATCACGTTTGGCTTAAAAATGCTGACTTATAATTAAAGCGCTCCCATTAGGTCTGTCAGTTTGTAACTTTAAATCCCAGACCAGTGCTAAACCACATCACTCAGCCTCACTGTAAAATATAAATATATGGACATTTGTCAGATGACTTTCTGTGTATGTGTACATCTCTGGGGTATACGGTGATGGATATAAGAGTAGGCTATGCACGTGTGCGTGTGTGTGTATGTCTGTGTGTGTCTGTGTGTTTTACATGTTCATGCCAGACATGGCGAGAACGAGCTGCCAGCCAAGGTGGTAGTATCGTATCGAAACAGAACAATCCTTGGCTCAAAATCTTTATTTGAAACAGAAATATGACAGTCAAACACACACTACTGACCAGCTGTCCACTGGGAATGAACTGCATAAGCTAGCGTGTCGTGAGTGTGTGTGTGTGTGTGTGTGTTTGACTGACTGTGTCATACTGTGAGAATCAGCAGGTGTGAACAGCCAGCATGTGTGTGGTGTCTGTTTCATGTGAATACATCTATTTCAGAAAGACGGAGACGAGTGACACACCAGGACAAAACAGAGAGAGAGAGAGGGAGAGAGAGAAAGAGACTGACTCGGGTCCTACTCAGCATTCAGATTCAGTTCAAGCCATAATCCAGTACCATTCAGGGGCGGGGACTCTGGGGATTGACAGTCAAGTGAAGGGTGAACAAGACACTCTTCACACACACACACACAGCAGCAGCAGCAGCAGCAGCTCTCTCGCTGTGTAACCTGTTGTACACAGTTTCTATGCTAAAACTATTTTTTAATGAAACAGAAAATGATATGAGATCAGTATAATTCATGAGACAAAGAGATATGTAATGATTAGTCGAGTTGTCAATACGTTTTCAGCTAATTTGATAATCAAAATGCCAAATATTCATGGGCTCTTTCTTGTAAAATGTGACATTTTGATGCTTTTATTATCAAAAAGCTGTGCTGCTTTTCAGTATTCCCATACACTTTATTTGCAATTAACAATTAATTGAATTGTTTGTCAAAAGCTAAAAACAGCTTATGGTTTTGAGAAAACTTGGGGAAAAGCAAAAAGCACTTTAGAAAAGTAGGAATCAGATCTTTGATGTTCAATCAGCCTCATCAAATTAGCTTATTAGCTGGTACTTTTTCTGTTTACAAGTCATATCAGCCATTCAAATTGCAATGCATTAACTCCAAGTGTAACAGTAAAATGAGTGATATTTAGGCTATACATGAAGATGTACACAGTAAAGCTAGTTTGACCAGTAACTGACCGTTACCATGGATACTAGACCCAACCGTTACACACTAAAGAAATCGCAATGCACCAAGAAGCTAACACAGCCATCTTGCTAACTTTACCGCAGCTTACAAACGCTTGCTTTCAAATGCATTAAAACTACGAAAAACGCTATCACATCGCTTAATTCCGTTGTTATTAAAAGATAAGTTGCTGACTAACCTTGTGCTCCTATCATCCAGGTGCCAAACAAATCCAAAACATGGTATTTTTAAACACAAAACCGTACATATTTTCCTTCACAGTCTCCTGCTGCTCACCTGCAGTTCATGTCTCTTTCCGCCATTACCCTTTCAAAATAAAAGCCCAACTGCAAAACTACTCCCTCGGAAACAAGATGATAGCCTACATATCAAGGGGTTTATCCAAATAAAGACATTTCAAAGTATCACACCATAAAAGAAACTTAGAGGAGGAACTATGCAGGATTTTTACCTTTGCTATGCTACTTTGTTTTTTAGGGTTAGGGAGTCATTGTGATGGTTAAATAGATGACTTGTAACTTATGAGGGAGAATGGAGGCTCTCTGCCTTCCACCATAGCGTCTCTTGGCCGAAGATCAGCGCCTCTGACCTGCGTCCCAGCTCTTGGTGGTGACACAAACACACCCCGTAACCCCTCATTTTTTTTTGTTTACGACAGATAAAACTACACAAATAAACACGTCATAACATCATATATGATATAACATTATACTGCTCCATGGATCGCATTCTCATCAGCTGCATTAAAAACAAATGCACATGGCCAGGAGGAGGGTTAGCAAAACAGTGGAAAAGTGACCAGACTTGCATAGTTTCCCTTTAAGAAAAAAATACCTATGAATCGGTATAAAAATAACCAATTCTCTAAATATGATAGACAAAAATACGAGTATGCTTTTAATGGTTTTCATAAGAGGACAGATGATGAGAAAATATTAGTAGGCCTGCTGCACATTAAGTGGTGCAATTTTCCAATATATGGGGCTGTTTTGGGACTCCTGATGGTCAGCAGAAGAAGACATTTCACTTTTTATACTTCACACAACAAGATCAGCTTCTCAACTATGACGCATTGTTACAGATTAAACTCTTCAATATGGTACAAAAGTAATATTTAAATTGCATTTAGTCCCAGTAGCTGCAACATTAAAATCTAGTTTACATAGCAATGCATCAGTATTAATAATCAAAAATTATACTATTAGGCTACAGTCTGACAGGAACCACTGACTCATACTTTGTAGCCTACGTATGAGTCACCCACTGACTCATGAAGTCTCTATATTAGTTTTACTACATTATGCATCTACTATTTTTTCACCTCTACTTACGTATACGTAAGTATATTTGATCAGTATTTCTACTTTAAGTTGTCTATAAGCTTTATCCTGCAATGACAACACACAGGCAATACAAGTTAGTTATTGATTATCAATTTCAGCAACTAGGCTACACGTTTGGTGGTGGCAAAGACAAAGCACTATTTCACCAGAACGACTCTGTTGAACTTTCCCTGCTGCTAAAACAAGTTGGAGGATTTCATGAATAAGTGTGATCCCCATTTTGACACAAACTGCCTGGATTTAGTGCTGGAGATAAATTTTTCGAGTGCTGTCATCCTGAGGGCTCCCATCACTCTGTTTTATAGACTCCGGTATTCATTAAGCTTCCTCTTACTGTTTTAATGAAAAGTGTTTTACTTAAGCCCCCCACTCCTCTGTTTTACAGAATACTGTCTTCCTTAAAATCCCCCTTATTCACTTTTAACAGAAGAGGGTTAGTTAACCTCCCTCTCAGTCTGATTTAAACACTGTTTCACTCACACTGTCTTCGCTTCTGCTTTCCACCATGGCATCTTTGTTACACTCACTTTTACTATTACATTCAAATTATTTCGCTCTGTGCCCTTCCCAACTGATGTTCAAGCATTTCCCTTAAACTGAGCATTTTTTTTTTTTTTTACAAAATAATATTTCTACTCTTACTCAATATAGTTAATTTTGGCATTTTACTGATATTTGGTTCAGGCCTAAAACCACCCAAAACAATAAAGAGTATTTCACAAAGAGCAGAGCTGACAGCGGTGTGTCTATTGTCTTGTCTCCATTAGCTCTGCTCAGCCCAGCAGGGTTCAACCATAGATGATATGGTTTAGTTTCTGTCTCTGCTGAAAAGCCTCCCACCCAGACAACAGAGGAATCTGAAAATAACAAGCACATTTCATGCGACATGAAAAAGCATTTAGTTTCGGCATGCACAACAATAAAACAAACGGCACTTGGCAGTTTCATTGCACTCCTCCAAATCACTTATTTTGTAAATTTTAATGCACATTTAGTGGCACTAACTAATAACGCTATATATATATATATGTTGCTCAAAACTTTTCCATTATAACCAGGGAAAGTTCCATTCAGAGTCAGTAACCATTAATCCTCCAAACTGGAGCATTCGGGCAAGCGCCGCGCCAAGTTGTGAAACGCGGCTGGTTGAGCCACGGACAGACCAGACCAGGTTTGGCCCGGATCTAAAGACAGAGGAGAAGCTGGATCAGAGCCAGGCGGGCTGCAGAACTGCTAAAGCCTGGCCAGTGGATACAAGCCATATGAATCCTCTGGCTGGAGTTGAACCCCCTCTACCCCCCCCACCCCCCCACCCCCTACACACACACACACACACACATACACACTGGAGGCTCATGGAGCTATGAATGTTGTCTTCAATTTCAATCCCTCAACTACAGCAGGAAATGTTGGGAGCTTTACTTTTATGCTGTCATTGATATCAGGTTATAACATTGCAAATGACACATATTTACTATAAAGAAAAAAGAAAGCCAGCACTGGCCCGCGGTCTAATATCCTTTCTTTGTTTTATCTCTGCCTGTCTCCCTTTACATCCACCTCTCCTCTGTCTCTGTCTGTCGCCCCTATTCTCTCTCATTGCTGTTCACTGACAGACAACGTCCTGCCTTCAATTACGCCCAGCGGAGTCTCTGACGAATCACGTGGCGTGACGATGTTTGTTGTCAAAAGCTACAAATCAGGCCGAGTCTGAGGGACCCGAGGTGAACCGACATGGTCGCAGCCGTGACGGCCGTCAGCTGATAAGGCTCTATTGATTCAAACGGATCGCACCCCATCTGAGGGGGATTTATCAATGTGTCAATTGCCCACTAGCCAACCACAAATCACCAGCGCTGGCCAGGCCCCAGGGATTTACAGGAAATCCAGAGGATTGGAGGGACAGCATAGGGAGGATCCTCAGTAAATAGCAACAGAGCTGAGGGTTAAATCCTTGCATATAGAAATGTCCATACAGGATGGATGGGCAGATGACACAGTGTGGGAACAGAAACACAAAGAGAAGAAGTTTTACTGTGTATAAAACTGCACACAAAACACCGCTGTACACCGCACGTTAACAATTGTGCTTTATGTGCGAGTCCAACCATTTATTTGCTGTTTAGAAACTGTGCACATTCACACACAACACGGCCACATAAAAGAAGTCCACACAGCCTCCCCTTCCTAGCCTCATCTTTCTAACAGTCCATAAACCACTAATGTCTCCATGTTTAACATGAACCATTTTCCCAGCAAAGCTTTTGTTAGACTGTATTTTTTTCGCCGTTGCTTCCAGCCTCTTGTGGGAGAAAAGCCTCCAAGAGTGTAGGCGTGTCTGGGGCCTGACCTTGGAGAATTACCAATGTCTGAAACCCCATTCAGCTCCTGAATAGCACGTAGCCCGGCTGACTGGTGGGCCAAGGAAGTTTGACTGTTGTCAAAGATTCAAACAGCTTCAGGTTATTGGGGAGCATAACAACTTAACAGAAGAAAAGACTCTCTAGATGTTTGGGAAGGATCTTTAGCAAGGTGGCTTATGTTTGATTGAATATTGAAGGCCACTGATGGAAAAAACAAACAAAACAGAAACATTTCTATTAGATTATTAAAGTGGCTCTGTGGCAGCAGTTGAACTGAGGACACACTTCAACCAACACATGTATTTAATGTGAAAATTTAAAATGAAAGAATATTGAGACATGTTTTGGTATTTAAGTCATTAGATTAGGGTTAAAATATTAGGCTGTTGTTCAGATGAACAATTCAATGCAATTTTAATATCAATCATATCAGTTATTTAGCAGATTTAAAAAAAAAAATCAGTTGCAGGTTCAGTTTTTCATGATATCACTTGCTACCAATTGGATATCTTTGGTCTTTGAATACTTGATTTAACAAAACAAGCAATTTTATGATGATCATTTTAAGCTCTTTCCAGGGTCATTTAAAAAGAAAAATGTTTTAACTTAATTAACAAATCCAACAAATAAACAAGTTATGTTACAAAACAATCACTAGATAAAGCAATAATTATCCTAATTGTTACAGCTCCATAAAAGAGCAGAATGTGGGGGAAAAAAACGACTTTTGGTGGATTTTAAGGTGAATTCTTTAAAAATAAATAACTAGTAAAATGTGCTCTCTAAGGTCAAACTTTACCACACAGGTACTGTATCTATTAAAGGGTCCTTAGGATGACAAAGTACAAGAACCACTCCTTTAGACTACACAGACAACACCACTTTAATCATGTCAGAGTCAGTGCACACTAATGTTTGGTAGCAGCGCAGCTTTATCCTCCTGGGTCTTAAGTGTTTTTATATAATGCAGACTTGAACATGTTGCTGTATTTGGCCACCTTACATCCACCAGCCAAGCATTATGCAAATGAAGAGAAATGAATGCAGCGGGTGAAAAAAAAAAGAAAGTCATTGCCCTTCAGCAGCCACTGCACATTCACCAGGAATTAACTTTCTCCCTATAAATGAAGTCTGTGAAGAAGTTCCCACATTAGATTACATGTCTGCCAGTTTACTTAGGCACCCATCCCATTTTCTCTCCCTCTCTCTCTCTCTTTTCTCTCAGTGTCAAAGGTCACAAGCAGCAAACAGAGACCACTGTTTGCGCTACAGTATAGACTTAGGGTCAAGGTTAATACACAGAAGTCGTTCGTCGTCTTCTGTTTAAATGCGACAAACATGCAAGAAGAAAGAAGCTGTGTCAGTGGTCTCTGAAGGACTGATCTCAACACCACTGTGCTGCTGAAGTGCCCTTGATCAAGAAACACGTCGACTGACTGACAAGTGAGACTCAAATAATTAAACATATTAATCAACAGAGGATTAATCAAAGACTATTTTTATAGCTCGTGATAAATTAAGTCATTTATCAAGCGACCTGTGAACCTGTTTCAAAGTTTAAAGTGCTGGTTCTCCACCTTAACTCCTGAACTAAATAAAATTGAAAGTTATTTCTATTACATGTAAACACTTTAGCTGCACTTGAGATTTTATTTTTTATTTTGGACCCAAAGAGGCAAAACTATCCAAAAATAACAAGATAGCAAACATAAATTTCATAACATTTCATAGTGCAGAAAATATGTTGTGGTTTTATTCCAATTTGTTGCAACCAATCAGATTTATCTTTGATCCTGGCCGATGATAAGGATTTTGCTGCTTTTCTCTATTAATAATGTCATAAAATATTGAATATCTATGGGTTTAGGAGCAGAAAAAGTCTGTTTGAAGATGTCACTTTGGGATCAGGGAACTTGCTCTGGCATTTTAGTTTTTTAGTTTTAATGATTAAACAAATGATCACACAACCTCACACCGAGAGTCAGGTTATCATATATATAATTAATAAAATGGGGGTGGGAAAAAAAACTGAGCACAGGTTCAGTAAACACCTTAACTGCCTCAAAAAAAGTATCTCAGCTCAATAGAAACAAATGGAAATGAGTCAATATCACCATGGAAGACAGAAGACCAGGGCACCATGTTAAGTGTCAACAAATATCAATAAGATGGAAAATACTAAAGCAACAACAAAATGCATGAATGGCAAAGCAGGGAATACAATTATTTACTCCACCCATGAGAAATTACAACCAAAAAGGAAACCGAAGATTCAGGCTCTGACTTGGACACACTAACACATATTCCACCAGTGTGGCCTCTATTCCCCACCGCTGAGCTAATTAGACCAATAAACAATAAACACATGGCACACTTCCTCCCACAGCTTAACAAGAAGCTAGATCAATACAGGATTTCATCAGATCCGCTGATATTGTTCAGCGTAAGTGAATGTGCCCTGTCGTAACGTTACACGACTGCGTTAACTCGACCTGTTGCTCGTTATAGGCTGATGAATTCAGCCACGCCGACTCAGGCCGTGCACATGAATCATGTATTAAATTATATTTTAGACTCATCTGATAACCTTTTATAATCTTCTGATGGCTTCAGATTTCCACAGTCACTGCATTTTAATTGTTAAAATGTTTGAGGAGCTTATGAAAATGTACAAAAATTGTACTAAAATTGCATATTTCTAACGACTAAATATCTTTAGAAAATTGACATTATGACTGTCTACTGTATATTGCTGAAGGACTGTTCCCCACTGGGCTTTTTCCTGGAAAAAGAGCTAACCTTATGTGTCAAACTGAGCTCATGTCATATTGTACTGTACTACTGTACAAACTGAGAGTGGCTGTGAGTGTGAAGTCAATGAATTAGTGTGATGTTCAGTGAATGGGAGCACAATCTGTTACAAAAAAAAACCTACTGTACTATAAATCCACATCTCTATGTGCCAGAGTTAGAGTGGTTGGAGCACAGAGGTCAGGGCCAGTTATAACACTGTGCCTCACAGAGCTGGGATCATTCAGTGTCCTGCTCGATGGCACTTCAGAAGGGTGGATGCTTAGCTCCATGTAGGATGTTTCTGAGAAGAGCCTGTGAGTGACTGCAGCATCGTCAGTGCATATTAATGCCTGCAGGATATATGCTAACACACAGGATAGAGCGTGACTGCTCAGAAAGTATGTGATGACTGAATTTACATTAGAAATAAATAAATGAAAACAGTCCGACATCCTGCACTCCACTCTTTTCAGAATAGTTCATTCAAGTCCATCTCACTAAACTACAGTCAAACAGCTGATCACTAAGATGACGAAACACCCGGTAACCAGCACAGAGAAGAGGCTCCAACCTCAAGTACAGTGTGTCTCCACCACCTCATTCACTGTATCTGCTGCTGCCGTATCCACTGTTATGCTGCCGAACTCTTTTTTTTTGTCTGCCTTATGATGAAATATTATAAGCTTGAATATTTTTCTGTTAAGTTTACAGCAAGGGTGACACTGCTTTCTACAGTATAATCTGCAATGGAAGTAGAAAAGTCGATGATTTTCTAGCAAAAAAAAAAACCCGTTAGTAAGCAACAAAAGACAAGGCACAACAGAGAAAATTCAAAATCAGCCATCAAGGACCGCTGCAGAAGAGAAAAACCACATCATGGACTGGGTAAAGGCCAAAATCAATCGTATGGAAAGCAACAGGAACCAACACCGGATCATGGAGGTGATCGAAATTAAGAAGCGGGCCCACAAGACGATGAACGGGGATGAAGGTGCACACAACATGCTGTCGCACACCAAGAGCACCGTCCTGAAGGAGCGAACTGACAGCAGTAGGCGTGGTCATCCTGTCAAAATTTGGCGGGGTGATCACGCCTACAGGACGTAACGTCATCAGCTGATAAGACACATCACACCAACACCTCGTGACACTTCTGAAGAAGAAACATGTCAAGGTATGGAAAAGAACGACCTCTTCTATTCTGATACATAAGAAAACCTATAAATATGTTATAAATAAATAGTGGTTTATCTTTTAGCCCAAACATCTATTAAATGGATTGTTGAGGCTTTATGCAAAATATCCACAACAGATATAGAAAAGATTGTAATGAAATTTATTGAAGAATTTCATGTGCCCTTTTGGGCTGAGTTGCAGGAATTATGTTGATCTTTTAACTTTTTTTTTTAAATCTTGTGCTATTGTCAGATAAATACGTTTATTTATGACCAAACACTGCAAAATCAATGTCATTCCCAAATGAATACATTTAGCCTCAGCCATGGCTTTTGTTTGGGACCAGTTAACAACTCTTAGCATTTAGTAGCAACAGGCTAAACGTCAGACCAGATAAACAGGAACACGTCAGCACTGTTAACTCTGAAGCATGTTAGCACACTGGTGTTAGCATCCTCAAAGCTCAAAGCAGCAGTAGCCTATACTTCTACTTGCCACTACTATGGTCATAGAGTCTAGTGTTGTTTATGGCCTGATCCAAAACATAAGTATAAACACTGGGATTATATACCCGACCAAAGACACTTCCCAAAGAAGATGACGAATGGCTGACAATAGCTAAATGGATTCATCATGTCCAATCTGGGCCAGAAGAGAAGAATGCTTAAAAAAAAAAAAAAAAACACTTAGAAATGGTCTTGTAAGCAGAAGAGAACAATAAAATGCTCTGCCACACAAGGCTGCAGTAAAATTTGGGAATGTAGTGGCTGTTATTAAACTGCAGTTTTATGTATAGTGTTTTATATCTACAGACACACAACTAGTATTGAATTAGTGCAGGCAATCCCAGAGGCAGCGTCGTCCCACTGTAAGACCTTAACAAAGTTGTTAGGATGCGAGAATCCAACCTGTGACCTCTGTGTTTCGGGACAGAAGTCGGTTACCACATGAGGGACGGAGAACAACAGGACACAGACAGAATACAGGCCCGTCTGTCTTCTCTGTTATCTGAGCGACAGTGCAGCCTGGAAGGAACCATGGGAAAGGGCCAGGAAAAAGGTGGGTCTATTGTCCGAGCATCCTGCTGGATATGACTGACGCTCATTGTTTGACCAGAGGTCTCTCTCTCTCTCTCTCTCTCTCTCTCTCTCTCTTTTTCATATGATTTTCTGGGAACATCCTCTCACAGCATCTCATGTACAGAACCACGTTACTGGACCAACACAGTGACATCGAGCCTGGTTAGGTGTGTATAAACAGGAGATCGTGTCCAGACCTGTGTTTTTAATGTTGCTCCAGTACAGTAGAATATGTTGTCGTCCTATTTTTTTTGTTTAAGCTATAATTGTCCCTGGATATTTTAATTGGAAAGCAACATGTTAAAGTATATTTGATTTTAGGTGTTCAGCATGCACCAGTAAGAACTTCCCCTAACCACAGTCACCCAGGATTGAATCTGACCTGTGGTCATTTCACTCTCCTCCCAATTTTGTTGTCTCTCTCCCACACTGTTGCAATAATAATGGCATAAGAAAAGGCCCAAAATAACTTAAGATATATACATATACTGTACATACAGTATATTAATATTAACACAATTAATATTACTGTAATCAAAATTGCAATATGGCAAAGCACAATATCAAGCTGCAATATTTATTTTTGGTAAGGTAACAATGTGTCAAAAAAAAAAAATTCATATATGAAATGCCCTGAACAACAAATCATATTCTAGGGATAGAGGGACATACTATAGGGACATAGGGACATGTTTGTTTGGTACAGGACAAAAATAACGTCATTAACTAATATCTTTAAGTGAAAATGAAAAGCATTCAAACTGAAATCAAAATATCTGCCTACTGTATATTATCACATTATTTTTATTTTTATTTGTATTATTTCATATCCTGCAGCGCTGATTTGCATATTAACCTACATGTACCATATCTCTTGTTCCGACACAGCTTAGTGTTTTATCTGAAATGGATCAATAATCATCTGTGGTTCTAATTGATTCTATTGTAGGTTTGATTAATTTGAGCTAGAAAGGAACCAGAGGAAAAGTTCACATTATTGTGAAGGACCCCTGAATTTTGTGTTATGAACGATTGAGCAGAGATGGGTTGTGGTTGTGGCTAATTGGGCTTGTTTTCAGGTATCACCATTGATCAGTTTTTTAATCGTTAACAGATGTATTATATCACCCACTCCTCTATTAGGTCTGTTTTTGGTCTCCACCAGTAAAATATCTGGATATTTAGCTGCTGATTGTGTCGTCTCTGACTGTGTCTGTCTGCTCTCAGGTTGTGGAGCAGGTTGTTGGGTTACAGTCAGTGATTTTCCAGTGCACGGTCGCCTCTGGATCTGAAAACAGCTCGATGAAGGCAGTAAAAAAAATAAAATATAAAATAAAGAAGTGGCTCCGATAACGAGCTGAAACAATACAGTAAAGCTGTGTGCAGCCGAGGGGAGCCGCAGATTGAGATGATGATTCTCTGTAGGTTCATCACTGCAAACAGCCCCTCTCAAACCGACACACTGTCATTTGATATATTGTTTCCCTAAAATTATCAATTTACCACCTTACAGACATTGTTTTGTTTTTTGCTTTTTATTTAGTAGCCTGGCGAGTCTCTTGGCAACACTAATGTGCTCTTAGAACGTGTCTACAGTATATCGGTGTTACTATGGTTGTACACCCAGCGTGCTTTTCCTATGTTGTTTCCTGTGACCTTAATGACTTCCATCACTAACTATGGATGGAAGACCTAATTAGTTTCCCATGTGGTGTTATAATAAAGTTTTTTTTTCCCTCAATATCCATCACTGTCACTTGTGCAACTTGCAGTGAGACAGGACACTGTTGTATCTTAACTTGTGCACATGCAGGTTTCCTGAAACCCCATTTCCCTCCAAATAGAAAAAGGTGTGTTTAATGCCCGAGTCTATTCAGTGCTTTTTACACCAAAGAGCTGCTTTCTAAGGAATGAATTGATAAACAGGTGGAAAAAAAAGAAGCTCTGACTACACTTTTCTGGGGATAAGGTTACTTTTCCCTTTTCTTTTCAAAACTATCAGCCTGTCCGCTCACCTTTTAGCTGTATTATTCTTTAATTTAGCATGGGGGAGGTTGGCAGGGAGTTAACTAAGGGAAGCAGAAGCTAATGTGATTCAGTCCTTTCACTGACTGGCAGCATTATGAAAATATAAAATGTTTTTGTTTTTAATGTAAGAGCTCCGAGCAATGTTTTACGAGTCCACAAAAGCAGATGTCTCTTCATTGTCAATAAGGCTGTGAATCATAATAACAACACATACTGTATTAGAGACTAGAGAAATAAATAATAATGCTGTTTACTCTGTGAGCCAAGTAAATACCAAATGTTGTTGACTTATTTAAGACTTATTCTCCATTGTTTTGTTGTGTAATGTGTGGGAGGGGAGCAGAAATGCAGAAGACTGTAACTGGTGTTTATATGACTGAAAACGATCTGTAATTTCAAACACATTTGATCATTTAATGGGCAGTAATAAAACCCACATCTTTTCCAATCAACTAGTACTTTAATATCAACTAATTAATAAATTAGGTGCAAAAATCTCCAGCATTGAAGAGGCTGGTTTTAATGGCAAAAAAAAAAAAGCATCTGAACAACAACACAAGCAGAAACACTGCACTGTGACCACAGTATGGTTAATATATTCCTGATAATTGATCTGAAAACCTTTCGATCGGTTGCCCTCATTAAAAAAAAAGTGATTACACCCCAGTTGTGACATCATCCGAAGCCTTTCCTACCATTCCTATAGTGGCCTGTTTTCCCTGATGGCAGATAAATCCAACAGTAATGGTTCAGATAAGGGCACCGTGATGTCCAACACCTTTCTGGTAATTACCCTCAGCCACACACACACACACACACACACACACACTGAAATGCCCATGCTACATGTGCCGCACAGAGGTTCTGCTTTATGTGTTTCAAGGAAATGGTGAACTGTCAGAAAACATGAATCTCTGTCAAATTGTTGTGTTTGAGGAGATAATCTGCACACAGCAAGCTCACACTTACACACACAGCTGGACTTAACCACATCTGCACATTAACTTGTAATGGTTAATTACTTTGATTATCAATTAAGCTGCAAATTATTTTCCAGATTCATTGATTACTTGCTTGGTTTTACGTAAGGTTTGACAATACATTTTTTTCTAAAGCCCAACGTGTATGTGTTTCATGTGACCCAGAGGAAAACACCGAGATATTCAGTTTACTGTCTCACGAAGCAACTTGACACATCTCACACTTAAACAATTAATTGATTACGAAAACAGTTGCCAATTATTTCTCTGTCGATCAGCTGCTGATGTTTTCAGCTCCAGTTTGGAAATCACTCTCCACACAAAACGACATCATTAAAATGGAGGGGACAAGGCGCTCGTCTCTCCTGCAGCCGCACTTTGTCATTTAATCTGACAACAGGTGCGTTTTTACATGAAATCTCTGCTTTTGTTATTTCAAACACTGAATACGGCCTGAATTTGCTGGAGAAAAAAAAGGACGCCCTGTAGAGTTGGAACAATAAGTTGATTAGCCGATTAGTCGGGCGGCAGTTTTTATGAATCGTTGATTTAAACTCTGGCATTAAAACATAAAACACGGTTGGTTGTTGCCTCCAAAACGCAAAGATTTGCTGCTTTTCTTCATCGCCGTTGTTGGACAAAAGAAACAATTTGAGTCGGTGAGAAATTGCACACGTTTATCCCAATTTTCTGACCATTTACAGACCAAACAAATGAGATATAATCTTCAGTTTAATTGATGATGAAACACTCGTTATTTGCCATTTTCATGCCTGTGAAGTTAAACACAGATTCTAACTAAAAGAAATCTCCTGGTGTGTTCTTGGTGCTTTGGTGGCTCATCTTTAATCCCTCTCTGTGAACCTTACAGCTCAGTGCCAACTTGACCTCTACATCATAAGCCTATTCATGTCAATCTGACATGTAGTGCTGATGGGAACAGATCCACTTTGCCCCTGACAGGAACAAGGGAATTTGCCATAATGAACACTCCAGTTCCTCCAGTTGCACAGTCGAGCCAATGAGTCAGGTCTGTGGGCCCATTTGAATAATGAGAATGAGACTAACTACGTGCAATAGACACAAGAATCCAATGAATGGCCTGCCAATCACCGTTACTGACTGCATGTCTATCTGTGGAGGAAGAGTGTGACCATTAGACCCACTGTCAGCAGTGGCAGCAGCAGAGGAGAGGTTTTTGAATGTAGCCCTGTGGGTATTATTATGGTGCCTCCATTAAAATGCTTTTGTTTTCCTTCTGTTTCAACCCTCTGTGTTGTAGTTTTACTTACAGTGTTATTCTGTGTCCCCCGCTCTCTGCCGCTGAATATTAATGTCTTCTATGCTAATGGCCTTACACCGGCTGAGGTCGACCAAGCTCCTCCTCTGAATGTTAATCCGCCGCCTCATTTGCATACGCTTAAGTGTCAAATTCCCCCACAAATCATCGCAGCTGCCTCTGTACGCCGAGGCCGGTGCCCCCCCGAGCGACAGCACAGAAACAATGTGGTCACACCGTATGCATAGCATCAAATCCACATCAAAGCCTGTTTAGATTGCCAGGTCACAGCGGGTTCACGTTGTGTAAAATGAAGGTAATGGGATAGCAGTCAGCCTGGTGCAGAAATACAGCCACGCAGGTAATAAGTATGAATGGAGCAGGTAATAAGGTTGGGATAGAAACAGACCCCGAGTCATCACAGGAGCAGGGCTGTTTAAGCTGCAGCACAGTTATCAGTTCAAAGGTGAGCGCTGATCCCAGACAAACACACAGGACTTGTTGTGTGGCTGCGTTTTTATTCCTCCTTATTTCCATGTGTACTTCAGGGGGCATGGCAGGTGAGAGGCTTGTTACTGAGAGCAAACAAAAAAACACTCCCTCAGCATCAGAGGTTGAAAGAGAAGAAGAAGAAGAAGAAAGTCTCACCTAAAAACAAAAAGTACTTGTTTTGCTATCGGGCCGAATGTAGACAACAGCTGATCATATTGAGATATTTCCATCTACAAAGAAAAAGTGAAGCAATGAGTCATCAATATTAACATTTCCGATCAAAGTGCACTCAATTCCTAATGTGTCATAATCACTCCGGTTACACTGTAACACTTTGTTGATCATCTGATCAGTGGATCAATTAGAAAAATACGATTTGGATAATTGATCAGAACTCTCCACTGTGACATTTTCTGACTGATTTTCTTTGCATTTTACATCTTAATCAGATGAAACAGGTGATTCAAAGACAAAAAAAGACTTTTGGAGAACTGTGATTGTTGGAAATTCATCAGTTATTCCAACAAAAAAAAATATCTGCAGATTACAGTAATAATTGATGGTGAAAATAATCATCAGTATCAGCAACAGAAGCTCTGTTCCTGTAGTAAAGCTGATAGAAATCAGTTAGTCAATCTTCAGGCAGCGATTTTAATAACCGATTAACTGATCATAACATTTTTTCTGCTCCTCAGCTGTGAGGATTTGTGACTTTTCTTTATTTTATACCGTACTGAACTGAATGGACTCATTGTTGTTGTATTATTGATTGTAAGACGTCATATTGGGCTTTAGGAGACTGTATGTTTTTGGACCAAACGACTCACTGATTCAAAATAACAGGCAGATTAACAGATAATGAAAATAATTTCACCAACTCCACAGTCCAACTGAAGGGATTAAACGATTAATCCATCCTAACAAATCAGCAACTATTTTTATAACTGATCCATTGTTTGTCTTTTTTTTTTTAAAGCAACAACCTCTGAGTGAGGATTCAATGTGTTTCTGTTTATATCATTGGGAACTGAATCCTTTGGAGTGTTTGTCAGACAAAACAAGACATTTGTGAAACGTAAATTAAGCTGCAGGAAGTTGTGATTGTGAAAAATTATGTTTTTACTGTGTTTTTCTTTTCACAGATTAAATGATTTATTAAAGAGATTAAGGAATATTACGAAAATGAATGATTACCAGTAGAGTTGAGTCAACCAGTCTCGTGTTGCAGCTTAGTTTAGGTAAGAATCTGTAGCTTTTGTCTGTTTTTAATTAATCATAAATTGAATATTTGATTTATAGACTGTTGGTGAAAAACCAGATGCAAGACCTTTGAAGACACAGAATGCACAATTTCATTCTTTCTGTTACTTTACAGATACAATTATTCACAGACTAACCAATAATTCAATCAATAAGGAAAATAATCATTAATTGCAGCTCTATACTACACTGCAGATCTGTCCTACAGGTTCATCTCTGAGCTTTCCACATGATTCTCCGGGTGGTGGTCTGCTGGCAGCAGACGTACAGATGAGAGAACGTCTGCAGCCAAAAGTAAATTACAAAACATTACAAAACAGCCTCTCTAATGCACCGAGCATCACGAGAATTTACTCTTAACCATATATAATGGCACAAAAGCATCTGAGGGTGTATTTTTCCTGGTAAAGTTAATTTCTCTGGCTTTTTGAAATGATTCAAGAGATGAGAGATGTTGCAAACGCCGTGCACTTACGGTTCCAGTCGATACAACCGCCGTGTGCGTAGGATTTTAAATCGAAGAGTAAAAAAAAAAAACAGAACATGGCTCTAATTCTGACAACTGGTTATTTCACTCCCAGAGGATTAGCAGGCATCCAGCTCATGCTATAGACGTCACTTACACTCACACATGCACTATACTCTCCTCTGGGGTAAGTAAGTCTCCTCCAAAGTGTCAGGTCCTTGAGTCCTGTGCCTGCCAGTGCGAGAGGCAGTTGCACCACCAGCCAAGCAAATTCAAAAGCACACTCATGAATAAGACAAATGGAAGAATTTCTAACAGAGCAGTGACTTCAGTCGACTCCTTCAACACTTTTTCTCAAAGATGGTGTCATACTGAGGCTTAGTCAGTTCCCCCCGTTAAAAAAAAAAAAAACTACTCACAACCACGGGAATGCAAACTCTGGTGAGTCATTTTTGCTTCGATGGCCTGCCAGCGAGCACCATGTTAAGTACGAGCTCCGAGCTATTCTTATCCTCAACAATGGCAGCCCCCCTTTCACGATATTAAGCATCTTTAGCCGGGTGATAATTCTGACAAGACGGCTGTTTTTTGTGAGCTTGAAATCTTTCTGACTGGATCAACAAAATATAGTGACAAAACCGGGCTTTTAATACAGCGTATCTCTTCACAGTGACATCCACCACAGTCACAGTCACATTAGCCCATATGTTCTCTGGATTTGTTTAACACACTTTCTGTCTCCTCCTCTGAGTGCATGAGAACAAAAGGATAAGACAGTGGGGATCTTGATTCGTCATCCTCTCTGTACTTGAGTTTCTAACTGACTGAAAACTTCTTATGAGTGTAAATTAACACATAACTTCTCTGCAGGACCTTCAGGAGAGCTCAGCTGCAAATACAGTAGATGTTCATATGATGCAGATCTGTAACTGGTGCTGACAGTAATGTTCAGCACAATCCCTCCTGAATCCCAGGTGAGTCTCTTATTGGTTATTAAGTGATGTAACACAGAGTTGTGTTGTCTCTGGGGTCTCACTGACCTCAAACAAGACTACTGTAACATCATGACACAGGATGACATAATGTACATGTAGAAGTAATACATGTCTAATTTAACATTAAAAAATCTTTTATTTTCTATATTTTGTTTCCTTCAGCAGAGAATTAGCTCAATACCTACATTTCAAGTTTCGATGCTGCAGAAAATAGTTAAAATTTGAATTTAGATGCAATTGTTTGGGCTCCCAAACAATCGAGGATATAAATAATGCTAACAAACACACACAAAAAGAAGACCTGGACCTGCTGCTCCTGCAATCAGCAAAACCTTGATGAAATATTAAGGGCAGTGTCTGTGAGCTGACTGTTACAGACACACAGTAGGTATAAAACAGGAGATGGACTTAGCAGCAGCTAAGCAGGAGAATGACCCCTCAGACACACATCATCATTAAGGGACCAACGGCTAAGCTCACTTTACAGGAAGTAAACAGCTTCATGAGGAGTGTGCACGTCTGAGTGAAGCTCAACAGACTTTACATATGAAGGAGATTTCTCTTCCTGTGCTGCTCTAAATGTTCTTTTCCATGCAGTAGGTCTGTGTGAATTAATGGCCACAGTTTTTTTTGCATCCGTGAGTATAATTACTATATAATTTTGTTAAAAGCCTGATGTGAGCTGTTGTATGGAACATCTGGATGCAAACAAACAGCAAAACTGGAGGTATTTATTTACCCTCCATAAGACACTACTTTCTTCCTCGTCATAATTCACCACCTGCATTTTAATCAAACAGTAACCACGTCGCTAAAGAGTCGACATGTTATACACTCTTAACGCCGGAGAAAGGCAGAACAAGCAGGACAAGGAGGAAGATGAAGATATGAACACCAACAGGAACAAAAACTAATTATATTATTATGCAATTATATCATTTAGTCTGAGGAGATGATGGTAATGGTTTAAACTGATGTTTCGTGTCTGTGGGCTCGAATCATGCAACTCATTATCAATGGTAGGTTTTGTCTGTGCTGCACACACACAAACACATATGGCCGGGTTAGTTAACGCACATGCCTGTGTGTTGTGCATGCGTGTAGCTGCTGCATTTGTGTATGTGCATGTGTGTGTGTGTGTAAGAGAGTGTGTGCGTGGTGATTGCACTTGGTGTCTGGGTATGTGTGGTACGGGAGTTGAGGTCCACTGGGGCTTGGACCACTCCGCATGAATAATGCATCACACTGGGCCGTTGCATCTCAGCAACATTGCTGTGGTCTGCTTAAAGTTGCAAGTTCCTCTTTAGGGAAAGTCAGCAGCATTCTGCAAGATGCTGCAGTAACTCAGCCGGTGGTAGCCTCGCACCAACACAAGCTTTCCAAAATGTTTCCAAAAATTGCTCATTAAAGTCATTTAACGGACATATTCATTCAAATCTTCTTAATTTTTAATGTCTCAGCTGGAATCATATTCCTAAAAGCCTCCAACAGCAACCAGAGGTAAGATTACTTAAGATATTTGGCTATTTACTAGAGCTGAAACAATCACCAGATTCATCAGTGACTGTTTTTTATTATAAAATAAGAAAAAAAATTACTGGTTCAAGCTTCACTATAATGTGAAGTGTTTCCTGTTTTTCTTATTCAGCTGACAATAAACTGAATCTTTAGTCCTGTGAATGTAGGTTACAACAAATAAAGGCGTTTTTAAGAGGCCACTGTGAACCCTCTGAGCTTGCAACTGGCTATTTGCTGAATCCTATAGATCCATTGATTAACCAATTAATCGTGGCAGATGAATCAATAGTAGAAACACTCCTCAGGTGCATTTTTAGTTAAAAAGCTGCTTGTTTCTGGTTGTTGATACCGTCTCTTCCTGCGGATGCCTCACAACTTGACATGTCAAATGAACTTTTTATCTGCAGATTTACACATTTCGAGATCACAGAGCAGATGCTGAAAACAGATGCTTGCTATATAATTCACAGTGGGATCAGCAAAGGTTCAGACTGAGTTGAGTGACGCTGTGCACCACGCTCGTTTGGCGCCAAACTCATTGAGGCATCAGGAGAAACTGACATGAAGTTAATTCACCCCCACCCTCCCCCTCCTCATGCATTATAATTATTCTATGACCATCTGAATATGCAGTTTTCTCACTGTCATTGAGAAAACTTCATCCAGACACAGAGAGAAAGAGAGATGATGAATCAGAGATCACAGGATGTGAAGCCTTCACAGTGAAACATGAAACTCTTCACCACTGAGGACAAACTCTCTGGACATTCTTGTTGAGCTCGTTTGGTTTGAGCTGTAGCAGTTTTCAACCGACCAGACTCCGGTATGCAAATATGTAAAATAACCAGGCAATATGTAAATGTATGCAAATACATTAAATGCACTTTGCCTCAGTCTGCACAGCCTGGCTGGATTTAAAATATATAATCTCACGAATAGACTTACATACACTTTCCTGCAGCTTTTTTTTTTTTTTTTTAAATTCAACACTCTTCTTCATAGTGATGTTTAAATGTTGCACTGAAAAAAAAATAGTCTAAATCTAAATTTGACTCCATTAAAACCTGTAAACAGATTATTTTTTAACTGTTTACAGCACAGTTTGAGTTGATTGAGAAGTGATGCCCACTCCAGGTGGATCACTCAGCTCCAATCAGAGTCGGTGACACTTAGCTCCCTGAATTTCAAACAAGTTAATTGGCCACGTGAACGCATCTTCACCCACAAACCACCAGATTTCAAAGTGAAATTCAGTGTCGTCTCTACAACAGGTCACTTCAGAGCTTGATGTCTCGCGGCGTGTTGTCTACACACACACACACACGCACACCGGAGCGAAGCCCTGTTTACTTTCACCTCAGGAATGTTTGGCACTTTGGCATCCACATCCACATCTCCTGACTGACGGACCTTCACGCCGACTCGAGCCCCCGTGTCTGTCTCTCTCTGTCCGGCTCTTACATCCCTTCCCTTTCCCCTTCTCTTCCCTTCCCGGCACCGGACCGGACCGGACCTCCATACAGCGCGTTCCCCTGCTGCTTTACCGGTACCGCGACCTAAACGGGACCGTGCGGGCGGGTTATCTCCTCACCTCTGTGCGCGCCTGCAGCCGCTTGTTCATCTCGTAGATCCGATACTCGGGCTGGACCATGTAGGGCGAGTGTCTCCTGTAGAAGGGTCCGAAAGGAGACGAGTAGAACGGGTCGTGGGTTGGGTTGGACATGGTGGCTCCTGGCGAGGCGCACGGCGCGATTTCAACATCCAGCGGGCACAGCAGCGCACATGGGAGTGCGATGCTCTCGGAAGACCCCCAGTGGGAAGCAGCCGCTGTCGAGGCTGAGCTGCACTCTGCAAGTTGGCCTGCCTAGTTCGCTGCTATAGCGTGGAGCTGGAGGAGGAGGAGGAGGAGGGAGGGAGGGAGGGGGAGGAAGCGAGGGGAGGGAGGGAGGGAGGGAGGGAGGAACGGGAGGAGGAGGGGAGATGAAGAGGGGGGGGGGGTATTGAGGGGGGAGGGAGGGAAGTCGTTTCCTGTTCCCTCAAGACCTACACTCAGTTTTGCATTCTTGCAAAGTTCAAGTAAGATCTCTGTGTGCATGTGCGTGTGTGTGTCGTTGCGTGTCTCCTATACAGTCTGAAGTGATGCATTGTTTTAATTTACATGCACTGATGCTGTGACCACAAAGAACCCCTTTATTTGTTTTCATGTTCAGTTTTCACTTCCATTTTATCACATGTGGGGGAAAAAAAAGAAAGAATCTGTTCACATCCATTAAAGAATTTACACAGATCAGACAAGATGCCAACACCGCGCTGTCTGCTGCTGCTGTTTTTTTTAGTCACGTCGGACTCTTCTTCATGTTTTCATACACAGTTAAACCTCTTAAAACGAGAGGTGAGAGTCCACTGCAAAACCGAGGGTCAAGTATCCTCAGTGTTAAGCTATTAGGAGATATTAGTATTCCTGCAGCAAGCTGGCTCTTGCATTGAAAACAGTAGGAGAAAGCCCTCGGGGTCATCTGCTGCAACAAATAACTTTAGCTGATTCTAAAAAAAAAAAGAAAAGAAAAGAAAATGTTTGGTGAAGTCTGTCTTCAGGTGAGGTCACATTAACAGCAGCAGCAGGATTCAAGACTGAAAAAAAAAAAAATCAAAAATAAACGGACTGAGAATTGAGAAATAAGTCCAGTGTTCTTCCAGTCCATTTTATGTGTAGCATGTTTTCATAATACTGTATTGATTGTGCTGGTCAATGGTGCTAATGACACAATCTCAGTACCTGGCTAGTTACGCACTTAGTGCCATAATTTGCAAGATGGAGTGATACTTGCTGCTTATTCTGCTGCAGATCATCATCCACCACCATCCAACAGGCAAAAAAACGTTAAGTCTATTTTAAAACATGTCAGATTTTTTTTGTTTTGCATTGAATTCAGGAACTGTGTGTGCAGAGCGGTCGGGTTGAACCAACAAACTCAAAGCCACCAAAACAAGACACCGAGACAGACGAATAAGCAACAATATGCAAACTGAAATACAAATAACAAACCACAGCTTTTGCAAATAATGCACGGCATATGTATTTTTTAAATAACTGTTGATCGCTATCACACACAGGATACTTGGCAATTGGTTCCCATTGAATATAATGCAACTGGCAGAAAAATATGTGATTACTGCTGGATTATGGTGATTATATCGTTTTAGTTTTCTATATTTGCATATTCCACTATTTTTATTACCTTGTATGCTACAAACAGTATCGTAACAACCAATTTTCCCATGTGTGGGATAAGTAAACAGTCTTAGCTATGCATATGTCTTAAACGTAACATGCACCATGTGTAGCCTAACCGTTGTGTGTAGCCTATAACAAGGTCCGACACTCTCTCAACGTTTGACCGGGCTTTTATCGCCTGCGTAACAATATAGAAACCCATTGGTCAGTCACGATGTCTAAGCACAGCAATCTCTCGGCACAGCTTCTACAGAAAAGTTAACAAATCAAATGTTAGTTTACCCTACAAGCTGAGGTAGCTAACTATAAACATTTAGGTAAGTGCGTTACATTCTTTTCACAGTTTTAGTACAATGCTGTGCTTTGTGCAACCCACCATGGGGCTCAATCCTCGCGTACTGACACTGTGATAATGTCGCAGCCAGTATTTAAAGGAATAGTTTAACATTTTGGCAAATTCGTCCATTGCCATAATCCCTGTAGTCATAGTAGTTGGTTCATTACCTTTAATTATCGGTGCATGTTGTTTTGAGATCAGCGGGGCAGAGACACAAGCTGCTCACAATGGAGATGAACTGTACAAGGTCCCCTGTCCCTCAAAAACACAATCCAACAACTCCAAAAACACAATCCAAACTCCAAATGCGTAGCCAGAACTACATTCCGGACACGGCTGGTGGGTGGAGTGATTTCAAAAGTGCAAGTAGGCCTAGTTATGAGTATTTGCTTCGTAATCTTACATAATACATTATAATTTCATAGCGTGGTGAATGTGCAGGTCACAACTTGCCCACCAGAGCATTTTGGAGTTGTTGGATTGTGTATTTGATGAGTTTGATGAGGGACAGGGAACCTGTAGCCTACTGTTCACCTCCATTGTGTTTGCTGAGCAGCTCACCTCTCTGCCCTGCAGATCTCAAAACAACATGCACGGATAATCAGAGGTAATGAACCTACCCCTATAACTATAGGGATTATGGCAATAGGCAATTTTTTTTTTTGCAAAATGTTGAACTATCCTTTTAAGTGCTGCCAACCAGTGAGAGCCCACCACAGATGTAGGCTACAACACTAAATATAATTGACTGTCATGGTGGCAGGTGAAATCAACAGCCAAACTCTGTTAGACGTGCACAGTATAAAATTAAACAATATGAGATTTCGACATTAAACAAAAAATATTAACTGGAAATGCAAAATTCAACTTAGCTGAATCCACACATATCACCAAAAGCAGATGACATGTGTTGAATGTGGGAGTGTCCGTGGCCCCCGGGGGCTCGACGCTGGCTCTGCCCAGCTGGTGCTGACCCAGCCTCACTCATCAGCCTCTGCTCAGTGCAAAAGAATAAAAAGGTATTTATTGCACGATAAGTTAAGTGGGTTTCTTTTACATTTCCACCAGTGGAGCAGTGTTAAGAGTTACAGACGGTACGTACTGGGTAGTGAGTGATCAAGATCAAGGTCACTACGGTTAATCATGCAAAGAGTGCCATTTACAAAAAACTCACTCACAGGAGTTTCCCACACAGAGCGACTGCAGCTGATCTCTCTGGGAAGTGCAGCGAACACGATGAAACAAAGATCACACATTAACAGTTTTACACCTTCTATCATTTTTACACTGTTACACATTCATCGCCGTTGATAGGATAATTCATGGTTCTGCTTCTGCCTCATTTGAGATTTCTTACGTTTTCCCAGAGACTGACTGACTGACTGACTGACTGACTAACTGCGTGTTGCCCTTCAGAGAACACGCCTGAACTTGTTGTATCCACCTGTATGTTTTTAATTGGGGTGAAATTGTTTAATCCAGTAATGAGCAGATTATGCAGAATCAAATCTCACAAATTGCCCATGATTCATTTTGATTAGATTTTTCTTGCTTTTTTTTTTTTTTTACACTATTATTAAATGAACATGAACACATTTTTTGTCTTTTTGAATTAATTCATTAATCTCAACTCAGAAGATAAGTGATTTCTGAACACATTTGTCGTTTTTTATTTTATTTTTTACAAACTGGCTGCCTGTGGTTGAACTTGTAAAGGTTTGCATGATAAGACATATTGACATGCATGCACTGTAGCAACTGTGTGTGTGTGTGCAAACAGCATGATACAGACTGAGTTCTGAGTTATTGGGACAATTTTACAGTATGTTGGCATGCAACACATGTCAATAACATCATTTACTGTGACACTCACGTGTTGATTTTTATTTTTTTTACCCAGACACACCAGAGTGCATTGAAAATCTTTTTTTGGCACAGCGATTAAGATTTTCCTCCATGTTCTCCTCCGTGACAGATTAGGCCTGGGCTGCAAAGTAGCCACAAGAATCTAAAAATAAATAGACACTCAGACCAGCCGTAACATTGCAGCTGAATCTCACATTAACTGCCCACACTGGGAATTAATGAACAGCATTTATGAAGTCTGACTTTTAATCCAAAATGGCTGAATGGAGAGAGGCAGTCTGAATCAAGTGAGATAAAAGTTGTAATCCAAATGCCTCAGGCATCTGGTCGGGTAATTAAAAAAAAAGTTTGAAAAATCTATTAATAAACCTTTAATTAAAAACTACATTTTTAATATCTCAAGACCTTTTCAATTGACATTTCTAACAGGATTTGGTTGCTCGCCTAAAGCGCTTACCACTCGAGTGTGGCTGCAATACAGTACATTGAAGTGAACAGCTCATTTAACAGATTTCAATATTAACG